>NC_047050.1:50492421-51102542 GCF_011762595.2 Tursiops truncatus
GCAAATAGAATATAGTTTGCTCATTTTAATTAATGTAATTAATAAGTAGAATTAAAATTCTATTTTAGGAGACTTTTAGGAAAAGAGTATTGTAGATTTTTCTTTCAGAGACTTTTGGTAACAAGAGGGTAATGGGAGGACCCTCGGGGTAGTTTTTTTGTTTAGATTTGGGGGGGGCGGGAGTGTCAGTTGACCTGTGTCCTTTAAGAATTCCATTGAATAGGGCTTCCCTGGTGGCGCAGTGGTTGGGAGTCCGCCTGCCGATGCAGGGGACACGGGTTCGTGCCCTGGTCCGGGAGGATCCCATGTGCCGCGGAGCGGCTGGGACCGTGGGCCATGGCCGCTGAGCCTGCGCGTCCAGAGCCTGTGCTCCGCAACGGGAGAGGCCACAGCAGTGAGAGGCCCGCGTACTGCCAAAAAAAAAAAGAATTCCATTGAATAGCATCATGAATTAAAGTACTGGAAATGGTTAGTTCAAAGAGTAGTGTGATTTCTTGTGATAGGAAAGTTTATCACATATTTATAAAAGACGTATATACTAAGTTTAACGCTCTCTTAGTTTCTCTTGGGCTCTATAAAAAAGTAGGTATATGGTTTATTTATCAGCCAGTTGAAGGTTATTGATGTTTATTATATAGAGGAATTTGGAGGTGGGAAAGAGTTGAAGGAGGGTATAGTCAAGTTTGTTGAGAATAGGGTATTTGGGCAGAATATGGATAGGATGCCTCACACAGTGCCTGGCCTATAATAGGCATTAAATGAATATTTGTTGAAAAAATATTTATTTAAAATGTTTGAGGGGATTTTAGTTGTGTATGCTCACTGTCTCTACTTCTCTTTTTATTCAGTCCTTTAAACAACCACAATGTGGTTTCCATGCTCTATTAGTCCAGTAAGATTTCTAGGGAGATCTAATGCTGGGTCTAATGTATCTGTTTTGTACATCTATACTACATTTGTCATTGCAGGTCATTCCCTCTATGAAAAATTCTTTCGTTGGTTTCTTAATAGCATTAAGGCTCTCTTTTTACTTTTCAGAACTTTGCTGTGTTCTCTACATCCATTTGCTCCTTAATTTTTGATGTCCCCAGTGGTTCTTTCCTTAGCCCTCTTCTTAATCTGTTATTGGTGGTGATTAATCCTGAGTTCAACAGACTTCCAACTGATGCAGGCATAGGTGTTATGTGGTCTGTGACTTTCCTGAAATTATATGCAAAATTGAGTGTGTTTTTAAACATGTACATATTTCTGGGGGAAAGTTGGTTCAAAGGTCCCATCAGCTTCAAAGAGCTCTAAAAAGGTTGAATGTCTTCTGTGGGTAATCATCCACACCTAGCTTTAATTATTAGCCTATATGCTAAATGACATGTTAGTTAAACATATATTTGAGTACTTTGTGCCAGCTGCTGTTCCAGTTCTTGAGGATACAGTGCTGAAAAAGACAGGCAGGGTCCCAGGTCTCATGGCACGTACCCTGAGATTTCACTTCTGCACTAAAAGTTCATATTTATGGATATGTAAATATTTAGTGAAGGTCATTTTTGCAAGGTAAGAGCTGGAGAGGTAGGTTGGTGCCTTGAATACTAGCCTAAGGAGTTTGGACTTTATTTTGTAGATAGTTGGGAGCCACTTTCCTATTTAAAAAAAAAAAAAAAAAGATCAGTGACTCCTTTTGGTAAACTTAAAATTTTAAATGGACTTTTGATATAGGGCAGGGCTTTTTCTTTGATAGGGATCTCCTGATTGAAATTCCTTGTCATCTTTAATAAACCATTTTCAACTTTGCTTTCTGTAACATGGAACAAGAACATAAAGACCCTTGTATAGCAGCTTCAGTGCACAAGTCCTGTAGATTTTTATTATTTTCCTCTTATTTTTAATTGAGTCACCTTAACATAACAGCAGTTTTTGAAAGCTCTTTACCTTTGTGGAGTCTTTTTAAAGCATCCAGCTTTGTTTTGTAGAAAAAGTCTATCTTTTGCACTCAAGTTTTTTTTAGCTTTTGTAATATTTAATTACAGTATATAATTACATTAAGTTTAACTGCCATGAACTGGTTTGCATGCAACTGACTTTTTAAAATGTAACAAATAATGGAAACAACCAAGAGCCTGTTGGCTAAGAGCTTCTCAAATGCTAGGGGCATCATTAGTATTTTT
Source organism: Tursiops truncatus (assembly GCF_011762595.2). Classification (NCBI taxonomy): domain Eukaryota; kingdom Metazoa; phylum Chordata; class Mammalia; order Artiodactyla; family Delphinidae; genus Tursiops; species Tursiops truncatus. The sequence goes on from NC_047050.1 coordinate 50,494,581, forward strand.
TGCAGGAAGAAATTCTTTGATTATAACTGGAGGATAGTTAGAGTTTTTAATGAACCTTATTAATGTCACCCATCATATTTTTTTCATTGAAGTATAGTTAATTTACAAACACCCCTCATATTTTAATTACTTGTTTACATTCTGTACACACACAAATCTTCTCAGTGCTTCCAATGACCAGCATAGTGGTGAGAGTCAAAAAATAGCTGTCAGTAAATGCTAATTAAAATTTTTGTAGCACTTTATATTTTATGAAGTGCTTTACATAAATTATCTGATATTAGGAGTTCTAAACTCAGATGCCAAGAAGATGAGGATAATGTGTGAAATTACGTGAAAGATGATAGTGGTGCCTATGAAGAACTGGTGAGTGCGTGCCTTATCTAAAGGTAATCAGAATCAGATTAAAAACAGATTACCCCCCACCCCAACCCCCAACATTGTACTGGCTAAGACATTTGAGGGGTCTAGGTTTTGCTTTATGTAATGTTCATTGCAGATAGGCTTGTGATCTTCTGTATTTTATAGCTGAGGTTAGAAATGTTACATAACAGGTCCAAGATGACTGTGCTAAGTAGCAGCATTGGGATTTAAACCAAAGTCCTCTGACTGTAGCTCCTATGTCTTTATGCCACTTCATGCTCTAAATCTGGAATTGGCATTATTTTCTGTAAAGGGCCAGGTAGTAAATATTTTCAGCTTTGTGTGACATATGGTCTGTCTCAACTATTCAGCTCTACCATTGTAGCACAGAAACAGTCAGACAGTACCGAAATGAATAAGAGTACCTGTGGGTTTTTTTGTTTTGGGTTTTTTTTGGGGGGGTGAGGGGTCCCTGTGTGCTGGTAAAACTTTATCCATAAAACAAGTGGCTGCAAAATTTGGTCCTGGGACTTTATTGACCCCTGCTTTCAATCTCCTGCTTTAAATGAAATATGAAGACCAAAGCCAAAGATGGAAGGATTAGGAAAAGATAAATAGCATTTGGTTTTAGAGAATGTACTGTTGGCTTGCAGAGAAGTTTCAAAGCCTTTTGGTTCAGAAACAAAAGAGAATTAAAAGTGGGTATGAGAACACGTAAGGAAACAGGGTAGAACATTAATAGCTTAAATTTTTTTGAGCACATTTTGTACCATACTCTGTTCTAAACACATAAATTATCTCACAGTGCTTACCACAACAACTATATGATACAGGTATTATTATTTTTCATCTCCACTTTTTAGATGAGAACATTAAAGTGAAAAGTGTTAACTATCCAATATCACACAGATAGAAAGTGGTAGAACTGGCATTTGAACTCCAGCAGTTTGAATTTTGCATCTTCACTTTTAACCACACTACACACTAGTGCCTTTGGATAGTAGAAGAGATATCTGAAGAAAGAAGATAAAAATTTAAAGCTTATGGGAGTTTTGAAACACAGGAAAAACCTTTGGATAGTGAAAAGAATTGTGAGGCAAAATTGAAGTGTATGTAACACTTTAAATATATCTTTGAGGGAGTCATAACAGTGCATAGATAATACTTTTTACTTTGCTTTAAAAATATCTTGAAGTACATGTTATACTCAATTTGGTTTTCTTTTAAAATTTAGAACTTGGGTAAATAGGGAAATATTTGTGTGAACGGGCTCATTGTTTTTCCTAGTTGATCTTTAGAAAAAGTGCTTTTGTTACCAAGTCCAAGATCATTCTGCTCAACGAGCAACAGGCTAATAAATCAAGAGGTGAGTTGTTGGGACAAGGAATAGTGACTTTATTCAGAAAGCCAGCCAGCTGAGAAGATGGTGGACTGGTGTCCCAAAGAACCATCTTACCCCAGTTAGAATTCAGGCTCTTTTATAACTAAAAGAGGGGAGGGGGTATGGTTGATTGCTGCGAACTTCTTGGTGTCAAAATCCTTTGTTCTTGCATCTGTTCATGTAGGTCAGGTCATGATGTTCCTGAAAACCTCCAACAAGACAAACTTTATACTCTGTTTGCAACTTCTTATCTCTGTATGAGTAGAAAAGTGTTATACCTTTAAAGGTTGGAGTCTTGAGAAAGGGCTGGCCTGTATATTTCAGGCCATTAGGCAACACTCTTAACTTGTAGCAAAAGCAATAGAATACAAAGGTTAAAGTAAAAGAAAAAGATACAATATGGAGTCAGATTTGTTCTTTCCTATTATACTTTGCTCTCCTAATTTTCCTTCTTCTGGTGAGTGATCCTTCAGGTTTTTTTTTTTGTTTTTTTTTTTAAGGGTCTCTGGGAGTAGTCTTTGACAGAGAAACATGTTCCCCACCCCTGCTGTGGGTTACATAAACTAAGAATTAACCTGAGCTCCATTTTGCAATGGCCTGAAGGAACTGCTTTGCCTGCCTTCTCTCTCTCCCCCAATAGGTGGGTTGGGCACTTTCCCAGTCCCTGGGAAAAGGTTGGTCCCCAACCTTTTTGGTACCAGGGACTGGTTTCACGGAAGACAATTTTTCCACAGACCAGGGTGGAGTGGATGGTTTGGGGATGATTCCAGCACATTACATTTGTTGTGCACTTTATTTCTATTGTTATTACATTGTAATATGTAGTGAAATAATTATAAAACTCACCATAATGCTGACAGGCGGTGGAGCTCAGGCAGTAATGAGAATGAGGAGGAGTGGCTGTAAATACAGATGAAGGTTTGTTCACTTGCCCGCTGCACTCAGCTCCTGCTATGCGGCCTGGTTCCTGACAGGCCACGGACCGGTACTGGTCCATGGCCTGGAGGTTGGAGACCCTTGCCTTACCAAATGAGATACTTTTATTCCTCTACCATAGTTTATGCTCTTTGTTGTAAAATTCATCTAACAAACTCCCTTTGATCCTTAGGGCTTAATTCACATATCACAGATGTCTTCTTTAACCCTTTCTCCCTGCCAGGTGAAATTAATCTTTCCCTCACCTTGCTTTCTTAGTGCTCTGAACATAACCACTATCTTACCTTTTATCACATTATTTTGCTGCTGTTTACAGTTTTTCTGTTAACTTGTCAATTTCTTAGGCACACTGGATGATTCTTTTTCATCATTACGTTTATAGCATGTTATAAAAAGTATGTATTAATATATTTTTGAATGACTAATTAGAAGTCATGGGGGACATGACAGTGGGTGAAAGGGAATGTTTTAAAAGTCAGAGATTTTCCAGTAATATACTTTGATTATGAATAAGTAGGAGGAGACTGATGGAAAATTGAGTACTGTTGGTAAATGAGAAATTTGACAAAAAAGGAGATGGGACCAGTTTTTCTCTTTTAGTCTCTAGTTTATGGGAAGGAATTCTACAGTTTCTTAAAGGGCATTCTAAAGCAAGTTAAGAAATAATCTAATAGATTAAAAGATATTTCTTAAATTCAAACTGCATATTTTATTAATTCACCTGGGCTAGCATTTCTTAATTTGGGTGTCAGGGTACAGGCAAGGGGTGCAGTTTTGTGGAACAGATCTGTAAAACACTAAATAGATTTATATTCCCGAGGGTCTTCCTATTTTAAAATAGTCTGCCAGGTTGACAGAGAATGTCAACTTCAGACAGTATAACTATGGTGTAGGGGATGTGGTTTGAATGAGTTCTGAGAACCCAGGTCGTGGACCTTGTGGATATATGTTATATGCATGTTATCTTGTGGATATATGTTATATTGTGATGTAATAAGGTATAATGTATATTTGGTCTTCATCCCCAATTTCTGGCACAGAGCTCCTAAACCCTTGTAATTTCCTTAGTGGTAGGGTTGATAGGAACATCTTCTGTTATAATATTTGGTCTTAGTCCTGGGTTCCACATACAACATCTTCTAAGATTTATAGTGATACATGTCTTTTTATATACCATTGAATAACTGGTGGCTGGATAGCTTCGGGATGGGGGCTGGTCACTGGTAAGACCAAGACTTGAGTGAAGGGTTGGAACTTTCAACCCTACCCCTCAACCTGCTGGGAGGGGAGAGGATCTGGAGATTGACTTAATAACCAGTGTCTAAGGATCTAATCAGTCATGCCTACAGACTGAAACCTTCATAAAAGCCCCTAAACTTCAGGGTTTGTAGAACTTCTAGGTTGGTGGATACATCAAGGTGCTGGGATGGTGACTCACTCAGAGAGGGTACTCCTATGCCCCCGAAAACCCCCTCCCACCCCCAGCTCTTTGCTCTGTGTATCTCTTCCATTTGGTTGTTTCCTGAGTTGTATCCTTTATAAAAAACCAGTAATAGTAAGTGAAGCACTTTCCTGAGTTCTTTCAGCCACTCTAGCAAGTATCAAACTGGATGAGGGAGTTGTAGAAAGGAACCCCTGATTTTGTAACGAGTTGCTCAGAAGTATGGGTATCCCTGACTTGTGTTGGTTTCTGAAGTGGGGGCAGTCTTGTGAGACTGAGTCCTTAACCTGTGGGGTATGTGTAACCTACTTTTTGTTTGCCTGCTCAATTCCTCTTCAACCTTTAAGATTGAGTTCAAGTTACTTCCTGTGCAGTGTGAGAGTCAAGGTGATTTCTAGGTTTCAGTAGAAGAAATTAACTATGTTAATTTGTAATGATTTTCTAAGACCGTTTTTGTAAATTCACTTAGGGTCCATTTTCATCTTATGATGATTTTTGTTTTCTTTTGTAGAGTTCGAACTGTAGGGACTCAGGTAATGCATATAAAGGTAGTGAAAATCCTATATGCTTCTCTTAGATATATTCTATAGAAGCATAGCATATTGTTTATTTAACTCATGTGTTCAACAACAACTTAATTCAACTATTTAAATCTGTACAACATGTATGTCAATAGAAGGAAGAAGGTAGTACTTCAGATGAATATGTAAGATTTTCAAGAGGTAAGAGTAAGAAAGCATGTATGTAATTGGTGAACTGGACAGTTAATTCTACCTTAGCCATATTAAAAAAGGGATCTTTTTTCTGGGTTAGGTACTCCCCCACCCCAGTTATTATTTCTGCTATTGTCAGAATGCTGTTCTTTGAAACTCCAGTTCCCTATTGTATTAATATGCAAAGGTGTTCTCTCAACTTTTGTTGTTTGCTAGTGCCTTTGACCTTACTTTACATTATTCATTTTTATCTTTATATATAATCAAAAAATTTCCTTTGTCCTAATTTTTTCTTCTGTTTATTTCCCTGTGTAATTGTGTATCTTTATATGGACTGTTGTAGTAATGTTGTTATTAAGAGAGTTTTGTGATGAATGTTTCTTCAGTGCTGATAGCCTAATATGATACCCTGATTACGAAAATTTTATATTCTTGAGTCAATGGGTAAACTTCAGGAGCACCTTGAATTTTTGAGATTTCAATGTATAATTTTATTTCTGAGAAAATAATCCTTAGCTTTTATCAAATTCTGAACATTGTAACCCAAAAAAGCTATGATCCATAGTTGCTTAAAGGGATAGAGGATATTTGTAGCAGACCCATGCCGTACACTACTTTTAAAGATAGTTGTAATATCAGTTGTAATGCATTTTCAGTCTTCTAAAGCAGGGGTCCCCAATCCCCTGTCCTCAGCCTGTTAGGAACCAGGCCACACAGCAGGAGGTGAACGGTGGGTGAGTGAGCAAAGCTTCATCGGCTGCTCCCCATCACTCATATTACCGCCTGAACCATTGCTCGCACTACTGCCTGAAACATGCCCCTCCCCCGTCTGTGGAAAAGTTGTCTTCCACGAAACCACTCCCTGATGCCAAAGAGGTTGGGGAGCGCTGTTCTAAAGGATCTGTTGCTCTTGCTAAAATGATTTTCTGCTTTATGAAATTTGAGATACCATAGACTTTTACATTAGTGTGAGTGTATTTTCTTAAAAAGCTGATTTCATCTTGTCAACTGTTTGACATTAATCAAATGTATATATATATGTAATCGCAAGCATTTTTTTTTCAGAAATGCGAGATAAAATGAGAAAATGGAGAGAAGAAAACTCACGAAACAGTGAGCAAATTGTGGAAGTTGGAGAGGAATTAATTAATGAATATGCTTCTAAGCTTGGAGATGATAGTAAGTTTTTAAATTTATTGTGTTCATGCTCAGCACATGTTTCATTTACAGTTCTTAGTTTTTTTTTAAAAAAATTATTATTATGTTTTTCTGCTGTTCATATTAATCTCTCTATGATCTGTTAGTTTTTAAAAAACTTCTTAGGAAGTCTTAATGACAATTTTATTTTGAGAAGGACTTATAATTGTTGGTAGTAGTGAAGCTATCAAATAGGCATTTTTGTTTTAAAGCTCACAAGGCTGTAGTCCTGGTCAGGTCAAAATGTATTTTATAATGATCTTTTGAAACAGTAAAAGTATTAAATAATTAGAGATTTTTTTTTACCTTATATTAAAATATTTTGCATTGCTGAAAACATAAGGTTGCTTTCTTTCCTTAATTCCAGATGTAATACAATAAATCAATTTTCAGTTATGAGTAATGTTCTTTAAAATATCAGAAACAGGAAGAATTTATTATCTAATTTCTGTTCTGAGATTTTTATATTAAATTCAGTTTTTTCCTCTGTGTATCTAGTTTGGATCATATATGAACAGGTGATGATTGCGGCCCTTGACTACGGTCGGGATGACTTGTCATTGGTAGGTATTTAAACTTGTTTTATTTTATATTTAATTTGCTTCATAAATTATGTGTAAGCAGTTAGTATATGGCTGTATTGAATGCTTTCTGTAGGTGGTTTTCAGTGCTACTCTTTTTTTTTTTTTTTTTTTTTTGCGGTACGCGGGCCTCTCACTGTCGTGGCCTCTCCCATCGCGGAGTACAGGCTCCGGACGCGCAGGCCCAGCGGCCATGGCTCATGGGCCCAGGCGCTCCGCGGCATGTGGGATCCTCCCAGACCGAGGCACGAACCCGTGTCCCCTGCATCGGCAGGCAGACTCTCAACCACTGCGCCACCAGGGAAGCCCTCAGTGCTACTCTTGAGTAGCTGGGACTAGCTAGGTACTTTGGGACACAGTATATTTTTTTATATCTTTTTAACAATCCTGAGAAGTAGATGTTTAGTATCCCAGTTTCACTGAAGAGGTTAAATTAGTTGGTGAAGGTTATCCACTTAATAGGTGAATTATGCCATATTATAGAGTTAAAAATAAGAAGCATATAGTTTAAAACATTTATTTTGGGGGTTGTTAAATGACTTAATATATAATGTTAAGTACTGTTTTACAGTGTTTTAAATGTATATGTTAAATTAGTAGAAAATCCTGACATGTACAGAACATGACTTAAAATATTAATATCAGGTATTTAAGTGGGGCCTGACATATTATGGAAGTAATTTTTAATTTAATTTTAAAATAAAAGAATGATAGCTATATTTTTAAACACTCATGTGCTAGGTGCTATGCTAGAAGCTTTACATCATGGTTTATTTAATCTTTATAATTATTTCTTAATTTGATTTGTGTTGATACTATCACTATATTCATTATATAAATCAGGAAGCAGTGGTTTCTGTTCTTTTGTTCTGTATTTCTGAGCTCTTAAGTGCTCCTTCACACTGCTTCCTCATTTAAGCCCAAAAGAAATACAAAAAAAACAGAAAGTAGAAATACCCAAGAACATATGCATGTCTAATTAGCTTTGTCCTTTTCAAGGTAATTATGTCATGTTGACTATACACATAACTCCAGTGGAGCTACCAGTGATAAAAAATATTCCATGAAACCGTTGTATTACATTTAGAACCTATGAGACATAGTCTTTTGAATACCAACAGAGGTGGCAGCTTATATCTTGAGGGAAATTTTGAAGTTTTTTTTTTTTGTATAGCAAAATGCCATTTGGTAAAGTAGGAGATTAAGTGAATAGGTAATAACTTCTTTTGTAACACAGTATTTTTCTTTTTAATGGTTCAGAAGTTCAGCACAGCTAGCTTGATTGAACAAGTACTATGAGTTTTGCATGATGTCAGAGAAATAAATGACCATCATTTTCAGTTTTGACTAACTTGAATATTTTTCTTATTATAGAACTTAGAGCCACAGACTTTGAAGCTATATTTCCAGATCATATTAAAATTTACTTTATTATTGGTTAATAGTTTCTTCATTAGTTAAAGGCATTTTTAATCAGTTATGGTTGGGGGAACTAGAGTGGACCATTTTTATCATGCTTAATATTTCTAGCACTTCCAAGACTCTTATAATCCCTTATAGGTTGCTGAGAACATAGTAGGTGCTCAATAAATATTTGATTATTTGTATAGTTGAGTTGATGGGTAAATTATGGATATCTGCCAAAAGGAGATTGGTACTCCATTGATATGGTGTCTGTATTTTATGACCCCAAATCACATGTGTACTGACAAGGTGATTGATTAGAATATGACTTCAACAGGGCAAAATTAAACAAAGTGTTAACAGTATTTGCTAGGGACTTGAGGTTACTACCAAAAAACTTAATTTTTATCAAGAGAATGTTTGTGCAATACTTAGGAAGAAAAGGCCAGGAAGCAGTTGTAGTTATTTAAGTGGTGCCTGACACATTATGGAAGCAGTTTTTAAGTGATATGGTAGTAGTATTTGAAGAGTTATTAGTGGACCTCATAATCTGCTCATTTTCTTAGTTAAGAGCTTGATCAGTTTCTGAGAACTGATTGTTGTCCTCACTGTAAGTTCAGAGTTCTTTTACCGCATTATTCATTACTGATTAATTTCACTTATGTCATTAGATCTCAGTAATGAAATTATTTAAGAAAAACATTGAAGACTATGTAAGCCGTTCCTTGTAACCCATTTAGTATATGTAGTGTAATTACTACTCTTCAAGTCTTTTTTACCAGTATTTTTTTTTAGTTTTGTCTTCAGGAGTTGAGAAGACAGTTCCCTGGCAGTCACAGAGTCAAGCGACTAACTGGCATGAGATTTGAAGCCATGGAGAGGTAACTGAATCTTGTAAATAGTGTGATCCTGTTTTAAAATGGCAAACATGGGTTCTTACATTTAGGTCCTTCTATACCCGTGGCAACATCGTTAATTGTGCAAGATCTTTTGCTAGTGAGCTTCAGAATAGTGTCAGAGTGCTTCTCAGCCTAAATCCTGCCAAGTTACTCTCCTTAAATAGAATTTGACATAAGAGTGTAATCCATTTACCATCTTTGGCCTAGTGGAATTGGGATCATGCTTTGGAGTAAAATAGGCTTCCTATCCTGTTTCTAAGGATTTATTAGCTATTGACCTGGCAAATTATTTAAGATTTTCAGCCTTACTCCTCTGTAAAACAAGAATATTACCAACTTGTCAGGGTTGTTTTGGGAATTAATAATGATATATGTGTAGTGCCCTCACAGGCACTCAAGGTACAGAAGCTATTATTATTATTATTTTATTTATTTATTTATTTTTTGCGGTACGCAGGCCTCTCACTGTTGTGGCCTCTCCTGTTACGGAGCACAGGCCCCGGACGTGCAGGCTCAGCGGCCATGGCTCACGGGCCCAGCTGCTCTGCGGCATGTGGGATCTTCCCAGACCAGGGCACGCACCCGTGTCCCCTGCATTGGCAGGTGGACTGTCAACCACTGTGCCACCAGGGAAGCCCTATTATTATTTTTTTAATTGAGATATAATTGATATATAACATTGTATTAGTTTCAGGTGTATAACATAATGATTTGTTAAATGTGTACTTTGTGAAATGATTACTGCAATAAGTTTAGTTAACATCCATCATCATAGTTATAAATTTCTTTTTTCTTATGATAAGAATGTTTAAGGTTTACTCTGTTAGCAACTTTAAAATGTACAACACAGTATTGTTAACTATAGTAAACCATGCTGTATTTATATCCCCAGGACTTAATTTATCTTATAACTGGATGTTTATACCTTTTGACCACCTTCACCCACTTCTTCCACTCCCCATTCCCTTGTCTGGCAACCACTAATCTGTTCTATGTATCTGTGAGCTCAGGTTCTCTTTGATTCCACATGTAAGTGAGATCATACAGTATTTATCTTTCTCTGTCTGACTTATTACACTTAGCATAATGCCCTTAAGGTCCATCCAGGTTGTCATAAATGGCAGAATTTCTTTCCTTTTTTATGGCTCAGTAATATTCCATTGTATATACAGTTGACCCTTGAGTAACATGGGTTTGAATTGTGTGGGTCCACTTAGTACGTGGATTTTTTTCAATAGTAAATACTACAGTGCTACACAGTCTGTAGTTGGTTGAATCTGTGGATGTAGAACCTTGGATATGGAAGGGCCGATTTTAAGTTATATATGGATTTTCCTTTTTTTAATTTAAATTTTTACTTTTGGCTGTGCTGGGTGTTTGTCGTGGCATGCAGGCTCTTCATTGTGGCACATGGGCTTCTCGTTGCAGCACGCGGGCTTCTCTAGTTGTGGTGCACGGGCTCAGTAGTTGTGATGTGTGGGCTCTCTAGTTGTGGCATGCGGGCTCTAGAGCATGTGGGCTCAGTAGTTGCGGCACGTGGGCTTGGTTGCCCTGTGGCATGTGGGATCTTAGTTCCCCAACTAGGAATTGAACCTTCATCCCCTGCATTGGAAGGCGGATTCTTAACCACTGGACCACTAGGGAAGTCCCCTATGTATAGATTTTCCACTGTGCCGTAGGTTTGGTGCTCCTAACCCACACGTTGTTCAAGGGTCAGCTGTACTTACACCAAACTGTTTTAGCCATTTATCTGTCGATGGACACTTAGGTTGTTTCCATATCTTGGCTGTTATAAATAATGCTGCAATGAACATGGGGGTTCAAATATCTTTTCAAGTTAGTAATTTTATTTCCTTTGGATAAATACCCAGAAGTAGAATTGACTAGATCAAATGGTAGTTCTGTGTTTAATTTTTTGAGGAACTTTTATACTGTTTTCCATAGTGACTGTGCCAATTTACATTCCCATCGACAGTGCACAAGGGTTCCCTTTTCTCCACATCCTTCCAACACTTGGTATGTTTTGTCTCTTTGATAATAGCCATTCTAATAAGTATGAGGTGATATCACATTGTGGTTTTAATTTTCATTTCCCTGATGATTAGTGATGTTGAGCACCTTTTCATGGACTTGTTGGCTATTTGTGTGTCTTCTTTAGAAAAATGTATATTCAGTTGCTCTGACCCCTTTTACTTGGATTGTTTGTTTTTTTGTTATTAAATTATATAATTTCTTATAATATTTTGGTTATTAGCCCCTTATCAGGTATGATTTGCAAATATTTTCTCTAATTCCATAAGTTGCCTTTTGATTCTGTTGATGTTTTTCTTTGCTGTGCAGAAGCTTTTTTAGTTTGATGTAGTCCCACCTGTTTATTTTTGCTTTGGTTGACTTTGCTTTTTGTGTTGAATCCAAAAAATCATCACCAAGATTGATGTCAAGGAGCTTACCACCTACATTTTCTTCTAGGGGTTTTATGGTTTCAGGTCTTATGTTCAGGTCTTTAATCCATTTGAGTTGTTTTTCTGTATGGTGTAAAGATAGAGGTCCAGTTTCATTCAGGCTGTCTAGTTTTCCCAACACTGTTTATTGAAGAGACTGTTTTTTCCCCATGATATATTCTTAGCTCCTTTGTCATAAATTAATTGACCATATATGTGTGGGTTTATGTCTGGGCTGTCTGTTCTGTCCCATTGATCTATGTGTCTGTTTTTATGTCAGTACCTTACTGTTTTGATTACTATAGGTTTGTAATATAGTCTGAAATCAGGGAGCCTAATCCCTCCAGCTTTGTTTTTCTTGCTCAAGATTGCTTTGGCTACTCAAGATCTTCTGTGATTCCATACAGATTTTAAGATTATTCTATTTCTGTGGGAAATGGCATTGGAATTTTAAGAATTGCACTGAATCTGTAGATTGCTTTGGGTACTATGGACATTTGACTAATCTTAATTTTTCCAGTCCTTGAGCATGAGATAATCATCTCATTTATTTGTGTCTTCAGTTTCTTTCATTAGTATCTTACAGTTTGTAGTATATAGGGCTTTCAGCTCTTTGATTAAATTTATTTCTAGGTATTTTATTCTTCTTGATGCAGTTATAAATGGGATTGTTTTCTTAATTTCTCTTTCTGATAGATTCTTATTAGTGTATTGAAACACAACAGATTTTTGTATATTAATTTTATATCTGCAACTTTATTGAATTTATTAGTTGTAACAGTTTTTGATGGAGTCCTTTGCACAAGTAAGCTGTGATTGTATTCACCTGTCTCGCAATTTTGGATGCAGTGGTTTGCCCTGTAACTTTAATTGTCTGATGGATCTAAGAAGAGTTGTTGGGTCAGCTTTTTTCTTGTGAGGATGGTAGTGATGACTTCCAAGGTCTTTATGTGCCAGACCAGGAACCAGAAATCTTGAGTATCTTTTCATGCAATAATTGGCCATTTATGTATGTTCTTTGGAGAAATGTTTGTTCACATTGTCTGTTTTTAAATTGGGTTACTTTATTTATTTACATCTTTTTATTATTTAGTTGTAAGAGTTCTTTATATATAGTCTAGATACAAGTTTTTTATCATATATATGATTTGCAAAAATTTTCTTACATTATGTGAGTTGTCTTTCACTTGCTTAATGGTGTCTTTGATTACAAAGGATTTTGATTTTTTTATGAAGTTCAGTTCATTTTTTCTTTTGTTGCTTGTCATTGTGGTGTTATTTCTAGAAACCATTGCCTAATTCAAGGTCACAAAGATTACACCTCTTTGCTTCTAATAGTTTTATCGTTTCAGTTTTTGCATTTAGGTCGTTGACACTTTTGAGTTAATATAGTATGAAGAAGGTGTCCAACTTTATTCTTTCTTTTGTGGATATCCCGTTGTTCCAGCACCATTTGTTGAAAAGACTGCTTTCCCCATTTAACTGTCTTGGGCAATTAAATCAATTGAATGTAAATGCAATGTTTTATTTCTGGGCTTTCAATTCTGTTCCATCGATGTATATGTTTATTATATACCACACTGTATCGATCCCAATATTGATATTGTAGCTTTGTAGTAAGTTCTAAAATTGGGAAGTGTGAGTCCTTCAACTTTGTGGGTTTTTTTTTTCAAGATTATTTTGACTGAGTCTCTTAAATTTTTATATTCATTTTAGAGTCAGCTTGTTGTTTCTTACCTTTTTAACTTGGTGTTTTAGGTGAGACAGGGTTAACTTGTACCTCAATTGTAGCAGCTTTTTTCACATAAGATCTATAGATATAGTTTTTCTTAACCCTTTTATTTCTTGGCTTTTGGCTTATGTGTTTATGTATATGTATATTTTAATATCTTTGGATCTTCTCAGCAAAGGGCATGGATAAATAAAAATAAATAAAATAGTATTATTATAGGTTAGCAGAAAATAGTTTTGAATCAGAGGACAGAATGGAAGAAATCTGCAAAGGATTGCTCCTGAATCAGTATTCTACTCTAATACCACTTTTTGTTTTACTTCAAGTAGTATGAGTTCCTAGCCCGTTCTTAAAATATGTGAATAGCAAAGCACATCCCAGAGTCCAAGATGAATGATTTTTCAAATTATCTTTTAACACATTTTAATAGTTATCATTCTACCCTCTTTCCAGCCATACAAAAAATTGATATGGTAACAATAATTTATTTTTAAGTATTAACTCAGGTTTCTAAGAAACCTAGTGAACTTTAATTTCTTTAAGCTTTTATTCTTTAATTGAAACTCATATCATCATTTTACCTAGTAAGGTTTTACTGTTTTTTTCTGAAAGAGTGGCTGTTATATGTTTTTGTGACACAGGACCTTTAACCATTGATTCTCATACATGATTGTGTGAATTAGAATTATCTGTGGCATTTAAAAAATATGTAGTTGCCTAGTCCTCACTACTGAAATCAGTCTGTTAGGGGTGTAATGCAGGAGAATAGACAGGCAGATTTGAGAACGTTGCTGACTAAAGGTAAATTTTTATGGACCTTCAGTGTATTAGGCAAGACTCTCTAGAGAAACAGAACCAGTGGGATGTATGTATATTTATGTGTGTATATGTGTGTGTATACATATACATATATATATAATGGAGATTTATTATGAGGCAGTTATGGAGGCTAAGAAGTCCCAGGATCTGCTCTCTGTGACCTGGAGACCCAGGAAAGCTGGTGCTGTAATTCAGTCTGAGACCAGGTCTGAAGGCAAGAGAAAGTGAGATGAGATGTCCCAGCTCCAACAGCGTAAGGCAGTAAAAAGAGGTAAATTCTTCCTTCTGCCTTTGTTCTATTCAGGCCCTTGAGGGATTGGATGGTGTCCACCCATATTAGGGAAGGTAATCTGTTTTACTGAGTCCATGGATTCAAATGCTAATCTCATCTGAAACACCCTGAGACATACCCGGAAATAATATTTGATCTCGGCACCCTGTGGTTGACACATAAAACTAATCATCACACCCAGTTTTTACATAAATTACTTTTTTTATTATAATATAACTTAAATATGTTCAAATATAAAACCAGTATTAGTGCCTTACATGTATATTTTCATATAACTGTGAAAACAATGTATGGTTTCTAATAAAATACCAAAAAAACTAGAAAGTACTAAAATTCAAATTATCATTCTATTAATGAAGTGAATGAATAGTTTCCTCTGTCATTTCCAATATATTTCCTAGAAGTTATATAGTTGGGAAAAGATCCCCAAGTGATTCTCATGTACTGTGTCTTGTGAGAACCCGTGCTCTATGGCATTAATTTTGCCCTTGTTTATATACTGTTTATATACTTTATTTTATACTTGTTTAATGATACTATTTTCTCTTTCTCCATATAGTTGCAGGTTCTTACGAGGCTAGCATACCTACTATATAATCATGTGTTTGGTGTCCAAACTAATTTTCTTTTTTTGAGCTATTGCTAAGTCTGATTAACTTAGTGTACAGTGATGTTATTTGGACTTTGCATGGTATGGACATATTTACAAATTAAGTCTGATTTTATTTTTCTCAGTAGTCTGCTACAGTAGTCAAATATTCTTAGCTACTGGCATGACCACAACCACAGATACAGGCTTGGTCACTAAAATTGTGGGCTGGTGTTTGATTAAAAGATGTGTCACCATGATGATATAGAATATTCATGTGTTGAATAACATTAAGAGAAAAATAAAAAAATTATCATAGGGAACTTAAGAATAGATCACAAGAGTATATCTGCCATCCCTAGTTTTATAAATACTGCTGTAAAAGTGTTTAAACATCGTTTTTTGCTTTCTCTAAAGATCTATATCCGGAAGTGGAGAAATTGATTGGAAGGGAGTTGGGGGTTGTGGATATGGTTAGGAGGGAATTTCAGAATCACTCGACTATGTCCTTGTATTCCAAATAAGATCACGGTGTATAGGAGCATATTGTTAGGTAAAGTTCTTTATGTGATTTCTGATGTATTCCTCCCTTTGATTGAGTATCATATAATGTTAATTTTGGCTTCTTAGTTATATCCTGCCATATTTGATTATTTTTTCATTTGATAAACTTGTTAACTATTTCCCATATGAGACTAACCCAGCAAAGTGTATTATGTGTGCATACTTAATAGGTACTTAATGAATTGAACTTCACTAGCTCAACTAAGAAAAGCTGTCATAAATATTTATTAAAGGAGAACTAATACTTAGATCATTTCCTTGTGAATATATTTGTTAAAATTAAACTTTTTTTCATGGTTTATTAGCTGTAATTCTATGTATAACTAGGACCACAAAGGTGTCTCTTTGAGCTGCTAGTTTTTACCTTTGTATTTAGGCCAAATTGAATCAGTATGTTTTTGAAGTAAGTTTTTCTATAAATACTTTATACATTTTTTTTTTTTTTTGCTTAGAAAATGACATTGTAGCAAACTTGCTGTCATGTGAAGATCAGAAGAGGCTTAGTAGCAATTGTAAATGCATATAAAGTCCTGCCAGTTTAATTATTTTCTGTATTTACTATTTGTCACTAAATTTTAAGGTAATGATTCTTGATATTTGTTTTTCTTTTTAAATAGATATGATGATGCTATACAGCTATATGATCGAATTTTACAAGAAGATCCAACTAACACTGTAAGTTAGCTGGTTGTGCTGAAGATCAATTCGTTTTAAGAAGTGAAATTAATTTATTTTGGAAATAATGGAAAAAAACACATGGAACCATGTTCTATTTTGTTATTTTAAATATTTCATGATGGGCCATGTAAAAAAAATAGGTTTAAAATTCTTCAGTAAAATTTGATTTACAATATCTCTTATTAGAAAGAAGCTAGTTGAAATTTAGAAAGAATGAATTTTATGTGCTTGCAAAAAAAAAACACCTAGCAGAGCTTATTGTTTTTGTAATACTTTGAAGTTTATGGAATACTAACTTCTCTGGTTTGGGTAGTTATATTTTAGTTGTCTTCATCAAAAATGAAAGACGTCACCTCAGTAATTAGTATATGGAATTGATTAATGAAGGCTTTTTTTTTTCAGTTTTGCTTTCTTCCTTATACCTGAATAGGGATATATATATGTATATGTTTTCCTTAATATAACATCTTTAATTCTGATTTTGAACAAATATTTATCTCAGTTTATTGGGCAGAAGATTTGTTTCAAATATACTTATGTAGTTTATCTGTTTTAAAAACACCCTGGTGAAAATTTTTTTTTTAATATTGAGAACATTTTAGTTTACTATATTGGCATAATGGCTTCCCTCAGACTTACCTTTTACTAAATGAAAAGTCAGAGATGCTAGATAACGTATCAGGCGTTTCAGTGTTTCATATTATTCTATCCATACACACATATGCCTGCTAAAGTAAAGTAAATATTTTTAGAGTTTTTAAATAATAATCAGTTTGAGTTTGTTTTTTCCCTTTATAGAGACAGATTGTTATGTTAACACATAATACAACTACGTGAAGGTTTTCTCTTATTTGCCAAGTAGTTTATTAAAAATATACATTTTAAAAAGTCATATAATGTATGATTGTGGATTAAAAGATGCAGAAATACTGATTGAACATTGGTAACTTGATTCATTTTAAATTATTTATGCTATGTTTGGAAGTTAATATTGAAGTATGCAATTTTTAGATAGCATTTATACCAGGCATTTATTGGTCATAAATCCCTGATCTCTCCTTGCCCCTTTTGTTACCTGTAGGAATATGTATTTTTTTTTGCTTGAATAATATTTTTTCCCAGCTTTATTGAGATATAATTAACATTGTGTAAGTTACACAACTTGCTGATTTGATATGTGTATATATATATTGTGGAATGGTTTAGATTATTGCTTTTAATACAGTCTCACCCCAGGGATATTTTCTCTGGAAACTTTCTAGGTGTTGTGTTTTGTAGATATTTGAGTGGTAAGGATTCATCATTTTGTGAGGATTCTCAAAATATAGAAAGTTCAGGGAAAATTTTGACAGAGCTGCAAGCCTACCTGTTATTAAAAAAACCCAGTTAATTTAGATATCCCAAATAAAAAGAGAGTTAAAATTGAGAAGTTCTGAATAATCCTTAAATCTTATTTATCCTAATAGCTTACCATCTGTCTTAATAAAACAGTCCCTTATAAAAAGCCCCATTTTTCTTTTCCTAGAGATTTTCTCATGTACTTATTTCAGCTCTAAGACTTTACCACAGTTTCAAAGGTATTCATTTTTTACACAGCGATATTTCTGTGTAATATGAAATATGACATCAGATTTCTGAAAAGTTGTTTCATGTAGTTTTCTCATACTAGTTTAAAAGATTAATAGTTTGTAATTTATTTTTTTGAATTAGGAGTCATATTTTACTTCTCTCAGTTTAAGTTGGGCATATTTTAAATAAAGTATTTCACTACTTCAGATTCTCAGATAATATGTAACTAAATATTATTCTATCTTTGTAGTACTTTCCATGTTTTATGGTTTGGCTCCCCTCATAGACTATGTATGAGGGGGTAATAACTAAATTATTTAGTTGTTAGGTAAACATTTTTGAACAAGGTAACTAAATTCAGCTTTGCTAGATGTCAAATGTTATTTTTATCTAGTCTCCCCTCAGTCCCTTCTGTCCTTCTGTAAATGTTTATTGAGTACCTGTGAAGAGCCACGAAAATGTTGGTGTTACTAAGAATAAAGACAGTATTTCTGTTACTGTATCCATAGAAAGCACTGTGTTAGACATTAAGGGAGAAAAACAAAGGCATATAAGACCTAGAACTAATAAAGTCTAGTAGGGGAAGACTTTACTTACATTAAACAGTAAAGTTACTATGTAGAAGACACGATAGTTATAATTCAAGCTTTTATACTGTAGAGCTTTGCATAGTCTAAAGCTGATCATGTGACTCTTTTATCTGCTTCTGTGTTCCTATATATCCAGTATAGAAATGAGGCTGTTCATTAAAGCTTTAAGGAGCTCTCTTTCCCTCTCACATTCATTCATTATTTTTTCAAAAAATGTTTGTTGAGTGCTTGCAACATGCTTGTGTGGAGACTATCAGGATGAATTAGACACCATCCTTGACTTTGTTTTTAGAGAGATAGCATGATATAATGAACACATTATGGACTTTGAAATAGACTTATTGAATCCTGACTCTGGTGATTTGCTGCATTACTTTTGAGCCTTGTAGGCCTTGAAGGATGAGTATGGCTTAAATAAGACAAAGGTGGTAGGCTGGGGAAAGACATTGTATCCCATGAATGACGTGAGTAAGCCTTAGCATTATTAAAGTACATGGCCTACCTAGGGAAAAAAGAATAAAGTGATTAAAATGGAAGTTTTCAGATTTTGGGAGATTGCTTAAATGGGACATCTCATCTATTTTTAAAAAGCTGTAAAATATTCTTTTGAAAAAAGTAACATGTACCCATGTTAAAAAATTACAAACAGTACAGAGTATATGGTGAAAAATAAGTCCTCCCACCCCTGATCTCAAGTCCTCCTTCACTTAGGCAAACGTTGTTAACAATTTCTTAAGAACTCTTCCAGAAATTTTTTCTCATGCACACACAAATAGGTGTGTGTGCATGTGTGTCACTTTTGACAGGGAGAGTGGTTGGAAATGCAAATGGTAGCATACTCTACCTAGCAATATCTTTTAAAGTTCGTGTGCTGTCAGCACATCCTTTACCTCATTCTTTAGGTACCTGCATAGCATTGTAATGCATGGATATATAATCCCTGTCTTGATGGAAAACTTTCTTTTAATTAAGTCCCCTTGGTATCTGATATATTCTTCCCAGAAGCAGTGTTGCAGTACATGTCATTTGTAGGATAGATTCCTAGAAGTGAAGTCTCCTAGTCTGGAGGTCCATGTATTTTAAAATTTGATAGTTGTTACCAGATTTCCCTCCACAGAAGCTTTTTAGCTGTCTATACTCATTTATTTGGTATATGAGAGTGCTTCTTGCCCTGTATCCTCCCAGGTGGTATATTATCAGCTTTTTTTGTGTTTAACCTTTGCCAGTCTAATTAGTTAAAAATGTTACTTTGTTTTAATTTGCATTATGAGTGATGTTTAATATCTTCTAAAGGGCTTAAAGGGCCAGGTGTATTTCTCTTTTTGAACTGCCTCCTTTAACACGATTTTCGCATGAAATTTCATTTCTATTCTTGTTGAAGAGAGGGCATGGTTCTGGTGCTCTTTGTAAGTTTTAACCTCCCCCTTCTTCCTGACTGATTTACTGCTGAGGAAAACTAGGGCTCTAAGGAACAATATTTTATACCTTTTAGTTGGTTCATTGTTCAGAGTGACTAGCGATACAAGAAAGTCTACATTTGTGAACCTCCTGGTATGTTACACTTTAGAATTTTAATTTTTTTCTGCATTATCAATACATTTTTATTTCTTTTTTTGTTTTTAATTGAAGTATAGTTGATTTACAATATTCTGTTAGTTTCAGGTATACAGCATAGTGATTTGGGCCTTTTTGCAGATTAGATTCCATTATAAGTTATTACAAGATATTGGGTGTAACAGAATTTTAATTTTTTTTTTTTTTTTTTGCGGTACGCGGGCCTCTCACTGCCGTGGCCTCTCCCGCTGCGGAGCACAGGCTCCGGACGCGCAGGCTCAGCGGCCATGGCTCACGGGCCCAGCCACTCCGCGGCACGTGGGATCTTCCCGGACCGGGGCACGAACCCGCGTCCCCTGCATCTCCAGGCGGACCCTCAACCACTGCGCCACCAGGGAAGCCCCAGAATTTTAATTTTTATTCTTAGAAAATGGAGAATGAAGTCAAATTTTGATTAGTGAAATTCCACCAGATTTTTTTTTAGAGATAACTTTGTCAGTAATACGGGAGTTGGTTTGAAAGAGGTGAAAAGAGATGAAATAGTAATTTGGAGGCTGTTCTGTCTTAGGCTAGAGATTATGGGGATCTAAACCTAGGATAAGTAGAATTGAAGAGGATGGGGGTTGGATGAAAGTATATTTTGCAATAAAAATATACAAATGATGCAAACTTAGATATGAATGTTATTTTAGAAGGATAACTCTGAAGTATGAAAATTTTCGTCACCAGCTCATCAAAATCAAGTATTGAATTAGGCTCACTGTGAGCTTTTTATCCTTTAGATTACCCCAACACCGGTCAGTTTTTTGTTTGCCTGCTTTTAAAGTAAAAGTAGGCTTTTCATCCTTTGAAAGCTCTTTGAGGGAAAAATTATGTCCATTGCATGCAACAATGCCTAGCATATATGCCTTCAGTAAATACTTGTTGAATGAATGAATGCCTTTCAGAAAGAAAGTACAATAATTCTTATCTTTTTAGTTATATTTCATATTTCAGAAAGATCAGATTTTGCCTCCAATTGTGAACTGCCTGTTATGATATATCAAATATTTGAAGTCTTATTTTGGAATTAGATGTAATTGCCTCTGTGCCAAGAGTGAAGATGGTTTATTTTTTTTTTAATAAATTTTACTTATTTATTTTTGGCTGTGTTGGGTCTTCGTTGCTGTGCGCGGGCTTTCTCCGGTTGCGGCAAGCGAGGGCCACTCTTCGTTGAGGTGCGTGGACCTCTCATTGCAGTGGCTTCTTTTGTTGTGTGCAGAGCACAGGCTCTAGGTGCGCAGGCTTCAGCAGCCGTGGCACGTGGGCTCAGTAGTTGTGACCCGCGGGCTCCAGAGCACAGGCTCAGTAGCTGTGATGCGTGGGCCCAGTTGCTCTGCGGCACGTGGGATCTTCCCATGCTCGAACCCGTGTCCCCCACATTGGCAGGCAGATTCCCAACCACTGCACCACCAGGGAAGGCCCTGAAAATGCTTTTAGAATGCCATATTTCCCAGGGTCACGGCATAAGCCTCGGAGGCAGAAGAACTTGGAACTCTGCTTTCCCTTTGTTGGCGTGGTCTGTTTCTGTGTCCCAACATCTGGGGTAGGGGGCTTTCTAGGTTGTATTTTGCTGGTAGACCTTAACCCTTTAATCATTTTCTAGGTTCTCTCCCTACGTGGCCTCATTTTTTTTTAAGATGTGATATGTCTTTCAGGAAAAATTGCTAGCTAGCTCCTTGTACATATACAGAGGTATGTAAGAAATTTATGGTCATAAGAATGTTTTGAAGTTGCATAGTTTATAATAGAAATTCTGACTCCATTATTAAAATCGCTTGTAAAATGTGGAACAGTTTTCATTTTTGACTTAAACTGACTTTTACAAAGGTTGATCTAAACAAGAAATATATAAAAATTCAGAATATTGGCATATTTTATAAGATAAAAAGTATAAGAAAGAAATATAAATGGAAATTGATAGTCAAGACTCTACTTAATGTCTAATTAGTGCTATTTTAAAAACTGTTTTGGCAT
Source organism: Tursiops truncatus (assembly GCF_011762595.2). Classification (NCBI taxonomy): domain Eukaryota; kingdom Metazoa; phylum Chordata; class Mammalia; order Artiodactyla; family Delphinidae; genus Tursiops; species Tursiops truncatus. The sequence continues at coordinate 50,516,340 of NC_047050.1, forward strand.
ATAATTGATGTAGAGTAGACTGCACATATTTAAGGTGTATAATTTGATAAGTTTGGACATTTGTATACACTTGTGAAACCATCACCACAATCATAATGAACAAAACCATCATGCTCTAAAGTTCTCTTTGCTCCTTTTGATTTTTGTATTCTTATATATATTGTTTGAGCTTTCTTGTGAGATATCATTAAGTTACTTGCAAACAATTTCATCCTTTTGGGTCTTTGTTAGACAGGACCAGAACAGTGTTTATACTGGGACTAATTAATTCTCCATTATGTTCTTCTGGGTAGTCTGTTCACTGCCCCAGGAATCATGGCATTTTCCAGTCTGGCTGGTAGGAAGGGGCACTATTCCCAGCCCTGTGTGAGCTCTGGGCACATTTTCTCCTAAACTTTTCTGGTAGATCTTTCCTTGGCTGTAGTGGTTTCCACATACACATGCACTGATCAGTGCGAACCTGAGTACTCGAGGGAAACCCTTGAGATTCAAGGCGAATCTCTTTAGAGTCTCCATTCTGTATTTTTCTCTCTTCTCCTGTACTCTGTCCCATGAACTGTAGCCTCTTTGATCTTCTTGGACTCTGAGCTCCTTATGAACTCACAGCTCAACCTGATTTTCTTTTCTTGCCCAGCACCCTTGAAACTCTCTCAAAGCAGTCAGTCAGGGCCCACCTCAGTTGTTTCTGCCTGTCAGGGATCAACTCTCCTGTTTTGCCTGTCGTCCTATGCCTTAAAAGTGGTTGTTTTATATATATAGTACAGTTCTTTCATGGTCTCAGGCAAGAGGGTACAACCGCTCCCTGTTACTCCATCTTGGCCAGAAATGAAATCCCTGCTTAATGCTTATTTTAAATGATCATGGTTTTTGTGCCAGAATGTGGTAGTCTTTTTCTGTAGAGGGCTGTTGTATGTGACTTAATGATCCATTGTTGCCTGTATGATAGTGATTGCCATATAGGTTTTTCTTTAAGCTGTCATGTATAGTTTCATTAGGAAGACTGGCTTTGCATAGTTGAATAGTTACCTCTTAAAAGTGTGTTTTAAACCTTATAATATTAGGAGATAAGTTACTATTATCTTAGGCCTTACATGGTTAAGCAGTGTATTGCTTATTATAGTAGAGATTTTGGGGCATGTTTCACAAATTGATTAGTAAAACCTTATGTTTAAAATCTTTGCTTATACTTCACTGAAGTGTTTGTTAGGTGGAAAACTCTTAGTTTTTAAAATAGGCTATTACAAAGTTAATACTGAATTTCTGTTTTACGTTATAAAATTATGGCATTCCACCTACTATAAATATACATAATTCAAAATAATAGTAACAAATTAATCTGTAATATTTCAGTTTCAGGAACTCTTATCAATAAATCTAGAATGGGAATCAGAAATTTGAGATCCTACTTCTCATCCTACCTCTTTTGATGCATTTAGTTTGTTTAAACCTCTGTTTTTCATTATTTACAAAAGGATTGTGTTTTAAAAAGGCATTTTTAAAGATTAATTATCTTTGAAACACTAGCAGTGCTTTATAAACTGTATTCTGCAAAATGCTGCTGACCTAAAAATTTTGGTGTTTGTTCAACAGTAGAGACATGATTCTCTTGTCAAATCAATGAGAAAATGAGTTAATATTAGACAGGTGTTTTTAAAAAAACGAAACTCATTTTGTGAATAATGGTGTCCATTACAGTGTTCATACCACATCTCTTACTGTAGAGGTATTAGTTGCTATTCATGTTTATACTTTGACTTTTTGTCTCTTATTTGTGGCATTTGAATGCAGTATTTTCAACAAGTTTCACTGCATCTATACAATATCTCATTTCAGCTAATACAAATCCTGTAAGGATTGGGGCAATATATCAATATTAAACTAAGCAAGCCTGTGCCAGTTCTTTAAAGATCTCATAGGCAGAGCTTTTGGCAAGGTTTAACACATATATATTAAGCATAGACCAAAGGTAAAAAAGAAGGAAGATAACATTTATTCAGTACTGTTATATGCTGTGTACTGTGTTAGATACTTCACTTTGATACTTGGAGATTGGTGGTATTATTGAAGTTTGGGCAGGTCGGATGTTTTGGTCTTGGTTAGAAAGCTCGTAAGTGACAAGAGTTGGGATTCAGTTCCTTGTTTTTTTTTATTTCAAAACCTAGACTCTCCGCTCTAACATATTGCCTGTGGAAGAAGTAGTGTCATCAAAAATGAAATGAATAAACAAAAATGTTTCAAATTCTGTTGAACTGGTGAAATTAGATAATATATGCCCCAAAGAAATTAGTTTCTTAATTGTGTTAATTTAATCCTCACCTATTTTCAGAAGGACTTTGGAATAAGGCGTACATTTGAAGTCTAATATTCTTCCTAAAGGCTTTAGGATTGAGTTACTTTTAGAGCTTTACTTTTCCTTTCCTTCTGAATTCTTGAGACTTAAACTTTACATTTATTATGGCACTTTCATTGTTGTGCATAGTGAAATTATTCCAAAAATATTTGAGTTCCTGCTGTGTGGCAGGTGTTCTGGTAGGCATTCAGCATGAACCATATAATCAGGGGTATACATTTTTAACAAATGTGTCATTCTTTCATTACTGAAATATTGTTATCACTATTATTATAAATATTGCTTTTGGTTATATTTATTGGGAGTCTCTTGATTCACTCTGATATTTTGACTTTCAGTTTTTCAGAGCAAAAACCCACCTTTTCCACCCCAGGACAGATAGCTCCTTTGGTCTAAAGAGGCCCCATTCATTTTACAGTACTTCCCTTGTCTGTATCTTGTGGAGTGTGTTTTACATAAAACAATGACAATCATGTTCATAATTAATAAGCCTAACCTAGCCCTAATTATAGTGTTTTATTGTTTAGTCTTCTGCATTGAATTAAACAGAGATGGAGGGGATATAAATTTAATAATTCACACAGAGCCCTCCAGTCACTTCAGCCCCAAACATACAGTCTTGATTATACACAATGCTGCTGTCTCCTATGCCTTTGCTCCTGTGTTCTCCTACTGTGCAGTATCGTCCCTCCACACAACTTTCTTTTCTGCTTTCTTAATGTCTACTTGCACTTTCTCTTTCAGCCCAGGTATCACATCTGGGACGCTCTTTGCTTCCTGTGCTTCCACTTCCTCCCATCTGCCACAGCCTTGTTAGGATCACCTCTGTGTTGCCACAACATCTTAGATATCTCTATTATTGTCTTTTTATTTGATGTCTCTTTCTCTTATCAGACTGAGCTCCTGCAAGGAATTATCTTTTCCTTTTTTTTATCCTTATATTTTCATTGTCCAGCACAGTACCTGGCAAACAACAGATGTTTGTTACATATTTGATGAATGTATAAATAAATGGCATTGATTTTTATATATTTAAAAAGCTTTAAGTTGCAGGTTTTAAATGTGTTGTCTATTATAAAATATTTCTTTCAGCACCTATATTATTGTTTTGAAAGACTCTTAGGTAGATTTTTCTCTTGAAATTGTGAAAAAAGTTATTTGAAGCCATATTTGTATAATGACATTCAAGTGGCCACAGTAAGATTATTTTCTAATCTCCACTATCCCTCTATCTCTTAAGATACAGATCTTATGAATGAGACAGAGTAAAGGACTTTAGGCTGGATAAAGATTAGGATTCCCTGCTGGCTTGTAATTATCAGAATCTGGATGGTTATTTATTTGAATGAAATGATGCATACATTGTGTACATCAAAAGTAAAGCACATGTGATTGTTAGAGGAATGTTTGAACTCCCCAGTGGGATGTCATGGGGTATGTTTATAAACTCCCACTAAGCAGTAGTTTTACAATGGAATTTCACTGGCATTGAGATAATAATTTGCACAGTCAAATTACCTCTTTACAAAAACCCAGGGAATCATGAGGGTCTAATCCTTTATTAATGTCAACCCACAGGCTGCAAGAAAGCGTAAGATTGCCATTCGAAAAGCCCAGGGGAAAAATGTGGAGGCCATTCGGGAACTGAATGAGTATCTGGAACAGTGAGTGTCTTACAAGAGGATTGTGTTTTGTTATTCTGATAAATCTTTTTTAATTAAAATGGAATTTGCATTTGATTTTCCTTTTTGCCTCCATGCTGTTCATTTATAGAATATCTACACACTTACTTTTTTTCCCTTTCCTCTCACCAGATTTGTTGGAGACCAAGAAGCCTGGCATGAACTTGCAGAACTTTATATCAATGAACATGAGTAAGTCGTTAACACATAAAATTTCGTTAAGGAGTGCAATTTTCATCACTATATAAGTTCAGAAGGCATAGTAGTTTCTAAAGGATTGGTGAGAGGTATGAATCACGTCATTTTAAATTAGCAAAATAAATAAATGAAGAAAAACAAATCGACAGTTTGTTGGTTATAATATGTGAATTGCTTTAAGTAGGTCATTTGTGTTTTGCTAAATTATTTTTGTTTGGGAAATGAGTTTTCTTTCAAATACAGATGGCATTCTTTGGAGTTAGAAAGGCATGTATGTGCTGAGCTAAGGTTATTTTTAGTGAATCAAAATTGTGAATTTTTAGAATTTAAATTGTTCTTACATACAAAGAGTATTATACTCCCTGCTGTTTAAAAATTCTGTCAATTGTATGCATTTATTAGCCTTAGTGCTAAGAGAATCAACTCTTCCAAAGTAGAAGCATTCTGTTGCCTGGGTAAAAAACCAAGAATAATCAAGAATGTTGAATGCTGTAGGAACTTGCTTATTGGATATTTAATGTTTTTGTTAGCTTTTTTTTATTGCAGTGACAGGAGGAAATCCCAGTGTGAGAGGATTAGCCCAGTCTTAGCGCAAGTTTTCTAATATCACAGCATTAACGCTAACCTCTATCTAGAGGCAGGCTTTTTTTCCCCTTTTTTCTTAGTGAGGAGTCTGAAGTATATCACATTGTTTCTTTCCTTCCTTTTCAGAGAACAGAATCAGATTCTCATGCACATATTCTTACTGTGCACGAATACTTAGAATACTTAACCTCATCCTCATAGTACAAATAGCTGACATAGGAAATAATATCGAATGAAGATACTTGTCTCTTGCCTTTTCTCAGGGGTATATATGTATGTGAAATAGAGTTAATGTATTATCTGTGTAATTCTAATAAAAGTGGCGGCGAAAATAAAATGTCACTTAATGAATGTGTACTGTATTCTGGGAACCATTTTTCATTTCTCTATTATATATGCTGGCTATCAGATTCTCTTTGTTTTTTGTTTGGAAGTTATTTCCTGAACCATGTTTGGATGCTTGTATGATCATATTTGTAAATATACTTAGCTTTCTCTTACGTATGTAAGAGTGGTAGTGTATTTGGTTAAGTGGTAATGTTTCTATTTTTCATTGTTTTAAAGTCAACATTTATAAAGTATTTTATTAAAATGTAAATTATTTGTATGCTGGAAACTATAAAATATTAATTAATGAAATTAAAGAACACCTAAATAATACCAAATTCATAGATTGGAGGCTCAGTATTGTTTTGTTTGTTTTTTAGGGTTTTGTTTTTGTTTTTGTTTTTATTGAAGTATAGTTGATTTACAATGTTGTGTTAGTTTCAGGTATACAGCAAAGTGATTCAGTTACACATACATATAATGATTATCTTTATTTAAATTTTTCCTTGGGCTAAATTCTTAGAAGTAGAATTACTTGATTAAATGATATGCACATTTTCAGTGGTTTTGATAAATCATTCCTAGATGTGCACTAGAAAGGTAGTGTCAGTTTACTCTCACATTAGCAATTATTAGAATGTCCACTTAACAACACCAGGTGCTACTATTCTTTCTAATCTTTGCAAATTTTGATAAGTGAAAATTGGTTACACGTTTTTTAAGAGCTCTTTATGTAAATGATATGAGCCTTTGTCCTGTCAAGAATATATCCTTGTTTATTATGTCTTTTTAATATTGATTTTTTTAACTTATAGAAACTTTATATTTTTAGATGGTCAGATATATCAATTTATATTGCTTTCAGGTTTTCTGTCCTCTAAGAACTATATAAATATATATCTGTTTTTTTCTTCTACTTCTTTATCAATTTTACCTTTTTACATGTATTTGTAATATTTCTATATTTAGTTCTCAAATAGGTTATACTTTATTTTTAACCTATCATTAAATTTATTATTTGCCTCACCTTGTAATAGCCACATTCAGTTTTGCTTTGTTTTGCATCTCTAAAGAGTTTATTGAGATAGAGTTGGATGTACATTTAAGAGAAATGAACTGAAGAATCACAAGAAATCAAGAGATACAAAGACAGAAAAGCACCTGAAAAATAGTTTCTTTTCATGGGAAATGATACTTACATTCTGCCTACCCTTTTATCTTGTATTACAAAACTCTTTTTGGTCTTGAAGCTAGTTACTTACACAATGTCTGTTTATTTTTTCTAATTGAACACTTAGAAGGGATATTCAGATTTACAGTGAGTGGAAATAAATGTCTTCAGATTTTTTGAAACTGTATGAAAATTAGAATGTTCACTTAATTCATTTAACTTGTTTGAGCAAGTCATTGTCTTCGGTAGGGTATTGTTGGTACAAGTAGTAAGTTACTGTGGAATGTCAGTTTACCACAGTTTTGTGGACCTGGTGGCAAAAATGAACCAATTTAGGAATTGCTTGATATATTTAATATTTTGACATTCTTTTCTTCATATTAATAGTTATAGTAAGTCACAGGCAGCATTGCGAATCTAGATGTAGACTTTTTTACTCCAAATAAATTTCCACAGTAGACTGTTCATATAAGTCTATTCAGTGATTTTATAGAGAGAAAAGGGGATATAGAATTCTGCCACATACTTTTTTTATGTCTTTAAGTTATTTTTATTTAAATTTGCTTCTGATTTATAAATTCTAGATACAGTTATTCTAGTGGTATATGTCACACCAGTTGATCACATTGAGACACTTGCTCTAAGTATAAAAAATTTGTCATGATTTATGCCTTAACCCACAGTACATATTATAAACAAAAATATGTATTTTAAACAAAGATACTGAATTTTTTTGTACTTGATTTGTAGTTAAAAATAGATGTTATATCAGCAGGGAGCAGTTTAGTAAAGATTGATTATGATTGTGATTATTGTAGGTACAGCCTTACTATAAAATTCTATAACAAAGGGAATTATCAGAATCCTGTAAGGAAAAATCACAATGTTGATAAAGCAGTCAAGGAACAAATATTATAACCTATACATATGCTTTTGTGAGGAACAGAAGAACTTCAAAAGCTTTAGTTACTGACTCTAATGTAGTAATAATAGTGGTTATTCTATTTTAAATGGATTCCAATTATTTTGACTTCTCTAAATCTTAGTCTTATGAGTTGTATGTAATGAATTAATTTCTTTATATATCTGCATTGGTATTGGCTATGTACCATCTTGGGAGAACTGAGAAAATAGTCATCACTCAAATCACTTTTGTATGGCTTAATACTCTTGTGTACCCCTGGCTGAGAAAAACTGGATTAGACCATTTCTCACTCCTTCCAGCTCTAAGTTTATTTGATTCTATACTTTATCCACAAAATTAATTTGATTTTATATTTTGTAAAATTGGGGGAAGGTATCCCCTCGTATGTGATACTAAATAATTTTTGAGAAAAGTATCTTGGCATTCATTTTTCATTAGAAACTCCTCTCTGCCCATTTTATCTTACATTATGTTATATAAGAATCAGAGTCACTGTTCTGCTCAACCCATTTAAATCTCTAAGAACATTTATTCTTAGCATTAATATGAATTTTTGGCGTTACCGTAAAGGAACACATTTAGAAGGGAACTATCTTTCTGATGAAGCTGGTGTTTAAGGTAGAGACGACTTCCCCTTCTACACAATGATGAATAAATATCAGATAGGTAGTCACAGTACTTTTGTTCTACACATTTATTGTCATTTGTTCAGTCATTCATTATATAGCTATCATATGTCAAGAACCAATACTAGGTTTTGGGCATAAATATGAAAAGGGCTAAATAGCAGCATGATCTTTGATGAGAATTATATATAAGGTCCTTCATAAGTTTAAAATGCTGTGATTTGGGGCTAATCTGCAGGGTGTTTTTGGTTCCTTTGGCCCTTTGGGTTTGATTGCTGTACCTGTTCTTATGTTACCGTTGACATATTCATCACTACCATCACCACCTCGATTTTTCATCCTGATGTGTAGTGTATATAGGTAGTATGCATTGTGGTTAAGAGTGTAGGCTGTCTGCCTACTTCCTAGGGTTTTGGTGGGATTAAATGAATTAATATTTGTAACACACCTAGAGAAGTGCATGATACATAATGAGTACCTAATAAAAGTTAGCTATTATTAGTCAGTATTTCACATGTTTGAAACTGCAACGTATATATTTTGAAAACTAAGTATATCAGACATTAGTGTAAAATAGATACCTTTGTATATTGGTGACAGATGTCAAAAATAACTGTAGGTAGCCTTTTTCTGTTGTAATGTCATAACCTCCTCACTGGGACTGAATCTTACAAGACCTGTGTTCTTTAGGATTTCCTGTAAATAGGAAGGATATTCACAGGGCTTAAACATATAAAATACATTAAGGAGAATTATAGTCATGTGGTATAAAACTATTTTTCCAGAACCCTTTGCAGCAGTTTTCTCCTTAGGTTTTCAGTAAAGATTTTGTTTCTCTACCACATGATTAAATAGTAGTAGAGTGCATATCAAAACCACTAACTTGATCTGTTTTTCATGGGTTTAGAAATTCATAACTTAATAACTTTGTATTTGACAGTAACCTTAAATAACGAAAAGTCTTTGTAATAGAATATGTGGGATATGTCTGTAAAGGATTTTTAGTGAATAGAGAATATTTAGTGTTTATTTCCTCATTACACTTTAACCATTTGAATATTTTATTAGATGATCAGTGGACTTGTAGAACCTATTTTATATGTAACCTGATCCAAGATCTTGAAGCCTGTGTTGTTAATTATGTTTGGATGTCATCCTAGTGACCCAGTTTTAAAAATTTAATATCTCGGGACTTCCCTGGTGGCACAGTGGTTAAGAATCTGCCTGCCAATGCAGGGGACACAGGTTCGAGCCCTGGACCGGGAAGATCCCACATGCCGTGGAGCAACTAAGCCTGTTCGCCACAACTACTGAGCCTGTGCTCTAGAGCCCGCAAGCCACAACTACTGAGGCCATGTGGCACAGCTGCTGAAGGCTGCGCGCCTAGAGCCCATGCTCTGCAACAAGAGAAGCCACGGCAATGAGAAGCCCGCGCACTGTGTAACCCTTGCTTGGTGCAAATAGAGAAAGCCCCGCGCACTGCAATGAAGACCCAACGCAGCCATACATACATACATACATACATACATAAAAAAATAAGAAAAAAAGAAAAATGTAATATCTCTTGATAGTTCACAGGCTGCTTTAGGATTTAAGCTTCTGTGTATTCATTTCATTAAAAAATATGATATTCATATTTATGAATTCAAGATAGGTACTTTATTAATAAAGGTATTTAAAGTATTTTGGGAATAAAATGTGTAATATCACTAAAATTGTTTTTAAATTATTTTAAGGTGTAACTGACATAAAATTTATGACTTTTAAAATTAACTCCTTGATGTTTTTCAGCTACGCTAAAGCGGCGTTTTGTTTAGAGGAGCTTATGATGACTAATCCACACAACCACTTATACTGTCAGCAGTATGCTGAAGTAAGTATTTTCAAAAACAATTGTATGTGATTTTATTTTTGTTGGTGTGGGTATTATTATGGAACTAAGAATATGTCGTTAATGTTAGGCAAGTATATAAATATGTAAGATGTGATGAAAATTGATTTATGGGAGTAAAATTTTTAATACTATAATGGAAATACTGACTTTTCAGTTAAATGCACTTATTTAAAATAGTGAAATTCTTTGTATTTTTCTAATTGCATACTGTATTCTTTCTTAATTATGAATTATATCACAATTATCGCCATTTAATGGACTTTAAGGCATTTTACAGTGATTACAGTTTTTACATCCATATTCTAGGAAATTCATATTAAGGTCAGTATTTTGGAAAGTAGGAAGTATTTATCTTATTTGATTAACTGTTAAGAATAGCAATACAATTGAATTCTATAAGGTTAAAAGGACTTCATCATTAAGGAATGTCAGTGCAACTAGGAAAGGACAATTCACTATGAAGTCTAGTTTTATAATACTAGTAATAGAAAATAAAGTTGTGAAGCATTTCGAAGGCAGTTGAAATAGAAATTATACTGCCTTTTTTATATTGGCAGCATTTTTTTATTTTAAAAGCTCAGTGATCTTAATGTTCATAGAATATAATGATTCTGGAGGGTAGGTTATGCTTTAAAGTTTAGATTAGCTTTAACAACTTTAAGATGAATTCTTTTTAACATCTTGCATTTGTTTACAGAATATCTGTTTCAATTACTAATGCCTATGGTATGATGAAACATGCTATATTTCAAAGTAGTAAAATAAACAGGTTTCAGCACTCCGTAATTTTTAACAGGTTAAATATACCCAAGGTGGACTTGAAAATCTTGAACTTTCAAGAAAGTATTTTGCACAGGCATTGAAACTGAACAACAGAAATATGAGAGCTTTGTTTGGACTTTACATGGTGAGTTGAGGTGCATGTTTAATGTTATTTTATGAAATGTCATTTAAAGTCCGTTAACCGTCCCAGTTAATCACTTCCCTCTTTTTTTTTTGTATTTCATTGATAAGCATATGATTTTTTTCCTCTATCCTCTAGTTAATTATGAGCAATAGGTTGTAAGGCAGTTATATTTTTAAATGTTAATATGTCCCAGCTATTTGACATTTTATTGTCAATTATCTTTTACTATATCAGAATTTAAATCTGCCTTTATGAAATTAAATAGTAACAGATACAAAACTATATTATGTATTTCTTTTTTTTTTTTTTTTTTTGCGGTACGTGGGCCTCTCACTGTTGTGGCCTCTCCCGTTGCGGAGCACAGGCTCCGGATGCTCAGGCTCAGTGGCTATGGCTCACGGGCCCAGCCGCTCCGCGGCATGTGGGATCTTCCTGGACCGGGGCACGAATCCGTGTCCCCTGCATCGGCAGGTGGACTCTCAACCACTGCGCCACCAGGGAAGCCCAAAGTGATTTCCTTCTTTTTTGTTTTATTCTTTTTTGTTTTTTTTTGCGGTACGTGGGCCTCTCACTGTTGTGGCCTCTCCCGTTGCGGAGCACAGGCTCCGGACGCGCAGGCTTAGTGGCCATGGCTCACGGGCCCAGCCGAGCGCCGCTGCACGTGGGATCTTCCTGGACCGGGACATGAACTGGTGTCCCCTGCATCGGCAGGCGGACATTCAACCACTGCGCCACCAGGGAAGCCCGTTGTATTTCTTGATTGTTTTGTTATTCTTGGGTTCATGCCCAACATTTTATTTCTTACCTTAAATTATAATTGTATGAGATATTTTTAAACTATGTTTATAAAAGACATATTAGAAATAAAATCTCTGATGCCAAACTAAAACTTTTTTTATGGTATAGAAAAACAGTGTGGTACGCATGTAATTAAATATTTCTTTTGTTTATGTATGCTAAATGATGAGCTTAGAAAAAGTCAGTTAACAAGAGCTATGGGAAATAGAGGAAGAATTTAATGAACTTCAAATTTATATAAAATGAGCTCCTTTCTACAGTCAGAATGACTAGAAAAATAAACTTCTTTAATAGGCCAGTCCTTTGAAATTTTAATTTATCCTAGTCTTTTCATGGACTTTCGGATGAATATTTTGTTGGAGCTCAGTGAAAAGGATTGATTGCAGAAATGGAGGCAGGAAGAAACGTAAATGAAATAATTTTTAGCAAAGAAATGGCAAAATATAATTAGAAAACAGATTAAAGGGATTTCAAAAAATTTTTTCTGGATTCTACTAGTGCCAGTTGTAACAGCTTGTAGGTACAGTATGGTAGCAGTGTCTCTTTTACCAAATAAATACTATTTTTTAAAATAAATAAATTATTAATAATAGTAAAAATACATAACACTTTATGTGTCAGGTGTTGTTATGAGCTCTCTTTTTTATTTTAAATCATTACATCTTTATATCAACTATTTGAGAAGGTACTATTACTACTACCATTTCACAGAAAATGAAACCAAGGCACAGAGAGTCCTGATTAATTTGCCCCAGGATGGACACAGAGCTGCTAAATGATGCTCAGGCAGTTGACTCCAGAATCATTCTCTTAACTACTGCAATCAGATTTTGGCATATAAATTCCTTAGTGGCAGAGAAGGAGACAGAAGGAAAAAGCATATAACACAGGCTAGGCATTAAAGAAACCACATGGACAGAGCTTCTTAAGATATATTTAAGCATAAGATAAAATTTGTATCTTTCTCTCCCCAGAAATACATACAATTAAAAATAAGAATATGATTTTGAGGGTCTACAGATTCTTGCATGGATCCCAGTTTAACAATCCCTTGTTTAAATACATCTTTAAAAAGGAGATGATGGCTCTAATTGGTTCTTTGGAACATAGTTTGGAAACTCTCAGTGTAGTGAAAAGAGAAATAGGTTGGAAGTGATGATCTCTTTCTACTTGTAAGACTTTTGTTAACTTACTTTGGTTAAGTCAGTTCACTCCTATTGGACTTAATTTTTTTTTCACCTGTTAATGTAGGAAGTTAGACTAAATTATTTTTGAGGTTCCTTATATTAATATTCAGTAATTCTATAATTCTGACATAGAAAAGTTGAAGTAATTCAGTAATAAGAAATAGCACCAGTAATATCCTACAGTATTTAAGTGATGATGGAATTTTACCTTCAAGGGCTGTGGTAGACAGGTAATAAAATAATTTTAGATATTATTTAAGGTATCCTTTCTCTTCCTACTATCTTGGATTATTCTCCATTTTAAAATATATTTTCATTTCATTTCACTAATTTCATTCAGCTCTATTTTATTTTAAAAATTGTGTTGATACAGTTTTGAAAAACTTTATTATCAGCCCATTGCAATTATGACCCTTACATGTTTTTGATTGTCTTGGCTACATCAAAGGAGTATTGTTTTTGATGTTTCTTTTTTGTTCTTAGTCTGCAAGTCATATTGCTTCTAATCCAAAAGCAAGTGCAAAAACAAAAAAGGACAACATGAAATATGCTAGTTGGGCAGCTAGTCAAATAAACAGAGCTTATCAGGTTAGTATCGATAATTTTATATTATGACAAAGATCAGTTAATGTATTTCTTAGTTGTTGTTTATGTTTCTACAAACTACAAAGCTAGATGTCTATCATTGAACTTTTGTGCTTTTGGGTCTTTATCAAATGTTTTTTACTTTAGTAAAATAGTAGTTTTACTTTAGTAAAATAGTAACAGGAGTCTGTTACTATTATGATCCCATAATGAGCATTATCATCTCAGTAGTTCTACATTTGGCAAATAAAAAAAAGTAATTGTAAAAATCCAGAAAGGATAAATTTCATGATGTATTTCACAGGCAGATTGGGTCTGTGAGTGTATTATTAATCAGAGATATCTCAAATAATAAAAAAAGAGGAAGAAAATCCTAAACGTAAACTAACAAGACTATATAACAAAGTTTATGTACTCTGTTTACAGTCAGATCTTATCTGAAACATCTCCCCTCATATTTTAGTTTACTGAAGCTCATCCCTAAGGAGATTCTTCAGGAAAGACTCATGGAAAAACTCATCTTACATCTTTCATGTTTGTAACTTATCCGTCTATAGTCTTTATATCTGAAGGACAATTTGACTTTTTATACATCCTTTGCTATTAAATACATTTACCTAAGTATTAAGCATATTGTTCCTTTTTTTTTAGGATAAAATATTGCTGTCAACAAGTTTCATGCCATCCTGATTTTCTTTCTCTAATAAGTGACTTGCACTTTTTGTCAGGTTGCCCAAAGGAATTTTTTTCTTTATCTTTAAAATCCAATAGTTTCACTATGATAATGGTTTGTTGATATTCTTGGGTCGGTCTTCCCAAATACACTATAGACCTTTTTAATATTTGGATTCAGTCCTCTTTTAATTTGAGGAAAGTTGCTTTTAGAATTATGATTTTGAATTTTTTTTGCTTGATTCCTTAAGCTTTCTTTTTCAGGTCTCTAACTATAAGTTTATTGGATCTCCTTTCACACTTCCTTTTATCATTCATTTTTTTTTCAAATCTGTCTGTCATTTTCTGTATTTTATTCTCTTCTTTTTTTTCTGGTAATTTATATGTTTCCTCTTCTTTGTTACAGAGAACTCAAATATGACCTCTCTATATATCTAGTCTTTCTTAGAACTAGGTCAGGTTCAGAATGATTTTTCTGGCTGCAGGCCTCCCTGTGTTCTACCCCTACCGGTCTACAGATCTTGAATTTTGAGGTGGTGTTCTCAGTTTTAAATGTTATATTTTGTTGTTGTTATTTTTTCTTCTGGGATTTTCTGCCTCTGGGCATCACTACCTCCCACCCTCCCCTTCTCCCCTTATCTGAACCATCTCTCCCTCTTAACCCCAGTGTTTCTGCCCTGTTAAATTTGGTTTCAGTTTCTGTAGTTTTCTTTCAGTTTGAGGTTTTTTTCCTTTTGGAAGAGGGTATTTGTTGGATAATTCAGAGATTTTGAGGTTTTAGACTATTAGATTTGTTTAAGGTCACGTTTGCATGCAGTGTTTTTTTTTTTTTTTTTGAAGATGTTGGGGGTAGGAGTTTATTAATTTATTTTATTTATTTATTTTTGCTGTGTTGTGTCTTTGTTTCTGTGCGTGGGCTTTCTCTAGTTGTGGCAAGCGAGGGTCACTCTTCATTGCGGTGCACGGGGCCTCTCACTATCGCAGCCTCTCCTGGTGCGGAGCACAGGCTCCAGATGCGCAGGCTCAGTAGTTGTGGCTCACGGGCTTAGTTGCTCCGCGGCATGTGGGATCCTCCCAGACCAGGGCTCGAACCCGTGTCCCCTGCATTAGTGGGCAGATTCTCAACCACTGCGCCACCAGGGAAGCCCTGCATGCAGTTTCTTATACTTTGATTTGGAGCCTATGAGACTGTCCTAGTTTTGCAAGCCATTGCATCAGTTCATACTTTTTTTTTACTTCGGTGGCTTATAGAGTAGTAGGTTGTCCTCTTTTCCACCCTGTAGTGCCTACCACATAGCTGTTGAGCTTTTGTAGGTCCTGCTACTGTTGGTGGTATAACAACCTTCTAGGGTTTTGAAGGATTGCCTGCAATATAGTTTTTTTTGAAAGATGTCTTTGTTGGGTTTGTTTCCTCTTATTTTGGTCTTGGTTTTGGTGCTGTTTATTTCTTTGTTTTTGTACTCCTGGTTGGGGAGATTAAAACAATTCAGTGCCCTGTGATCACACCATTTAGTCACTTTTGTGTAGTTTTATTATATATAATAGAGAATGTTGGTTCTGTTGGCATATTGCAAGTCAGAATATCTATAAATATTAGCTAAGCTATGCTTCTTCAAATGGAGTTTGAGATGGCTCGAGGGGTTCCACACAGAGTAGGCTTGGGGGTTGGGGGTTGCGAGGGAGGGAGGGATAGTTTGTGATTTAAAAATAAGACTTGGGGGCTTCCCTGGTTACGCAGTGGTTGAGAGTCCGCCTGCCGATGCAGGGGACATGGGTTCGTGCCCCGGTCCGGGAAGATCCCACATGCTGCGGAGCAGCTGGGCCCGTGAGCCATGGCCGCTGAGCCTGCGCGTCCGGAGCCTGTGCTCCGCAACGGGAGAGGCCACAACAGTGAGAAGCCCACGTACCGCAAAATAAATAAATAAATAAATAAGACTTGGATAATATGAAAATAATAGTGTGCAAACTACATCATTGTTTTTAAGATATTTTTGAGAAACAACTAGCTGCTCAGAGAGTGCTTTTTTTGACCTGGCATGACTATATTCCTAAAATCAATTTTTATTAAATTATAACATACATGGAAAAATGAACCCAAGTCACAAAGATACATTCCAATGAATTATACAAGTAAATGTATCCAGGTCAATAAATAGAAACATTACAGCACCCCAAAACCTTCCTGGTACCTTCTTTCAAATTCTACTCCTTGTATTCTCCTCAAAAGTACAAATTTATAATCCCATAGTTTTGGCTTTTTTTTGAAATTTATAGAATCATACAGTATGTATTTATTTTTGTCTGGCCTATTGCATGATTTATGAGTTTTATCTTTAAGTTTGTAGTTCATTCATTTTCATTGTACTGTAGTCTATTATATGAACATACTATAATTTATTTATTCAGTTTTTTAAAATTTATTTTATTTACTTATTTATATTTGGCTGTGTTGCATCTTCGTCGCTGCTCACGGGCTTTCTCTAATTGTGGCAGGCGGGGGCTACTCTTCTTTGCAGTGTGCGGGCTTCTCATTGTGGTGGCTTTTCTTGTTGCGGAGCACAGGCTCCAGGCACACGGGCTTCAGTAGTTGCAGCACGCAGGCTCAGTAGTTGTGGCTCGCGGGCTTTAGAGCACAGGCTCAGTAGTTGTGGCGCATGGGCTTAGTTGCTCCACAGCATATGGGATCTTCCTGGACTGGGGCTCGAACCTGTGTCCCCTGCATTGGCAGGCGGATTCTCAGCCACTGTGCCACCAGGGAAGCCCCTTTATTCAGTTGTTGATAGGCGTTTGGATTATTTCCTGTTTGGGGCTATTATGAATAATACTACACTGATATTGCTGTACAAGTCTCTTGGTGTATATGTACATGTACTTCTTAGGGGTGTATACCTTTGAGTGGAAATACTGTGTCATAGGATGTATATATATCTAACTGAAGTAGATAAAGCTGGTTTTCCAGACTACTTGTTTATAGTCCCACCAGCAGTGTTTGAGCGTTCTCATAGTTCCACATTTTCACCAACACATCCTTCTGTCAGTTTTTGTAATTATAGTCATTCTGGTGTATGTGTAGTGGTGTCTTCATGGTTTTGTTTTGTATCTCCCTGATGACCAGTGAGGTTGAACACTTTTTCATATGTTTATTGGCTGTTTGGATATCTTCTTTCATGAAGTCTATGTTTTTCATTGGTTTATGACTTTTTATTTTGTTTTTTAGTTTTTTGATTATGGGCCCTTTGTTCATTATATGTGTAGCAGATCTTTTTAACTCCTTAGTTGCAATCACTCTCAAATGATTTTGATGAAGAAAGTTTTGAAGATTATCTTCACCCTAATCGTTCATTTCCTTTATGGTTTGTCTTTTATGTTCTGCTTAAGAAATCATTTGCTACTGATGGTCATAAAGATAATCTTGTGTGTCTTTGGAGTTTTTTTTCTTCTACTTTTCACATTTAGATCCACAATCCATTTGGAACTAATTTTTATGTATTATGTGAAAATAGAGGTCTGTTCCCCCCTGCATAGCTTTCCAGTGTTTCTATCTCTGTATTCTGTCAAGAGTCCCATTCTGTGAAAGCTGCTACCTTATAATAGTTGAGAGAGAACACAGATGCGCGAGCCTGTATCATCTGGCTTCCAAGTTTGGCTCTGACATGTGGCCATGGACAAATTACATACCATCTCTGGGCCTGGCTTTTCATTTGCAAGATGGACATAATAAAAGTTTTCTGAGTATTAAAGGAGTTGATACATACTTTTTACCATATCACAGTAATACACCTTATATTGTGTTTACTAATTGCATGCTGTAAGTTCACTTTATTATGTCTGCTATTTTTATTGCAATTACAATAGCAGTAACAACAATAACAGTTATAATAGCAAACAAAATTTATTATAAGGTAGGTACTTTTCTTGTTTTACAAATGAGGAAATTAAGGCATGAAAGATTAAATAACTTTCTCCAAGGTGATATAACTGGATATGAACAGGAGCGATTTTCAAACCTAGGCAGCCTGACTCCAAGTTTGATGCTCTTAATGGCCACAATATACTGCCTTTATAAAGAGATGTCAGGTATAAATGTTTCTAAAACTGTAATTATAGTTTCCAACTCCCTTCTTAGTTATTTTCTCATGTGAACAAGTGATATCCTACCCTCACTTGTTTCCTTTTTCATTTCAGACCCAAAGCTCTCCGTAGTAACTAAATTTAGGGTTTCATTTTGTTTGTTTGTTTGTTTTTCCTCGTTTTCACTGTCTCTTCAGTAATGCAAGACCAGGCAAGCATGCCCTTCCCTGCCATATGAGATGCACTTTACCATTAGACATGAATCCATCATTTCGATATTTTAAGTCATTGCTCATATATCCAAACCCTATTCGTTAGTAATATTTTCCCTCCCTGCCATTCTCTTTAAACAAATTTTTTTAAATTGTCTTATTAGATCCATTCTCTTTTCATAGACTTATTTTGTAAAGTCTCAGTGTTTTTGGAAAGAGCTCTGAGAATATCATCTGTGCTCTTCAGTCTTTGACTTTGGCACCATAAACTCCATAGTACCCAGTGATGTTTTACACATCTTTCCTGACGGTATGATTTGCCTTTTCTTGACTCTAGGGGAAAGGATAGTATAAGGAATTTTTGTAAGTTTCTGTCATCTTGGATACCACTCCAAAAAGATAACATCTCTCAGTTGATAATGTCAGGTTTCTGTATAGCAGCCTAAAATACCTCTCAATTAGGAATCACCCATCATGCAAAATTTATTTTTGCTTCTAGACACTAGTAACATTTTTTTTGTTTATTTTTGTTTTTGTTTGGCTGCGCTGCGCGGCATGCAGGATCTTAGTTCCCTAACCAGGGATCGAACCTGTGCCGCCTGCAGTAGAAGCACAGAGTCTTAACCACTGGACCACCAGGGAAGTCCCCGTAATGGGTTTTAAATAAAATCTTTTGTTGCTTTTGAAATTTTCATCTCTATTCTTTTTCTACAGAAGTTGGTGATTTTCTTCAGGTGAATCAGATTTCATAAATATTTGTATCTATTGCCTTTTGCTAACATAGTGGTTTAAAATAACGACTTATTTGCTTATGAATCTGTAGGTGTCATGTAGGCTTGTGCTCAGTTGAGTAATTCTACAGGTCTATAGTGGACTTATTTTCTTTTCTCCTCTATGCTAGTGGTTGATGGCCTCACTTAAATGTCTGATGGTTGGCTCTCTGTCAGCTGGGGGTGCTGGGCCTTGTATTTCCCATTTGGCAAGCTAATTTGGACTTATTCACATGATGGTTTCAGGGTTCCAGGAGCAGCAAACAGGCAAACTCCAGAGCCTCTGGTTGTGTCACTTATGGCTAATATTCCATTGAGCAAAACAAGTCACATGGTGAACCCAGATACAGGGGATATAATATTTCACCTCTCAATCGGAAGAGAAATATGTGGTCATTTGGCAGTTTATTACACTTTTGTATAACTCCATAGTTCCATCCTTCTGTTTCTGTTTATTTTTCTTTTTATCCACTTTATTGAGGTATAGTTTACATACAATAACATGCACACATTTTAAGTGTATAGTTGAGTTTTGACAAATGTATACTCCTCTCTCACCACTATCCCATTCAAGACATACAGTTTCCATCAGCCCAGAAAGGTCCCCTCTGCCACTTTGTAGTCAGCCCCATTCCACACTGCAGACTAGCACTGATTTGATTTTCATCACTATAAATTAGTTTTGCCTGTACTAGAACTTTATATATAAATGAGATCATAGATTATGTACCCTTTTGTGCATTGCTTCTTTCACTCAGCATGTTTCTGAGATTCATCAATCCACTTCTCCATTTTATTTATCTTATTACTTTGTCCACCCATATTATTTTCCACAAACTGTAAATTTGTGAATTTTAACCCAACTTACTCCAGTTATCACAATGGGTAAATCATTGACCTTTGAATTTGATAAGCAATTTTTTATTATTTGAGTGGTTTTCTGGTTAGTTTTCTTTAAGATCCATCAGGAAATTATGAAAAAAGTTTACTTAAGCAAAATCTGTGTGAAAAATAAAAATGCAGAATTTGTGATTAACGTGGAAAAGTATAATTTTCAGAGACTGACATTTTAGTAATAAATCTCTGGGATCTAATTGAGAACTTTATATATCTAGGCATATAAACAAGTATAAAGTGTATAGTAAGTATTCCTTATTGTAATGTTTTTCTAGGCATTTAAAAATTAGAGAAAATGAGATTTTAAGAACTGCTTTCTGTCTTTGTTTCTACTTAATGAAACAAAATATGGCTACTACTTGCTTTTCAATTAGGTAATTGGTTTAGCATGTTCAGTAGAGGCAGGCAAGTTTGATTAATGCTCATGAAAAACTTTAATGTGAACCTACTCACAGTAATTTTCCAGATAAATGCTTCTTTGGTACTCTGTTAAATTCGTCTGTGCTAGTGATCCATATGTTATTTGTGATTGCAGAGGTGATTCTATTACTATCCTTTTGGGAAATAGAAAATTAAATCATGATTTGAGGGAAAAATAGGATTCCGGCTTAATCAGTTAAATTGCCGTATAATTCTAGAATAGACAAAATAATTGCATGTCAGGTAAAATTTGAAGTGATAGATTTATATTTCCAACTTTCTTTTTATTTGTTCTGACACAAGTTCGTTTGGTTTATTCTAAATTGCACTGGTTGTCAGTAGTGTTGATATACAATCTTAGGTGGTTTTCTAAAATTAGCTAATTTTAAAAATCACAAATTTGTATTTATTATTTTATTACATTTAAATACAAATCAAGAAAAATGCTATATTTTAAAATACTATGATTTCAGCGCTACACAAATTTTTCATTTTTATTTTCCATTTAAAAAATTAGGTGTCCTATTTTGTACCCCTTCCCCCAACCCATCAAAAGCTTTTTCTTAGAATTAGACCTTTAAATATCTGATTAGGACAATTCCTGTTTACTTTGGGTAGGCAGTAGTAAAAGAAAAGGCTTTCTGTTCTTGGTAAGTCCTTGTGAAAGTGACTCTATCAACTGGGTAATAGGAGTAATAAGCACACTCCACATCCTTTACTCACCAAGGGAAATTATGAAAGGGCAGAGTTTTAAATGTGGTGTTGCTATTGCCATATTTTTAAATTATGGCCTGTATATTCAGCATTTGAATTCCTTAAGTTAATAATGTCTTATGAAAGGCAAAGTGATCTTGATTCTTACAAGAAGCTTTTTCTCTTTCCCTGGCATTTCCTCTAGAAATCCCGTTTAGTTACTCTATCAAATCAAGATTCAACCACAGAAGCTAATGGTTTAGGAAATAGGAGAATCATAATGTTAAGCTGCAGCCAGAGAGGTCAGAGGCAGGTTACCAATTCCTGAAGCCTATTGCTTCTACGATGTTACCTGTGCTTGATCACTTAATCTTTCTCAACAGGTCACAAGAAGTTTGCCAAATTAAGTTAATTACAAAAGAGAAGGAACACATCATAAATCAAGTACTAAGTACCTAAGACAGCATTGATATTTGAAGGAAAGATCAGTCACTTGAAAGTATACTGAGTGCTTAGATGTTAACTTGAAAATACTGTATGTTGCTAATAGAAAATGTTAATACTTTAACCAGGGGAAAAACAGGTAATATAGTTATAATAAACCTTCCCCTTCCTTAACAAGGAATATATAGTTATCTAGTAAATCTGTAGTGTTAAGTCAAACTGATAAATGATGGGAATTGGCAGTCTAGTTAGAAAATTCATTTTGAAATCAGCATGGGGTATTCAACAGTGTTTTCCCCACTTATCATGCACTATATTGAATTTAATACACATGAATTTGCTTTTAAATGTACAAAGATAGTATTTAATATACTATATTTTGTTTTTATTGTAAAATCCAATCCCAATTTGGTATTATAAAATAAATTATGACTTAATAAACTAAAAATGCATATTTTAAAACATTTACTTTAATATGTAGCATAGAGTTTTATTTGATAGGTTTTTGCTGCAGAAACATGATATTATCTAGTCAACTAATAAATCTGGGAAATTATTAAAAATTGCAGCCCACTCTAAGTAGTTTTGGAGAATTCTTGCAACTCTAAAATGTTTGATAACACTTCTTTACATTTGTATTTTACCTTTGTTTGAAATTGTAAAAAGTTGATTAGAGGCCACACAAGTAGTCCACATTCCTACATAAATATAAGCTAAATTTCATTTCTAAATTATGCTTTTTATTTCATAAAGCTTTTCTGGTCTGAAGAGGGAGTACAGTTTGAAAATCATGTTAATGTTTTTATAGGTTATCATACTACTTAAACATTTAAACTGGCCAATTTCACACGGAAATTTTTATATACGTCAGTTGAAGATGAAACCTTAATGAAAATGTCCTTAAAACCCAAATTTTGTTTTTTATTGAAGAAAAAGAACATATCAGATTTCATGCTAGTGATAAAATAGATAATGTTAACTCTCTAACAATTTGAAAGTAAGACTGTGATTTTGAACCTGCCACTGAAATTGAGCCTAATTGCATTTTCTAAAAATTAGTTTGCAGGTCGAAGTAAGAAGGAAACCAAATACTCTCTCAAGGCAGTCGAAGACATGCTGGAAACACTGCAGATCACCCAGTCTTAAGGTTTCAAAAACTCTTTCACATTACATTTCACAACTGTAAAATTGAGCTCACTGGTTTGTGACCTATTTACTAGATGCCCAGTGCTATTTATATACTGATTTTCTGCTAAGAAGGCAGTTGTAAAGAATGTGTTTATATAAACCTAAAAATGCCATTTACTGCTAAGCAGGAAGATGGGAAAAGCCGATGGAAGAGAGATTTGACAAGATTCTTACTGATTGTACATCATTCTTTCCATATCATACATATATAACTGCTTTTAAACCACAATCTGATATAGAAATAACCTTGTTAAATAAACTGATGATTTATTAAACTTGCATATGAAAATTCTAGATTCTTTTTGTTATAGTCAAATAGTGAGTGACTATATTGTTTTAGAACTCGATTTCTAGTTAACTCCTTTTTATTTGTGATAGGAAATACATAGCATATATAGGTGACAGAAGCAACATGCTGGCAAATTATTTTCATTCTTTTTATAGCGTCAGGTTGGGTTTCGCTCTGTATTCCAGTGGGCTATTATTTTATATGCTGTAATGTTATTCTGATAATCTTGATTAAAATATATATCATTCTCCAAAGTTCAGCACTATCTTTTTATAAAATTTTGTTTTGCTATGGGACATAACTGAGATTTTTTTTTACCTATAAAATGGTTTAAGGTTCATGTATGTTATGATATTCAAATTTAACCCTTATGAAAGTAATATTTATCCAACTTTCAACTCTATGTAAAAGGCATAATTTTTAGAGAGCATAGATAATAGGAATGAAGGGGTTTCAGTGGCTTAGTTATTTTTACTTTAGGGAAAAATAAGAATATCTAAACTATCTTTAGAAGCAAATTTTTTACAATTCTCATATCTCATTACTCCTCAGTAATAATAATTAGAATTTCTTTTTCCTTTTTTTCTCTTTTCATAGTGAACAACCATTACACTACCTTTAGCAGTATTTTGCATGTTTCGCAATAGAATAGAAAGAACTTTGAGAGTTAACCACTTTATTCAGACACAAATCAGTTTTTAAAATAGGCAGTTGTTCATTCAGAGCAAATATTGTTAATATTAGTTTGTAATTTATATACATAACTTATATATTACATATAGAACTACATATATACATTTTAATTAATTAATTACCAACATAATACAGAGACTCCAGCATGCTCGTTATTGCTTTATTTGCACAAATTGGAGATCATGGAAGAATTGACAACCTGGAAGTCTTAAGGAAGAAAACTATTGTCAGTATCAGCTTTTTAACCTTTTGAGTTATTCTGTTAGTAAATTATTCTCCACATCTAGTCTAATTCTTTCATTTTGCAGTTTTTTTCATTTTATTTTGCCCTGAGTAATGGGCAGATGTGAAATAACTCTTCCCATATGAAGATAATTCTTATAAATTAATAATTGTTATCACAAGATACACTGTTTTTGCCCATGAATTTAGTGACCATTTTCAACACAATCAGACATTCCAGATTTGTTTGCTATAAAGAAAATAGTGCCCACATATTATTCCACTACCTTTCTTCCCTTTAATCTCCTCCCATGAGTCACTAGCGTAGTGTTTACTTTAGCAGTATTTTTGTAATAAGTAATTTAGTGTCCCTTATAACTGTCAGCCTTTAGTTTCACTTTATTTTTTCTAATTTTAATACCTCCTTGCCAGGAATCTTTTATTTATTAAGTACATTGTTAATGTGTAATAATTTATAAAATTCAATTATATATAATGATAATCTCATTGTGGCAGACAGTTGCCCACCCAACTGCTTTTACCTTCTTCCTTGTTGACTGTATCCTATATTGTTCAGATAGGAGCACAGATCCCTGTTATTCCACGAGGTTTGGACCTTACCCTCAGCCCCAAGGGAAGTATCATGATTGATCTGAAAGAGAAGTGGTTTCATTCCATATGGTCCGTGATATGCCAAGGCAGAACTTTTTGCATTGAAGGAAATATTCCATATTTGTGCTACCTAATGTGGTAGCCACTAGCTGTATGTGGCTATTAAGCACTTGAAATGTAGCCAGGACAACCGAGAAATGGAATTTTTTATTTAATTTTAATTTTAATAGCTGCATGTGACTCATGGCCACCATATTTGAAAGTGCAGATATCCAAAATCTGGGCATGTGGCCTAATTAGGGCTAATGAAATGAACAGAAGCTGTGGGGAAGGGCCTTTCTTTCAAATTAAAAAGTCAAAGTTTTGTGAGCTGAGGCTTTTTGCTTCTTCTGGCCATGAATGCCAACAACAAGCCTGGAGGTATAATAGCCATCTTACAAGCATGAAATAGCAAATATGAGAATTAAAGCTGTATTTCAGAGATGGTTCCGTAGAAAGATTACTGGGAGCCTGGGTCCCTGATTGGCTCAACACTTGAACCAACAAGAGCAATTGCTAGCTTCCGCACTAACTAAATGAGAAAAATAAACTCTTGATTGTTAAGCCATTGTTTTTATTTTTTGTTACTTTAGCCATATATGTTTCTGACTAATATATCCATCATTCAGCTTTTTTTTTAAGATGCAAAACTCTTATCTTAGACACGCTAGGGATGCTATTTTAGAATTTAATGATTTAAAATTAAGTAGATAATTACATGTAACAAAAGAAGTAGTATCTTGTTCCAACTCAGCACCTAGTATTTAAGCCAACAGAGGTGAGAAAAAGGCATATTTAGAGTGTCTTTAATCATGAGGATAATATTGACTTGGGAACAGAGGAGGACGTAGAAAAAGTTGAAATGGAAAATCAATGTTTCAATATGTTGGAAGCATACAATTTTTATTATCAGATATTTAGAAGAATTTTTTTTCTTTAATTCTATAATCCCTTTATTCTCAAAGTAACATTTAAATTCAAAGAACTATAGTAGGAGTGTAGGAGGGACTTTAGAGAGATTTAGTTGTTCTGCATTTTAGGATGAGGAAGTGAGGTTCTGAGAAATTAAGCTCTTCTGTGACAGAGCAGGTAATTGGACCAGGATGTCAGGCATTCCCAAGTCAGTGCTCCTTCTAGCATATTCTAAGGCATATGTCTAGTCTCTGATAGGTTGTTCCTTGACAAAAATGAGAGCCAGATATATCTAAGGGACATTGCTTGTTAGCAGAGCAAGGACTAGAATTCAGATTTTCTGGCTTGTAAAAGAATTTTTTAATGGAATAATGAAGTCAGAATTTCAGTTTTAATTAAATTGAATTTAAACAAAATTACCCATTAAAGATGTTACTTCTTTTATAGTTAATAGAAGTATTTCAAACTATTTAGAACTATTTCAAACCTCTTTCACTTTGAACCTGTAATTTATCCTATCTCTCTTCTCATTCTTGGCAAGTAACCTCTTTTATAGGCTGAATTGTGTCTTCCCCAAAATTTCATATTTGAAGTTCTAAGCCCTGGTGCCTCTGAATGTGACTTTATTTGGAGATTGAGTCTTTAAAGTGGTCATTAAGTAAAATTAGGTCATATTGGTGAGCCCTAATTCAATATGATTGATATCTTTATAAGGAGAGATTAGGACACAGACATACAGCGGAAGGACCATGAGAAGATGAAGAGAAGATGTCCATCTACAAGATAAGGAGAGTTTCCTCAGAAGAAACCAACCCTGCTGACACCTTGATCTTGGACTTCTGGCCTTTAGAACTGTGATGAAATAAATTTCTGTTGTTTTAAGACACCCAGTCCTCTGTGTACTTTATTAAGGCAGCCCTAGTTAACTAACAAGGCTCTCTTACTGTTTCACAGAGAAAAAGAGAAGTTATGAGATAAAAACATACCCAGTATGACATTCTTGTGCCCAAATTCACCTCTTTTCCTCTTAGAGTAAAAGAAATTGGCCCTACCCTTTTCTGAGCTATTTCCCACCACTGTCTTCCTCATTTTTTATGCTTTAGACATACTTTAGCTTCATGAATTTGCCACACTCCCTTCCTGACTTCCCAAAACTTTGTCTTTTCTTCACATTTGTCCTTAAACTATTTTTTTCTTCATTACCTCTTCTCTTTTTTATTTCAACTAGATTATTCCTGTTAACACTAAAATATGCTCAGTTTGCTACCACTTTTTAAAACATCTTCCTTCATTTCCACAGTCCCACTCCAGCCACTACCCATTTTTCTCTTTTTACAGCCAAATTTCCTCACTTGTCTAAACTCATGTCTGTTTTCCCATTCTTTAAATTGCTCCAGTCTGGCATTCCCTTCACCCCCTGCATTGTTCCTTTGAAATAGTTTAGTTCCATGTCACCAATCTAATGGACATGTTCAGTCTTTTAAGTCATGCCATGTTCCATACCTCAAATCTATCCACGCTTCTCCATTTCTATTGCCACCACTACCCTACACCAAGCTACCATTACTGACTCCTAGACTACAACAGTGGCTAGAGAGCATCTTCACTTCCCCTGCTCCATTCTTCACTACAATTAGAATGTGACAAAACATCGCTAATAATGCCTTTTTACCCTCCCCCTCTTTAAAACTCTTCAGTTGTTTCCCATTTGTTGCCTTAAATATGACCTTTGAGGTTCTATATGCTGTCAGAACCAGGAAGGAAGATTCAGATTTTCTTAACTGTAAACTGTCGTCCTCTACTCTTCCCCTTTGTTTCTGAATTTAGCTACGCTTAAATTCAGTGGCCTTGTTATGCTTCCTTCTACAAACTTGGTACTTGTTGTTCCCTCTCTATAAAACAAAGCCTTCCTTAACTCATCTTTCAGAGGTCACACCCCTCTTTTTTTTTTCCTACTGTATTTTAAAGACAATGTCTTATTTTAAAATACTTTAAGACTCACAAGAAGTTGCAAAAGCAATACAGAGAATTCCCATGTACTGGTAAACTCCCTATTATCTTATGTAACCTTAGTACATTGTTAAACCAGGAAATTGACATTGCAGCAGTATTATTAACTCAGGTACAGACTGTATTCAGATTTCACAATTTTTACATGCCTTTTTTTTCTTTTCTGTTTATGAAGTGTTACATATGTAGATTCATTTTACCATCACCACAATCAGGATATAGAATGTATATCACAAAGGAACTTCTTCTTGCTGCTCCTTATTAGGTTACATGTTACATCCTCATCTAACTCTAATGCCTGCTGTCCACTGATTTGTTTCTCTGTTGCTATAATTTTCTCACTGTAAAAATGTTATATCAGTGGAGTCATACAATTTGTAACCTTTTGAGACTGACTTCTTTAACTCAACATGTTGCCCTTTAGCTCTATGAGTGTTGTTGTATGTGTCAATAATTTGTTCCTTTGTATTGCTAAATAATATTCCATTGTATAGATTTATCACAGTCTGGTAATGCATTCACCATGGAAAGACATTTGAGTTGTTTACACAATGAAGTGGGCTTTATTCCAGATATGCAAGACTCTTGCTTTAATATTTGAAAATTGGTCAATGTAATTTATCATATTAAGAAGAAAATAAGAAAAAGTACATGATCATGTCAACTGATCAGAAAAAAGCATTTGAAAAAATTCAATACCCATTTATGATGAAAAAAACAACTCAGCAATAGAAGGAAACTACCTCAATTTGATAAAAAGCATCTACAAAACTTACACCTAGCATGCTACTCAATGAAAGACTAAATACATTAAGATGGGAAGAAGACAAGGATATGCACTTACCACATCTGTTTGTTATAGTACTTGATGACTTCGCTGGTGCAGTAAGATAAAGGAATAAAAAGCATACAGATTGGAAAGGAAGAAGTAAAACTCTCTGTTTACAGATAACCTGATGGTCAACATGTAAAATCCCAGGAAGTCTCCAAGAACATCTTGGAACTAATAAGTGAGTTTAGCAAGATCACAGAATAATACAAGGTCAACAAAAATTTTTATGCTAGCAATGAAGACATTTTCACTTACAAGTTGCTAAAAAATACAGTATTAAGTATAAATTTAAGAAAATCTGTGGGATATGTTTGCTGAAAACTACAAATGCTAATGAAAGAAGAGCTCAATACATGGAGAGACATACCATATTCATGGATTGGGAGGCAACATAGTAAAGACACCAATTGTACTCCAGATGATCTGTGGGTTTAATACAATTTCTATCCTGAAGGATTCTTTGCAGATAGACTTTCTAAAATTTATATGAAAAGGTAGAGGAACAAGAATAGCGTACACAATTTTGAGAATGAAGATAAAGTTGAAGGAATTAGACTGCAAGATACCAAGACTTACTATGTAGCTACTACAGCAGTCAGGAAAGTATGGTATTGTTACTGATTGTGTGGTTTTGCCAGAGTGATAGACACATAGAACATGGAACAGAATATAGAGTCCAGAATAGACTCACACCAGTTTGGCAAACTAATTTATTCAGTGGAGGAATTGTGCTGGGACGATTGAATATTCAACAAATGGTGTTGGAACAGTTGGGAATCTATAGCAAAAAAACCCCTAAACCTAGACCTCACACCTTAAAAAAATATTCAGAATGGGTCATGGATCTTAATGCATTGTGTAAAACTAAAATTTTTAGGAAAAAAACATGAAGAAGCCCCTTTGACCTAGGGTTAGGCCAAAATTCTTCAGGTAACAAGGTGTAATCTTTATTTAAAATATGAATAAATTGAACTCTGTAAAAAAAATTTTTTGTTCTGAGAAAGACCCTGTTAAAGAAGTGGAAAGACAAGCCATGGACAGAAAATACTTGCAAACATATTCAATAAAGGACTTGTGTCCAGAATATATAAAGAACTTTTAAGATTTAATAGAAGACAATCCAATTAGAAAATAGGCAGAAGACTTGAACAGACATTTCAACAAAGAGGCTGTGGTGGTGGCACATGAAAAGATGTTCAACATAATTAGCTATTATTAGGGAAGTGCAAGTTGCAGCTATAATGAGATACCACTGAAAACCTATTAGAATGGCTAAAATAAAACAACTCTGTGCTGATGATTATGCAAAACAATTTGGAAATGTCAAATGTTTAGCTTCTCTGGTTTTTCATATACTTTTATATTATCACATACCTTTCATTTGAAGCACTTATCATTTTAATCATTTTCAGGTGATTCCCACCCCACCCCCACCCCACCCCCCTGCTGTAGATTCTTTAATTATGTGAGGTCAGAGACCATATCTGTTTTTGCCCACTATTGTCATTCCAGTTTTTAGCATGGAAGCTACACACACACACACACACACACACACACACACACGTTCATATACTCATCTCTCTCCATTTATATATTTGTATTTATTTTTGCACCCAATTGTAATAATCATAATGAGGTGTAGAAGGTATGAACGTTGCATTACAGTAGACATAGTAGAAAGCAAGAATAAATCAAGTCTTCTATACTTATTGTTTCTTAGCATAAAAATATAATTAATAATTAGAAAGATCTTGATGCCCAAAGTTAAATTAGAAACATTGCAACAGACCATTTAATCCACAAATGACCGAATTCCAATAAGGTCAATTGCATCTCTACTATTTAACATAAAAACACAAACATTATAAGAATGCACAGCTAATTTTCAAGTCTAAGTCCTGGAAAAATTCCTCTATCTCAACAAACTGCTGCCAGCAAAACAAACTTAGAGACATTAATTTGACAAATAAGTCACTAATAAGGAAATATGTACTTGCAGATGTCCAAGTAATCATGAACATCTCCAAACAGTGAATGGACAGTAACTTCGAGGAAACCTGAGTTTATGCCTAACAAACTTGAGAGATACACTACTAAAGAATCCCTAATTGCAAATTCAGTTCCTTTTTAGGCAACTTAAATATTACATGAAAACATGGATACGAATTATGTGAAAATGTGATTGTATCAGATGAATGACCCAAAAAGTTGAAGTTGATCAAAAAGCATGTTCTTTAAAAACTCTAGGTAACAATGTGTACCAAAATATCACATCAATTTAAAATCAATTTGAAGCTCTCCAGAGTGGTAACTGTAGAGTGGTTTCAAGACTTGGCCTCAAATGACAGCTGATTTTGGATCCAGTTTCACTATACTGGTCTACGTGTCATACTCGGTATGACAGAGAGAACTGGACACAACACAGCTCCACTGGTTGATAATTCCCCAATGTCCCCCCTAGTCTGACTTTAAAAAATACGGGAATAAATATGACTACAGTTCTTGTGAGGGGAATCAAAGTTGTGTGGTTCCAGATAAAAACAATTGAAGAAAACTGTCTTGCTAAAAAGAGCTTCAAGTAACATGATATATATGCTGATTTTAAAAAAAACTAATGACTTTTGGGAAATAGACATGGTGCAAAAGTTTGCATCACAAATGGCACCCAAGAGTCAGAACTCTGATGCTTGCACAAATGCAATCTTAATATTAGAATGAGAGGGAGTTCTAAAAAACAAGTTTTAAAGATGTAAAAATAGTTAAATACAATATTTTTTTTCCATGGGGTGGGAGTTACTGCTAAATATTTCATTTTTCTGCGTGTGATTTCTCTAAAGTTTTTCCCACAAGACACTATTTACTAGTCTAAAGAGAATCATAATACAGTATTTTCTGTTAATTATATCCCAATTTAGCTTAGCAGCTTTAAACTTAATTTTCTATTAACAAATCTCAAATATCATTAGACTAGTTTTTGAATTAACAGTCATTGATTAGAAGTAACAAAAAATGATTTTCAATTGTATTCTTTTCCTTCTACAATCTTATAGAAGTACGCCACCTAGAGTAAATTTTGTAATTTTTAAAGTATAAAAACTGCTGGGCTGGTTTTATTCTAAACTACAAAAAGTAGGCACATTTTAATCAAAATCAAGCTAAATATTATAATGTGGAATTTTTCATATATTTTCTGTTTTGATGTGACTTTCTTAATATTACTGTATATAAAATAGACTGTTTTTCAGTAGTTCCAGATTAAGCAATTTACACAATGTGCCCTCTCGAGATGGTTAACAAATCAAGTTCAGGAGTTATCATTTTTGAAACCTGATTCAGTGACATTAGGTAATCTTAACATGCTATTACCAACTAAAATAACTATGGAAATATTTGAGAGAGAATATAAATAATGAGTTTTGGATATATACATAAGTACACACACAGTACACTAGGCAATGTTAAAAATCATTGACTTTATTTTCTTTTTTCCCCCAACTTTATTGAAATATAAATGACATATAACATTGTGTAAGTTTAAGATGTACAAAGTAATGATCAGATACACATATGTATTGCAAATTATTTACCACAATAAGGTTAAGTAACACATCCTTAACCTCATATAATTACTATTTTGTTGTTGTTACAGTGAGAACACTTAAGGTTTACTCTCACAACAACCTTCAAGTATGCAATACGGTATTGTTAACTATAATTCACACTATACATTAGATCCCCAGAAATTATTCATTTTAGAATTAAAAGTTTGTGCCCTTTGTCCAGCATCTCACCGTTTCTTCTGATCTCCAGCCTCTGGTAGCCATCAATCTATTCTCTGTTTCTATGAGTTTGACGTTTTTAGATTCCACATATAGTGAGATCATATGGTATTTGTCTTTCTCTGACTTATTTCACTTAGCTTAATGCCCTCAAAAGCCATCCATCTTGTCACAAATGGCAGGATTTCCTTCTTTTTTATGGCTGAATTATATTCCATTACATATATATATATATATTCCATTGCATATATATATATATATATATATATATATATACATTTTCTTTATTCATCCATTGATGGACACTTGGATTGTTTCCATGTCCTGGCTATTATGAATAATGCTGCACTGAACATGGGAGTGCAGATATCTTTTCAAGGTAGTAATTTCATTTCCTCTAGATATATATTCAGAAGTGGGATTGCTGGGTCATATGGTAGTTCTGTTTTTAATTTTTTAAAGGAATCTCCACACTGTTTTCCATTGACTGTTTCAATTTACATTTCCTACCAACAGTGTACCAGGATTCCTATTTCTCCACATCCTCTCCAGCATGTGTTATCTCTGGTCTTTCTAATGATAGACATTCTAACAGGTGTGAGGTGGTATCTTATTGTGGTTCTGATTTGCATTTCCCTGTTGACTATTGATATTGAGCACTCTTAAACTTGGTGGCCACTGTATGTATGT
Source organism: Tursiops truncatus (assembly GCF_011762595.2). Taxonomy (NCBI): domain Eukaryota; kingdom Metazoa; phylum Chordata; class Mammalia; order Artiodactyla; family Delphinidae; genus Tursiops; species Tursiops truncatus. The sequence goes on from NC_047050.1 coordinate 50,549,020, forward strand.
CTTCTTTGGAAAAAGAGTTTTTGCCCATTTTTAAATTGGGTTTTCTTTCTTTCTTTTTTTGCTATTGAGGTGTGTGAGTTCCTTATATTTCTTAGGTTGCCTTTTCATTTTGTTGATTGTTTCTTTTGCTGTGCAGAAGTTTTTTAGTTTGATATAGTCTTACTTGTTGATTTTTGCTTTAGTTGCTTGTGTTTTTGGTGTCATATCCAAAAAATTATTGCCAAGACTGATGCCAAGGAGCTTTCTCAGTGTTTTCTTCTAGGTATTTTCTGTGTTTAAGGCCTTAGTCCATTTCAAGGTAATTTTTGTGAGAAGTGTAAGATAGGCATCCAGTTTCATTCTTTACATGTGGATATCCAGTTTCCCCAGCATCATTTATTGAAGAAACTATTCTTTCCCCATTGAGTATTCTTGGTTCCTTGTTAAATATTTGTTGAGCTTTTGTGCATGGATTTATTTCTGAGAGCTCTCTATTCTGATTTATTGGTCTATGTGTCTGTTTTTATGCCAGTGCCATACTGTTTTCATTACTACAGCTTTGTGATATAGTTTGGAATCAGGACGTGTTATGCTTCCAACTTTGTTCTTTCTCAAGATTGATTTGATTAATCAGGGTCTTTTGTGGTTCGATAGGAATTTTAGGATTGTTTTTTGTTTCTGTAAAAGTTTTCATTGGAATTTTCATAGGGATTACACTGAATCTATAGATGGCTTTGGGTAGTATAGACATTTTAACAATATTAAGTCTTCTGATCCATAAACATGGAATATCTCCCATTTATTTGTATCTTTAATTTTTTTCATCAATGTCTTATAATTTTCAGTGTACAAATCTTTCACTTTCTTGGTTAAATTTATTCCTAAGTATTTTATTATTTTTGATGCCATTGTAAATGGGATTGTTATCTTTATTTCTTATTAAGATAGTTCATTGATAGTGTATAGAAACAACTGATTTTTATATGCAGATTTTACTGAATTTATTTGTTCTCATCTGACTTGGTATCAGGATAATGCTGGCCTTCTAAAATAAGTTTGGGAGTGTTTTCTCCTCTTCCGTTTTTGGGAAGAGTTTGAGAAAAGTTGGCATTAATTATTCTTTAAATGTTTGGTAGAATTCACCAGTAAAGTCATTAGTTCCTGAGCTTTTCTTCATTAGGAGATTTTTGATTACTGATTTAATCTCCTGACTAGTATTTGGTCTGTTCAGATTTTCTGTTTCTTCCCAATTTAATTTTGGTAGGTTGTATGTTTCTAGGAATTTGTCCATTTCTTTTAGGTTGTCCAATTGTTGGTGTATGATTGTTCATAGTAGTTTCTTAGGACCCTTTGTATTTCTTTGGTATCAGTAGTAATGTCTCCTCTTTCATTTATAATTTTATTTATTTAAGTCCACTCTTCTTTTTTCTTGGAAAACCTAGCTAAAAGTTTCTGAATTTTATCTTTTTACAAAGCCAACTCTTAGTTTCACTGATTTATTTTTCTATTGTTTCCTTATTCTCTATTTCATTGTTTTCTGCACAGATCTTTATTATCTGCTTACTTCTGCTAACTTTGGGCTTAATTATTTTTCTTTTTCTAGTTCCTTGAGGTGTAAAGTTAGGATATTTATTTAAAATCTTTCTTTTTGTAATGTAAGCATTTATTGTTATGAACTTTTCTTTTGCATAGCATTTACTGCATCACATACATTTTGGAATGTGGTGTTTCCAATATCATATGTTTTGATACATTTTCTAACTTATCTTTGATTTCATCTTTGACTCATTAGTTTTTCAGGAGTGTATTGTTTAATTTCCACGTGTTTGTAAAATTTCCAGCTTTCCACATGTTATTGATTTCTAGTTTCGTATCATTGTGACCAAAAAAGATACTCAGTGTGGTTTCATTGTTTTAAATTTGCTGAAACTTTTGTGACCTAACATATGATCTATTCTGGAAAATGTTCCACATGCACTTGAGAATGTATATTTTGCTGCTGTTGAATGGAATGTTCCATATATGTTTTTAGGTCCTTTTGGTTTAGAGTACAGTTTAAGTTCCACATTTCCTTATAGATATTCTGTCTCCATGATATATCCATTGTTGAAAGTGAGGTATTGAAGTCTCCTCCTATTATTGTATTGCTGGCTATTATTTCTTTCACATATGTTAGCATCTGCTTAATATATTTAGGTACTCTGTGTTGGGTTCATATATATTTATAATTGTTATAGCCTCTTGATGAATTGACCCCTTTATCATTATATAATAACCTTAGTTTCCTGTTACAGTTTTTAACTTAAAGTCTATTTTGTCTGATATAAATATAGCTACCCTGCTCTCGCTTGGGTTTCAGTTACATGATATATATTTTTTCATTCCTTCTCTTTGAGACTATGTGTGTCCTTGAAGTTGAAATGTGTCTCATTTAGGTATCATATAGTTGGGTCTGGGTTTTTAAAAATTCATTTAGTCACTCTACACCTTTTGATTGGAGATTTAATCCATTTACATTTAAAGAAATTATTGATAGGGACTTACTACTGTCATCTTTTTAATTGTTTTCTGGCTCTTTTGTAGTTTTTTTGTTCATTTCTTCCTTTCTGTCTTCCTTTGTAAGTTGATTATTTTCCATAGCAGTATACTTTGATTCCTTTCTTTTTATGTTGTGTGTATCTAGTATAGTTTTTTGTTTTGCATTTATCCTGAGGCTTACATAGAGCATCTTAATGGATATAGCAGTCTGTTTTAAGCTGATAACAACTTAACTTTGATTGTGTACAAAACTCTACCCTTTTACTCCTCTCCCCACATTTTATGTTTTTGATGTCACAATTTATATCTTTATATTGTGTATCTATTAACAAATTATAGTAACTATAACTATATTTACTACTTTTTCCTTTAACCTTTATTGTAGAGTTAAGTGGTTAGCACACAACCATACCATAGTATTAGAGTACTTTGAATCTGACTATATACTAAACGTTACCAGTATGTTGTATATTTTAATATGTTTTCATGTTACTAATTAGCATCCTTTCATTTCAGGTTGAAGAACTCCTTTCAGCATTTCTTATAAGGCACATCTAGTGGTGATTAACTCCCTCAGCTGTTGTTTGTTAGGAAAGTGTTTATCTCACCTTCATTTCTGATGGACAACTTTGCCAGGTAAAGTATTTGTGGTTGGCAGTTTTTTTCTTTCAGCACTTTGAATGTATCATCTCACTCTCTCCCACCCTGCAAGGTTTGAGAAGTCCACTGATAACCTTATGGGGGTCCCCTTTTATGAGAGAAAAATATTTTTTCCTTCTGGCTGCTTTTACAATTCCCTCTTTGATTTTAGACAGTTTTATTATAGTGTGTCTTGGAGAAGATTGTTTTGGATTGAAATTTTGGGGTGACCTGTTAACTTAATGAATTTGGATGTCCAAATCTGTCCCCAGGTTTAAGAAATTCTCAGACATTATTTCTTTAAATAAGCTTTCTACCCCTTTCTCCCTCTGGGACTTCAATTATGCCTACGTTGTTTCTCTTAATCTTTTACCATTAGTCCTGTAGGTTTTCTTCATGCCTTTTCATTCTCTTTTTTTTTTTTTTTTTTTTTTTTTTTTTTTGCTTCTCACTGGATAATTTCAAATGATCTGTGTTTGGACTCACTATTTCTTTCTTCTGCTTTGTTTGTGCCATCTGCTCTTAAAGTTCTTATTGACTTTTTCAGTGCAGTCATTGTGTTCTCCAGTTCCAAAATTTTTCTTTGGCTCTTTTTCATGTTTTCTGTTTGTTGAACTTCTTATTTTTTTCTTATATTATTTTCCTGACTTCAATAATTATTTGTGTTCTCTTACAACTCTCTGAGAATCTTTATAACAATTATTTTGAATTCTTTATTGGGCAATTCCTGGATCTCCATTTCTTTGGCATCATTTACTGAAAATTTACTGTGTTCCTGTGGTGGTATCATATTTACCTGATTCTTTATGATGCCAGTAGTCTTGCATAGGTGTCTGCACTTTTGAAGAAGCAGTCACCTCTGCCAGACTTTATGGACTGACTTCAGTAAGAAAAGACCTTCACCTGTGTGGGGCCTGCTGGAACATGATGTGACCCTGGGTCTAGTGGTTCAGGGCACCAAGTGTGCGTGCATGTGGTGGCTCTGGGTCCTGTGGAGGGGTGTACCATCTCAATTGCTTGGCCAACTGGAGTACATAATATCAGAAATTATGTGGTCCTTGGTGAGCACTGTGGGGGATCTTCAGTGGCTGCGAGGGTTATTGGTTCTTCAGCTGTGCTTCCAGGTCCAGTGGCTAGGGACCAAGCCAGTGGTGGTGGCTGGAGTCAGGGGTATGTGGATCTGGGGGCCAGCTGCAGGTTCCTGTGTAACGATAGGGGCTGGTTGCAGGTACACACATAGTGATAGCGGCCAGGGCAAGCAGCGCATGCCAAGGTCAACTGGGCATACTGGCAGTTGGGGGGCCCTGGCTGTCAGCATACACTCCTGTGACTGCAAGGTCTTGCCATGGGTGCATTCAATGCAGCAAAGTTTGGTGACAGGAATCAAACTGGAGGTGTACAAGTGCACAGCTGGAGGAGCTAGCCCCAAGCATGCACATGGCATTGGGGGTCAGCCATGGGGGTCTAAGGCTGTGTTTTGCACTCATGCAGCCACAGAGCCGGGATGCCAGTGCAGATCCCAGGTTCTGATAGGGAGGGAAGTGGGGAGTGAGGAGAGATACTCAGGCATTTGGCATCTGTAAACATGAAAACCTGTGGGGCACAAGCCAGATAAATCTGTAGGGGTTCTGTTGTGGTTGTGCTGGTTTCTTCAGTAGCAAAATCTGCTCGGGTCTTCTGTAGAGGAGTTTGCTGGGGATCATGGTCACTTCCACCGTGTGGCTGATACTGGTAGCCCTTGCCCTTCTTCCTTATTCCTAGCTGTATCTATGTCTCAGCTTCGCCAGTCTCTTGGTGGGCTGAAACTGAAGTGGATTCTTCTTATAGTGAACTGAAAGGCTGGGGAAGCTGATGACTCACCCTGCTCTCTCTTTCCCAGTGAGGGGAACTCTTTCTAGCTGGGGAGTTCCTTCCTGGCCTAGGGAGATGAGGGAGGCAAAATGAAGCTGTTCTTCCTATCCTTTTTGTGTGTTTATTCTCAGGGTTTTTGTTCCACTGTGTTGCTAAAGTTTCTTAAGTGGACTCCTGAGTTCTCCCAGAGCTGGCTTTGTTCATGGATAGCGGTCTAATTGTTGATCCTTGTGGGGAGATGGAGTCTGAGGTCTCCTACTTTGCCATCGTGGTGATGTCACTCCTCAGAATTGACATTTCATAGTGAATGTGATGGGGGAAGGTATCATGAAATTGAGTACAAAATATTTTAGATTTGAAACCAAGGCTATTTGGAGAGTTCTATCTTATCTCTGAGACTCTATCTTATCTCTGCTTTAAAAGATCATTTTCTCTTCTAGTTTTTGTGTCTGTTGATAGGTAATGCTTGGAATTTTTGCTTTGGGAGTTCAAAATTTGAAACAGTTGTGGGCAAACGATGCTTCTTGTAACATCCCACAAGGGATCAGATTTTCTAATGAAATATCGCTTTGATTTATTTGTGTCCTTGTATAGGTGATTTCTACACTTATCCAGAGGAAAAATTCCTGCAGAGTAGAGGTCTTGTCTTCAGTTTCATTTCCTTACATTATCTAACACATACTTTTGCCACAGGGAATGCTTATAAATATTTGTTGATATCATATTTTATCTCCAAGCTAACTGAAGTCAGTGAGGAGAGTCATTCAATTGCTAAACTTTAACAGTCAAATTAGGTTATCAGACTATGAATTTAATTAGCAAAGTTTGAAAACTCTCCATGGTTTTTTTTTTTTAAATTTAGTATGGCAAATTTTATTTAAGGCATAGCAAAGCCTCCCTGATAGCAGTTATGTATTACAGAAGTTCAGAATGAAAGATTTATAAAATCTCTCAACCCACTAAAAATATAAACCAGACAGAAAAATTACCCATTGAGTAATAGTAAATGTCAGTGTTTAAAAAAAAAACTAACTTATTTTTTAGTTACAAGGGACACATGCATTTTATTTATAATATAGCTTCAAGACTTTAAATATGCTGCCCAGAATATCTTCCAGTTGCTATAGGGAGTTCTGTTATTCGTCAATGTAGGGTTTCCTACTTGGCAGCATTATGTATTTATGATGGCATCTGTGTTTGCTGGTTGTTGCATTTGCAGTGGAACTTGTATTTCAGCCAGTTGAAGAGGGAGGGAAAAAGAAAGTAAATTAAACCTGACTTCTTGGCAATGAAGTAGTAGCTTCTTATTACTTGGACCCATATATTCCAAGAACACCAAATGTAACTGCAGTTGTGTGCCATAGTTACTCTACCTATAATTGACTACATTTGCATTGTAATAAACTTGTATAATAATATTAAAACCAAAAAGTTAAAAACTAAAATATTATGTCTTGTCAGTTGACATGCACTTTTCAAGCAGAATTTTAATATGGGAAATTAGCTATTAGAATGATGCTTATTTTTTCCTGGTCAAAGAAAAATTGTCATTATCATCAATATCATTTTGTAAGCTTTCATTTACTTAAACTAAGTGAAAATCTAAATGAACTAATTAAAAAAGGTTTTCCTCAACTTTTATGAGAGAAACAGAACAGAAAATAAAAGTGAACTTATTAATATGTAGAATTTCTTTTTAAAAACAACTAGTATATTTTAGAGTTAGTGTACATTTATCTCAAGCCAATATCCCAAACCCATATACATCTACCACATTAACCTGTAATATTTGATGTTCGTAAAGGTTATCTTCAGATATCCCAAGAACTACCTTTTTAATATTAAGAACCTAGAAACATCTTCTTAGCATTGATTCTTAATATACACAACCGAGAATTAACTCCTTAATGTTGACATATGAAATTATATTCGTTATAATTTCTAGGTTTGTGAATTGTGTTCATTTTAATTTATGTAATTCATTTTATTTTTTAAACACTGGCAGTCTCTGAGTCATAGTTTAGTTAAATATCTATTAAGTTAACTTTTAACTTTGTGTTTACCCCAACTGTGTTGCACAATTATATTCCCTGTTCTCTGGAAGCTTATGAAATGGATACACTGGTGGTACCATTATGCATAAAACAGAAGTGAATATGGCGACAAAAATATAATATTTAGATCTTGCCCTCAAGATGCTTACAGTTTAGTTTGAAAGACAGTGAATAAGAATGAAAATTCTATTAGTGTACACAGGAAATAACTGTCCAGTAGAATAATATGTGAGTAATTCTTATTGCCTAGTGACTTAATATGTTAGTGCCTACAGCTTCAGATGAAGATGTCATTGCAGTTCAGAAGGTTCTGTAAAAACTTGAGGGAAGGGGAGAGACTTGGCCTTGATACTGAAAGATGGGTAGTTTTAGATCAAGTGTTGGCATTCTAGGTTGGGGTAACAATTTATGCATCAGTATTAGAGAGGAGAAAACCACCTTCTAGAGGCACAGTGGCTAGGCCTTTTTTGCTAGGATGAGAGTTTAGAGAAGTAAGTATAGAGAAAGAATGGGGGGAAGTATTAATTATTAGAACAAATGTTTCTCTAGCACTTTACAATTTATAAGGGATTTCTATGTAATTCTCATTTAATCTTAAATACCTGTGATGTAGTATCTTTATTACTTCTATTTTTAAAATAAATCTAGAACTAAGGCAACTGGGAATTATTGTTACAAAATAAAAATGAACAAAATATAAATGTAAGCTTTGATAGTCTAAAGAGAAAATATAACAAAAATTAGGTTAGAGTGGAAAAAATTGTTAATCTTTCATTGTAAGGAGATGGTTTAAAGGTAAAACATATAGTTTCAAAAGTGACATCAAAGATTTTTATAATTTTTTTTCTTACCTTTAGAGAGATCTTTTACTTAGTAACCATATCTTCTGTGAAGATTAAATTTTTATGAATTTCAGTATTGCCTTCTATTTATTTAAAAAAAATTAAATTTAAAAATAATCATGATTCCACCATTTTTTCCTGAAGTTATTTATATTTGCCCTTCTGAAGGACTCCTTTGCAAGCTGTACATGTGCGTAAGAATGTTCAATAAAAGTTGGCAATGATTATTTTGGGATGATGGAATAGTAGTAGATTTTTTAGTTTCTTCCTGGCACTTTTCAGTGTACTTTCTGAACCAAATATGCATCATTTTTTTTTTCTAAAACATTAAAGGCTTTATTCTTAAAATTTAAAAATTCCATACAAGTGCTGTTCTGAGGAATATACTTTGGGAATCACTGATGTAGATAATTATTTCCTAACCTTTTTGGATGAATGATCTCTTTCACAATAATATATGATTTTGCCAACTCAGGAATTTAAAAAATTATTTTCTGATTTTCCTATGGCATGTAACAAAGTAATTTAGCAAAAAGTTTTCATAATTATTTTATTTTATTCTCATGATGACATAAGAGAAAATGTTGCTACCTATTAGTATGTCTTCACAAATATAGCATTGATGATAGTGGTTTTTTTTTTTTTTTGCGGTATGTGGGTCTCTCACTGTTGTGGCCTCTCCCGCTGTGGAGCACAGGCTCCGGACGCGCAGTCCCAGCGGCCATGGCCCACGGCCCCAGCCGCTCCACGGCATGTGGGATCTTCCCAGACCGGGGCACGAACCTGTGACCCCTGCATCGGCAGGTGGACTCTCAACCACTGCGCCACCAGGGAAGTCATGATGATAGTGGTTTTCATTACCAGTTAAAATAAGGCCAGATTGGATATAATCATCACAGTCATTTATTTTATTAGCAGTGCTTTTTGAGGTACAAGAAATACTGGTGCACTTTTAAAGAATTTTGATCAGACAGATTAAACTAATGGGTCTGAAGATCATTTTGAGGCAAATTTGCACATTTATCATGTTTTTACTCATTAATGTGTATTTTATTATTTTCTTGTGTTATCTTTCTTCAACCAATGACTGATTATGGGTATAAACTAGGTAATAAGGGACCAAAAACAGATGATTTAAAACTAAGCAATGATTAATACCTTCGTGATGACTGGTAATGCTTTGCTGAGTTATAAACTGACAGTGTCTATGTATGGAGGCCCTTCCTCTGATTTCCAATACTCACTGTACATTCTTACAGCACTTGCACTCCTAGGCTCTCCAGATTTCATTTTACATGGATATTTTTTAAAAATTATTAACGTATTAAGTAGATACTGAAACAGATAACATTGTTAATTTAACATCATGATTCCTTATAAGACCTTTGTGAACCCATGATGATTACTATTTGGGAAATGGCCATACAGAAACTGATATAGGCATAGGCTTCCATGTAATTCTTAAGGAAAAGAGAGAATTTAGAAAGGAGAGTAGAAAGTTAGGTATTAAAGTTTAAGGCTTACTAAAATTTGGGGAGTGGAAGAAGAAAAAATAGTAGAGGATAGAGAACTAAGGAAATACAATTACAGAGGAATAACCATTGAATGAATGACATTACATACTTTATCTCATTTCATACTCAGTTTAAATGAGAAAGTTACAACTACGAAAGATGAATAATTTTCCCCCAGTCACCCAATAAATGGTAGAGCAATGATGATTCAAAGCAAGATCTGTAATAAAGTTCATGCTTTATCCTCCTCAGCATTCCATCTCTCTCATTCAGATATGTCAGAAGAGAATCAGAAGAAGGATGATACAATAAAAATTAAAGGAAGAATTTTAACAAGAAAGTATTCTGCATTAGATGTGGCAGGGGTGTCAGGCAAAAAGAGATCTCAGAAAAGATCACTGGAACTGGCAGAGGCCTTGAAGGGCCAGGTCTAACATCCAGAAAAGGCAAAGCCATATTCTATGGAGTTAAGGGGACTTTCTCTGTTAACACAAGACTTGTGCTTTATGCTACTAGTGTGGTATCTTGCTCATTTTTCCTGGTATCCCTAAGGCTTAGCATAGCATTTTGCCTACAGTAGGCACCAGGCTAAGATCTTGCAAATGTATGACTGATGTAGGTTATAGGTCTAAAAGGTCTTGAAACAGTCTGGTGGATGTTGAAGATCCAAAGGGTGATGGCACTCTGAAGGGCGATCCACAGAAGGACTGATGATTTGAAGATGATGGTAAATGAACATAATATGATGTTAAATGGTGAAAAACAAAGATGGGTGGTATACAAATCATTGGGACCTGCTTCTGGGGACCAAGAAGGTTGTGCCTCTCCCTTACTCTGTCTCTTCCTAGCCACTGTGAATCAGTAATACCACCAAAACCCACAAGTTTGGATGAAGTTGGGGGGGGCGTGTCACAGAAATTTTGGTCTATTTTATTTTTTTTATTTTTTTATTTTTGGTCTATTTTAAATTGATGACAACTTAAAATTTTAAAGAACTTGTTATATAAAAATGTACTAACGATGATAAACGTTTTTACAATAGGTGAAGAAAAAACATTTAGTATAATAACATACACATTTATGAATTTAAAAAAATCAATGAAAATTGGGCAAAGTACATGAACTCGTCATTTAAAGAAGGAGGTACTTAGCAAAATACAGTTCAATAAATATTTATTGAATAAAAAGTAGGCTATGGTAGAATTAGATTTATACCATAAGAAGGAGAAAAAACAAGTAGCTTGATTACCAAGAGCTTTGTATGTCATACTTTGGAGCATGGAATTTATCCTGTAGATGGTTTGAGTCTACTAAAGTGTGTCCACATTGAAGTAACTATTTTATTAGCACTGTAGTTAATGTACTCAAAACAGACTTGAGCTAGTGGAGAAAGGAGGTAGGCAGAGTAGCTCAAGTGAGAAAAAAAATGAAACTATGGTAAGGATAAAAGGAATGAGAGAAAATGGACAGATTTATGAAATATTAAAACTTGTTTTCTAAATAAACTTTTTTTCTTCCAGTTTTATTGAGCTATAATTGACATATAGCACTGTGTAAGGTTAAAGTGTACTGCATAATGATTTGACTTAACAAGCATCATGAAATGGTTACCACAATAAGTTTAGTGAATATCCATCATCTTATATAGATACAAAATTAAAGAAATAGAAAAAATGTTTTTTCCTTGTGATGATAGCTCTTAGGATTTACTCTCTTAGCAGCTTTCATATATAAGATACAGCTGTGTTCATTATATTTCTCATGTTGCAAATTATATCCCTAGTACTTATTTATCTTACCACTAGACGTTTGTACCTTTTGACCACCTTCATCCAATTCCCCCTTCCTACCGCTTCTGGTAACCACAAATTTGATCTCTTTTTTCTGAGTTTGTTTGTTTGTTTTAAACATAGTAAGACCTGATGAAATGAATATGGTAGAAGGTAAGGGATAACAGGGAGTCTAGGAAAAATTCTATTTTTCTCAATAACTTGTGTGACTAGCTTGATGATAAAATGCTTGATAGGAAGTAAACAGGGTATAACGTGTTTATTATAAATTTTTGAAATTGAAAAGCTTCTTTTAAATATAATTTTAAATATTTTTTATTAAGGACTTTAAAAAAGTTTTTTAGAGCACTTTTAGGTTTACAACAAAATTGAGAGGAAGGTATAGAGATTTCCCATATGCCCGTTGTCCCTACATATGCATAGCCATCCCTCATCTCTCACCAGAATGGTACACTCATTACCAAGAATGAACCTACATTGACATCATAATCACCCAAAGTCCATAGTTTACCTTAGGGTTCAGTCTTGGTGTTGTAGATTCTATGGGTTTAGATAAAAATATTATGACATATATCCATCATTGTAATATCATATAGAATATTTTCTCTGCCCTGAAAATCCTCTGTGCTCTGCCTATTTATCACCCCCTTCCTCTGACCCCTGGCAACCACTGATTTTTTGTCTCCATTGTTTTTCCTTTTTCCAGAATGTTTTATTTTTTTAATTTGGAGGTATATGGAGTTATGAATTTTTATGTTAGTCAATTAGTTGTATGTGTAATGCCATCCATTCTCCAAACTAGAATCACAAATAAGATAAAACTTGGATAAAAATTTCAAAATTGCTTGTAAGACTGCATGTTTATTAATACTATAGTCATATCAGAAATAGATATGGAAAGATATTTCCCTGAAGTGTGATTGAAAATACAGTTGTTAAGATTCTGGCCATTAGATTTAGTTCTGGTTGATGTTTAAAATAAAAAAATACTTTTATTAATTTCACATAAAAAGGTTAGAAGGGGTCAGGTGTCATTTAATATTTCCCTTTTGTATCAGGTAATGCAATTTTTGAGTTAGAGGTTCTTTATTGTAACATAGTATCTTTCCTCTGTGTAGAAGTTCATGTTAACCATAGAAGATAAAGAAGCTCATTGCAGATTAATATAGAATTTTCTATGTAAAAAATTTTAAAATTCAGTTTTTATGATACATGGAAATGCTTTCAGTCTGTAAAACATTTTGAAAAATTCATTAAACATGAAAATATATACTGAATTATGATCAGTGTCTTCTGCTTAGGCATTGCCACTTACCCAGATCTGATAGAAAGGTAATTCATAGAAATTCTATTTGTGCACATTCAAATTTGACTTGATTTAGAATATTATAAAATAGAGGAGACTGAATAAAAGAAGAAAAAGAACACCAATTTGTGGCACAAATATAAATGATGACATTATATTACAAGATTAACAAACAGCTTCATTTAATTTTAGATTTTGGTACAACACTTAAAACATTGCTATGGCTCAAAGTAAGTTATTGAATCTGGGTAGCAAGGAAATAAAGAAAATTATTAGCATTGTAACAAAGCCCTGAAACAAAATGTCATTTGGAAAATAGCAAGCTGGCGATATGCCAGGGAGGGAAAAAAATTAGAAACACAAATGTTCCATCAGAGTCTTGGTTTTGAAAATGAATAAAAGAAGTAAATATATTGCCATTTAAGTGTTATACTTATTAGACCTTCATTTCTAAAGAACAAATGACAAAAATAGGATCTGGATTTTTATAGAGTGGGAATAGGAGCTACTGCTCCCTTTCCATTTTAAGTTTGGAAAGTCTCTCAATAATCTAGGATTGTTTCATTTTGCGTTTAAAGTTCGGGTAGGCCAGCCTAAACTAACAAATTACATCAAAGGTAAATCTGGAACAGACTAATGTCATTTAGGACCTACGTTATCATATTATATTTCAAATGTAGTAATCTTCCACTTTTACATACACCAAAAACTGCATATTATTGTTTCAAAATAGCAGAGCAGAAAGTTTTGTAGGTTAAGGCTACAAAGTGAACAAAGTAAAAAACTCATTCAGGGACAACCTTACTTCCCAATATGGTAAAAATAAAATTTTGTTTTGTAACAAATTGTATTGCTTATAGAAAACATTCTGCACCACAAAGCTCTATCTTTTTAATAGTTTAAATTCCCAATGAACAAAGATATTAGTAGGAAAGGAACTCAACAGTACTAAAATCCTTTGAACCTGAGGTAAGAGGTAGAATCTGATTGTACCTACGGTGAAGATGGCCTCCTTAGCTTATCAGGTGTTTTAAGTGTCACTGATTATTTTTCTCTTGCTAAATCTCTAAACACATCTCTGATTTGCTATGGTGTTAGCTGAATTTTTAGGATTATTTAGTTTCACTTTAATCAGTTGAGGACTTAACTACAAATACAGCTTCTTCTTTGATGAGTCAGTAACTGGTTCTTGCATCTTCAAATCTAAGAGTTCTGTTCTCCTGTCATTTGCTTGCCTGACAGTTTTATGCACAGTATGATTTAGTTAAAAGGATATTTAGCATTGTGGTTGATTTGTATTGCATGAAATAAGATAGTCAGCTGGTGGAAGCCAATCAGGCCACACATACTGTATTTAAGACTTAAATACTGAACCTTTATGGTACATATAGCTGTTTTGGAAGTTGCCAAACAAGTCACACAGCCTACGTGCAACAGACTGGGTGTGGTATAAAATGGCCTGAGCTTTCCAAATTTCCTGGCTTTTTTTCCTCTTTTTGGATTACACTAAAACAATTTCCTTCAGGATTGAAGCATCTGGCTAGCTCTTATAGTTTCTTTTTTTCTTATGATTAAGGGAGAAAGATTGATTCAGGGGAAAAAAAGCTATGGCTCAACCCAAAGTCTGTGCTAAGGATAGACCTCAGTGGCACATTTTTGTGACATAAAATTTTACGTTAGGCATGCAAATTATTGATTTGATTTTGATTTTCTCAATTTGCCAATGATTCTATTTCAATATGGGGCCTCTACCTAGTGACGTTTAAAGTAATTCTTTACTGTAATACCCTATAGCTGGGAAAATCATCCAGCTTTACTCTGCACAAAAAATAAAGCTTCTCCATGCCCATGATGCTAGATCTATTATCACACTCATGATGAATTACTGTTGCTTTTGGTAGCACGAAAAACCACAGTCTATTTTTCCTCTCAAGTGGCAGGTCTCTCCTCACTTTTCGTTTTTCTGATTTTAATTCTCTCCCAGCTGCTTATCTCTTCTAATTGTTAACCTTTCCTTAATTATAGGAATCAGCAATGTGCTTTTTGTCAGAACTTTGTTCCTTTAGTGAAATAACAGTCATCAGAAACAGTCACCTTTGGACATTCACATGTGTGTTTACTTATAAAATCAGTTATTATTAAATCAATACATTTGATTTCAAATAGATGAGACTTGTTACGATAACTAAGCAGAACCCTAGTTATTGAAATTGCTTCTTATGTACAATACAGCTTTACCTCTCAAAAAATCAGCCTTCTAACAACATCTAAAAAAACACTGACAGAGGAGATAAATAAAAGCATTGTGTACTTCAGTGATTCCCTGACAGTCCTTTTGTTCTACGCTAGATATAGCAACCCTTGGTTTATTAGAGGCCATTTACTGGTTTTGTTTGTTCGTTTGTTGGTTTTCAGAAGCTTGAGACAGTGTACCTGTACCAATGTACTGCCAGATAAGCAGTGTAGGCCTGGTTTAGCAACATGTACTGACTAAATCAGTTTAGCCTTTCACTGTAGCAAAGGAGCATAGTCATACACAGTATAGAACTGCAGACTCAACATCACAGATCTATAAGCAGTGGAACAGAGTTAAAACAGGATGTATTCTACAACGTGGAAAGCAAGAAAGTTGAGTTTACCATTAAAGGAAGATGGAGACCTGGATGTATATTTCTGGAGATTAGTTACTCTAAACCACCCTTTGAACAGATTTTTAAAAGTTGGATAAAATAAAATCTTATGTATATTTTTTATATATATTACATGTATTATGTATATACTTTTTTTTTGCATTGATGACCTGGCAAAGCAGCCAAATCCAAAAACAGAGTAAACCAGGAACCATAAAAGATAAGTGCCAAACCTAGTTTTGTTCTGAGGATTTCTGCTGAATCCTGAAATACTGGGTTTCCATTTGACAGCTTCTTGGGCCATGGGGGATACTAGTTAAAACTGAAGATCCACCTATGGAAGGAAACCTACCTAATAGGATACCCCTACACAAAGCTGAGATGTATAGGAGTGAAATAAAGATGGAAACACCAAGGAAATTCTCCAGTAATGCTAGGTAAGTGAAGAATAAGTAAACATTTCCTTGAGAATATATAAGTACAAACTGGCCCCTCAATGGCTCTGAAAAGCCTCAAGGAGTTTAGTGGAGAGCTTAGCTTAGAATGTTTCCAGCTGGTAATGCCCCCAGATGACTGGCGGAAACAAATGAAAATTATTTGGAGGAATTCCAACTTCAGTTTAGGCCTCAACCACCAAGGAAAATGAACTTTCATGGTAAAAAAATCATAAAGCACCCAAGGAGACAAGACATCATAAATGAGAATCTACCAAAACAATCAAAACAATAGACCTCCCAAAACTATAAACACTGGAATTATGAGACAGAATGTACAATCATGGTTAATATGATTAAAGAGATAGAAGCTTGAAAACATAAATAGGTAACAAGTAGATTTGAAAATAACTAAATAGAAATTCTAGAAATTATTAACATAATAATTAAAAACAGTGAAAAGATTAACCATCAGATTAGACGCAGCAGAAAAGAGAATTGGTGAAGTAATTTCTGAAGAACTTATCTAAACTACAGTCCAGAGAGAAGTGAAAAACATGATAGAGAAGTTAATAGCTGTGGAGAATTAAGGAAGAATATACTTTTTATCAGAGTTCTAGAAGGAGATTATAGAGTCAATGGGAAAGAGTATTCAAAAAGAATTCCTCAGAATTATTGAAAGACAGTAATCCTCACTCAAATCAAGAAAACCAAATAAATACCAAGATTAAATTAAGAATTTCTCTTCATCAAAAATCACCATAAAGAAATCGAAAGATAAGTTACTGGGAGCCAATACTTGCAATCCATATAACCAACAAGGGATTAGTATCTCTCCAGAATACATATATAACATGTATATACTAGTATGTATAATAAAAATAAAAATTATAATATGTTTATATAGTAGAGAATAATACATGTTATTGTGAATTAATCAGAAAACTACACAGAGAGCAGCTCCATCTAGTAATTCAGGTTATAAACTTCCAAATTATCTTAAACATGCCTCTGAATTATCCTAAACATCCCCCCTGTGTATCTATATCCAATATCTCCCAAGTCCTTGTGATTCTGTCTGAACTGTCTTCTAAATAGTCCCCTTTCCTTCTGGCTTCACTGACAATAACTTGGTTCAAGTCTTTATTACATTCCCTTTAACCTAGGGGAATAGATTTCCAACTGATTTCCCTCTCTCTCTTAATACATTGTATTGCTTAATACATTTAGAGCAAGTTTTGTTATTCTTCCACTCAAAAATTCACCATGCTCTATAAATCATGGATGTTCATTTTTATCAAATTATACATACACATAGCTTAAGGAGTCAAGTAGTTCTATAAGGTCACTTCTTCATCCTTTTAACTTACGTCCATTTAACTTTTGTCAGTATATTGATGTCTTTACTTAACAGGTTTGTGTTGTTTCTTCTTGATTTTTCAATTTTAATCATTGATTTTCCTTTATGGAAGATGAGGATTTAGCTCTCTTTCTCCATCCCTACCACATATGAACACCCTTCCCACATCCCTCTCTTCCTACTACAGTTAACATTGTAATTTTGATCATATTAACATTTAGTATTTTACATAATTTTGACTATGAAAATACTGTTACAGCTGGTCCAAATATTAAATTAAATTGATTTTACTTTACTGGAAAAATTTTGTGTTCTCTATCTTGCTCTTTTATTTTCTTGCCATTATTATTAATTCAAATCCAAACTCTTCCCAGTTGCCCAGTTCTTATCTCAAGACATTTCGATACATCATGCATTCGATCAGTTCCATCATCCTGAAGAAGTCTTTCATAGAATGTAAATTCCTAGCATTGTACTTTCATATGTTAGGTTATCAATAAACATTTATTGGTGAATTAACTGAAGTGTTACAAACTGAGCAACATAAATATATTTCTAGTTTATTTCTTCTGAGAAGAACTAAAATGTGGGTCATTTCAGATTTTGCATGATTTGGAGAAGCTTCAATTTCCTAATCTACAAAGTGGGAATAAGAATTTCTACTTCTAAGGTTGTTGTCAGGATTAATCATATAATAATTATAAACAGTAATTGGCACTTATGAAGCACAGAATGGGTGGCAGGTACTGAGTTAAAATAATGGTTTTATACTACTACTACTATTCTACTACTAATGATGAAACATGGGTCCTTATTATAAATTTCCTTAGGGATTTCAAGTGATTTCTCATCAAAAGAAAGAGTTGGAGAAAAGTTTTCACTATTTCAAAATCTTTCATAAGAATTCCTTTGACTGTTTTTCTTGGCCTACTATTTGAGGGGTTTGGGATGCCTTTCCTATTCTCTAAATACTTTGCCTCAGGGACAACTTAAGTCCTGTCTCAGTTTTGGTAAAACTCTGTATCAAAGCATATAACTACCAGACTTAAAAATTTATTACATACTTAGCTTTATTTAACTATTTCATATTTATTATCCTCATCTCTTTATTTCATAGGCTTTTAAAATGCCATGTGAAATAACTGCTTTCTGTATTTTGTACTTTTTCTCTGCATTTTTTATATTTGGCTTCATGAATTATAGATGCTTAAATGATATTATATTAATTGGTCTAAGTTTCAGGCAAGTAAGAAAGAGAAGGAAGAAAGTCTCCCAGTGGTGTGCAAAATTTCTGGGAGCATATAGACTTGATTCTTAAATGCTCCATAGCTGATTGTACTATTTTTCAATTATTCCTTCATTCCTCCTCAAGATTTTTCTCCAAGAAGACTTTTTAGAAATTCTGTTTTATGTTGGCTTTTGAAATAATGTATTAAAGCAGGTTGACTCAGGGCTGCCACAAAAGAGCCCTTCAGTCAGCAAAGAAAAATCTTCAATAGTAGAGGGGTCCACAGTCAACAATTCCTAACAAGGCTGTTCTTATTCCTAATAAGGCTATTCTTATTCCTAATTGTGCCTGACATATAGGGATTTCTGATGGATCATTTGGCATTTTCATTTCCTTGACATACACAGAAGGCATTTGAAGTTGTCCAATTAAAGATGTCTCTATTACATTAGACTTTTTGGAAATCTCAAGTAAAAAAATGACCATCATTGCACAAAGAACTAAACTAAATCTCTCCCTTTGCTAGTTGAGCTATTTTGTTTGCTTGTTTAAACTTCAGGTATAGCTGGGAAAATATGAGATTATTTTTAAGTTATCAAACATTGGGCATATTTTAAAATTTGAAATAATTGCTTTAAACGTGGAAATTTTTTTAGTTTTGCTTATTAAGAAAATAACATTGGGCTTCCCTGGTGGCGCAGTGGTTGAGGGTCCGCCTCCCGATGCAGGAGACACGGGTTCGTACCCCGGTCCGGGAAGATCCCACGTGCCGCGGAGCGGCTGGGCACGTGAGCCATGGCCGCTGGGCCTGCGCGTCCGGAGCCTGAGCTCCGCAACGGGAGAGGCCACAACAGTGAAAGGCCCGCGTACCGCAAAAAAGAAAAGAAAAGAAAAGAACGTTAACAGTGAATTTTCATTATTTCAAAATGATTTATTTTTTAATTAATTAATTTATTTATTTTTTTGCGGTTCAAGGGCCTCTCACTGTTGTGGCCTCTCCCGTTGCGGAGCACAGGCTCCGGAAGCGCAGGCCCAGCGGCCATGGCTCACGTGCCCAGCCGCTCCGCGGCACGTGGGATCTTCCCGGACCGGGGTACGAACCCGTGTCTCCTGCATCGGGAGGCGGACCCTCAACCACTGCGCCACCAGGGAAGCCCAACTTCCTTCTCATATATATAACAACCACTGCGCCACCAGGGAAGCCCAACTTCCATCTTATATATATAATATAATATATTTTCTAGTGAGCTAAATCCGTTATCCCCAAGAGGCTATTCTGTACTATACCAGGGGAAAGGACAGCTGAGATGAGTGATTTTTTTGGCCTGGCCTAATCATGTTCATTTGGCGATGTTTACACTCACCTCTCCTTTGAGTGGTGTATCAAAAGCTTGGGGTATCTAAACCCTTGCCTATAACAGATTTTCTCAACATGCTTTTCTTGCCTCTTATGGAGTTTCAGCAGACATATCCAGTGAATAAGCAGAGGATCTTTATTTTGAATAGAAACATTCACCAAAGCTCAGATGTCTCTTTGGCCCACTATTTTTATTTTTTGATAGAGGAAGAGACAAAGCAAGTATAACTATTAAGAGGGATGTTTTTTCAAACATCAACATCTAAAGCAATGAGTCACCTGACCATCCTATCATGAGGTCTAAAATGCTGTCCAATGGAAACTGATTTTTATAATGATGATCCTGAAATACATTAAAAAAAATTTTCCAAATCATTAAGGAAACATTGATTTCCTTAATGATCAAGTATTTATTGATTATCAGCAAGTATTTATTTATTACTATGTCTCAACAACCAAGTATGCTTAGTATGGCTAGCTCTGTCTTAGAGATGAGGAAACTCAGGCACAGTTTCAAGATCCTGCTCGAGGTTTTGCTTAGAAAGTGTTGAAAGGAGAAGTAGTACCAAAGCTCACAGTAGTTTAACTTTCCTCAAGGAGTTGGCAATCTGGATGGGCAGATAAGAAAAAATAGAAATATTTTTAAAAATAGAGAATAATTAAACCCAGAACCATATGGTCAAGACTGTGGGTATAATATTCAGAGGATAGAGTTTAACGAGGATTTTAGCAATTAGGCTTCAAGCAGAATGTTAGACTTGAACTAGGTCTTGAGGATGAAATGGAACTTGCATAGGCAGAGTGGAGGGAAAATGCAATTCAGTCATGGAGGAAAAGTCAGAGCAAACTAATGCAGGGGGAAAAGCAGAGTGTAAGTTCAGAATATTTTCAGTGTTGCACACATTTAACTTTATATTTCTTCTTCAAGTTTAGTACCCCATCAGCATACCCCATTCCTAACTAAATAGACTTTTACTAGGAAAATTGGTTTTAGACTTTTAGAGCTGAAAGAAATTTTAAAAACTTGTCCTGAGAATTTGGGCACAGTGAAGATTTGTAATTCATAGAAAGTTATTGAATCACTTTATTGCTTATCTGGGATTCAGTTTGCTTTCTGCACCACCACACTGCTCTGGGCAGATAGGGTATGGGTAATGGGGGTGGGAAGAGAGAAAGCCTCTAGTACTGGGTATTCTCAAACTGTCTCCTTTCCAAGTACTAAGCAGACCCAATTCTGCTTAGCTTCCCAGATTGCAGGGCTGTCAGATGGACAGGATAAACAAAGTACATGAAGTTTCTTTTAAGGTGCACATGTGGACTGGTGTTTCCTTTCTTGGCTGTTAGAAGACATCTTTATCACGGTACAAAGGAATTTTCTTGATATTGTGGGGATTTATTGGCACAAGTTATAATGTGCCACAGAGGCACTTTTTCTCTCTGTAGAGTTATGTCTGATGGGTGACAAAGCAAATACACAGTAGGCTTCAGAGGTATGATGTGCAGAACCTGAAAAGAAAGGAGTTTCGAGATTGGAAAGGAAGGAGAAAAAGAACAGGAAGATAAATTTGCTCTTTTACCTCAACCTTGCTCTTATTATGGAAATCATACTGTTAAAAGAACAAAACAGTCCATAGTTCATAGACATTAGCTTTTGGCAAGTAGATGAGAGCTATTCTTTTAGCACACAGGTAAGCCAGAAGGTGTCGAAGGAAAGTGAAGTTTAAAGAACTGCCTGATTCTAGGAGGATTCTTGGAAGGTCATTCAATGGATGTTAAAATCTACTTGGAAGGTCTCTAAAAACAGGAGTGGCACATTCATATCTTCTTTGATACTTTTTCATATGATTCTGCCTACAAATGGATGTACACAGCTGGACTAGATGACCTCTACTCCTGCCTTGCAAATCTTTGATTACATTCAAGTCATTTAACCATTGGCCATTAGATACTTGTAAGTATTTAACTGGGACATATTAGAAGGTCTATCTTATCAAAATGAAATGACACAATTATTAATACAGTTTAAAAATTGGGCAGAAGTTTCAGAAGGAATTCCTAAAGCCTTTGTTAATTGAGAAAGTCATGTCTAAATAAATCTTGTTTCCTTGCAGTAGAGGGAGTGCCTTGAGATATTCTGTATTTATAACAACCATATAAAGAAAAAAGTCTGTCAAGGAGGGCTATGTCCCTTCCTGTGTCTCTGCCTTGCTTTTGTATTTTGGGGCATGCATTCCTAAATAAATGAGCAATGAGCCTTTAGGAAATGGGGGTCTCCTGCCAGTATAGATGTTATACCTGAAAGGGGCATTGCGTGCTATTGCATTGTTTATGGAGACGTTACATTCTGATTATATTTTGCAAAATCTCCTCATTAAAGTGTAGAAATTTGAAGCGAATAGGAAGTTGTTATTCAAAGACTTGTTCCCTCCCATATTGGTCTCTTGGGCTCCATTCATTAAGTAGACTCCTTTGTGCCAGGTGTAATTCAAAACATTGGGAATACAATGGGAGTAGCTTGATGTAGTCCTTGTCATTAAATATTCATTGTCTGGACACTCAAACTCTTCAGAGAATATCATACCCAGTAATAACTTTATGTAATTAGAAGAAAGTTTCCTTTTTATAAAGCCAGATTTTTGCCAGAATTATTGCAATATTTACAACAGAGAATTTTAAAATTGGAAAGGACTTGTAAAATGTTTCCTTTTGAGTCAAAAATCCATTTTAGAAATCACTGGTAGTTCTATATAAATCAGATTTTCTAATTTATTCATAAAGTGGTAGAATCAAGTATATTTTCATAGATCTGCAACAGCAGGATTGGTAAGGGAGGCATGCAATAAGAAACCAATTTCAAATTTTGTTTCCTATTTCTGAAATTGTTTTCTGTCATAACTCTGGAAAACCAACACCATGAATTTTTCAAATTATCATTAGGCAGCTCTGGCATAATTTATGTTAAGAGGTTTTGGCCTGTTTATGTACCCTGGAATTTGCCAAAATTAGTAATATGATATTCCATATTTAGCAAACCTATAGAGCAATAAATAAGGACATATGACTATTGAGGAGTGCTATTTGTTTAAATTCTTTTTTTGTGGCATTCATGAAATACAAGGGACTTCCAGCTCAAATTCTGCAATATTAGGCAGCAAGTTGTACTCTGAACCAAACCAGATGGTGATCAGCTCTATTCCTATTATCAATTCAATGCAGCGATGGTTACCAGACCTTACTTGCAACTTTAACATTTGGAACAGATTAACAGCAGTTAGGCTGAAATGAGAAACCTCCATTTTACTAAAAGTTTCAGAACATATCATGCTGTAAAATCAGAAAGACTAGTAAGAAAAATTATGAGGGAAAGAGTTCACTGTCTACCTTGGTTTCTTCTTGCAGGACGTGCTATTTCCCTTTCATGAATGCCGTTTTCAAAGGAATTTTAATGTGGAGTACTGTGACGATTAGGGTCTATAAGCCTATCAGCCTCCTGAGGTGCCCCACTACACAACCTGTTGTTGAATTTATCTCAGTGTAGCCATGAACAATCTAGACCTCAGGCACACAAGGAGGATTGTTTGCAGTTTTGGGGGGTTTCCTTTGCAAGAAAGTCCCTCTCTCTCTCTCTCTCTCTCTCTCTCTGTCTCTCCCACACACACACACACACACACACACACACACACACACACACAGTACAAGTTCAGAGGTTCATCCAGCTGCTGAAATTCATGAAGCATTTGGGCTGCCCAGGTTTGATCTATGGATTTGAATGTATGTGGCTAAAAGCTTTGGCTTGTCTTCCAATGCCACGTGCTATCTCCAGCAATCTTTTCTTTGTGGCATCTATTGGCCAAATCGATTCCCAGGGCTTTATAGGGCCAGGAAAAGCTATATATGTTCTTCATGTCTAATTTTGTATACAAGGTGAACACCAAAGCCAGCAAATCTTACAGTTACAGCTATCAGGACAAAATTGTAGCAATAGACTTATGACTGAGTTCAGCTCCCATTTTGTGGTGTAGGAAACTGAGGTGCTGAGAAGTTAAAGGATTTTCCTAAAGACACACAGCTGGTGTGAGAGGTAGATGTGATGAGGAAGGATGTGTGTGTTGCTAATGTATCAATATTCTTCTATGACCATGATTCAGAGACAAAGACAAAAAGGTAGATCCTCCACTTTCTATACCCAAATGATGGCAGCCCTGCTCTTGTTCTGGTAAACTGAATGGCTTGCCAGAGAAACCCTTCAGAGAGAGGCCAACAGCCTTTGTGCATTTTTGTTTATTCTCTAGCCAAGACCTTGCTTCAGGACTGATTGAAAACCCTTCTGCCTATTTTTCGGTATGATAGGAAATATTAATTCCTCTTTAGGAATGGGTATTTGAAGTTTCTTGTACTGTACAAATTAGGGAGGATGAAAACAATGCTTAGTTCCAGGAGGATAAGAATACCTCACATGTGTCTGCTTGAACTGAATTTTGGGGTACAGTTGTCCATGTAGACAGTGTAGTTAAGAGGGACCTGGAGGAGAGTGGCAAGAGGTGAAAGAGAGAGACAGAGACAGAGACAGAGAACCAGGCAGGGAACAATCATTGCAAATTACAAGAAGGAGATTGTTCTTTATCCTAAAAGTAGAAGGAACACTTTTAAGTATTTCTAACTGGGAATGATATGATAGTATTTGCATTTTGAAACAATATGGCTGCAGTCTAGAAGAAGAAGTAGGATTATTAGAAGACAGGAGTAGATGAAAAACAGTTAGGAGGTTATTGTAGTAGACCAGGTGAATGATAACTTTGACTAGCATGGTTCTTCAGGTCTTCGTTCTATTTATATCTGTATCTACCTATAACTATAGCTGTATGTAAATACGTATATTTATAAAATTGATTATACCATATATACTGTTTAAACTCTGATTTTTTAACTTCACAATCTATTGTGAACATTTTTTACCATTCATTTAAATTTTAATGGCCACATAATATTCCTTCATGGGGGAATAATATAGTAGTTTACCGAATCATCCCCTATTGATGGATATTTGAGTTTTCAGTTTTTCAATAGCCATGACTGTTATGACTATCTTTGTAAATACATCTTTGCTCACATCCATGACTATTTCATTTGGATAACTTCCTAGAAACTCTTTGGTACATAGAGTATTCAAAAGCCTTAAATTTTGTAGGGTGTTGCTAAATTGTACATGGCCACAATTCAAGTTCCTTTTGCAATACAGGTGATACTCAGGAAGCTGCATGTGAGTTGTATGCAAGATCTCCACACTGGGTGTGCTCCTCTTCCCAAATTTGTTAGTTGTGATTCTTCCTTATGGTGTAAAAGTACCTTGTAAATAATCAATGTACCAGTTACCTCTCTTATTCTAGACACTAGAGTTAAAATTTGGAATTGGAAAGGTCTTGTGAAATTTGTGTTAAGAATCCATTTTTAAAATCACTGGTAGATCCAAATGTATCGATTTTTCAATTCATAAAGTGAAAGAACAGACAAAATTTTATCCATATTAGACATGAAAAGCATAATACCTGGCCCTCAAGCATTTAAAAAAATTTTAATAGACTTCAATTTTTTGGGTAGTTTTAGGTTTACAGAAAACTTTAAGCATTTTATAATTACAACAAAAAGGAAACAAGAAAAGAAAAAGGAAAATCGGGACATAAATAGATGTATATTTTTGAAGTGAAAGAGAATGATTATTTTTTTCCTTTTAATCTATTAGAAGGTAATATTATAATTGGTTAACATTTGGGACTGCTTACATCAAGGATCTATCATTTCATAGTAGCCTAAAACATAAGCATATTCTCATTAGCTTTTGAAACTTAAATCATGGTGAAGCTAAACGAAACTAGACGACAAAGTAGAAAAGGTGATGTATTTATTCTATTATTTCGTGCTTTCCTCCCCTTCCCTCCCCTCTCCTCTATTCTCTTCTCCCCGTCTCTTCTTTCATGAGAATTAAATATTCATGAGAATTTGCTTAGTGGAAGAGATCTTGAACATACTGGCTACCAGAGAATTCTTATTCCCACAGTGGCATTTACATTTCTAATAAGATGAGCATTATGGCCAACTTGGAACTCTCAGTTTTGTTTAATACAATTCATTGTTACAGGTTTACATGCCACAAACTTACCTTTCAATTAAAATAATTCCCAACTCCACTTCTTTTTTTACTTACTTCAAACACTATCTTGATAAATGCTAGGTACATAGTAGATGCTTAGTAAATGCTTGATTAATTCATTAATCTGGAAAGTAGCTGTTAATAAGTTGAAGATTCTTATTATGGAATCTTACTTGCTGTGAAGATTAGTAGCAAAATACTCTTTGTTGGTACCAGAAAAGCATATTTAATGTAATCAAAGGGAGTGCAATAGCTTAAAATCTTAACTGATATTCTGGGTCCCAACAGCAACTGTTAACACCTCAGTAACTTTTCACCAGTTGACTATGTGCTTTCAGAAATCTACTTGTACTTACATTTTCTCAACTGCTCTGTGTTCTCAAATAGTTTAAAAAAAAAGAAAAAAAAAATGTTTGGCAGAGCATGCCAGCAAAAAGAATAGCCTAGCCAGATTCTAACCAAATCATCAAATAGAAGCTGTGTTTGTTTAGGACCTCAAAGGTCCCCCCCGCCCTTTATTTTTTAAATTTTAAAATTTAATTTAATTTTTATGCAGCAGGTTCTTATTAGTCATCCACTTTATACACATCAGTGTATACATGTCAATCCCAATCACCCAATTCATCACACCACCACCCCCACTCCCTGCCACTTTCCCCCCTTGGTGTCCATACATTTGTTCTCTACATCTGTGTCTCAACTTCTGCCCTGGAAACCAGTCATCTGTACCATTTTTCTGGGTTCCACATATATTCATTAATATACGATATTTGTTTTTCACTTTCTGACTAACTTCACTCTGTATGACAGTCTCTAGATCCATCCAGGTCTCTACAAATGTCCAAATTTCGTTCCTTTTTATGGCTGAGTAGTATTCCATTGCATATATATACCACATCTTCTCTATCCATTCGACTGTCGATGGGCATTTAGGTTGCTTCCATGACCTGGCTGTTGTAAATAGTGCTGCAATGAACATTGGGGTGCATGTGTCTTTTTGGATTAGGGTTTTCTCTGAGTATATGCGCATCCAGTAGTGGGGTTGCTCGGTCATATGGTAATTCTATTTTTAGTTTTTTAAGGAACCTCCATACTGTTCTCCATAGTGGCTGTATCAATTTACATTCCCACCAACAGTGCAAGAGGGTTCCCTTTTCTCCACACCCTCTCCAACATTTATTGTTTGTAGATTTTCTGATGATGCCCATTCTAACTGGTGTGAGGTGATACCTCATTGTAGTTTTGATTTGCATTTCTCTAATAATCAGTGATGCTGAGCAGCTTTTCATGAGCTTCTTGGCCATCTGTATGTCTTCTTTGGAGAAACGTCTATTTAGGTCTTCTGCCCATTTTTGGATTGGGTTGTTTGTTTCTTTAATATTGAGCTGCATGTGCTGTTTATATATTTTGGAGAGTAATCCTTTGTCCGTTGATTCATTGGCAAATATTTTCTCCCGTTCTGAGGGTTGTCTTTTCGTGTTGTTTATGGTTTCCTTTGCTGTGCAAAAGCTTTGAAGTTTCATTAGGTCCCACTTGTTTACTTTTGTTTTTATTTCTATTACTCTAGGAGGTGGATCAAAAAAGATCTTGCTATGATTTATGTCAAAGAGTGTTCTTCCTATGTTTTCCTCTAAGAGTTTTATAGTGTCTGGTCTTACATTTAGGTCTCTAATCCATTTTGAGTTTATTTTTGTGTATGGTGTTAGGGAGTGTTCTAATTTCATTCTTTTACATGTAGCTGTCCAGTTTTCCCAGCACCACTTATTGAAGAGACTGTCTTTTCTCCATTGTATATCCTTGCCTCCTTTGTCATAGACTGGTTGACCATAGTTGTGTGGATTTATCTCTAGGCTTTCTATCTTCTTCCATTGATCTATATTTTTCTTTTTGTGCCGGTACCATATTGTCTTGTTGATTGTGGCTTTGTAGTATAGTCTGAAGTCAGGGAGTCTGATTCCTCCAGATCTGCTTTTTTCCCTCAAGACTGCTTTGGCTATTTGGGGTCTTTTGTGTCTCCATACAAATTTTAAGATTTTTTGTTCTAGTTCTGTTAAAAGTGCCTTTCGTAATTTGATAGGGACTGCATTGAATCTGTAGATTGCTTTGGGTAGGTTAGTCATTTTCACAATATTGATTCCTCCAATCCAAGAACATGGTATATCTCTCCATCTGTTGGTATCATCTTTAATTTCTTTCATCAGTGTCTTTTAATTTTCTGCATACAGGTCTTTTGTGTCCCTAGGTAGGTTTATTCCTAGGCATTTTTTTCTTTTTCTTGCAATGGTAAATGGGATTGTTTCCTTAATCTCTCTTTCAGATTTTTCATCATTAGTATGGAGGAATGCAAAGATTTCTGTGCATTAATTTTGTATCCTGCAACTTTACCAAATTCATTGATTAGCTCTAGTAGTTTTCTGGTGGCACTTTAGGATTTTCTATGTATATTATCATGTCCTCTGCAGAGACTGAAAATTTTACTTCTACTTTTCCAATTTGTATTCCTTTTATTTCTTTTCCTTCTCTGATTGCTGTGGCTAGGACTTCTAAAACTATGTTGAATAGTAGTGGTGAGAGTGGACATCCTTGTCTTGTTCCTGATCTTAGAGGAAATGCTTTCAGTTTTTCACCATTGAGAATGATGTTTGCTGTGGGTTTGTCATATATGGCCTTTATTATGTTGAGGTAGGTTCCCTCTATGCCCACACTCTGGAAAGTTTTTATCATAAATGGGTGTTGAATTTTGTCAAAAGCTTTTTCTGCATCTACTGAGATGATCATATGGTTTTTCTTCTTCAGTTTGTTAATATGGTATATCACATTGATTTGTGTATATTGAAGAATCCTTGCATCCCTGGGGTAAATCCCACTTGAACATGGTGTATGATCCTTTTAATATGTTGTTGGATTCTGTTTGCTAGTATTTTGTTGAGGAATTTTGCATCTATATTCATCAGTTATATTGGTCTGTAAGTTTCCTTTTTTGTAGTATCTTTGTCTGGTTTTGCTATCAGGGTGATAGTGGGCTCATAGAATGAGATTGGGAATGTTTCTTCGTCTGCAAATTTTTGGAAGAGTTTTGAGAAGGATGGGTGTTAGCTCTTCTCTAAATGTTTGATAGAATTCAACTGTGAAGCCATCTGGTCCTGGTCTTTTGTTCGTGGGAAGATTTTTAATCACGGTTTCAATTTCATTACTTGTGATTGGTCTGTTCATATTTTCTGTGTCTTCCTGGTTCACTCTTGGAAGGTTATACCTTTCTAAGAATTTGTCCATTTCTTCCAGGTTGTCCATTTTATTGGCATAGAGTTGCTTATAGTAGTCTCTTAGGATCCTTTGTATTTCTGCAGTGTCTGTTGTAATTTCTCCTTTTTCATTTCTAATTTTATTGATTTGAGTCCTCTCCCTCTTTTTGTTGATGAGTCTGGCTAATGGTTTATCAATTTTGTGTATCTTCTCAAAGAACCAGCTTTTAGTTTTATTGATCTTTGCTTTTATTTTCTCTGTTTCTATTTTATTTATTTCTACTCTGATATTTATGATTTCTTTCCTTCTGCTAACTTTGGGTTTTGTTTGTTCTTCTTTCTCTAGTTCCTTTAGGTGTAAGATTAGATTGTTTATTTGAGATTTTTCTTGTTTCTTGAGGTAGGCTTGTATAGCTGTAAACTTCCCTCTTAGAACTGCTTTTGCTGCATCCCATAGGTTTTGGTTCATCATGTTTGCATTGTCATTTGTCTCTATGTATTTTTTGATTCCCTGTTTGATTTCTTCAGTGATCTCTTGGTTATTTAGTAACGTATTGTTTAGCCTCCATGTGTTTGTGTTTTTTATGTTATTTTCCCTGTAATTCATTTCTAATCTCATAGCGTTCTTGTCAGAAAAGATGCTTGATATGACTTCAGTTTTCTTAAATTTACTGAGGCTTGATTTGTGACCCAAGACGTGATCTATCCTGGAGAACATTCCGTGTGCACTTGAGAAGAAAGTGTAATCTGCTGTTTTAGGATGGAATGTCTTATAAATATCAATTAAATCTATCTGGTCTATATTGTCATTTAAAACTTGTGTTTCCGTGTTAATTTTCTGTTTGGATCATCTGTCAGTTGGTGTGCATGAGGTGTTAAAGTCCCCCACTATTACTGTGTTACTATCAATTTCCTCTTTTATAGCTGTTAGCAGTTGCCTTATGTATTGAAGTGCTCCTATGTTGGGTGCATATATATTTATAATTGTTGTATCTTCTTCTTGGATTGGTCCCTTGATCATTATGTAGTGCCCTTCCTTGTCTCTTGTAACCTTCTTTATTTTAAAGTCTATTTTATCTGAAATGAATATTGCTACTCTAGCTTTCTTTTGATTTCCATTTGCATGGAATATCTTTTTCCATTCCTTCACTTTAAGTCTGTATGTGTCCCTAGGTCTGAAGTGGGTCTCTTGTAGACAGCATATAGATGGGTCTTGTTTTTGTATCCATTCAGCAAGCCTGTGTCTTTTGGTTGGAGCATTTAACCCATTCACGTTTAAGGTAATTATTGATATGTATGTTCCTATTACTATTTTCTTAACTGTTTTGGGCTTGTTTTTGTAGGTCCTTTTCTTCTCTTGTGTTTCCCACTTAGAGAAGTTCCTTTAGCATTTGTTGTAGAGCTGGTTTGGTGGTGCTGAATTCTCTTAGATTTTGCTTGTCTGTAAAGTTTTTGATTTCTCTATCAGATCTGAATGAGATCCTTGCAGGGTAGAGTAATCTTGGTTGTAGGTTCTTCCCTTTCATGACTTTAAGTATATCATGCCACTCCCTTCTGGCTTGTGGAGTTTCTGCTGAGAAATCAGCTGTTAACCTCATGGGAGTTCCCTTGTATGTTATTTGTCGTTTTTCCCTTGCTGCTTTCAATAATTTTTCTTTGTCTTTAATTTTTGCCAATTTGGTTACTATGTGTCTCGGCGTATTTCTCCTTGGGTTTATCCTGTAAAGGACTCTCTGTGCTTCCTGGACTTGGGTGGCTATTTCCTTTCCCATGTTAGGGAAGTTTTCGACTACAATCTTTTCAAATATTTTCTCAGGTCCTTTCTCTCTCTCTTCTCCTTGTGGGACCCCTATAATGCGAATGTTGTTGAATTTAATGTTGTCCCAGAGATCCCTTAGGCTATCTTCATTTCTTTTCATTCTTTTTTCTTTGTTCTGTTCCACAGCAGTGAATTCCACCATTCTGTCTTCCAGGTCACTTATCTGGTCTTCTGCCTCAGTTATTCTGCTATTGATTCCTTCTAGTGTATTTTTCATTTCAGTTATTGTATTGTTATCTCTTTTTGTTTGTTCTTTAATTCTTCTAGGTCTTTGTTAAACATTTCTTGCATCGTCTCGATCTTTGCCTCCATTCTTTTTCTGAGGTCCTGGATCATCTTCACTATCATTATTCTGAATTCTTTTTCTGGAAGATTGCCTATCTCCACTTCATTTAGTTGTTTTTCTGGGGTTTCATCTTGTTCCTTCATGTAGTACATAGCCCTCTGCCTTTTCATCTTGTCTGTCTTTCTGTGAATATGGTTTTTGTTCCACATGCTGCAGGATTGTAGTTCTTCTTGCTTCTGCTGTCTGCCATCTGGTGGATGAGGCTATCTATGAGGCTTGTGCAGGTTTCATGATGGGAGGGACTGGTGGTGGGTAGAGCTGGCTGTTGCTCTGGTGGGCAGAGCTCAGTAAAACTTTAATCCACGTGACTGGTGATGGTTGGGTCTGGGTACCCTCCCTGTTGGTTGTTTGGCCTGAGGCGACCCAACACTGGAGCCTACCCAGGCTCTTCGGTGGGGCTAATGGCTGACTCTGGGAGGGCTCACGCCAAGGAGTACTTCCCAGAACTTCTGCTGCCAGTGTCCTTGTCCTCACAGTGAGACAGAGCCACCCCCCGCCTCTGCAGGAGACCCTCCAACACTAGCAAGTAGGTCTGATTCAGTCTCCTATGGGGTCACTGCTCCTTCCTCTAGGTCCCGATGCACACACTACTTTGTGTGTGCCCTCCAAGTGTGGAGATTCTGTTTCCCCTAATCCTGTCGAAGTCCTGCAATCTAATCCCACTAGCCTTCAAAGTCTTATTCTCTTGGAATTCTTCCTCCTGTTGCCGGCCCCCCAGGTTGGGAAGCCTGACATGGGGCTCAGAACCTTCACTCCAGTGGGTGGACTTCTGTGCTATAAGTGTTCTCCAGTTTGTGAGTCACCCACCCAGCAGTTATCGGTATTGATTTTATTGTGACTGCGCCCCTCCTACCATGTAATTGTGCCTTCTTGTTTGTCTTTGGATGTGTGGTATCTTTCTTGGTGAGTTCCAGTGTCTTCCTGTTGATGATTGTTCAGCAGGTAGCTGTGATTCCTGTGTTCTCACAGGAGCGAGTGAGAGCATGTCCTTCTTCTCCACCATCTTTAACCAATCTCACAGTTCCCCTTTTAATAGGCCCTTTCCTCTGTCATTCTGCTTCTAGAATACTAAGACCACTCTGATGTGTCATTAGTGAAGAACATTTTCTCTGTTAAAGCCTTGTCAACTAACACTTCAAAGCAAGAGTTTAAGGCATTAATATTTTCAGGAGTAATTGCATTTTATTAGGGGGATGTTTGAAAAGGAATAAATCTTTATAACTCAAAGTAGCAATGTATAATGGAGGGGATTTTAGGTGATGACCTATAAGTGCTATTTGGAAAGTTCTTTTTAAGGTGTATATTTGGAAAAATACTTTCTTTTCACAGCTTATCACAGCAGATAAGTTGATGCCAACTTAATTGAACCGATCTCTCCCCTCTCTGAATTAAGGCTTCTTCGTATAATCTGCCTCTGCCTATTATTTTCTTAAAATCTGTGATGATCCAAAAGCTGAATCCAATGGGTACTTGTTAGCACCCATCCAATTTGACACCTCCTTGCTAATCTTTCCCTTATGAAACTGCCTTTCCTTGGTTTCAACGTGTTCTTCTCTTGATTCCCTTTCCCCATCTCCCAATACTTTTTTTTTCCCATTTTTTCGAGCTTTTTCTCTTCTTCTCACACAGTAATGTTGATACTTCTCATATATAAGCAAGCCTCTTTTGTATAAGTTATGGAGTTTCTCCTTTTTATTTCCTCCACTCTTTTGTCTTTAGCTATTATCTCAATGCCTACCACTCCCTCATTATCTCCTACTTGAATCTTCTCTTGCATTTTCTATCTCAGTTAGTGACATCACCATTTATTCAACAACCTTCCACTCCTAAACCTGCCTGATAACTCATTTATCCTTGAACTCTCACTTCCACATCCAGTTGACTGGATGTTGCTGGTTCTCCTAAAATTAATTCAACAACTTCTCTCAATCCTCATTTCTTCCCCCCCCCCCCACAAGGGCCACATTTATTTATTTATTTATTTATTATTGGAGTATAATTGCTTTACAATGTTGTGTTAATTTCTGCCACACAGCAAAGTGAATCAGCCATATGCATACACACATCCCCTCCCTCTTGGACCTCCCCCCCATCCCACCCAACTAGGCTAACACAGAGCACTGCACTGAGCTCTGTGTGCTATACAGCAGGTTCCCACTAGCTATCTCTTTTACACATGGTAGTGTACTTTTGTCAAACCTAATCTCCCAATTCATCCCACCTTCCCATTTCCCCACTGTTTCCACACGTTATCTTTTAGTTTAAACCTTCACCTCCCCTAATCCATCTTATTGCAAAAACCTACTAAATATAGGCAAAGTGCCTCAGTTGTTCTCTTTCAACAATGATGCTTTTGTCACAGTGCTGCCAGATGTGATCATTTGCTTCTTCATTTAAAGTTATGATGGCTTCCTATGCTTATGAGACAAAGCAGGTTTTTCATTCATTCATTCAATTAATATAGTGAATACCTACCATGAGGCTGACAGTGAATAAATATTGGTTAATGAAGTATAATATTCTCTATGTTTTTCCTCTACTTAATAATCTAATTCTAATGTAATTCTATGGATTAACTTTTTTCTTCCCAACACACCCTCCCCCCATGTCTATATCTCCCACTGGTTCATTCTTTAAAAGGTATTCTGTACTCCAGCTATTCAGATATATTATACATCCTGCTAAGATATCATGCTATATTATCCTGATGACTTCTGCTTGTTGAGGGACAATTCTCCATGGATCACTTACATTTTTGCATTTCTTCTGAGCAGAGGTACTCACTGCCTTTGTTCTGGATTATCTTTTCCAGGATGTTTGTATGGCAAGCAGTCTTGGAAGACTGGATAGTGTCTTCCTCTGGAGCAAAGGGCCAGCATGTTTATGGCCTGTTGTAAAAAAAAGTTGGGCTCCATAAGCTTGGGGTTTCTCCCCTGTAATGCAGCCCACTGTATGTGCAAGTGTTACCTGGCCCTTGTTGCGTCACTCGTGGGAACTGGGACCCAGGCATTGGTATAAGAAAGTGCTAATAGTCTGGCTATGATAGCTGTGAGTAGTAAAGATCTTTCTGTTTGATTAAGGCATTTCATGTTTTTTGCCAGCTTCTATGAAACTGTTGCAGGATAATTTGTTAGTTTGCTAATAGGATAAAATCTCAACACTTCACAGTTCTTGACACTATTTGTCTTTCAAGATCCAGCTTAAATATTTCCTCTTTGATGAAAACTGTGCTGATTCTTCCAGGAAAACATTTTTGCAGATCTGTGATTTTCCAGAGCATTGCCCTTTAGAGTAATTGACACACCATGTTGTGACTATGCTTTCCAAGTCTGTCTCCTTGCTAGATTAATAGCCCTTTAGAATCAGGTACTAAGTCCCAGTTACCTGCATCTATGGAATGCATATTAATATATTCAGTAAATACTGATGAATCAATGGATATAATTTTCTTTCTTTTCCTGATTTCATCCTAGCCATTCTCATCTTCTTTCTAATATCTGAGGTACTGGGGAACTTGTTTAAATTTTCCTTTCAAAGCAGCATCCTCCTACTTGCATTATGTAACCACTGGAAAAGATGACTTCTATACCCTCTAGCCCAATTAGAAATTTCCCCACTCTAGAAATGTGTGCTTGTTTGAATTGCTTCTCCAGTTGTGATATAAGGCCAATTTCCCAAGAATAGAGAAAATAACTTCTTATTGAACATCCTTGGTTCCAATACTTTATATAAAAGTGGCTTTATCTTACTGTATATTTCCTTGTACCTAATTGGTACTCTTTTGTTAAAATGTTTGCATTTTTCTTTTTAACCCTTAAGATGTTATAAACCACAGCTTGACATTAACTGAATGTCTTCTTGACTCTTATTCGTGATCTGGGGCATCACATTGTCATCAGGCTGTTTAGTTGAAACTGTTAGTAACTATTCTCTTGAGTTTTCCTCCATCTAGTCTTCTATTATTCAGGCAACATTTTCTACAGTACAGGTTTTTACCTAATTATCTTTTAGAATTTGCCATAAAAAGAGTCAGAAAACCATATGTAGGAGAATGGTGGACAGGGCAATAGAAAGAAACAAGTTTGAGTATTAGTCATGATAGTACAAGCCTATGCTTCATAGCACACAAACCACCAAATATCACTGGCTTGACTCAGTGGGTCCAGGTGACTCTCCAGGAAAACTTATCTTCCATACAGTAACTTGACATTTGAACCTACTTAGATCTTGAGGCTCTCTTTTCTCCTCATCATAGTAGAATGTATCAACAGGGGACGAGTGAATGGAGAGTTCATAACTTCTTCAAATCCCACTGGCCAGAGGTAATCACAGGGCCCCATCAAACTACAAAGGCAGAGAATACTGGTAATCATTACTAATGAGAACAGAAGTAAATTTATCTAAATTTTGAGAGAAAGGGTTCAATCATGTGAAAGTACATCAAGTTTGAGAGGAAATGAATATTAACTAGGTACCTACTGCAGAAGTCCCCCAATTTTTTTGATTTATGACATCCTCAGAATTCCTAGACCAAAGTAAATAACTGTACTGTCGATTTGAGTGGTTAGGTCCAAACAACTTAAAATGTATTTATATACTAACAACTTAGTAGTTTTTTGAAAAAAAAATAATACACATAGTTGAAGGAAAAAAATTTTTAGTTTTAACCAAGTCACTTACCAGCAACATGTGTGGGCCTCTTGGGCACTGCGTACCTCTCAGACATTGAAATCAGATTAGATACCACTACCTTCATTTCCTGTTCTACGTTGATTTTCATGCTTATTTACTTTTTGTCCAGCAACCAACAAAACTCAGCTTCACAAAGATATGATGTCACTGAAAGGAATGTAGTATGATCTAATGTTGAAACTGTGAACTACCTGGAGCTAGTAGTTCACACAGTGGCTGACAGATTTCAAATATTGCTGTAGTTTCCTTGAAAATTTAAAATATCCCATACTGCCTCTATAAATGTGCTGCAGTCCCCAGGGGTACCTCAGTGCACAGTTTGGGAACGATGGGCCTATTGTCCTAGGTACTATATATAGATCACTTACTCCTCACAATAGTTTGGAAGGTAGATGTTATTATTGCCAAGTTGAACGAGAAAACTAAGATCTGAAAAGGGCATGAATTTACCCCAAACCTCCTACTTAGTAATTAGCAGAGCAGAGGCTTGAACCCAACCCTTCTGGCTCCATACCCCATTGCATCATGCCGTGTGTCATGGGATTTGCAGGATTAAGGTTTTCACAGCTTCCTCTCCCCATGACCTTCCCTGAGTTTCAAGCAACATTGAAATGACTATTTTTTTAAACATGTGGAAGTGCTTGAAGCTCATGGAAATGATTTTAAGTCATGTCTACATTTTTAGTTTTAAGGCACACCTGCTAGAAAATAAATTCTCTTGAGCAGAGATTAAAGAACTTTAAAATGGTCTTAATATAGCCCAAGGAAGATTGTTTAAGCTTTGAAATCAAGACAGTACATTTCTAGTTAACTTGTAATTATTTACTGCTAATTTTTAATATGACATTCAGTATGGACCACATATCACTTTTTTTCCAGCTGTCAGGACAGTCCCTAAACTAAACCTTCTTCACCAGCTGTTGCCTAATTTAATATGGTCCATTTTGGAATTTTTCCAACTCTGCCTGCACATAATTTCTAAGCCTCAACAGACCTGTGCAAAAATGAACCATAACTATAATCTTTCATGTTACTCATAGTTCTATTTAATTATCTGAAATACTACCTGATAAATAGTGCAATCAGAAGAATTCCAGTTTAACAGTAACTACTTCCACATCACTTTTTTGCTGTCATCTAATTTGAAACAGGTTTTGGATTACTACCTCTAAGTTATGTAAACTACTAATCAATGATTAATTTAAGAATCTTCAGGCTGCTGCCTTTTTTCTTTTTTTATGTGGTTCCTAAGTGTCAATAAATTCAGGCCTAGTCAAATAAAATTTTTTTCTTCCCTAGACTTTTAGACCTTTATTTTCTACTGAGTTTGTTGAGGAGACAAAAGATAGGTGGTTAGAACCAAAAAGAGTAATAAATCCATACAACAGAAAATTGTTTTCAAAGCAAATGTCTCCTAATATAGAATTAAAAGTACATTTGTATTAAATGCCTCTGACACAGATTATGGTTCAGAGAATTATCTGAAGGTAAGTGGAAAAATTGTTCTTCATTTAAAACAAAATTCGTCAGTGCATGGAAAGAGAGTGACGTTTATCGAGTACTCTGTAAATGCCAAGCATTCTCATTTATTATTTTGTTTGAACCTGAGCACAACCGTGAGAGGTCATTGTTATTACCTTCATTTTGCAGATGAGGAAACTGGAAGCTGAGACTTTGAGGAAATCTCCTAAGTTTACAAATGAATATTACTTAGAGCTCACATTCAAACTCAGGTGGGTCTGACATCAACATTGCAACATGACTTTTGCCCACAAAGGTGTTCTGCCTCTAGATTAAGATATGTGGGGATGGGCTTGTGTCTTTTATGATTCAGAATATAAAAACATATATTAATTTTTTAATTTATCAAATATTTATTGAGTGCTGTAATATGACTGGCACTTTTCTAGGAGTTAATTGTGCTAATTGTGAATATTGACATTTATTAAGTTGTATAACTTATTTACATCTTCTAAAAGTCTGATTTATTTTTAACTCTTCTGTTGTTTGACATTAGGGATCTCAAGGGATCCCAGTGAGTTGGTGAAAAAATGTTGGACTTGATCCCAAGGGAACTGTGAATTCGTGTTTGTTTTTGTACTTGGTACTCTGGTGGTCAAGAGTCAATTTCTATGTCCTGGCTCTGTTTTTTTCATTTGCATAATGAGAGGAATGAAATGTCTGATCTCTGAGGTTCTTCTGAGTACTGATATTCTAAACATCCTCAAGTATTGTAGGTCATTCACAATGATCCATGTGATGTCTGAAAGAAATGCCTTTGGATTTGTCTTTGGGAAGTATAAGTGAGGTACAGTGAATGAAACCTTTAAAGCACTATGCCAGTTGTATTAGTTTTCTATTGCTGTATAATGAAGTACAACAGATTTTGTGGCTTAGAATAATACGTATTTGTTATCTCACAGTTTCCATGGGTTAGGAGTCTCAGCATGGTTTAGCTGGGTCTTCTGCTCAGGGTCTCACAAGGCTGCAGTCAAGGCTAATTCATTTCTGGGGCTTGGTCTTTTTCTAAGCTCTGGTTGTTGGCAGAATTCCTTTTCTTATGGTTGTAGAATGGAGGTCCCCATTTTCTTTTTGGCTGTCAGCCAGGGGCAGCTCTCAGCTTCTAGAGGTTGCTGGCAGTTTCTTGCTCTGTGGCTCCCTCATAAGCCCTTTCAAAACCTGGAAGCTTACTTCTTCAAGCCAATGGGAAGGAGTTTGTCCCTCCTGTCTGCTAAGACTAAGTCTTATATAACCATACTATGTTGAATAGTGTCCCCTCAAATTCATGTCTACCTGAAACCTTACAAAGTGACCATATTTGGAAATGGGTCTTTGCAGATATAATTAGTCAAGTTAACATGAGGTCATACTGGAGTAGAGTAGGTCCTAAGCTAATAACTTGTCCTTGCAAGAAAATAGAGGCATACAGACAAACAGAGGGAAGACAGTCATATGGCAGCAGAGCCAAAGATTGGGGTTTGGCTGCTATAAGCCAAGGAACCCTAAGGATTTCTGGTAACCACTGAAGCTAGAAGAGGCAAGAAAAGAGTCCTCCCCTAGAGCCTTCAGCCTACAGACACCTTGATTGCAGACTTTTAGCCTCCAAAACTGTGAGAAAATACATTTCTGCTATTTGCTGAGCCACCAAATTTGTGGGACTTTATTATGGCAGCCCTAGAAAACTAATACAATAACATTATATAATCACAAGAATAACAATATCACATTACCATTTCTATATAACATAACCAACTCAAGGAAGTGACTGACATTCTATCATCTTTGCTGTTTCTGTTGGTTGGAAGCGAGTCACAAATTCCTCCTACACTGAAGGGGAAAGGATTATACAAGGTAACTCACTGGGATCACCTTAGGATGTACCTGCCACATCAATGCAAGTTTATCTTATTTTGTGAGAATGGACCCTTCTATTATGTAGGAGTTGAATTAAGCAGCCCTATCTAACTTTCTTTACCATTTCTAATTATTTTAAAATTATCTGAAAAGATATTTTAATAAAAAGATTCATTGTGCCTAATATTTTTTTAATGATGGCTCTTTAAAGTCTACCACTCAATATTTTCTATGCTCTTAATTGTTTTTTTTAAATGGATTTGTTGATACTTTGGCTACAAGTTGTTCTGAAGATGAAAGTTAGTCAATCCTTTGAAAGTATAAAAAAGAGAAACAGAGACATTTATTAGCTAAACACTGCCCTCTTAAAAACATCATTAATGGGGAGGACCTTCAAGATGGCAGAGGAGTAAGACGTGGAGATCACCTTCCTCCCCCAAAATACCTCAAAAATACATCTACATGTGGAACAACTCCTACAGAACACCTACTGAATGCTGGCAGAAGACCTCACACTTCCCAAAAGACAAGAAACTCCCCATGTACCTGGGTAGGGCAAAAGAAAAAAGAAAAACAGTGACAAAAGAATAGGGATGGGATCTGCACCTCTGGGAGGGAGCTGTGAAGGAGGAAAAGTTTCCACACACTCGGAAGCCCCTTCACTGGTGGAGACAGGGGGTGCACAGGGGGGAAGCTTCAGAGCCACGGAGGAGAGTGCAGCAGCAGGGGTGCAGAGGGCAAAGCGGAGAGATTCCTGCACAGACGATCTGTTCCGACCAGCACTCACCAGCCTGAGAGGCTTGTCTGCTCAACCACTGGGGTGGGGTGGGGCTGGGAGCTGAGGCTCGGGCTTTGGAGTTCAGATCCCAGGGAGAGGACTGGGGTTGGCTGTGTGAACGCAGCCTGAAGTGGGCTAGCGCACCACAGCTAGCCTGGAGGGAGTCCGGGAAAAAGGTTGGACCTGCCTAAGAGGCAAGAGACCATTGTTGCGGGGTGCATGAGGAGCGGGGATTCAGAGCATCGCCTAAACAAGCTCCAGAGATGGGTCAAGCCGTGGCTATCAGCGCGGACACCAGAGACAGGCATGAAACGCTAAGGCTGCTGCTGCGGCCACCAAGAAACCTGTGTGCAAGCACAGGTCACTATCCACACTTCCCCTCCAAGGAGCCTGTGCAGCCTGCCACTGCCAGGGCCCCATGATCCAAGGACAACATCCCTGGGAGAACACACGGCATGCCTCAGGCTGTTACAATGTCACACCAGCCTCCACCTGCTGCAGGCTCCTTCCCCACGGCGTGAGTGAGACAGAGCCCCCTAATCAGCTGCTACTTTAACCCCATCCTGTATGGGTGTGGAACAGACGTCCTCAGGTGACCTACATGCAGAGGCGGGGCCAAATCCAAAGCTGAACCCCAGGAGCTGTGCGAACAAAGAAGAGAAAGGGAAATTTCTCCCAGCAGCCTCAGGAGCAGCAGATTAAATCTCCACAATCAACTTGATGTACCCTGCATCTCTGGAATACCTGAAGAGAAAACAGATCATCCCAAAATTGAGGCAGTGGACTTTGGGAGAAACTGTAGACTTGGGGTTTGCTTTCTGTATCTAATTTGTTTCTGGTTTTATGTTTATCTTAGTTTAGAATTTAGAGCTTCTTGTCATTGATTTGGTTGCTCTCTTTCTTTTTTTTAAATATGTATATATATTTTTTCCTTTTTCTCTTTTTGTGTGTATGTGTACACTTCTTTGTGTGATTTTTGTCTGTAGAGCTTTGCTTTAGCCATCTATCCTAGAGTTCTGTCTGTCTTTTGTTTGTTTGTTTTTAGTATAGGTTTTAGTGCATGTTATCATTGGTGGATTTGTTTATTGCTTTGGTTTCTCTCTTTTTTTTATTTTTTAATAATTTTAAATTTTATTTTAATAACTTCATTGTAATTTAATTTTCTTTCTTTCTTTCTTTCTTTTTTCCCCTCCCTTTTCTTCTGAGCCATGTGGCTGACAGTGTCTTGGTACTCCAGCTGGGTGTCAGGCCTGAGCCTGTTAGGTACAAGAGCTGAGTTCACAACATTGGTCCACCAGAGACCTCCCAGCCCCACATAATGTCAAACAGTGAAAGCTCTCACAGAAATCTCCATCTCAACACTAAGACCCAGCTCCACTCAATGACCAGCAAGCTACAGTGCTGGACACCCCATACCAAACAACTAGCAGGACAGGAACACAACCACACCCATTAGCAGAGAGGCTGCCTAAAATCATAATAACTTGACAGACACCCCAAAACACACCACCAGACACGGTCCTGCACACCAGAAAGACAAGATAGAGCCTCATCCACCAGAACACAGGCACCAGTCCCCTCCACCAGGAAGCCTACACAACCCACTAAACCAAACTTAGTCACTGGGGGCAGACACCAAAAACAATGGGAACTATGAACCTGCAGCCTGCAAAAAGGAGACCCCAAGTGCAGTAAGTTAAGCAAAAAGAGAAGACAGAGAAATATGCAGTAGATAAAAGAGCAAGGTAAAAACCCACCAGACCAAACAAATGAAGAAGAAATAAGCAGTCTACCTGAAAAGAAATTCACAGTAATGATTTAAAGTATCATTCACAATAATGATAGTAAAGATGCTCCAGAATCTTGGGAATAGAATGGAGAAAATACAAGAAACGTTTAACAAGGATCTAGAAGAACTAAAGCACACACAAACAATAATGAACAGTAAATGAAATTTAAAATTCTCTAGAAGGAGTCAGTAGCAGAATAACTGAGGCAAAAGAACGGATAAGTGACCTGGAAGATAAAATAGGGGAAATAACTACCACAGAGCAGAATAAAGAAAGAAGAATGAAAAGAATTGAGGACAGTCTTAGACACCTCTGGGACAACATTAAATGCACCAACATTTGAAATATAGGGGTCTCAGAAGAAGAAGAGAAAAAGAAAGGGACTGAGAAAATATTTGAATAGATTACAGTTGAACTTCCCTAATATGGGAAAGGAAGTAGTCAATCAACTTCAGGAAGTGCAGAGAGTCCCATACAATATAAATCCAACGAGAAACATGCCAAGACACATACTAATCAAACTATCAAAAATTAAATACAAAGAAAAAATATTAAAAGCAGCAAGGGAAAAGCAACAAATAACATACAAGGGAATCCCTATAAGGTTAACAGCTGATTTCTCAGCAAAAACTCGGCAAGCCAGAAGGGTGTGGCAGTACATATTTAAAGTGATGAAAGGGAAAAACCTACAACCAAGATTACCCAGAAAGGATCTCATTCAGATTTGATGGAGAAATTAAAACCTTTACAGACAAGGAAAAGCTAAGAGAATTCAGCACTACTAAACCAGCTTTACAACAAAAGGAACTTCTCTAGGCAGGAAACACAAGACAAGGAAAAGACCTACAGAAACGAACCCAAAACAATTA
Organism: Tursiops truncatus; assembly: GCF_011762595.2. Lineage (NCBI taxonomy): Eukaryota > Metazoa > Chordata > Mammalia > Artiodactyla > Delphinidae > Tursiops > Tursiops truncatus. The sequence goes on from NC_047050.1 coordinate 50,591,580, forward strand.
AGAAAATGGTAATAGGAACATACATATTGGTAATTACCTTAAATGTAAATGAATTAAATGATCCAACCAAAAGACATAGACTGGCTGAATGGATACAAAAACAAGACCCGTATATATGCTGTCTACAAGAGACCCATTTCAGACCTAGGGACACATACAGACTGAAAGTGAGGGGATGGAAAAAGATATTCCATGCAAATGGAAATCAAAAGAAAGGTGAAGGAGCAATTCTCATATCAGACAAAATAGACTTTAAAATAAAGACTATTAAAGGAGACAAAGAAGGACACTATATAATGATCAAGGGATCAATCCAAGAAGAAGATTTAACAATTGTAAATATTTATGCACCCAACATAGAAGCACCTCAATACATAAGGCAAATGCTAATAGCCATAAAAGGGGAAATTGACAGTAACACAATAAGAGTGGGGAACCTTAACACCCCACTTTCACCAATGGACAGATCATCCAAAATGAAAATAAGTAAGGAAACACAAGCTTTTAATGATACTTTAACAAGATGGACTTAATTGATATTTATAGGACATTCCATGCAAAAACAACAGAATACACTTTCTTTTCAAGTGTTCATGGAACATTCTCCAGGATAGATCATATCTTGGGTCACAAATCAAGCCTTGGTAAATTTAAGAAAATTGAAATCATATCAAGTATCTTTTCTGACCATAACGCTGTGAGACTAGGTATCAATTACAGGAAAAAGTCTGTAAAAAATACAAACACATGGAAGCTAAACAATACACTACTAAATAACCAAGAGATCACTGAAGAAATCAAAGAGGAAATCAAAAAATACCTAGAAACAAATGACAATGAAAACATGATGACCCAAAACCTATGGGGTGCCACAAAAGCAGTTCTAAAAGGAAAGTTTATAGCAATACAATCCTACCTCAAGAAACAAGAAACATCTCAAATAAACATCCTAACCTTACACCTAAAGCAATTAGAGAAAGAACAACAAAAAGACCCCAAAGTTAGCAGAAGGAAAGATATCATAAAGATCAGTTCAGAAGTAAATGAAAAAGAAATGAAGGAAAGAATAGCAAAGATCAATAAAACTAAAAGCTCGTTCTTTGAGAAGATAAACAATATTGATAAACCATTAGCCAGAATCATCAGGAAAAAATGCGAGAAGACTCAAATCAACAGAATTAGAAAAGAAAAAGATGTAACAACTGACACTGCAGAAATTCAAAGGATCATGAGAGAGTACTACAAGCAGCTATATGCCAATAAAATGGACAACCTGGAAGAAATGGACAAATTCTTAGAAAAGTACAACCTTCCAAGAATGAACCAGGAAGAAATAGAAAATATGAACAGACGAATCTCAAGCACTGAAATTGAAGCTGTGATTAAAAATCTTCCAACAATCAAAAGCCCAGGGCCAGATGGCTTCACAGTCGAATTCTGTCAAACATTTAGAGAAGAGCTAACACCTATCCTTCTCAAACTCTTCCAAAATATAGCAGAGGGAAGAACTCTCCTGAACGAGGCCACCATCACCCCGATACCAAAAGCAGAAAAAGATGTCACAAAAAAAGAAAACTACAGGCCAGTATCACTGATGAACATAGATGCAAATATCCTCAAAAAAATACTAGCAAACAGAATCCAACAGCTCATTACAAGGATCATACACCGTGATCAAGTGGGATTCATCCCAGGAATGCAAGGATTCTTCAATATACGCAAATCAATCAATGTGATAAACCATATTAACAAATTGAAGGAGAAAAAACATATGATCATCTCAATAGATGCAGAAAAAGCTTTTGACAAAATTCAACACGCATTTATGATAAACACCCTCCAGAAAGTAGGCATAAAGGGAACTTACCTCAATATAATAAAGGCCATATATGACAAACCTAAGGCCAGCATCGTCCTCAGTGGTGAAAAACTGAAACCATTTCCAGTAAGATAAGGTTGCCCACTCTCACCACTATTATTCAACATAGTTTTGGAAGTTTTAGCCACAGCAGTCAGAGAAGAAATAGAAATAAAAGGAATCCAAATTGGAAAAGATGTAAAACTGTCACTGTTTGCAGATGGCTTGTTATTATATATAGAAAATCCTAAAGATGCCACCAGAAAACTACTAGAGCTAATAAATGAATTTGGTAAAGTAGGAGGATACAAAATTAATGCACAGAAATCTCTTTCATTCCTATACATTAATGAATAAAAATCTGAAAGGGAAATAAAGGAAACACTCCCATATACCATTTCAACAAAAAGAATAAAATAACCTAGGTATAAACCTACCTAAGGAGGCAAAATACCCCTGTATGCAGAAAACTATAAGACACTGATGAAAGAAATCAAAGAAGATACAAACAGATGGAGAGATATAACATATTCATGGATTGGAATAATCAACATTGTGAAAATGACTGTACTACTGAAAGCAATCTACAGATTCAATGCAATCCCTATTGAACTACCAATGACATTTTCCACAGAAGCAGAACAAAAAATTTCACAATTTGTATGGAAAAACAAAAGACTCCGAATAGCAAAGCAATCTTAAGAAAGAAAAACAGAGTTGGAGGAACCAGGCTCCCTGACTTCAGACTATACTACAAAGTTACAGTAATCAAGACAGTATGGTACTGGCACAAAAACAGAATATAGATCAATGGAACAGGATAGCAAGCCCAGAGATAAACCTATGCACATATGGTCACCTTATCTTTGATAAAGGAGGCAAGAGTATACAATGGAGAAAAGATATCCACTTCAGTAAGTGCTGCTGGCAAAACTGGACAGCTACATGTAAAAGAATGAAATTAGAACACTCCCTAACTCCCTACACAAAAATAAGCTCAAAATGGATTAAAGACATAAATGTAAGGTCAGACAATATAAAACTTAGAGGAAAATGTAGGCAGAACACTCTATGACATAAATCACAGCAAGATCCTTTTTGGCCCACCTCCTAGAGAAATGGATATAAAAACACAAATAAATAAATGGAACCTAATGAAACTTCAAAGCTTTTGCACAGAAAAGGAAATCATAAACAAGATGAAAAGACAACCCTCAGAATGGGAAAAAATATTTGCAAATGAAGTACCTGACAAAGGATTAATCTCCAGAATATACAAGCAGTTCATGCAGCTCGATATCAGAACAACAAACAACTCAATCCAAAAATGGCAGAAGACCTAAATAGAAATTTCTCCGAAGAATATATACAGATTGCGAACAAACACATGAAAGAATGCTCACCATCACTAATTATTAGAGAAATGCAGATCAAAACTACAATGAGGTATCCCCTCACACCAGTCAGAATGGCCATCATCAAAAAATCTACAAACAATAAATGCTGAAGAGGATGTGGAAAAAAGGGACCCCACTTGCACTGTTGGTGGGAATGTAAATTGATACAGCCACTATGGAGAACAGTATGGAGTTTCCTTAAAAAACTAAATACCGAACTACCATATGACCCAGCAATCCCACTACTGGGCATATACCCTGAGAAAATCATAATTCAAAAAGAGACATGTACCACAACGTTCATTGCAGCACTATTTACATAGCCAGGACATGGAAGCAACTAAATGTCCATTGACAGATGAATGGATAAAGAAGATGTGGCACATATATACAATGGAATATTACTCAGCCATAAAAAGAAACGAAATTGAGTTACTTTTAGTGAGGTGGATGGACCTAGAGATTTTCATAGAGTGAAGTAAGTCAAAAAGAGATAAACAAATACCGTATGCTAACACATATATAAGGAATCTAAAAAACAACAACAACAACAAAATGGTTCTGAAGAATCTAGGAGCAGGACAGGAGTAAAGAAGCAGACGTAGAGAATGGGCTTGAGGAAATGGGAGGGGGAATGATAAGCTGGGACGAAGTGAGAGAGTGGCATGGACATATATACACTACCAAATGTAAAATAGATAGCTAGTGGGAAGCCACCACATAGCACAGGGAGATCAGCTCTGTGCTTTGTGACGACCTAGAGGGTTGGAGTAGGGAGTGTGGGAGGGAGAAGAAAGAGGGAGGAGATATGGAGACATATGTATATGTATAGCTAATTCACTTTGTGATACAGCAGAAACTAACACACCTTTTAAATCAATTATACTCCAATAAAGATGTTAAAAAAAAGTCCCTTTGTGACTCCTAAGAGATAGCGAAATGAGTAAACAAAACAAAAATCATTAGTGCTCTTAGAGATATTGTTCAGTTGATTAATATACCATTGCAACTCTATCATATACTCAGAGCATTGTACAAGATTGTTAAGTATACCTTAGTACATCTTCACTATTTCAAATGATAAAATGACATGGACAAAGGCAAGCTGAGACTTGTCAGCCAGCAAAGTCTTTGCCCTTAGATTCCTCTATGTAGTATATACTTACACAAAACATTAGTAGATTCCGTCATATTTATTAGATTTTACAGAACAGCAGTTCAGGGTTAGCAGGAACCAACAAAGTAAAGCAATGACTCTATTAGCTATAGGTACTCTGTGGTTTTCACGTTGGTTTTTGAATCCAAACTTCCACAAATACTACGAATGCAGTCAGATTTGTGAACTAATATTCCAGACACATCTCTCATATTTTCCTATGGATTTCTTTGTGGACTATCAGACAGACATGTGTTTTTCTTTGGGTACTGCCATAGAACTCCCTTATGGGATAAATTTCAACCCTTAGTCAGCCTTGGGGAAAAAAATATTTCCTTATATATGAACTTATTACATATCATGTTGCATAACTATTTTGGGTGCACAGCCCTGTATATTTGGAATACTTTCTAGGGTTTGAACTTTCCTTTCAGAGAAAGTTTGTTTGAAAACATACCAGTTTTTTTAAAGATAGAGGCTTACATTCTTTCATACACAGTGCTGTCAAAATCAGGCTCCTAATCTATTCTTGATTCTATAAAGATCACAGTTAAAATTCTCTCTCCTTGCCAAATTCCTATCTTTAATGCTGCATGAATAATCCTTTAAGGTATCTATATTCAATACAGCCAGAAAGAGGTATTAAATGTGATAACTCCAGAAAGATTATTTGTGTAATATCGAGCATGGAAAGATTAAGTACATTTTAGGTCTGTAATCTTAGAATTGCCATGTAATGTAATGAAGTAAAATTGCTTCATGTAAAGAAGTTCATATGTTTGAGTTTCTGGCTCTGGATTTTAGCAAAATGAAGGGTTCTATAGGTCCTTGCTGAAACTTAGATAAAGGCATTATTTCTCCTCTGAGTTTTCTGGATTTGTTCTCTCTGTGAGAGATGTCAGAATCCTATAGATAAAATCAGAAGCTCTGGAGTCAGTTGACCTGAGTTCAAATTTGAGCTCTGGCACTTTTTAGCCATAAAGTTGGATAGTATGATACATCACAGAGAATTTGTGGATATTAAATAATGAATGTAAATTGCATAGCATGAAGCTTAGCATGTAGGTAATGCTTAATATGTTAGCTAAAATGAATCAACAAAAATAAAATTTCAACTCAACACTCACTTCCAAGTGTCTCTGAAGCAAACTTAGGCTGTGGAGAAATTTGCAAATGATCTGGGGATTTTCTTTGAATGAGAATATTTTGGCACCACCCATCCTGGTAGGAAGGAACAAACATTCACTGGCCACCTATTGCACATCAGATAATATGTTAGAATATTTGCATAGAGGAACTCATCAAATTCTTACCCACCCCCAGAAAACAACAACAACAAAAAAACCTATGAGAGATTCTCATTTCAAAATAAGGAACTAAAAAATAAAAATAAATAAGGAACTAAGCTCAAATTATAATAAGTTGCAGAGCTGTGATTTAAATCCACATCTGTTCGACTTTCTAATCCAAGCTCTTACTGCTTCACCATGCTGCCTCTCAAAAAAGCAAAGCTCCTGAAATTCAGCCATGTTATATGACTTCTGTGTGCCATGAAGAGAGAAAAATAAAAATGGAAAGTGATGAAAATTTTTACCATACAGAAAACTTGGCATTTCCTGTGAAAAGGCATACATGAATTCAAATGGTGGACAAGCCTAGAAATTTTGGGGGAGGCTTTGAAACATAATTAGGCATACACAATCAGACATATTCTCAGACTTGCTTCTGTAGATCTTTCTTTTTTATTTCCACCTACACATACATGCATTCACACTTGCCTGGATTAGTTTGTGTCTATTGACAATCTTGGACTCAGATGCTTTGAGGGTGGTTGGGAATGGTAGGTGGGAAATAACTACATTTGCATTTTGAAAATATCACACTGGCTGCAGTATGGAGAACAGGTTAGAGAAAAGCTAGATGAATGTAGGGAGATCAGTTAGGAGGCTACTGCAGTAATCCAGGTGAAAGATGGTGATTCTTACAGTAGATTAGTAATAATCTAGAGGGTGAATGGTCAATGGCTTTGAGTTAGAATTTAAATCAATGGGACTTTGTGATGGACTGGATGTGAGTGGTTAAGTGAGAAAGGTTCAAGTAGAGCTCTTAGTTCTGTAAGGGTCACTAAAATAGGGAAACAGAAGTAGAATCATATTTTAGGGGAAAGATCAAAACCTTGCTTTTTGTATATGCTGGACTTGAATATGCTGAGTTTGAGACTTCCAAATGGAAATGTAGGATAAAAAGTTGAAAATAAAGAAATAAATCTCAGAGAATAGTCCTGGATGAGAGATATAAATATGGGGGAGGGGATGATCATAGTATATATGATGATTAAAGCAGTGGATGTGATTTTTCTCAGAAAAATACAGAGGGTGAGACTGAAAAGTTGTCTACTACCCAGGCTTTTGGAAGTCCCCCATCTGTTGGGTGGGTGGATGAAGATGAGCCTGCAAAAGGATATACAGGAATGACCAGAGCTCAAAGAGTAAAACAGAAGTGACTGTTGTAAGAAAGGATTTCAAAAGGAGAGACTAACACATATGATCATAGATGAGGACTGAAACATATTCATAGATTTTGTAACATGGAATGAATTAGTGACCTTAAGATCTCTTTTAGGAACCGAATTGCAGAGGTTGAACAGTGAACTGAGGTGTGAAATTGGTATAGTATAGAGGAAAAATAAAGCCTGAGTTTGGTTATGTTTTTAGAAGCTGTGAAAATCAGTTAGGCTTTCTCTTTTCTTTTTTCTGCCTATTTAAGAAAAGCAAAATGTTGCCATTTTTATGGTAATTTTTTTCTTATACCCCAACCAAAAAGAAAAAAAAAAAAAACAAAAGAAGATAAAAGAAAAGAAAGAGAACCAAATTAAAGCCAAAGGGAAATCTTCATAAGTATGTTAGAGGTAGTCTAATTCTTCCACCTAGAGATGGGGAGCTGGAATGTGGAACATAGAGACTATTCCAGGCCAATACAGAGGAATCTTCTTATTTGGGGACGGATAGGGAAGGGGCAGGAGTGTAGCTATGATGGGGGTGGGTACTCTAGTTGGGTAAAGCAGAAATCCAGTTAAGCTAAATTATCCCAGAAATATCCTCATTGATGAGCTTGAGTTCTTGATGTTCCCAAGTCAATATTATTTTGTTTCTCTTTGTATTTCTGATGAGATTTCACTTTTCTTTGGGGGCAGCAGAGACCAATGTCTAGTTTTAAGAATGTAGAGGAAGTGAAGTTAAGGGGAGGAAGATCCCTGACAGCATAAAACTTCTCTGTCATATCAAAGTAGGAGTAAATGATTTTAAGTTAAAGGCATGTGTAATTCCACTTGATTAGTTTTTCAGCACCAACTTGGTAGAAAGCATTCTATCGGTGTTTAGGGTACTCTTCAAAATCTATCTGCCTATAAGTGCTTGGTTTTTTTCTTAAGTATTTTATTTTTTTATTGAAGTATAGTTGATTTATACTATTGTATTAGTTTCAGGTATAGAGCATAGTAATTCAATTTTTTTGCAGATTATATTCCATTATAGGTTGTTAAAAGATATTGGATATAATTCCCTGTACTCTACAGTAAATCCTTGTTGCTTGCCTATTTTATGTATAGTAACTTATATCTGTTAACCCCATATTTCTAATTTATCCCTCCCTCCTTCCCTTTACCCTTTGGTAACCCAAATTTGTTTTCTGTATCTGTGAGTCTGTTTCTATTTTGTATATAGATTCGTTTGTATTATTTTTTAGATTCTTCATGTAAGTGATATTATGTGGTATTTGTCTTTGTCTGACTTATTTCACTAAGCATTATACTATCTAGGTCCGTCCATGTTGCTACAAATGACAATATTTCATTATGTGTATATATATATCTCTATCTCACATGTTCTTAAGCCAATCATCTCTTGATGGGCACTTGGGTTGCTTCCATGTCTTGGCTATTGTAAATGGTGCTGCTATGAACATTAGGGTGCATATATCTTTTCAAATTAGAGTTTTTGTTTTTTCCAAGTAGATACCCAGGAGTGGGATTGCTGGATCATATGGTAGTTCTAGTTTTAGTTTTCTGAGGAACGTCCATACTCTTTTCCACAGTGGCTGCACCAATTTACATTCCCACCAACAGTATAGGAAGGTTCCCTTTTTCCACGTCCTCTTCAGCATTTATTATTTGTAGACGTTTTGGTGATAGCCATTTTGACTGGTTTGAGGTGATACCTCATTGTAGTTTTGATTTACATTTCTCTAATAATTAGCAATGTTGAGCATCTTCTCATGTGCCTGTTAGCCGTCTGTATGTCCTCTTTGGAGAAATGTCTATTTAGGTCTTCTGCCCATGTTTTGATTGAGTTGTTTGTCTTTTTGATAGTGAGTTGTGTGAGCTATTTATATATTTTGAATATTAGCCCCTTTTTTTCACATTGTTTGCAAATATTTTCTCCCTTTCTGTAGGTTGTCTTTTCATTTTGTTGCTGGTTTCCTTTGCTGTGCAGAAGGTTTTAAGTTTGAATAGGCCCCGTTTGTTTATTATTGCTTTTATTTCTTTTGCCTTGGAAGACTGATCTAAAAATATTGCTATGATTTATGTCAAAGGATGTTTCACTTATGTTCTCTTCTAGGAGTTTTATGGTGTCAAGTCTTACATTTAGGTCTTTAAAGTATTTTGAGTTATTTTTTGTATGTGGTGTGAAGGAATGGTCTGATGTCATTGTTTTGTATGTATCTGTCCACCTTTCCCCACACCACTTGTTGAAGAGACTGTCTTTTCTCCATTGTATATTCTTACCTCCTTTGTCATAGATTAATTGACCATAGGTGTATGGATTTGTTTCTGGCTTTGTTCCATTGATCTATGTGTCTATTTTTGTACCAATACCATGCTGTTTTGATTACTGTAGATTTGTAGTATAGTCTGAAGTTTGAAAGGGTTTTACCTCCAACTTTGTTCTTTTTTTCTCAGAATTGCCATGGCAATTCTGGGTCATTTGTGGTTCCATGTACATTTTAGGATTATTTGTTCCAGTTCTGTGAAAAATGTCATGGGTATTTTGATAGGTGCATTAAATCTGAAGATTGCTTTGAGTAGTATGGCCATTTTAACAATATTAATTCTTCCAATCCAAGAGCATGGGATATCTGTCCACTTCTTTGTGTAATCTTCAGTTTCCTTCATCCATGTTTTATAATTTTCATAGTATAGGTATTTTACCTCCTTGGTTAAGTTTATTCCTAGGTATTTTATTCTTTTTGATGCGATTTTAAATGGGATTGTTTTTTTACTTTCTCTTTCTGATATTTCACTATTAGTGTATAGAGATATAGCAGACTTCTGTATATTAATCTTGTATCCTGCTACCTTGCTGAAATCATTGATCAGTTCTAATAGTTTTGTGTGGAGACGTTAGAGTTCTCTATACAAAGTATTAAGTCATCTAAAAATAGTGAGTTTTACAGGGAGGGGATATGGGGATATATGTATACATATAGCCAATTCACTTTGTTGTACAGCAGAAACTAACACACCATTGTAAAGCAATTATACTCCAATAAAGATGTGAAAAAAAATAGTAAGTTTTACCTGTTCCCTTCTGATGTGAATATATTTTATTTTTTTTTTTCTTATCTGATTGCTGGGGCTGGGACTTTCAATACTATGTTAAGTAAAAGCAGTGAGAGTAGGCATCCTTGTCTTGTTCCTGAATTTAGTGGCAAGGCTTTCAGCTTTTCACTGTTGAGTATTATGTTGGCTGGGGGTTTATTGTAAATGGACTTTATTATGTTGAGATGTGTTCCCTCTATACCCACTTTGATAAGCGTTTTGTTTCTTTGCGGTACGCGGGCCTCTCACTGTTGTGGCCTCTCCCGTTGCGGAGCACAGGCTCCGGACTCACAGGCTCAGCGGCCATGGCTCATGGGCCCAGCTGCTCCACGGCATGTGGGATCTTCCCGGACCGGGGCACGAACCCGCGTCCCCTGCATCAGCAGGTGGACTCTCAACCACTGCGCCACCAGGGAAGCCCTGATAAGCGTTTTTATTATGAATGGATGTTGAATATTGTCAAATGCTTTTCTGTGTCTATTGAGATGATCATGTGGTTTTTATCTTTCCTTTTGTTAATGTGGTGTGTCACATTGATTGGTTTGTGTATGTTGAACCATCTTTGCAACCCTGGAATGAATCCAATTTGATCATGGTGTATGATCTTTTTTATGTATTGTTGGATTCAGTTTGCTAACATTTTGTTGGGGATTATTGGATCTATATTCATCAAATATATTGGCCTGTAATTTTCTTGTTTTGTAGTATCTTTGTCAGGTTTGGTATTAGAGTAATGGTGGCCTCCTAGAATGAATTTGGGAGTGTTCCCTTATCCTCAGGTTTTTGGAATAATTTGTGAAAGATAGGTATAAATTCTTTATATGTTTGGTAGAATTCCACAGAGAAGCCATCCAGTCCTGGACTTTTGTTTGTAGGGAGTTTTTTTGGTTATTTTTTTTTTTTAATTGAAAATTCTATTTCATGTCTAGTGATCAGTCTGTTCAAATTGTCTGTTTCTTTTTACCTCAGTCTTGTCAGGCTGTAAGTTTCTAGAAATTTGTCCATTTCTTCAAGGTTGTCCAATTTGTTCACATATAACTGTTCATAGTATTCTTTTATGATTTTTTTTGTATTTCTGTGGTATTGGTTGTTATGTCTCCTCTTTCTTTTCTTATTTTGTTTGAGTCCTCTCTCTTTTCTTCTTGGTGAGTCTGGCTAGAGGTTTGTCAATTTTGTTTATCTTTTCAGAAAACCAGCTTTTTGATTTATTAATTTTTTTCTATTTTTTAATCTCTTTTATTTATTTCCTCTCTAATCTCTATTATTTCCTTCCTTCTCCTGACTTTGCACTTTGCTTGTTCTTCTTTTTCTAATTCTTTTAGGTGGTAGGTTAAGTTATTTATTTGAGATCTTTCTTGTTTCTTGAGGAAAGCCTATATGGCTATGAACTTCCCTCTTAGAACTGCTGCATCTCATAGATTTTGTAAAGTTGTGTTTTCATTTCTGTTTGTATTGAGGTATTTTCTGATTTCTTCTTTGATTTCATCATTGACCCATTGGTTTTTTAGTAGCATGTTGGTCATTCTCCACGTTTTCCTTCTTTTCCTGATTTTCTTTCTGTAGTTGATTTCTAGTTTCATAACATTGTCGTCAGAAAAGATGCTTAATAGAATTTCTAGGCTCTTACATTTGTTGAGCCTTATTTTGTGACCTAGTTGGTGGTCTGTCCTAGAGAACGTTCTATGTACAGTTGAAAACAATGCGTATTCTGCTTTCTTTGGATGTACTGTCCTGTAGATATCAATTAAGTGCAACTAGTCTATTGTGTCATTTAGAACCTCTCTTGCCTTATTGATTTTCTATCTGGAAGATCTGTCAATTGATGTCAGTGGGCTGTTAAAGTCTGCTACTGTTGTATGATTGTCAGTTTCTCCCTTTATGTCTATTAGTATTTATATATTTAGGTGCTCCTGTATTGGTGTGTATATGTTAATGAGTATAATATCCTTTTCTTGTATTGATCCGAAATTTATAATATAATGCCCTTCTTTGTCTTTCTTTATGGCCTTTGTTTTAAAGTCTATTTTTTTCTGGTATCAGTATTTCTACCCCTGCTTTCTTGTCATTTCCATTTGTATGAAATATATATTTTCCATCCCCTCACTTTTAGTCTGTATGTGTCTTTCACCCTGAAGTGAGTCTCTTGTAAGCAGCATACTGCAGGTTCTTGTTTTTTTAATCCGATCAGCCACTGTATATTTTTTGATTGGAGCATTTAGTCTATTGATGTTCAAAGTAATTATTGATAGGTACGCTTATAAGCATTTTGAGACAAGGACTATACATTTTTTTAAATTAAAAAATTATTTTTTAAATTAACATATAGTAATATTGACTTTCTTTTGCTATGCAGTTATATGAATTTTAACACGTGTGTAGATTCAGTAACTACCACTGCTGTCAGGATGCAGAACCATTTCATCACTTCAAGAATCTCCTCCTTGCTACTTGCACACTTTTCCTGCCTAGCCCCTGGAAACTACTGATCTGTTCTCTGTCCCTATAGTTTTATTTTTTTGAGGCTGCTGTATAAATGGAGTGTGTAACTTTTTGAGGCTGCTGTATTTTACCTGAGAATAGTGCCTTTGAAATTCATCCAAGTTGTTCCATATGTCAATAATTCATGCCTTTTATTTCTGAGTAATATTCCATTATATAAATATACCACAATATGCTTATCCATTTACCTGTTCAATGACAACAATTGATTATAATTGTTGGCAATTATGACTAATGCTGCTATAAACGTTTGTGTACAGGTTTTTGTGTGAACATAAATTTCCTTTCCCTAATGTAGTTAGCCAGGAGTAGCATTACTGGGCCATATTATAAATTGTATTTAACTTTAAGAGACACTGGAAAATCACCTTCTAGCCATACCATTTTGTATCTTGGTTTTAAAACCAAAATTAGTTACATATTAGTATTAGAATGACTAAAATTTTAAATTCTGGCAATTTCAAGTGCTGACAAGGATGTGGAGAAAGTAGAACTCTCATACATCGTTGATGGGAATGCAGAATAGTACAGCTGAATGAAAAAAGGTGGGGGGAGGGTCATACTCTTTGATAATCTAATCATGGAAATGGCATTTCATCACTTTGCTGTATTCTGTTTCTTAGAATCAAGTTACTAAGTATAGCTCACACTCAAGGGGAGGGAATTCCACAAGGCTGTGAATATCAGGGAGAAGGGATCACATTTGGAGTTGTTGGAATGCTGCCTAAAACAGTAATTTAAAGGAAAGGGCAACATATTTACAGAGAAGAATATTATATTTGCACAGATATTTACCATTTCTATTGTTCTTCCTATATTCTTGATGTTCTGCATTTCCTTCTGCTATCATTTTCCTTCTGTGAAAAAATTCCTTATCTTACTATTTCAGAGCATATCTCCTGATTATGTATTCTCTTAGTCTCCCTTCTTCTAAGAAAGTATTTATTTCACTTTTTTATTCCTGAAGGGTATTTTCACTGTGTGCAGTGTGCTGGATTGACAATTTTTTTCTTTCAGCTCTTTAAAAATGTTCAATTTGCTTCTGGCTTACATGTTTTCTGATGAATTTGAATTGTTGTTTTCCTATAAATAATTTGTTATTTACTCTGGTTACTTTCAAAAAATTTCTTTGTCTTAATTTTCAGCAGTTTAATTATGATGTTTCTAAGCATGGATTTCTTTGAGTTTCTCCTGTTTGGGGTACACTGGGCTACTTGAATCTGTAGGTATATATTTTTTACCATATTTTGGAAGTTTTCAGCCATTACATCTTCAAAGCTTTTTGAGTAACTGGGCTTTCTCTTCTTCTGGGACTCCAATTGACAAAAATGTTAGATCTTTTGATACATTACCATAAATCCTTGAGGCTTTGTTACTTTTTTTCCCCCAACTTGTTTTTGAGTTAGGAAAATATCAATGGATCTATCTTCAAGTACACTTAGTGTTTTCTTTGTCATCTCTAATCTGCTATTGAGCCTTCACGGTAAGTTTTTAATTTTGGTTATTGGTTTTTGCAGTTTTAAAATTTCCATTTAGCTCTTCTTTATACCTTCTTTTTTTTGCTGAGACTTTGAATATCTTTTCTTTATTTTAAATCCCTTCATTTCTAGCATATCCTCCCTTTCTTGTTGGAGCATTTTAATAATAGCTGATACAAAGTCCTTGCCACATAATTCCAATATCTGTGTCATTTCAGTGTTCATGCCTATTGCTTGTCTTTTTCCATGCAAGTTGAGATTTTACTAGTTCTTTATATGCCAAATAATTTTAGATTTTGTCCTGGATATTTTGAATGTTATGAGACTCTTTGTCTTATTTAAATCCTATGGAGAATGTCGATATTTTTGTGTTAGCAGGGAACTGACCCAGTTAGTGTATGTCACAAGTTCTGTCCAGTCTTCTGTGGGTTGTGGTTTCAATGTCAGTTCCATTTTCAAAGCCTTTGCCATATTACTCATATATGTCCCATGTACACACCATTCAGTGTCCAGTCTGAGACTTGTCTCTCAGTTAAGTTCCCACAGTCTTTGTTATGCTGTTTAAGATATGATCCATTCACGTGCAACTTAGGGTGTGAGCTCAGGTATTAAAAAAAAATTTTATGGTGTTACTTTCCCAAGCTCCTTCCTGTCCTCAGAATTTTCCAGTTTCCTGGTGTTCCCATTGTTGATTTTCTGGCTAGAAATCTGGGACTTTATTTAACTTGCTTTGCTGCCCTGCTCACTTCCCATTGACTGTACTTGCATCTGGGGCCCACTGGTTATAGGAGCCATAGAGAAAAGAGCATTGGGGTTTTGTCCCACCCTCTCCAAGTCTGACTTTCCTTACTTCTTAACTCTAAAATACATTTTCCCTCTAGCATGACAAACTTTTATGTTTTTTTTTAAATGAATGAATTTTAAAGAAGTCATTTTGCTAAAACCTTACACTTTTCTCATTTGAATCACAGCCTGTACTCTATCTGGTACAAAGCATAGGAAGCAAATTGTGGGTACAATAGTCTTAGGTAAGTACCATGTACTAGGGGAATGCCTTGTAGGATAAGAAATCTGAAATTAACTATAAGATGAGGGTAAGACAAAAGGAAGTACAAAGAGAAGAATACAAGAAAGAAATGAATAGTGCATCTAATAGGTACTGGCTCTGCCATGCTGGTCTAATGTTGAAGTTGAACCTATACCACCATCCCTGAAAAAAAGGTAGATTCATGTATCTTTGAGTTCTCTTAGGTCTTTTGAGGTTATAAATTGCAAGTTCTGTAATGGCTTCCCTTTTATAGGCTTATGTCTATTCAAAACCACATTTCTGCCCATAGTAGGTTAATAATTCAAAAATTACATTTTGATGTTCTTGGGAGGTCTGTGGAACTCAAAATAAATGAAAGCCAGGACTTTCAGCTATACTCTTACCACCTTTCCAAGGTAAGGATACAAAGGAATCCTATTCAAGGATGTATAAATCCTTTAAACATCTAGTTTCATAAGAGTGAAATGTTTAATAAATATTGTCCAATTTTTTACTCTGAACTGGAAACTTAAAACCATGTGACTGGTTATCAGACTAAAAATAAAATGATTTTCAAAAATAAACAAAACCTTCCAAGTGGTGCATAAAAATGATGTCATTGAAATCTGAAAACTCTCTTTAACAGTTTATATTTATGCAATGATGTCCTACTGATGTCTGATGTAAGAAAAAACAAAAAAACCTCTTAGAGAAAATTAGCTACTTGAACCTGGGCTGCCAAATGCATTTAGCAAGTCTTACAATTTTGGCAGAATATCACATCATCTAAACAGAGGAGGTAAACTTGAGGTGTAAGGGATATGAGATGCAGTATGCATTCTTGACTCTCCAGACAGTAGATTTTGGAAGATGATAAGATAGGTCAAAGCTTCTGAGGAAAAAGTTAAACGACTTCTGAAGCTGCCAGTGATACATCCTGGCTGGACTAAAATCAAGGCATTTTTATTAGTCTAGGCAACCTAGAAGCTATTGACACAGCGTTCTGTTATTTTATCTTTTAAAATATAACTTCCACCTTGCTATTATATCAAGAATTTTCCTTATTGGGGAACTTGAAGTTTGGTACACACGCAAAATGGCTCATCTTTTCAGCAGTGTGGAAAAAAAATGACTTGATCATAAATAACATGAAAATTAATAACGTTTAGGTAAAAAATGGAGAATTATAAGCAAGGTGCATCTTAATTCCTCTACTTTCTTCATAATCAGTGTGCATGATAAGCAGTGTATGTGAGAGGCAAAGTGCTCTGAACATCTCTGAGGATGAAAAAGTAATTTGTTATGTGAAAAATAACAAAACTACTTGTAGCCGATCTAGTTACAGATACATAGTTGGTGTGGTGGGGGCTGGTGGGAGACATTGTTCTATTGCCACTGACTGTAATAATTTATGATAGTTATTTAGTTTGTGCCAAATTTGCTAAATTTTGCCATAGAGTTATCTTTAGGGGCAGTATTGTGATACCTACCAAGAGTTTGGGCTCTGCTGTCAGACTCTCTAGGGGCCAATCCTGGCTTCACTGTTTTCTAGTTTGTGACTTTAGGCCCATTATTTGCTATTTCCTAAGCTTCGTTTATCCCATCACAAAATGGGATTAATAGTGTCTATTTCATAGGGTTGATGTGAACATTAAAATGATTTGCATCTCATATAAAATGCTTAGCATAATATTAGCATAAGTATTTAGTAAACGCTCTATAAATGTTAGCTATTACAATGACATTGCAATTCTATAGAACAAGTAACTCAGTGAAAGCTCTTTCCATGAAAAATGTCCTATGAAAGAATTCTTCAATATACAATTTAGTCCAGCAAGTTTGGGATTGCTGGTCTTTCATGTTTCATAACCTGGTGTATAATAAACGGATTTTTACTATAATTTTAAAAGTTATTTAAATTATATTTATAAAATTAATTTCTATTCATACATTTACAGAAACTGGGAAATATGACCATGGACTCTCTGGTTTCTTAACTCAGGTTGAAAACACTGAATTATGTTGACCCTTTGTCCCTTTAATAAAGATTCATATAGAAAATTTAGTACCAGTCCATTTAACTGCCTACTCCAGAATCAGAATATTTATCTCACTTCACTGAGACTATTATACCTTCAGATGGAAGACTTAAAATAAAAATATCTTTGAATTTAGTTTGAATCTTTTGAATTGACTTCTATTTGTGTTGTTGAATCTGGCAATCAGCATTTCAGCTATATTTTTGTTATGTACACCAAGGTAGTGGGGCAGAAAGAGAAGTTTAAGCAAGAGTTCCATGTTTAAGTGTGAAAGTCATCAAGAAAGGATTGAGGGATTTCCCTGGTGGTGCCGTGGTTAAGAATCTGCCTGCCAATGCAGGAGACACAGGTTTGAGCCATGCTCTGGGAAGATCTCACATGCCGTGGAGCAACTAAGCTTGTGCACCACAACTACTGAGCCTGCACTCTAGAGCCCACGAACCACAACTACTGAGCCCATGTGCCACAACTACTGAAGCCCACATGCCTAGAGCCCATGCTCCGCAGCAAGAGAAGCCATCGCAATGAGAAGAAGCCTGCACACCGCTACAAAGAGTAGCCCCCACTCGCCACAACTAGAGAAAGCCCACATGCAGCAGCGAAGACCCAACACAGCCAAAAATAAATAAATAAATTAATTTAAAAAATAGATAAGCAACAAGCATAGCTATTAAAAAAAAAAAAAAGAAAAGAAAGGATTGAGCATTGGCTTCTTCTGACAAACCCCTAGGACAAAGGAAAGATAGGTTGATGTTTTAGACTTCCACAATTCTTGGTAATAATGTGCTCAATGCATACTTCCTGAATAATTGAATTCAATTTGGTTTTGCCTGAACTTGCCTTTTTTCCTCTCATCAAAAACAAAAGACGCTTCTTCTGTCTATTCTTCAAGGTTCAGCTAAGTTCCTGTCTCCTTTCTTGAAAATTTTGCCACAGTGTTGATTATTTTCTTTAGAGTATCCATGACCTCTTCTACACAAAGTGTTGGAGGTATCCTTTGTAGTGGTTTCATAGAAGTTCTTGTCACTCCAAAGGCATACATAGTATTAACTAATTCTCTTTCCCCTGTCCCCACAGTGCTGAATATGTTATAGGATCTCAGTATTTGTTTATTCATTATATTTGGGTGATTGAAATATGTGAAACCTATGATTCTGCAGATGCTTTCTTAGTTGTTAATTATTTTTGTGACTCAGAGCTGGTATTTGAAATCTGGGGTTTGTGTATCTTCAGCTGTTAGTATGGTATTATTTTCATCTTGGAGTGAGTAGCAAAAATGCTACTTTACTTCATTAATTCTGAAACATAGAGGGCTTAGTTTGTGTTTACTAAAAAGATATTCAGTGTCAATTGGAGGACCTTGAGAGGTTCTCTGGGCTCTGTTTCCATAATTACTTAATTATCTGCCTCCTTCTTCTGTATTCTCTTATAAGAATCACAAACTATTGTTTAACTCATTGGAACTCAGTACAAGTTGGAAGAGTTTTCATCTCATAACAATCTACAATTCAGTGAATGTAATAATTGGATGACGAGAACTGCTTCCTCAAGATGGGATAAGAAACAGGCATGAATGAGGCCAAGAAGACCACGCTGGTGAAAAAAGAAAAATTTACCCAAAAGGAGATCTTTAGCAATGAAGATAGAGTGTCCTGAGGTTTTATTCTTATGCGTGAAACCCAGATTTCCTGGAAGAGTCCCTCCTAAGGGTTTGGCCCTGCACAAACTATAATGCCCCTACACAAATGGATCATTGAAGGAAGCAAAGGCTGGAAGATTCTGTTTGGATATCATCCCATGGCTTGTTCCTGTCACCCATCCCACAGATTATCTGCTCCCTACTAGTTCTCTCATTTCCAGATCCTGCAAACAAACACTGCCCTGTGTAGATGACTGAAAAAGTAGGCAGAAGAAGAAAGCAAAGTAGGACCAATGACAAAGCTTTTACATTTCCACAAACCCATGAAGCGTCAGATTCTAAAGAGGACCTGGCGTAGGAATATTTCCAAAACTCCTGTCACATACATGTGAACAGCTGTTTTGGACCTTATCTTTTCTAAAGATCCCCACTGTTGTTTGGTCTATGCAAGTAAGAGGCAGACTGTTCAGCCTGCTTTGAATATGAAAGAAAAATTATAGCTGGGTTTGCTGTGACAAGAGTCAAGGTCTGAATTTTGTAGGATTTTCTTCCCCAAAATTGCAACTATACTTCCTACCCCTCTAAAATGATCTCATTTATTTAATTCTGATAAGACCCTGTAGAGTATAATTTTTACCAGTATCATCTATGTTCAAGGCACTTGTTTGATCTCTGTCTAGGGAATGAGCATTACAAAAAACCATCTTATTCTGAGACAAAATTCTGCATTTTTCCTTTGTGCCAACAAACTCACTATCGTTAATAATCCTCAGGCTATTTGGAGTCTCATACTTCTTAGAGGTAGCATAACGCACTGCTGGGCGTGATCCAGCTGTGATGCATTCAGAGCAGCACTCCCCACAAACTGATTATATCATCTCTCTGTAACCACACACATTTATTAGAAGCTTATAGGAGAATGCTAATGAACACACCCTGCACAGTGTTTCCACAAACACTCTAATACGTTTCCATTGCCTGTTATTCTTGGTAACCAAAGGGAGGGTAAAAGGAAAGAATTAAGCTGTTACCCACTTGCTAAGACTCTGAAAGGATTTGCAAAGACTTCAATAGGGTGGGGGAACACTCACCTCTTTTTCCCATTTTCATTTATTAGAACAGAAATATTGTGTGAGGACATATCAAAAACATTTTGATCTCCCTTCCCCTCCCCTCCCCTCCTCTTCTCTCTATTGCAATTAACAGTGATAAAAGCTCAACCCTAAATCCACAATCATGGAAAACATCCCCTCCCATAATATGCTTCCTGTAAGACACAAAGCAGAAACCTCTCCACTCAAACTAGAGATATGGAGCTATAAAGGTGAACGTCTAGTCATCAATAATTCATTCCTACATTAACCAATTTCAGATGTGCTGCAGTTTGATTCCAGTGTCTTTTGTTTTATCATTAGATAGGAAGAATAGGAGCCACAGTCCTTTGGAACAATTACTTTGCAACTTGAGTACAGAAGATTCCCTCCCTGGTCAGCTGGACAGGAACAGGCTAGGAATGGTGTCCTGGTTTGTAGTCTGTGCCTCTGCAAAGGAGTAGCTCCTGAGAAGTAGGGAATGGATTTCATGGCCTTCATGGAAAATCTCAAGATCTGGGTTGTTCACTTCAATAGGCAGAGTTGGCATGGAGGCAAAAACTACCCTGTGTCTTTTTCATCTCTTCATCTACCTGTTTATCATTCTATTTTGCTACCTACTGGCATACTTTCCACTATAGTTCTAGAGGGGTAATACCTCTTATTGCTCTCCAGATACTTAAAACCCTAGTTATGATGATTTCTGCCTTCTACTATTCCCAAATAGTATCTCTTCCCCTCCAGTCATGCCTCCCCTACTTTCCTCTCAGAGAAATTTCAAGTGAATTTTAAGAGAACAGCCTGCTGGCTGAACTAATTCACATTTAAGTATGAATAATTGATAACTTCTTATTACTTCTAGAATGTTGGCATTTTAAGAAGAGTCTGATTACCCCCAAAGAATCAATAGTTGGAGACATTTCAGAAACTATGAATTAAATTAAACCAGGCAATTTGGGGAAGATTTCCTGGGGAATAAAGGCAGTGGACAGCTGTTTTATTTGGTCCTGAAACAAGGCAAAGTCTGTTGTTTAATAAGCCACCCTGTAAAGGCCATTATTCAGCAGCCACAATGCATGAGTCTTAATTGAGAATGGGAAAGAGGGTGTCCTTTGGGAAGGAAACACAACAAATTGGGTTAGATCTAGAAAAACTTTAAACATTTTCTGCAAAAACTTCTCATTTTATTGGTGAACAAAATACCAATTCAGGATCACTACTGCCCAAGGAACACTTGTGTCATTTGGTGACCCATCAAAGAAGGAATAGCCAGAGATTGTTAACTTGCAATCTATAATTTCAATTTACTTCTTCTGGAGAAGGGATTTTACTTTTGTGTCTGCTGCTCCATTGAAACTTTTTTTGCATTTTACAGCAGAAATAGCACAGCATGTGAAACCAGAAAGAGGGTGGAAGTGCTGGGCCTGGCTACTTGCTTTCTGATTGTGAGCATTTCCTCTCTGAGCTTTGGTTCCTCATATGCTACGATGGGGTGATAATGATGACACATAGTATACAGAGTTGTTGTGGTTGTAAGGATCCACTGAGATAATGTGGAGCTTGGGAAATGGCAAAGTTGAGAGGCTCTCTCAAAAAATTTTAGGTCCTTTCTTTCCCAGTCCTTATCAGTTCCTTTAAAAGCCATAGGATACCTGACACTTGAGATCTAGGGCACACACTGCCTCATATAACCTTAATTTTTTCCATTTGAGTGTTTGTGTGCATGCGGAGTGAAGGGGAGGAGGATACAGAGTCTATAAGTCAAGGCCCTGGCTTTGGAACTGGACCTTGAAGTAAATGTTGGTGAATGAAAGGTTTACTATGCATTGTGTCGTATCAAAAGAGACGATACAGGTTCTTCATCCTTGTGAGTTCCTACTGTATGGACATGACATGGGTCAGGACAGGCAAGAACATTTTGTGGCTTTTATTCAGTCTTGCTCATTTAGAGATAATCATTGTAGGTCTCACAAAGGCCAAACAAGATTACATGAATGCTCCTCATTTGGGAGACTGCCACTCTTACTGACTTGAAAACTTTTAATTTCTCAGGACTGCATCAAATTAAGCCATTACCAGTCTCTGCATTTTGTCTCTTCATGACTCCTAACAAAGCCAGCATAACTTCTTCCTATCCCTCTAGCCAAGGGTACTTTCACCCAGCCCTTTTTTTTTTCTCTGCACATATGTGTGTTTTCCAAAAGCTTAACCACAGTTGCATAAATATTTTTCCTGTTATGAGCCTAAAGCTGACTGTAGGGAAATAAGATAATTTAGTCAACCAGATTTTCTTTTCAAGAGTAGGAAGGATTCAGGGGAGCTTCCATAGGGTTGGACAACATCCTCCTGGGAAAACATCAGTCACATTAGTGCATATTCCACTAAACAATGCTACTGATGACTGAAATTAGAAAATCACTGTGATTCAGCAAACTTGAATCATTGTCTGAAGTACAGTACTACATGTATTATTTATCCATTAAAAAAAACAGTTGAAAGAGTCTCCAAAGATTTCCTTAGGCAGAAGACCTCCATATTTTCAGAGTTGGCAAGCTAGCTATAGTTGGGGGTAGGAGATGTATGTGCCTAAGTTTCCAACAGTTCTTTAGATCTTCTGTGGACAGTTCTATTAGATCCTTTAAGTTTACTTAACAGAACCCACTCTCTGGTTGAGAGCTGAAGCTCATGTTTTCTTTTCTTTCTTTCTTTCCTTTTTTTTTTTTTTTTTTTGGCTTCTTGGCATTATTCAGAGCCTTCAATATAGCTATTCATTTCTTTTTTCACTTATTCTTTCCTTCCTTTCTCGCTTGTTCCCTTTCAAGTTTTTTGATCTTACATTCATAGAATTGTTTTGTCATGATTCTCAGTATATAGTCAAGTGTCATCATTGATCCATGCTCAACTTCCCTTTTATATTTAATTTCTTCATCTAATTTTATTATTTGCTGTATTGCCCATTTCCAAATCCATTTTCCCTCCTGTAGACACCAATTCTTATGTATTTTAAAATTTATTTTAGAAAAATATATATTTTATTTTATTTATTTATTTGGCTGTGCCAGGTCTTAGTTGCAGTACATGGGATCTTCATTGCCACGTGCAGCATCTTTAGTTGTGACATGCGGGATCTTTAGTTGTGGCATGTGGGCTCTTAGTTGCCGCATGAGGTATCTAGTTCCTTGACAAGGGATCAAACCCAGTCCCCCTGCATTGGGAGCATAGAGTCTTAACCACTGGACCATCAGGGAAGTCCCTATTCTTAATGTATTTAATGTGAGTCCTTCCAAGCCATCATATATATATATTTGCAAATATGTGTCCATAGGCAATATTAAGTATTACGTATGTGCTTTTAATTTACAGAAATGGTCTTATTTGATACATTGTTACTCTTTTCATTCAGCATTATGTTTTTGGAAAAGTAAAGCGAAGATGAGAGACTTACCCATAAGTTATAAAGGTTTATTACAAATATGTAATAATTAAATTACTCTAGCACTGGCCCAGGAACAGACAAATAAACTGTTATAATAGAATAGAGATTCCAAAACCATTCCTATGTACACAGGGAAACTGATAAGGATAGATTAGCTACTTAAATCAATTATGAAATAATGGATTATTTAAAAAGTAACATTGACATATAATAATAAGAACAACAACAATCAATATTTATTAGACACATACTATGTTCCAGCCCTGCTTCAAATGTTGGCATACACACTCAATCTCATAACCATATGAAGTAGGCAATAGTTTTGCTTTACAGATGAGAAAATTGAGGCACAAGCACAGAAAGATTAGATAACTTGACAATTCCCAAACAGAGATTCCAACCCAGGCAGTTTGGATTCAGTGTCTATGATCTTAGCCACTATACTACACAGCTGTCTCAGCTACATTGACTCTGAAGCAGAAAAATAAAATTAAGTTCTTACTTTAAACCATACATTAAAAAATAACCTCTGGATGAATTGTTTCCTTTTTTTTTTTTAAAGAAACCTATAGTACAATCTAATATTTCTAGTCACTGGTATCAGGTGGGTGCTGACTCTCTTCCTAATATGAATCTAAAACTAAATTTCTTGAACTCTCTTACTGATTCAGGATGTTCATTTTTAATTTGAGTTTTCCCATTTCCTGTATTCAGTACCTGATAGGAGAAACAAATTTGCTTCACCAAGAATTGTTAACTATTACATTACAGGAAGAATGTAAAGAAAGAAGTGATGGACTGCCTGATGCCACATCAGAGTAGAGCTTGCCATCTGAAAACACCGTATACTATTGGAAGCAGATGAGAAAGAGTGCTGAAAAAGGGAATTTTGACACAGAGTATTGAGCCATACCTCCATGGAAACTCTTGAGGCATATTAGCTAAATGTCAGGTTGCTTCCTGAATATGAATTCTGGAAAGAAGCAATAAGGTACTCTCTAGTGACACAGAGTCTAAGAATAAGAAAAGTACCTAGAAATCCATAAATTCTTCTCTAGCTCTCAATCAATTGGAATAAACTAGGTACTCATGAGGATTCAAGATTCCAGCATAGAGATGGATAAAGTTTCAGTGAATAAAAACATCTAAAAAGTTTAATTTTGTTTACATTATATTAAATTATATATTTTAAATGTCTCTCTGACATAACAAAACTCTCTGAAGCTTTGGCATTTCCTCATCTCTTTCACAGTTACCTCCATTGGCTTTCACTCAGTATCTTATATATAACCTTTCCCTCCACCCCAAGGGCAAGGTTGGAGTTTCAATAAACAGAGTATAGACAGGAAATTCAATCTTTCCTTGCATCTCTCACAAAAATTTATGGGAGTCTAAGAAGATAAACTACCACAGTTATATTAAAACATTGTATCCTCTCTAGTATCTGTTATCCCTCAAATCCTGGGAGCCTTGTCTTCATCTGTAACAAACAGCTGTTATCCATGCCATTCTGTCCTGGACAATGTGAAGTCATGCAGATTATGTCCTAACAGATTATGTCTTCTCTGTCATGACCAGTAGCTGTGAGGAGTGGAACATTTCTTCCATAATGAATGCTTTTCTCAACAATCCAGTCACATCACTTTTTCCTTGGATGGTATTGGAGGAGTAGGGAGAGAAGGAAATAAGTAGACAAAGCAGGTGTGCAAGGGGTGGGAGCTCTGGATCTGTATATGTTGGTTATGTGGGCGTATGCATGTCCATGAATTCTACTCTCCTCAGTCTACCAAAGAATTAACACTTCTGCCACCCCCTTCCTAGATAAAAGTGAAAGAAAAGGGAGGCAAAGAAGAGGGAGTAAAAGTAGGGCATGGAAACACCTAAAATTCCTTAGAAGAAACCCAAATATTTTTGACTTGCCATTTGGGAAACAGGGTTCTTTCATTTTTTAAAAGTTTTCTTTCTGTAAAACACTAGAAATATTTAGTCCTGCATCACAGCCCATTTTGAGATCTTAGGTCTAGCTTTTGACCTCTATGTCCTACCTGAAAAATCATACTGAGAATTAAGAGTCTGGGAACTCAACTAGATGGAAGGAAATGTCTGTTCCCAAGCTCCACTCACCTCACGTTTTTATTTTTAATATTTCCATACTGCTTAGTTGTAATTAGTTTCAATAGGACTGTAGAAAAAAACAGAAAACTTTAGATTTTAAAAAATTGGGATCAAATTTTACAATTGGTGTGCCTGATTATAAAAAGTCAGTTTAAAGTGTTCTTAACCTAACTTCAAATCTCCTGTCAATATCTTTGAACTGTAGAGGCAAAGTATGTGAATTTCAGTCTGACATTGCAAATATCTGCTTAAAGTCAGTATGACATCTTTGAAGAACAGAATTCAAGTTCCATCATAGTGATGTTAATAACCTATAAGTGATATAAATAACCAGTTATCAAGATACTCAAAATCATAGGTGACCAAGGGAGTAAGTAGCCACTAGTTTTAAGGGATCTTAAGAAATAATGATGTGATAATCTTACTAGACCACCCAAACTGAGATTATGATTCTGAACATGTTTTTATAATTTAGAGGGGCCCTGGGCTATTATCTATATAGTTAAGTGCTCTGTAAACCTGCCAAATCCCATCTACCAACTTCCTCAACAAAACCAAGCATTTGTGCCTGTCCTCACTGCAAATCCTAGGGAACAGCACGAATGTCACTAGGGGTTATTTCACTCATGTTTTCTGTCAACAAGATCAATTTTGCAGTATCAAAATTCTAAAAGCATTTTTATTTAATTTTTTTAATGAAAATATTGAACCATTTTGAGAATTCGGATTCTAGAAACACCATACTTAAAACTCTGGGTTTTCCTACATGGTTGATCTGATTTCTTATTATTGTAGGTATTTCACAGCATGGACTTAGTATCTTATCTGTAATCAGTGTATGTCTACTCCGTCACGGCTATACAGTTTGAGAAAAAGAGATACTTTTCAGACCCTCCCCAGACTGTGAAATAAATCCAGGACAAAGTACCTTCCAGGATGTGTCCAAGGGATAATGAATTGTTTGAGGGCAGAGGAACCTTGGTTCAGCGCAGTTTCGTCTTCCCGTGCTAAATGTGCAGGAGGGAGTCCAGGATGAACGAAGCTGGCCTTAGTGAGTTGTGTTTAATGCCCAGAAGCTGGCCCAAATCCCTGCCTTTATGTAGCAGTCTGATGTTATAGTGCACAACCACTGGGAGTGTAATGTCACATAACTTGAAACTGATCTTAGAGGTCAGATCCAAAATCTATGGGAGAGGTGGATGCCCCCATCAATTACTCTCATGGGTATGAAAACAATATCATTTTGTTTTTGTTGTCTCTGTTTTTATCTCTGTGTTTCTCTTTTCCTACCTTCTGTGGGTACTTGAGGATTGAGTGTTTTTTAGGATTCCATTTGATGCATCTCTTGTGTTTTTGAATATGTCTTTGTATAACATTTCTTAGTGGGTTTGTAGGTATTACATTTACCTAACTTAACAGTCTACTGATGTCATCGTTTGACCTGTGAGAATGAAGTATAAAAACGTTCCTTCCCTTTGTGTCCCTTTACTCTCCTCCATTATCTTAAATGTTTCCTCTACATACATGTAGAACTACGTCAGACAGTGTTATTTTTGCTTCAACTCTCAAAGACAATTCAGAAAACTCAAGAGGAGAAGGAAGACCTATTGTATTTACCCATATTTTTGCTTACCATATTCTTTCTTCCTTCTTGACTAAAAAAAAACAAACCCTTTTTCTTTCTGTTTAGAGTACTATTTTTAGCTATTCTTTTAGGGTAAGCCTTCCAGTAACCAATTGTCTTAGATTTCTTTCATCTGAGAATGTCTGATTTCCCTTCATTCCTGAAAGATATTTTCACTGGGTGTAGGATTCTGGATTGACAGTTCTTTCAGCACTTGAAAAATATTGTTCCACTTCCTCTGGCCTCCATATTTTCTGATGAGAAGTCTGCTATTTGAATTTTTTCCCTATTCATTATTCCTCTCTCCCTCTCTCTGCTTTTAAGTTTCACTTTCATAGTTTGACTATGATGAATCTTGGTGTGGATTTCTTTGTTTGGTGTTCACGTAGCCTCTTGAATCTGTCAGTTTTTGTCTTCTGATAAACTTGAAAAGTTTTCAGCCATTATTTCTTTCAGTACTTTTCTATTCCTGTCTTCTCTTGCACAACCACTGGGAGTGTAATGTCACATAACTTGAAACTGATCTTAGAGGTCAGATCCAAAATCTATGGGAGAGGTGGATGCCCCCATCAATTACTCTCATGGGTATGAAAACAATATCATTTTGTTTTTGTTGTCTCTGTTTTTCCATGCTTTGTTCATCTTTGTTTTTTTGTGTTTTTTTTAACACAGCTTGTGGGGTTTTAGTTCCCCAGCAAGGGATCAAACCCAGACCCCTTGGCAGTGAAAGTGTGGAGTCCTAACCACTGGACTGCCAGGGAATTCCCTGTTCATCCATTTTTAAACTCAAGGTTACATTAGATTCATAAAATGAATTGGGCAGCTTTCTCCTTTCTTCTGTTTTTCTGAAACAACTTGTATGAGAAAGGGATGATCTGTTCTTGAATGCTTGGTAGCACTCAACTGCAAAAACCATGTAGGACCAAAGTTTGGTCATTTTTGGAGGGTGGTGTTCTTGATTCTGATATCCAGTCTTCAATGGTGATTCATCTGTTCAAGTATTATATTTCTTCTTGGGTTTATCTTGGAATCTTACATTTTTCCAGAAATGTATCCATTTAAGCTAGGTTTTCAAATGTCTTGGCATATAGTTGTTAATAGTCTATTATTTAAAAAGTCTCTGTTACATCTATAGCTTATTACTAGTTTTTTTGGGGGGGGGGGATTATTTTGAATTTTATTTTTATTTATTTACTTTTATACAGCAGGTGCTTATTAGTTATCTATTTTATACATATTACTGTATATATGTCAATCCCAATCTCCCAGTTCATCCCACCACCACCACCACCACCACCACCCCTGCTTTCCCCCCTTGCTGTCCATACATTTGTTCTCTACATCTGTGTCTCAATTTCTGCCCTGCAAAGTGGTTCATCTGTACCATTTTCCTAGATTCCACATATGTGTGTTAATACGATATTTGTTTCTCTCTTTCTGACTTACTTCACTTTGTATGACAATCTCTAGGTCCATCCACGCCTCTACAAATGACCCAATTTCGTTCCTTTTTATGGTTGAGTAATATTCCATTGTATATATGTACCACATCTTCTTTATCCATTCATCTGTCGATGGGCATTTAGGTTGCTTCCATGACCTGGCTATTGTAAATAGTGCTGCAGTAAACATTGGGGTGCATATGTCTTTTTGAATTATGGTTTTCTCAGGGTATATGCCCAGTAGTGGGATTACTGGGTCATATGGTAATTCTATTTTCAGTTTTTTTAGGAACCTCCATGCTATTCTCCATAGTGGCTGTATCAATTTACATTTCCACCAACAGTGCAAGAGGGTTCCCTTTTCTCCACACCCTCTCCAGCATTTGATGTCTGTAGATTTTCTGATGATACCCATTCTAAGTGGTGTAAAGTGCTACCTCATTGTAGTTTTGATTTGCATTTCTCTAATGATTAGTGATGTTGAGCATCCTTTCATCTGTTTGTTGGCAATTGGTATGTCTTCTTTGGAGAAATGTCTATTTAGATCTTCTGCCCATTTTTGGATTGGGTTGTTTGTTTTTTTAATATTGAGCTGCATGAGCTGTTTACATATTTTGGAGATTAATCCTTTGTCCATTGATTCATTGGCAAATATTTTATCCCATTCTGAGTGTTGTCTTTTTGTGTTGTTTATAGTTTCCTGTGCTCTGCAAAAGTTTTTAAGTTTAATTAGGTCCCATTTGTTTATTTTTGTTTTTATTTCCATTACTCTAGGAGGTGGATCAAAAAAGATCTTGCTGTGATTTATGTCAAAGAGTGTTCTTCCTATGTTTTCCTGTAAGAATTTTATAGTGTCAGGTCTTACATTTAGGTCTTTAATCCATTTTGAGCATATTTTTGTGTATGGTGTTGGGAGTGTTCTAATTTCATTCTTGTACATGTAGCTGTCCAGTTGTCCCAGCACCACTTATTGAAGGGACTTATTTTCTCTATTGTATATCCTTGTCTCCTTTGTGATAGATTATTTGACCATAGGTGTGTGGGTTTATCTCTGGGCTTTCTCTCCTGTTCCACTGACGTATATTTCTGCTTTTGTGCCAGTACCATATTGTCTTGATTACCATAGCTTTGTAGTACAGTCTGAAGTCAGGGAATCTGATGCCTCCAGCTCCATTTTATTTTCTCAAGATGGCTTTGGCTATTCGGGGTCTTTTGTGTCTCCATACAAATTTTTAGATTCTTTGTTCTAGTTCTGTAAAAAATGCCATTGGTAGTTTGATAGGGATTGCATTGAATCTGTAGATTGTTTTGGGTAGTATAGTCATTTTCACAATATTGATTCTTCCAATCCAAGAACATGGTATGTCTCTCCATCTGTTTGTGTCATCTTTGATTTCTTTCATCAGTGTCTTATAGTTTCTGCATACAGGTCTTTTGTCTCCTTAGGTACATTTATTCCTAAATATTCTATTCTTTTTGTTGCAATGGTGAATGGGATTGTTTCCTTAATTTCTCTTTCTGATCTTTTGTTGTTAGTGTATAGGAATACAAGAGATTTCTGTGCATTAATTTTGTATCCTGCAACTTTACAAATTCATTGATTAGCTCAAGAGGTTTTCTGGTGGCATCTTTACGGTTATCTATGTATAGTATCATGTATCTGCAAACAGTGACAGTTTTACTTCTTCTTTTCCAATTTGTATTCCTTTTATTTCTTTTTCTTCTCTGATTGCCGTGGCTAGGACTTCCACACTATGTTGAATAATAGTGGCGAGAGTGGACATCCTTGTCTTGTTCCTGATCTTAGAGGAAATGCTTTCAGTTTTTCACCAGTGAGAATGATGTTTGCTGTGGGTTTGTTGTATATGGCCTTTATTATGTTGAGGCAGGTTCCCTTTATGCCCACTTTCTGGAAAATTTTTATCATAATTGGGTGTTGAATTTTGTCAAAAGCATTTTCTGCATCTACTGAGATCATCATATAGTTTTTATTCTTCAGTTTGTTTATATAGTGTATCACATCGATTGATTTGCATATATTGAAGAATCCTTGCATCCTTGAGATAAATCCTACTTGATCATGGTGTATGATGCTTTTAATGGGTTGTTGGATTCTGTTTGCTAGTATTTTGTTGAGGACTTTTGCATCTATATTCATCAGTGATATTGGTCTGTAAGTTTCTTTTTCTGTAGTATCTCGTCTGGTTTTGCTATCAGGGTGATGGTGGCTTTGTAGAATGAGTTTGGGAGTGTTCTTTCCTGTGAAATTTTTTGGAAGAGTTTGAGAAGGATGCATGTTAGCTCTTCTCTGAATGTTTGATAGAATTCAACTGTGAAGCCATCTGGTCCTAGACTTTAGTTTGTTGGAAATTTTTAATCACAGTTTCAATTTCATTACTTGCGATTGGTCTGTTCATATTTTCTATGTCTTCCTGGTTCAGTCTTGGAAGGTTATACTTTTCTAAGAATTTGTCCATTTCCTCCAAATTGTCCATTTTATTGGCATAGAGTTGCTTGTAGTAGTCTCTTATGATGCTTTGTATTTCTGTAGTGTCCATTGTAACTTCTTTTTCATTTCTAATTTTATTGATTTGAGTCCTCTCCCTCTTTTTCTTGATGAGTCTGACTAAAGGTTTATCAAGTTTGTTTATCTTCTCAAAGCACGAGCATTTAGTTTTATTGATCTTTGCTATTGTTTTCTTTGTTTCTATTTCATTTATTTCTACTCTGATCTTTATGATTTCTTTCCTTCTGCTAACTTTGGGTTTTGTTTGTTCTTCATTCTCTAGTTCCTTTAGGTGTAAGGTTAGATTGTTTATTTGAGATTTTTCTTGTTTCTTGAGGTAGGATTGTATTGCTATAAACTTCCATCTTAGAACTACTTTTGCTGTGTCCCATAGGTTTTGGATCGTCGTGTTTCAATGTCATTTGTCTCTAGGTATTTTTTGATTTCCTCTTTGATTTCTTCAGTGATCTCTTGGTTATCTAGTAACGTATTGTTTAGCCTCCATATGTCTGTGTGTTTTACGTTTTTTCCCCGGTAATTTATTTCTAATCTAATAGCATGTGGTCAGAAAAGATGCTCGGAATGATTTCAATTTTCTTAAATTTACCGAGGCTTGATTTATGACCCAAAGTGTAATCTATGCTGGAGAATGTTCCATGTGCACTTGAGAAGAATGTGTAATCTGCTGTTTTTGGATGGAATGTCCTATAAATATCAATTAAATCTATCTGGTCTATTGTGTCATTTAAAGCTTGTGTTTCCTTATTAATTTTCTGTCCGGATGATCTGTCCATTGGGGTAAGTGAGGTTTTAAAGTCTCCCACAATTATTGTGTTACTGTTGATTTCGTCTTTTATAGCTGTTAGAATTTGCCTTATGTATTGAGGTGCTCCTATGTTGGGTGCATATATATTTATAATTGTTATATCTTCCTCTTGGGTTGATCCCTTAATCATTATGTAGTGACCTTCCTTGTCTCTTATAATAGTCTTTATTTTAAAGTCGATTTTATCTGATATGAGTATTGCTATTCCAGCTCATTTGATTTCCATTTGCATGGAATATGCTTTTCCATCCCCTCACTTTCAGTGTGTATGTGTCCCTAGGTCTGAAGTGAGTTTCTTGTAGACAGCATATATATGGGTCTTGTTTTTGTATCCATTCAGCAAGCCTGTGTCTTTTGGTTGGAGCATTTAATCCATTCACATTTAAGGTAATTATCGATATATATATTTCCTATGACCATTTTCTTAATTGTTTTAGGTTTGTTTGTGTAGGTCCCTTTCTTCTCCTGTATTTCCTGCTTAGAGAAGTTCCTTTAGCATTTGTTTTAGAGCTGGTTTGGTGGTGCTGAATTCTCTTAGCTTTTGCTTATCTCTAAAGCGTTTGATTTCTCCGTTGAATCTGAATGACATCCTTGCAGGTAGAGTAATCTTGATTGTAGGCTCTTCCCTTTCATCACTTTAAATATATCTTGCCACTCCCTTCTGGCTTGTAGAGTTTCTGCTGAGAAATCAGCCGTCAACCTTATTGGAGTTACCCTGTATGTTATTTGTTTTTCCCTTGTTGCTTTTTTGTGTGTGTGTGTGGTACACGGGCCTCTCACTGTTGTGTGGCCTCTCCTGTTGCGGAGCACAGCCTCCGGACGCGCAGGCTCAGCGGCAATGGCTCACGGGCCCAGCCGCTCCGCGGCATGTGGGATCTTCCTGGACTGGCGCACGAACCCGTGTCCCCTGCATCAGCAGGCGGACTCTCAACCACTGCGCCACCAAGGAAGCCCTCCTTGTTGCTTTTAATAATTTTTCTTTGTCTTTGATTTTTGTCAATTTGATTACTATGTGTCTCGGCGTGTTTCTCCTCGGGTTTATCCTGCCTCTTGGTTGGCTATTTCCTTTCCCATGTTAGGGAATTTTTCGACTATAATCACTTCAAATATTTTCTCGGGTCCTTTCTCTCTCTTCTCCTTCTGGGACCTCTATAATGAGAATGTTGTGTATTTAATGTTGACCCAGAAGTGCCTTAGGCTTTCTTCATTTCTTTTCATTGTTTTCTCTTTATTCTGTTCTGTGGCAGTGAATTCCACCATTCTGTCTTCCTGGTCACTTATCTGTTCTTCTGCGTCAGATACTCTGCTATTGATTCCTTCTGGTATATTTTTCATTTTAGTTATTGTATGGTTCATCACTGTTTGTTCTTTTTTTTTTTAACATCTTTATTGCAGTATAATTGCTTTACAATGGTGTGTTAGTTTCTGCTTTATAACGAAGTAAATCAGCTATACATATACATATGTTCCCATATCTCTTCCCTCTTGCGTCTCCCTCCCTCCCACCCTCCCTATCCCACCCCTCCAGGCGGTCACAAAGCATGGAGCTGATCTCCCTGTGCTATGCGGCTGCTTCCCACTAGCTATCTACCTTACGTTTGGTAGTATATATATGTCCGTGCCTCTCTCTCGCTTTATTACACCTCACCCTTCCCCCTCCCCATATCCTCAAGTCCGTTCTCCAGCAGGTCTGTGTCTTTATTCCTGTCTTACCCCTAGGTTCTTCATGACATTTTTTCTTTCTTAAATTCCATATATATGTGTTAGCATACAGTATTTGTCTTTCTCTTTCTGACTTACTTCATGCTGTATGACAGACTCTAGGTCTATCCACCTCATTACAAATAGCTCAATTTCGTTTCTTTTTATGGCTGAGTAATATTCCATTGTATATATGTGCTACATCTTATTTATCCATTCATCCGATGATGGGCACTTAGGTTGTTTCCATCTCTGGGCTATTGTAAATAGAGCTGCAATGAACATTTTGGTACATGACTCTTTTTGAATTTTGGTTTTCTCAGGGTATATGCCCAGTAGTGGGATTCCTGGGTCATATTGTTCTGTTTGTTCTTTAAGTCTTCTAGGTGTTTGTTCTTTAATTCTTCTAGGTGTTTGTTAAATATTTCTTGCATCTCCTCCATCTTTGTCTCCATTCTTTTTCTGAGGTCCTGGATTATCTTCACTATCATTATTCTGAATTCTTTTTCTGGAAGGCTGCCTATCTCCACCTCATTTAATTGTTTTTCTAGGGTTTTATCTTGTTCCTTCATCTGGTTAATAGCCCTCTGCCTTTTCATTTTGTCTGTCTATCTGTGAATGTGGTTTTCTTTCTGCAGGCTGCAGGATTGTAGTTCTTCTTGTTTCTGCTGTCTGCCCTTGGCGAATGAGGCTATCTTTTTTTACATTTTTAAAAGCAGTATTTCCAGGGACTTTTCTGTTTTATTAATCTATTCAAGGAGTTGTTTTTCGGCTTTATTAACCATCTTTATTATAAATAAGCTATATGTAATTAATTTCTGGCCTTATCCTTGTTTTTCTCCTTCATTTCCCTCTGGTTTATTATGTTGCCGTCTTTCTAATTTATGGTGGGATGATTACTTCAGTTTTTTTTATATCTTTCATATTTTAAATAGATTTACTGAAAGCTCTAAATATTCTTCTAAGTGCAGTTTAACCTTTGTCTCAAATTTTGACATTTAGTTCTTTCCTTGTCATTCAATTTGAAATATATTACAACAATATTGGTAAATAGCCTTTTGTAGACATAACTGGTTTCACTTGTGTTGTCATTTCTGAGTCTTCATGTCACTTAACCTACCTAAAGAATTTGACAAAGTTGAATAACCCCTCCTTCTTGGAATGCTGTCTTCAATTGATTTCCAAGAGATAATTTTCTTCCTATTTTCCTCCTACATTCTTAGATACTCATTCATTTGTTGCTTCCTCCTCATCTTCCTGACATAAATGTTGTAGTATCCCGGAGCTCAATTCTTGTAATTATTCTCTATTTTCTCTACTTCCTATACAATGTCATTAAGTTCTATCATTTTAAATAGCAGCTGTATGGTAATTACTCCTGAATATATTTTTTTGGTTGAACCATATAAAATTTCTGAAACTTGACCTCTTTTTGATATATAAAGATGGTAATTTGAAATGATTCAATGATTCAACCTAAAGAACTATATATAGTTATATATATTTTACCACATGAACATCTAATGAAGTCATTTCTTATAGCAATTTTTCAGCAAATTATGTCAACTCTACTTGCAAAATATATCCTAAATCCAGTCACTCCTTACCAGTTTTACCACTTCCACCTTAGCCTTAAACTGTACTGATAGTCTCGTGACTGGTTTCCCTGCTGCTGTCAACACAGCAGCTAGAGTGATCCTTCTAAAACATGAGCCAGAACTTGTCAGTCCTTCGGTTAAACCCTCTAACCCTTTCAGAGGAAATTCCAAAATCCCTTCCTTGGCCTATCAGGCATCACATGTCCTGACCCTCTCTACCTCTCTGAATTCATTTCATATCTCTCCCTCCCTCTCTTCTGCAGCCACAGTAGCTATGTTCCTCCAACTTGTCCAACATCCTCCCACCTTGGAGATTTACCTTTCAGGCTCCTCTGCATGGGTCAAGCTCCTTCCAGATATTTATGGTGCAATCCTTTACCCTTTAAGTGACTACAGTGCCACGTCTTCAGAGAAGCCCTCCCTGACAGTTCGATATAAAATAGGATCCCTCACTGTCATTCGTTTTTTTGTCCTGTGCTCTTCATGTCAGAACATGATTTATTATCTATTCATGTGTTTATGTATTTATTTTCTGTCTCTTAAGACTAGAAATAAGCTTCACAAGGAGGAGTAGCCCCTGCTCACAGCAACTAGAATAAGCCCGCATGCAGCAATGAAGACCCAACACAGCCAAAGGTAAAATAAATTAAATAAATTAAAAAAAAAAGTAAGCTTCACCCACCACAAATTTTCATCTGTTTTATTTATGTTTTATCTTCAGCATAAAGCAGTGCCTGGGACACAGTATATACTCAACATTTGTTGAATGAATGAATCCATGAATGAATAAATGATCTAGTTATAGTGATGTGTAATCTTTTTTTTATATTCAAGTTGTCACTACTTGTTCACTTGTGGTCTTCTCTGCAGGTTGAACTTTTTAATCATTTTGTATATTACTATCAGGTATCTTTGAATGCATCTTGTATTTTGGTAACAAAATGTCCCAGGTTTATTATGATTTTTTCTGCCCAAACATGAAATTGTATTTTCTCTGTCTTTTGTAAAAATGAATTATTTTTTAAAATAATTAAGGGCTAGTTTAAAAGACCAAAACATATGTTCTTTTGAGATTTTTGCCAAAATTTCTTTTATCTCTTTATTTATGGGCACCAGTGTCTTTATTTACTTGTAGTTTAGGAAACTTAATGTTAAGCATTTGTTTTCTTAATAGTTAGATAAATACAGATACTTGTCTATAATTTTAAAAGTCAAATAAATATGTCAGATAATTTTTTTTTTTTTTTTTTTTTTTTTTGCGTTACGCGGGCCTCTCACTGTTGTGGCCTCTCCCGTTGCGGAGCACAGGCTCTGGACACGCGGGCTCAGCAGCCATGGCTCACGGGCCCAGCCGCTCCGCGGCATGTGGGATTTTCCCGGACTGGGGCACAAACCCATGTCCCCTGCATCGGCAGGCGAACTCTCAACCACTGTGCCACCAGGGAAGCCCCTGTCAGATAATTTAATGAGAGTAAAAACAAGAAATGCCGGAGACTTTAAAAACTTCATCCACAATATTTAAGAGGAAAAACTTGTATGGGTTCCTATATTCACAACAGTGACTGGGGTCCACAGGAATAAATTTTTAAAAGACAGAAAATCAGTGCATTGGATCATAACACATTTTACTTATACTTTTATATTTTATATTTATAAGTATATAAATATCTTATATAGTGTATAATTTTATATTTGTAAATATATTTAGGTAGATCACAAACCATATACAAGTTACTTCTTGTCATCTTTGGCCTATCTTCAGACCTTTTATTCCTATATAAAACAAAAACAGAAAATTTAATGTGAATCAATTATAGAAAAAGTTAGGGCAAATGTTCAAATTATTGCCATGTCTTTATCACCATTTTGTATTGTGAGTAATTACCACATAGATGAAACACAGCCACTTTTAGTATGGGTAACTTGATGGAGAGTAACTAAGAAAATCATCAAATGTGGGAAATGCTTTTGCCAAAATTCAAACAGATGATCAGATTCTGGGACGTCTTACTTATACTGGTTGGATCCAGAGCCAGCAATTCATTCTTTATGAACTGTTCAAGGGATTCCCAGGAATTTAACTTCTTCAGATTAACAGTTTTCTGGGGAACCAGTGATACTAAAGGTTGAAACTTTGCATGACTCATTAATGCTTGCATGTAAGCAGGAGAAACCCAACCTGAGGTCATTTTGCTGTCAGGTTCATAAAGGACTACTGGTATTATGGGACATTTTGGGTTCACTTTCAATCTCCCTTGTAGAAGGCATTCTGAGAATTTCTCACTGAAGCCACCTCCTCCTCTCTCTTGTCTGGGACTGTCATTTTGTCCTCATAGCTGGGAACACGCCTTCTCTTTCACCAGGTCTTATCTGACTTTCTCCCTCATTCCTCGCAGGGCCTCCTTCAGGTGACAGTCTAGGGAATTCAGCAAAGTGGCAAATACTCCCCTGTGAGTGGCCATATAACCTCCAGGTCCGGGCCATTTC
The DNA here is from genome assembly GCF_011762595.2 of Tursiops truncatus. Classification (NCBI taxonomy): domain Eukaryota; kingdom Metazoa; phylum Chordata; class Mammalia; order Artiodactyla; family Delphinidae; genus Tursiops; species Tursiops truncatus. The sequence continues at coordinate 50,629,095 of NC_047050.1, forward strand.
TGCCCTCTTCTGGGTTCCTTAGGCCAGAGGTTTGCTAATTAACTTTGATACTTTTTCCCTTAATTCAGTGGATTTTTCCCAGTGTTACCAATGTTTACTTAATATCCTTCCCTCCCAACCACCTTTCACATTAAAGAAAAAAAAAAAGAACAACAACAGCAAACATAAAATCCCTTTTTAGCATTTTCCTACCTTTCTATGAAAGGAAGGTGGTAATGATGAGAGAGCAGTTCAATAACTCTTTAGTTCAGAAACTGTGATATCAATTAAGTGTGTGTGTGTTTGTGTATGTGTGTGCACGCACATGTCTCTATGGCTCCAACAAGCCTTGGATAATATCAGAGTGTGTGCCAACCTCCTTCTTATTGGTTTTCTTCATACTGGACAGTCATCTTCCCCTAAACATATGTTATTCAAAGCCTGACCCTAATAAGGTCTGGTAGTATCAGCAGCATGAAAGGAACTTGTTAGAAATGGAAGATCTCATGCCTTATCCCAGACCTACTAAATCCCCTCCTTAATTACTGAGTCTATAATCATCATTTTCTGGGCATGATGCTATTATTCTTTATAGTCACAGCTACTCTGGAGGTTGCCTGGAGATGTTCCTGCTATTAATACACATAGTTATAATTACTCTAATGCTTCTCTCCTTTCAAACTTCTCTGCAGAACTTTAGGATTCCTTGAAAATGCTTCACTATGCACCTCAGGGATGTCAGATACCTAATGGGTGGGACCCTGCTCCTCCTTGAGACAACCTTTTAACCACAGTAGCTGTTGTAGGTTCAGTTGTGACACCCCCCACCCCCGAAAAAATGATATGTTGAATTCCTAACCCGTGGTACCTGTGAATGTGACTTTATTTGAAGATAGGATCTGTGCAGATGTGATCAAGTTAAAATGAGGTCAAGTTGATTTAGGGTGGGCCCTAATCCTATGATGGATCCTTATAAGAGAAAAATTTCAACATAGAGAGGAGACACACAGGGGGTGAATACCATCTGAAAATGGTAAGCAGAGATTGAAGTGGAGGCAGAGATTGAAGTGATGTGTCTGCAACCCAAGGATGCCAAGGTCTAATGGCAACCACGAGAAGCTAGGAGAGCAGCATGTAATAGATTCTCACTCAGAGCTCCTAAAGGAATGACCTGCCAACCTGGATTTTGGAATTCTAGTCTCCAGAACTTTGAAAGGATAAATTGCTGTTTTAGGCTTCTCAATTTGTGGTATTTTGTTGTGGTGGTCCTAGGAAACTAATACAGTAAGTTTCCTTTGATCTGTCTTATATCTGCATAATATGCCACTTTTATGGAAGGAAGAATTGGCTCACTTGTGAAATGCTTAGAAACCATGACTTGTCCTCCACTGCTGGTGATGGTAGGTGAGGGGAAGCAGTGGGGCAAAAATTACTCTCTTTGTCTCTGAATAAAATTCTTTATTAGAGTAGCAGTGTGTTCTATGTACTCTACAGCACGTCTAGTAAAGTGTGGTTTCATTTGATAAATCTTAATTACAGTTCCTCCTCTCCCTTCCATGGCCCATTCTTTGTACAACTTGGACAAACTACAATTTCAGTGATACTATACTGTACTGTACTCAAAACCATTCACCTTCACAAACACCCTAGCTAATGGACCAAGGAAGTGCCTTTACTCTCTTTCCTTTCAAATAAATTCCTTTCCAATGTAGTACACTGCCTGGGAAGCTAAGCGGGAGCCATTATTCTCAGGCTGTTCTGAGTCTACTCCTCAGTGCCAAGAGGCCCAGCCATGTTTTTTACCGTAAGGTCCATAAAGTTCTCATGGAAATAAAACCAGTAGGTCTACCTTCTACTCCTGCCCCCTAAAACATGCCTGGAATATTCTTTCAAATATTACTAGAAATCACTGAAAAAAATTGAGATGGTATGCAACATTTTGTTTCAGACAAAATGGATAATGATAATGTTGTTTCATTTGGATGGAAACAGTAGGCAGCAATATTGTATAAGCGCATTCAGGTTGTGTATCATTTCAAATCCAGGAGGTCATAGTTTCCTACTGGTACTGGCTAAAAAGCAGTAGCTGAATGTATTGGTAGAGCTAATTGGGTCACTTAAAATTATTTTTACTCTTTTCAATTAAGGGTATGTTTATTTTCTTAGTAATATTTCAACACAGCAATTATAGTTTAAATAAGCAAGGGAAAATACGCAGATACTTATTCAAAAAAGATGCCTCATAACATTGTTTTGTATTTTTTAAATTTATAGCTGTGTTAGTGGATTCCAGTGGGATTTAGTGAGTTTATTTCCTTTTTGGTTTTAATTAGGAAACTTACTGGAACTGTGGATAGCTATACAAGCTAGGGGAATGGGTATGTTTTATTTGATTATATTGGATGTTAGTGATTTTTTTCTGTAATAAAATTTTAAGGACGTCATGGTGTTAGTTGAGAGTTTTTTTTAAGAATAGTAAAAATGAAACTAAATATTTATTTAAAGGCATTTTTAATGTTGCACAAATGTGTGCTTATTGAGAAAGTTGAATTTCTCTAGGAAAAACCCCTCCAATTTCTATGTTTTGACTGCATATCATTTTGAGGTTAGGGCCTTGCAAAACTCTAAGTAAACAATGTAAGTATTCAGAAAAACATTATTTTATTTGTGGTGGTGAGCAGAGGCAAGACAGAGGGGAAAGGCCTTGGAATAGATGAACCATTTCCTAAGATTTTCCATAAGGGCCCACTTAGAATTCCCTTTGGACTTTTCAGTTAAGTATAAGAATATATCTGGGTCATACTGTCAGCTCATCTACCTCCATAGTTGAGAACCAAAGAAGCTAATCAGCAGTATGGACTCAGCCATGAAACTGAGGGTGCTCAGTGGTTGGTGGCCATACCGATTCCAACAGAATCTTTGTTCCGGCATAGTTCTTTCTCTCTAATTACATATATAATAATATATATAATTATATATATACATATTATCAATATATATAAATATAAATCTATATGCAATACCTCATGAACTGTCTCTTATTTATTTATTTATTTGGTTGCATCAGGTCTTCACTGCTTTCTCTAGTTGTGGTGCGTGGGGGCTACTCTTTGTTGCAGTGTGTGGGCTTTTCATTGCGGTGGCTTCTCTTGTTGTGTGGGCTCTAGGCGCACAGGCTTCAGTAGTTGTGGCACAAGGGCTCTAGAGCGCAGGCTCCATAGTGTGCGCACGGGCCTAGTTGCTCCGCAGCATGTGGGATCTTCCCGGACCAAGGCTTGAACCGTGGCCCCTGCACTGGCAGGTGGATTCTTAACCACTACGCCACCAGGGAAGTCCTGAACTGTCTCTTCTTGAACTCACATTTTCTTTCCTGCTTGGACCTACTCTTATTAGAGTTGACTGCCAACTTTTTCTACTTACCCTCACCCTGTCCTCACTATTAGGCCTTACTCATCCCACTTTTTAGGTCACAATTCCATTATAAAAAGCTTTCTTAGATATTGACCTTTCCCTTCTCTTCTTTGATTTCATTGACTTAACCTAAATCTAGAACCATTAGTTTCTGGAGCAATAAGGAATCTAACCTCACCCTCTTCTTTTATAGGTAAATATAATGAAGAATATATAATGATACATTCAAGGCTACATAGCTATATAGGAACATTACTAGAAGTACTTGTACTACATATGCCTCTCACATTTGTTAATATCATTGTTATTATTTATGATACTTTATATCCTAAATTATTTTTTTATTAAGGCATTATATAATAACAAGAGTTAAATCTGATAGTGATACGACAACATTAATTCATTTATTGAACACATTTATTAAGCATATACTCTGTGTCAATAATTATTCTGAATACTGGGAATTAAGCTGAAAAATAGAGTAGAAGAAAATCCCAACCTTCATGGACTTTGCATTCCTGTGGTGGAAGCTAGATTCTAAACTTATACATAAGTGAAATATATAATGGTTTGTGCTAGTGCTAAAAATTCAAGCAGGAAAGGAGGAGAGGAAATGTAGGCAGTTACAGGTTCTGTGTGTGGGGGGGAGGGGGCAGGGGTGGGTGTTGGGGTGGTGAAACCAAGGATTTGAAAGTGAGGAAAACTAAATATCCTGGAACTGAGTCAATGACGCAGATGCCCTTCTTGATTTAACTTTTGCTAATGAAGAAGGATTACCAAATATAATCCTTCCAAAATTTTTTTCTTCCTCCTGATGTGAACAGTGTAAAATTGTGGCAGAGGGTAATATAAGGAAGGATAGTTTGCCCTGGCTGCCACCCTCATTACCTTCATTTTTCTTTCAGAATCTCATTTATCAAAAAGGCACAATTCACCCATTGGCATGGCAATCACTAGTTAATTTAAATCTAGAGTTTGCATTTCATTTTCAAGAACCGATTTCCTTACTAGGAAGCAAAAAAAGTGTTTAATCAAGGCTGTGTGTAGGAGAAAAAGTAAGATGCAGAAAGGATCTCTAGCCGCCAGGGCCTCAGCTCATATATCCATGTATTGGACATTCACAGGAGAGGGCAACAGTTTGGAAACCCTTTTACTGTGTAAAACTGGAGAGGGAATTGGTGCTGGTGACTCAGAAAACAGAAATAAGTACTAACCAGTTTTCTCTGCTTTTCCTAATCCAGTGAGTGGTACACTGTTTCAAAACTAGGGAAAAAAATCTTCAATTAGGTGGGGATGATTAAATAAGGGAAATAATGTCTCAATTATTTTTCTTAACTTGTGTTTGTTTATACATACCGTAGTTGGGGAGGAATAGATATGTTAAATTTTCCTGGTGTTCTTCCTGCTTCTCCTACAGTTCTATTTCCTTTCCCAGTTCCCTTCCTCTCCCTGCTCTTTTTTAAAAATAAATTTACTTATTTATTTATACTTTATTTTTGGTCTCGTTGGGTCTTCGTTGCTGCACGTGGGCTTTCTCTAGTTGCAGCAAGCTTGGGCTACTTTTCGTTGTGGTGTGTGGGCTTGTCATTGCGGTGGCTTCTCTTGTTGCGGAGCATGGGCTCTAGGCGCGTGGGCTTCAGTAGTTGTGGCACGCAGGCTCAGTAGTTGTGGCTTGTGGGCCCTAGAGCACAGGCTCAGTAGTTGTGGCTCATAGTCTTAGTTGCTCCGCGGCATGTGGGATCTTCCCGGACCAGGGCTTGAACATGTGTTCCCTGCATTGGCAGGTGGATTCTTAACCACTGTGCCACCAGGGAAGTCCCCTCTCCCTGCCCTTAATGTTGGTGTTGCTTAGGCTTCTTTCCTTTGTTTACTGCTCTCCTTCCTCTAGCTCCCTTCCTTGGATAATCTTGCCCATTAACAGGGCTTTCGTTGTCACCTAAATGGTGATGACATCCCACTCTCTCTCTTTCCACACCTTATTTCATTTCTCTTAGACTAGTAATATTTCACTTGTACATCATATGGCCACCTCAAATGCCTTAGTTATGGAAATAAACTAACTACCATTGCTCTACAAATTTGCTCATCCTTGGGCTTCCCTGGTGGCACAGTGGTTAAGAATCTGCCTGCCAACACAGGGGACATGGGTTCAAGCCCTGGTCTGGGAAGATCCCACATGCTGTGGAGCAACTAAGCCCATGCACCACAACTACTGAGCCTGCACTCTAGAGCCCACAAGCCACATCTACTGAGCCTGCGTGCCACAACTACTGAAGCCCGTTCGCCTAGAGCCTGTGCTCCATGACAAGAGAAGCCACTGCAATGAGAAGCCCATGCATCACAGAGAAGAGTAGTCCCCACTCGCCGCAACTAGAGAAAGCCCGCGCAGCAACGAAGACCCAACACAGCCAAAAATAAATAAAATAAGTAAATTTATATAAAAAAATTTGCTCATCCTTTTTAATTCCCCATTTCATTATTCATCCCATCTCCCAAGCCAGATACTCAGGTCATCTTTGACTAATCCCTTTTTATTATTAATCAATCCCTGATATTGCCAGTTTTATGTCCCAATAATATTTTGGGTTTCCTTCTCTCCATTCCTATAGCTCTACCCTAACTTAATTCTTATCTCATCTTCATTTCTCCCCCGACCCCTTCCATCTTCCACATTTCTGCTGGAGAGGTCTTTTAAAATGCAAATCTGACCATATTAATATCTTGCTTTGATCATTCCCCATAATTGACTTCTTTAGATTTGTACTTTTTCTTACCTAAAGTCTAGCTTTATATTGCTTTATAATACAATCCTCATTTTGGAAAGAAATTCAACAAAGGTATTAAATGATAGAACCATAGAATCCGAGAATTGAAAGACTCTTTAGGGGTCACCAGTGAACCATCTTTCTCCTCTCTGGAGCTATCCAAGCAGAAGCCATGTGTCAAATAAGAGGGACTAAAAATGGAGAGAATTTAAGTCTTAGCTATGACCTGAACTAGATGAACTCTCAGCCTCCATCCAAGCCAACTCTGGATTGTTTGATTTGGAGAAGTCTTATTAATTTTCTCAGCTCAGCTTAATGACATTTTCTTCATGAAGTCTTCCCTCATTTTTAGCTAGAAGTGATTTTTTTTAACTTTTTTTCATCCTTGAGGACAGACATGTCTTTTTACTTTTGACACATGGAATGTACCAAGTAATGCTGAATGGATAAGGGAATACAAAAGAACATTGAGTTTTCTATGTTCTAGTTTGTACTGTTATTATTGGTATAATGTCAAGAACTCAAACTTTACCTTCAAGGAAACTTTAGGTCAAATTCTGGTTCTAGTTCTTGCTAATGTTATTATATTAGAAAAAATGATTGATTAATGATTGTGAAGCTTGGTTTCCTCCACTAAAAATTGAAAATACTAACTTCTGCTCTTAGGATTTCAGTAAGGATTTTCAAAAAAGTAAACTTGAGAAAGCTTGAGAAATTCTCATTACCTTTTTATAAATTCAGTTTTCACTTATTGAGCATTTATTATGTACCAGCTTTCTGCTCTAATTCATCTAATCCTTATAATCAACCCTATGGCTCATTCTATTACAGGCCTATTTTATAGATGAGGATGAGAGGCAGAGAGAGGTTAAGTAATATTCCAATGTCTCACAAATAGTAAATAGTAGATCCAGAATTTGAATTGAGCTAGTCTGCAGATGCCAGACTCTCAACCTCTGTGTTTCTCAGACTCAGAAAATTGCTCTTATTGATCAGTCACCTGCCCAAAGAAGATGGCAGTCAGCCACATGGAAATCCAGCAGTCTGGTCCAAAGGAACTGTGAGCCTTTGGTGGGCCAATTCAGTTCACTTGTGTTTCACTGATAAATCTGCAAATGAGCAGATGGCTCCTTGGAAGAATGGAGGAGCAATTTCCCAGAGAGTTAAAATAAACTATAATCAACCATGTTCAGATATTTAGAAGACTTAACTAGATTAGAAAGACTCATTAACAGTATATTATGTATTGAAACAGAATGAAGTAACCTCTGTTTGTCAGGTATAACACAGTGGGTAGAAATAAAGCCCAAAGAACAGCAAACATTACAGACTCAGTTAAGTTTACATATTTACCTGTCCCTTGCTAACATGATTAAGTAAGTGCTTCCAAACGGTTGACAGTTTGGTCATAACCAAATCCCACTAATCATAGGGTACTAGAGAACTCATTTATTTACCAGAGGAAAAAAGAGACTTGCATGATTTAGTGGGGTTTTCCTATCAACAATATCTGTAAAACATATTATTTAGTAATACTTCAGAGATGCATATGTAATTTGAAGTAAATTAATATTATAATCAGAAGTGTCTATTTTGTGACCCATATCCAATTGCAGTTGTTATGGCATGTTTGTCCTTGTGTGTCTGCCTGGTTACCAGGAGAAAGTCTGCCCTGGGCTCTGTGTTATGCAGGAGGCAGTGCTTTTTCTGAGCCTCTTGGAGGCTTGCATTACTGAGTGACTACGGGACCCCAAGTGGGTCACAGCACCTCTCAGACTCTCTAACTCACATCTTTATTGTCCACTCACTCATTCATGCATAGTAAATGTTCAATAACTATTTATTGAATGAATGAAAAAGTCAGTCAGTCAACCCCACTCTAAGGAGGTTGGGAGACAGCAGCAATTCTGGGAAGAAGAACTAGACACCCTTCTGAGAGTACTTTTGAAAGTGACTTGATCAAACTTGGCACTAAAGCTGGTTTGGGGAATGGAATGTGTCCTATGTGAGGCAAAAGTAACCTATTTCTGGGTTGTAACCAGCTGTCTGGGGGAGGAGTTCTAAACGTATGTGATACAGCCTCAAGAATCACTTGTTTGACAACATGGTGTATAAGTGGGGCTTTTATAGGCAGAGACAAGCCTTCAGAGAAAATCATCATTTAGGTTCCCAAGTCTTTATGAAAACTATGCAGTGTTTAACAATGGTAGGGAAATATTGGAGATTTCACTAACCTAAGAATTTATTGGAGTTTGTTGCCCATGACATAGCTGCCCATTAAAGAGTTCAACTGTGTAGGTCTTAGCAGGTTGGCAAGGGCCAGGCCTCTGCACTAGTTCAGGAAAATGAGGAATAGAAGCTTTCTTAGGACAAGGCACCCTTGTGCCTTTGGCATGGTAAATATTGCCTAGGGACTTTGAGATTTTCAGGGGCCCATAAAAATATTTGAGGGCTGAAAAAAAAATGTTGGCTTCAAATATGAAAAAACAACAGCAAAATTAAAATAAATTTTTAATTCAATTTGTACAAAGTATAACATCATTTATTCTATTACTTGTTAAATTTCTTCTTAATTAAAAGTTGATTTTATTTGGAAACAATTTGGAGATTGAATTTTTTTACCTTGCCACAATTCTCAAGATGAGTGTTGACTACAGAGAATTTATGTGTACCATATAATGTCTAAAACAAAATTATAAAACTCTTTCAAACATGTTGCAGAAAAATGTTATATTAATTATATCTAACAAGGGCCATAGAAGAATTTTAATATATTTGACACAGTAGTATCACTGCCCAAGGCTAAAGTAACTTGAATGACAATTTGATGATAAGCAACAGAAAAGATGTCCATATAAACAGCTTCAGGAAACAGGATTAAATCAAGGAGAAACACACCAATACATATATTAATCAAACTAACAAAAGAAAAAATATTAAAAGCAGCATGGGAAAAGCAACAAATAACATACAAGGGAATCCCCATAAGGTCAATAGCTGAACTTTCAGCAGAAACTCTGCAAGCCTGAAGGGAGTGGCAGGACATATTTAAAGTGATGAAAGGGAAGAACCTACAACCAAGATTACTCTACCCAGCAAGGATCTCATTCAGATTCGATGGAGAAATTAAAACCTTTACAGACAAGCAAAAACTAAGAGAATTCAGCACCACCAAAGCAGCTTTACAACAAATGCTAAAGGAACTTCTCTAGGCAGGAAACACAAGAGAAGGAAAAAACCTACACAAACAAACCCAAAACAATTAAGAAAATGGTAATAGGAACAAACATATCAATAATTGCCTTAAATGTAAATGGATTAAATGCCCCAACCAAAAGACACAGACTGGCTGAATGCATACAAAAACAAGACCCATATATATGCTGTCTACAAGAGACCCATTTCAGACCTAGGGACACATACAGACTGGAAGTGAGGGGATGGAAAAAATTATTCCATGCAAATGGAAATCAAATGAGCTGGAATAGCAATACTCATATCAGATAAAATCGACTTTAAAATAAAGACTATTACAAGAGACAAGGAAGGACACTATATAATGATCAAGAGATCAATCCAAGAAGAAGATATAACAATTGTAAATATCTATGCACCCAGCATAGGAGCACCTCAGCAGATAAGGCAAATGCTAACAGGCATAAAAGGGGAAATTGACAGTAACACAGTCATAGTAAGGGACTTTTACACCACACTTACACCAATGGACAGATCATCCAAAATGAAAATAAATAAGGAAACACAAGCTTTAAATGACACATTAAACAAGATGGACTTAATTGATATTTATAGGACATTCCATGCAAAAACAACAGAATACACTTTCTTCTCAAGTGCACATGGAACATTCTCTAGGATAGATCACTTCTTCAGTCACAAATCAAGCCTCGGTAAATTTAAGAAAATTGAAATTTATCACGCATCTTTTCTCACCGCAGTGCTATGAGACTAGATAGCAGTTACAGGGAAAAAACTGTAAAAAATACAAATAACATGGGGCTGAACAATATGCTACTAAACAACCAAGAGATCACTGAAAAAATCAAAGAGAAAATCAGAAAATACCTAGAAACAAAAGACAAGGAAAACACTATGACCCCAAAGCTATGGGATACAGCAAAAGCAGTTCTAAGAGGGAAGTTTATAACAATACAGTACTAACTCAAGAAATAAGAAACATCTCAAATAAACAACCTAACCTTACACCTAAAGCAATTAGAGAAAGAAGAACAAGAAACTCTCAAAGTTAGCAGTAGGAAAGAAATCATAAAGATCAGTTCAGAAATAAATGCAGAAGAAATGAAGGAAACAATAGCAAAGGTCAATAAAACTAAAAGCTGGTTCTTTGAGAAGATAAATAAAATTGATAAACCATTAGCCAGAATCATCAGGAAAAAATGTGAGAAGACTCAAATCAACAGAATTAGAAATGAAAGAGAAGTAACAACTGACACCTCAAAAATACAAAGAATCATGAGAGACTACTACAAGCAACTATATGCCAATAAAATGGACAACCTGGAAAAAATGGACAAATTCTTAGAAAAGTAAAATCTTCCAAGACTGAACCAGGAAGAAATAAAAAATATGAACAGACCAATCACAAACACTGAAATGAAACTGTGATTAACGATCTTCCAACAAACAAAAGCCCAGGGCCAGATGGCTTCACAGGCAAATTCTGTCAAACATTTAGAGAAGAGCTAACACCTATCCTTCTCAAACTCTTCCAAAATATAGCAGAGGGAGGAACACTCCCAAACTCATTGTACGAGGCTACCATCACCCTGATACCAAAACCAGACAAGGATGTCACAAAGAAAGAAAACTACAGGCCAATATCACTGATGAACATAGATGCAAAAATCCTCAACAAAATACTAGCAAACAGAATCCAACAGCACATTAAAAGGATCATACACCATGATCAAGTGGGGTTTATTCCAGGAATGCAAGGATTCTTCAATATACGCAAATCAATCAATGTGATACACCATATTAACAAACTGAAGGAGAAAAACCGTATGATCATCTCAACAGATGCAGAGAAAGCTTTTGACAAAATTCAACACCCATTTATGATAAACACCCTCCAGAAAGTAGGCATAGAGGGAACTTTCCTCAACATAATAAAGGCCATATATGACAAACCCACAGCCAACATCATCCTCAATGGTGAAAAACTGAAAGCATTTCCACTAAGATCAGGAACAAGAAAAGGTTGCCCACTCTCACCACCCTTAGTCAACATAGTTTTGGAAGTTTTAGCCACAGCAAGCAGAGAAGAAAAGGAAATAAAAGGAATCCAAATCGGAAAAGAAGAAGTAAAGCTGTCACTGTCTGCAGATGACATGATACTATACATAGAGAATCCTAAAGATGCTACCAGAAAACTGCTAGAGCTAATCAATGAATTTGGTAAAGTAGCAGGATACAAAATTAATGCACAGAAATCTCTGGCATTCCTATACACTAATGATGAAAAATCTGAAAGTGAAATCAAGAAAACACTCCCATTTACCATTGCAACAAAAAGAATAAAATATCTAGGAATAAACCTACCTAAGGAGACAAAAGACCTGTATGCAGAAAATTATAGGACACTGATGAAAGAAATTAAAGATGATACAAATCGATGGAGAGATATACCATGTTCTTGGATTGGAAGAATCAACATTGTGAAAATGACTCTACTACCCAAAGCAATCTACAGATTCAATGCAATCCCTATCAAACTACCACTGGCATTTTTCACAGAACTAGAACAAAAAATTTCACAATTTGTATGGAAACAGAAAAGATCCCGAATAGGCAAAGCAATCTTGAGAATGAAAAACAGAGCTGGTGGAATCAGGCTCCCTCACTTCAGACTATACTACAAAGCTACAGTAATGAAGACAGTATGGTACTGGCACAAAAAGAGAAAGATAGATCAATGGAACAGGATAGAAAGCCCAGAGATAAACCCACACACATATGGACACCTTATCTTTGATAAAGGTGGCAGGACTGTACAGTGGAGAAAGGACAGCCTCTTCAATAAGTGGTGCTGGGAAAACTGGAAAGGTACATGTAAAAGTATGAGATTATATCACTCCCTAACACCATACACAAAAATAAGCTCAAAATGGATTAAAGACCTAAATGTAAGGCCAGAAACTATCAAACTCTTAGAGGAAAACCTAGGCAGAACACTCTATGACATAAATCACAGCAAGATCCTTTTTGACCCACCTCCTAGAGAAATGGAAATAAAAACAAAAATAAACAAACGGGACCTAATGAAACTTCAAAGCTTTTGCACAGCAAAAGAAACCATAAACAAGACCAAAAGACTGCCCTCAGAATGGGAGAAAATATTTGCAAATGAATCAACTGACAAAGGACTAATCTCCAAAATTTACAAGCAGCTCATGCAGCTCAACATCAAAAAAAACAAACAACCCAATCCAAAAATGGGCAGAAGAGCTAAATAGACATTTCTCCAAAAAAGATATACAGACTGCCAACAAACACATGAAAGAATGCTCAACATCATTAATCATTAGAGAAATGCAAATCAAAACTACAATGAGGTATCATCTCACACCAGTCAGAATGGCCATCATCAAAAAATCTAGAAACAATAAATGCTGGAGAAGGTGTGGAGAAAAGGGAACACTCTTGCACTGCTGGTGGGAATGTGAATTGGTTCAGCCACTATGGAGAACAGTATGGAGGTTCCTTAAAAAACTACAAATAGAACTACCATATGACCCAGCAATCCCACTACTGGGCATATACCCTGAGAAAACCATAATTCAAAAAGAGTCATGTACCAAAATGTTCATTGCAGCTCTATTTACAATAGCCCGGAGATGGAAACAATGTAAGTGCCCATCGTCGGATGAATGGATAAAGAAGGTGTGGCACATATATACAATGGAATATTACTCAGCCATAAAAAGAAATGAAATTGAGTTATTTGTAATGAGGTGGATAGACCTAGAGTCTGTCATACAGCGTGAAGTAAGTCAGAAAGAGAAAGACAAATACTGTATGCTAACACATATATATGGAATTTAAGAAAGAAAAAATGTCATGAAGAACCTAGGGGTAAGACAGGAATAAAGACACAGACCTACTGGAGAATGGACTTGAGGATATGGGGATGGGGAAGGGTGAGCTGTGACAGGGCAAGAGAGAGGCATGGACATATATACACTACCAAACGTAAGGTAGATAGCTAGTGGGAAGCAGCCGCATGGCACAGGGATATCGGCTCGGTGCTTTGTGACTGCCTGGAGGGGTGGGATGGGGGGGTGGGAGGGAGGGAGACGCAAGAGGGAAGAGATATGGGAACATATGTATATGTATAGCTGATTCACTTTGTTATAAAGCAGAAACTAACACACCATTGTAAAGCAATTATACCCCAATAAAGATGTTAAAAAAAAAAAAAGATGCCGAATAGCCAAACAATCTTGAGAAAGAAAAATAGAGCTGGAAGAATTAGACTCCCTGACTTCAGACTGTACTGCAAAGCTACAGTAATCAAGACAATATGGTAGTACACAAAAACAGAAATATAGATCAATGGAACAGGATAGAGAGCACAGAGATAAACCCATGGACATATGGTCACCTCATCTTTGACAAAGGAGGCAAGAATATACAATGGAAAAAGACAGCCTCTTCAATAAGTGGTGCTGGGAAAACTGGACAGCTGCGTGTAAAAGAATGAAAGTAGAACACTTCCTAACACCATACACAAAAATAAAATGGACTAAAGACCTAAATGTAAGGCTGGAAACTATAAAACTCTTAGAGGAAAACGTAGGCAGAACACTCTATGACATAAAGCACAAGATCCTTCTTGACCCACTTCCTAGAGTAATGAAAATGAAAACAAAAATAAACAAATGGGACCTAATGAAACTTATAAGCTTTTGCACAGCAGAGGAAACCATAAACAAGATGAAAATACAACCCCTCAGAATGGGAGAAAAATATTTGCAAACGAGGCAACTGACAAATGATTAATCTCTAAAATATACAAGCAGCTCATGCAGCTCAATATCAAAAAAACAAACAACCTAATCCAAAAATGGGCAGAAGACCTAAATAGACATTTCTCCAAGTAGACATACAGATTGCCCACAAACACATGAAAAGATGCTCAACATCACTAATTATTAGGGAAATGCAAATCAAAACCACAATGAGGTATCACCTCACACCAGTCAGAATGGCCATCATTAAAGAAATCTAGAAACAATAAATGCTGGAGAGGGTGTTGAGAAACGGGAACCCTCCAGCACTGTTGGTGGGAATGTAAATTGCTTCAGCCACTATGGAGAACAGTATGGAAGTTCCCTAAAAAACTAAAAATAGAATTACCATATGACCCAGCAATCCCACTACTGGGTGCTTACCCTGAGAAAACCATAATTCAAAAAAAATACATGTACCATAATGTTCATTGCAGCACTATCTACAATATCCAGGACATGGAAACAACCTAAATGTGCACCAAAAGATTAATGGATAAAGAGGATGTGGCACATATGTACAATGGAATATTACTCAGCCATAAAAAGGAACAAAATTGAGTTATTTTAATGAGGTGGATGGACCTAGAGTCTGTCATACAAAGTGAAGTTAGTCAGAAAGCGAAAAACAAATACTGTATGCTAATGCATACATATGGAATCTAAAGAAACAGTACTCATGAACCTAGTGGCATGGCAGGAATAAAGATGCAGATGTAGAGAATGGACTTGAGGACTACAAGGGGAAAGGGAAGCTGGGACAAAGTGAGAGAGTAGCATTGACATACATACACTACCAAATGTAAAATGGATGGCTAGTGGGAAGCTGCTGCATAGCACAGGGACATCAGCTCGATGCTTTGTGATGACCTAGAGGTGTGGGATAGGGACGGTGGGAGGGAGGCTCAAGAGGGTAGGGATATCAGGATATATGTATACATTTAGCTGATTCACTTTGTTGTACAGCAGAGACTAACACAACATTGTGAAGCAATTATACTCCAATAAAGATGGAAAAAAAAAAAAAACAGCATTAGGGAAGTTCAAGAGAAAGCCTCTGAGAGGTCTAAAAGATAGGTAGAGCGTAGGGGTGGAGACTAGGTAATATTAGCCACCAAGGAAGGTTGTCAACAAGCAGTCAGCTTTCCTCCCACACCATGAGAGAACTGGCAAAAGCAAGTCATGGCCGCAGCCCTAGAGAACCAAAACTGGGGTTTAGGATCAGGGCTTTTTTCTGAGCAGTAAGTCAGTTGCTGAATTAGTACAAGCTAGCACACAATAAAAGCTGGCCTTGGTAGCAAATTTGACTTATTTATGAGTCCCATGAGTTTTAAGCCAGAATTCAGTTTCCCCTTTGATCAAAAACAGGTTCCAGAGCCTGTGGGGATCAAGACAGTCAACATATATTTAGTAGGTACCTACTGTGTGCCAGGGACTGTGCTAAGTACTGGGAGTACAGTAGCAAACAATCAGATGCTAATTTCTAGACCACAGTGTTTAATGTCTAATGAAAGAGACAGACATTAAACCTATAACAAATGTGGTAAGTGCTACTAAGAAGATGTACAGGGTGCTAAGAAACTAGCACAAAGACTGGGAGCAAGAGACTGAGACAGGGCATTACAGAAAAATCAAATGTAGAAGAAGCATGCTTGGGGGCATGGCTATGGATTTTGTGGGACTGCTACATCAACCAGGGCTGAAGAGCTCTTGGTTAGCCCTGCCTGGACAAGATCTTTCCTAGGATAATATGTGACATTGAGAAATACTTTCTTGGAATATGTTTGAGGAGCTCTGGATTACTGTGCTTTCTCTCATGAACGTGCTGTCATTAAAATTTTTTCTCTTTTACTAACACTTCCTCTCAGATACTATGGCTACCATCCTTGCAAATAATCAGTTAGTGTCAGCCTATTGGACTGTCCAGTCGAGAAATCTGTCCTTTTTAATCTTTAATATTTAACTCAGGCCCTTGCAGCCTCAGGCATCCCTAACACATGCATAATTCTCTAGGATTATAAATAAGTTATTTTCAACACCAATTAACATCATCATCAAAAATATTGTGCATGTCACACATCTCATGCAAGCAGTAAGCACTGACTGTGCAAAGTACTTACAACTGGAACCCACCCAGTTCAAATGATTTCATGCAGAGAAAATAAATACCAGTGAGCAGGCAGCTTGATCTGAGTAGAGTAGACTTTTTTTTGTTTTTTCTTTTTCTACCTCCAGCAGCCCTTAGCACCGTGCCTTAGTTATGAGTGCCTTACTCATATTTTTTAAAATGAAAAGTATATGGAACTTGGTATATCTTTCCAATGCCATATCTGATTTTGAAAGTTGAATCACCTAGCTTTTTTTATTTTAGAGATAGTACCCCTGTCCCTTTGCCTTCTTCCGGAGGGGTGAGATGAAATGTGATAATGCAGTCATTTGTACTGAGCATGTTCCAGCTGAAAGGCCTTTGTGTAGGTGCTTTGAGTCTCAGAGAAAGGTAGTCATTGTTCGTCTCTAGTATTTGAAGATGACCTCACCGATAGGGTTGTATCTCCAAGTGACTGAAATGGCTATGGTCTCAGAGGCGTGTGGGAAGGTTTTTCTTTGGTTTGTGGTGAGAGCCTGTTTGCAGGGCCTGGTATTTGTAGCACAACCTTTCTTCAGGCTGCTTTTCAAGATGAGCTGGCTCATGTCTGTTAACTGCACACCAGGTTCTTCTGTTGGCGGGTGTTCTTTTCAAGAATTCCATAGTTATCGAGAAATGGACCATGTTAACACAAAGTTTTATTGTGTTTTGAGGCACTCTGGGGCCTCTGACAGCTGCTTTCATTTTTCAGAGTAAACTGCTGCTGAAGGTTTGGCAAAGGTTAATTTTTAAATGGATTCTATGCTGCTATATGTGGCATCTCCCTCAGTATTTGAATTATTCAGCACATAACCTCACTGTTAGGTCATATTTTTTTCTTTTTTGAAATTTTTGTTGGTCACCTTTAAAGCTACATCAATCTTGGTAATGGAAAAAAAAGTCAGTGTAATGATCTGCTTTGAAAATAAACAGTATAACTTGACTTTGGCGTTGAGAGCCTATTATCATGTGGTAACATCATTCTATTCCAATGACATTATCTGCTAAGGATATTATGATGGTGGAAAATATTTCAATTTTGTTATCGGAACAATGAAGCTGTGATATTTAATTATAGAGAAGTATGCTTAATTTGGGGAATCTGGTATGTTGACTGTCACAGTTTACTCATAAGAAGTTTGGGCAGTTATTATCAAATTTGAACAGAATATTATTTAGTGACCCACCCATGTTATTGATTCAACACTTTCCCTCACTTTCTGAAGTCTTATTCTTTGAAATTTGAATTCTTCCATTGTTTATTAACAAATTAATTAATGAGCTCATTTGATAACTGTAGTCGTGGGTAGTAGTGAAGAGCTAGGGAATTGAGAATAAGATCTGTCACCAGTTTTAATTCTGTGGGGGTGAAACCTATATGAATGACTCAGCAAGAAAAGTATTACCAAGTTGAAATGTTAACAGATTAGGGAAAGTGCATTCTCTCTCTCCATATGGACACAAACACACACACACACACAGTGTGTTGGGTAAATTAAAAATAAAACAAACAGCCTATGACTACATTGATTAGACTGTTACGTGATGAATAAAAGTTATCCTTAAAATGGTACAGAAGGTGGCATGGTACATGGTGGCATGTCCTTAAAATGGTACAGAAGGATAAGATTTGAAAGGCAATTCAGGGTACTTCCTATTCTGTAGTAACTTTCCTGCTGACAATCAGTTGTGCCATCCTATACTTTATTGAAGTATAAGTTGACTTACAATTTTAGTTTCAGGTATACAATATAGTGATTTGATATTTTTATACATTACACACCATACAAAGTTATTACAATATTATTGGCTATTTTCTCTGCTGTACATTGCATCACCATGACTTACTTATTTTCTAACTGGTAGTTTGTACCTCTTAATCACCTTCAATTATTTCATTCATCCTCCCATCCCCCTCCCCTTTGGCAACAACTAGTTTGTTCTCTGTATCCATGAGTCTGTTTCTCTTTTGTTGTATTTATTCACTTGTTTCATTTTTCATATTCCACATGTAAGTGAAAATATACAGTATGTGTCTTTCTCTGTCTGACTTATTTCACTAAACATAGTACCCTCTAGGTCCATCCATGTTGTTGAAAATGGCAAGATTTCATTCCTTTTTGTGGCTGAGTAATATTCCATTCCACACACACACACACACACGTGCACACACACACATACATACACACACACACACACAAAATCTTCTTTACCTTCTTTATCCATTCATCTATTGATGGACACTTAGGTTGCTTCCATATCTTGGCTATTGTAAATAATGTTGCAGTGAATATCGGAGTGCATATATCTTTTCGTTATTTTTCTTTTTTGGCTGTGCTGTCTGGCTTGTGGTATCTTAGTTCCCTGACCACGGATTGCACCCAGGCCCTTGGCAGTGAAAGCACAGAGTCTTAACCACTGGGCCTCCAGGGAATTCCTGGAGGGCTATCTTTTCAAATTAGTGTTTTCATTTTCTTTGGATAAATATCCAAAAGTGGAATTGTTGGATGGTATGGATGTTGTTTACACTCCATGTGTTAGTGTTTTTTCCTAAAATTTTTCTTCCTAGAATTGATTTCTAGTTTTATACATTTGTGCTTGGTAAAGATGCTTGCTATGATTTCAATCTTCTTAAATTTATTGAGACTTGTTTTATGATTTTAGCATGTGGTCTATCCTGGAGAATGTTCCATGTGCACTTGAAAAAAAATGTGTATTCTGCTGTCTTTGATTGGAATGTTCTATAGATATCTATGAGGTTCATCTGCTCTAATGTGTCATTTAAAGCCACTGTTTCCTTATTGATTTTCTTTCTAGATGATCTGTCTATTGATGTAAGTGGGGGGGTATTAAAGTCCCTTATTATTATTGTATCACCATCAACTTCTCCCTTTATGTCTATTTATATTTGCTTTATATATTTAGGTGCTTCTATGTTGGGTGCATATATATTTACAAATATTTTATTGTCTTCCTGGATTGACCCCTTTATCGTTATGTAATGCCCTTTTTTGTTGTTTTTAATAGCCTTTGTTTTAAGCCTATTTTTTCTAATACAAGTATTGCTACCTGAGCTTTTTTGTTTGTTTGTTTCCATTTGCATAAATATATTTTTCCGTCTTTTCACTTTCAGTCATTGCATGTCTTTAGCTCTGAAGTGAGTCTCTTGTAGGCAGCATATATATTAATATACGTCTTGTATTTTTATCCATTCAGCCACTCTTTGTCTTTTGATTGGAGCATTTCATCCATTTACATTTAAAGTGATTATTGATAGGGATGTACTTATTGCCATTTTGTTAATTGTTTTCAGGGGTTTTTTTTGCAGTTCTTGCCTGTTCCTTTCTTCTTCTTTTAGTCTATTCCCTTGTTGTTTGATAATTTCCTTTAGTGTTGTGTTTGGTTTCCTTTGTCTTTATTTTTTGTGTGTCTCATGTAGGTTTTTGGTTTGTGGTTTTCATGAAGTTCATGTATGATGAATTATAAATAGCGATTTGTTTTAAGTTGTTGGTCACTTAAGTTCAAACACGTTCTAAAAGCTCTACATTTTTAAAATCCTCCCCTTCAATGTTTTATAAATTTTTATTGATGTATAGTTGATTTACAATGTTGTGTTAGTTTCAGGTGTACAACAAAGTGAATCAGTTATACATATACATATATCCACTCTTTTTTAGATTCTTTTCCCATATAGGTTATTACAGAGTACTGAGTAGAGTTCTCTGGGCTATACAGTAGGCCCTTATTATTGAATAGTTATCTATTTTATATATGGTAGTGTGTATATGTCAATCCCAATCTCCCAATTTATCCCTCCCCCCTCTCCCCTGGTCAACGTTTTATGTTTTGACAGCATATTTTACATATTTTTATTTTGTGTATCCCTTAACTATTTATTGTAGTTGTAGTTGGTTTTATGTTTTTTGTCCTTTAAACTTTTTTCCATACTAGCTTTTTAAGTGGTTGATCCACTGCCTCTATATACATTTGACTTTACCACTGAGGTCTTTATTTTTTACCCATATATTTTTTATTTCCAGTTATGTCATTTCCTTTTTTTTAAATGAAGACCCTTTAACATTTCTTGTAAGTCTGGTTTAGTGGTGATGAACTCTTAGTTTTTTCTTGTTTGGGAAACTCTTTATCTCTCCTTCAATTCTGAATGATAAACTTGCTTGGTAGAGTATCCTTGGTTATAGGCTTTTTCCTTTCAGCACTTTAAATATATCATGCCACTTCTTTCTGGCCTGCAAAGTTTCTGCCAAAAAGTCAGCTGATAGCCTTATGGGGATTCCCTTGCATGTGACTTGTTTTTCTCTTGCTGCCTTTAAAAATTCTTTCTTTATTTTTAACTTTTAGACCTGGATATCCTGGACCTGGATATCTCTTTCCTTTCCCCGGTTAGGGAGGTTTTCAGCCATTATTTCATCAAATGCATTTTCTGGCCCTTTCTCTCTCTCTTCTCCTTCTGGGACCTCTATAATGCAAATGTTAGTATACTTGGTGTTGTTCCAGAGGTCCCTTAAACTATCCTCAATTTTTAAAAGTACTTTTTTCTTTATGCTCTTCTGATTGGGTCATTTCCACTATTCTGTCTTCCAGATCACTTATACATTCTGCAGTATCATCTAATCTGCTGTATCTAATGTATTTCTCATTTCAGTTATTCTATTCTTCCACTCTGATTGGTTCTTTTTTTATATTTTCTAAATCTGTTGAAGTTCTCACTGTCTTTCTCTTTTGCTGAGTTTAGTGTGCATCTTTAGGACCGTAACTTTGAACTATATCGGGTATATTACTTATCTCCATTTCATTAGGATTTTTTCTTAGGTTTTATCTTGCTCTTTCATTTGAAACTAACTTCTTTGTCTTCTTATTTTGTTTGATTTTTCTGTTTGTTTCAATGAGTTGGGTAATACAGTTATCTCTACTGGTCTTGAAGGTAGGGCTTTGTATAGGCACATTCATATGCAGCCTGTATGTGCTTTAGTGGGAGGGCTGAAGTGAGCGTAGGCCAGGGCACAGCAGGGACTGCATCTTTGTGGGTGGGCTGGAGCTGTAGCTTGTCATGGGCTGGGGATTTTCTACAGTGTGATGGGGCTGCTGCCTTGGTGGGTTTGCTGGAGCCAGACCCAGGTGTGGGCCAGGGGGCTGCTGATGCAGTCTTGGCAGGATGGCTAGAGTGTCAGGTGCTATTCAGTCTGCTGCTTCTGTACTAGAACTTGGAGCAAGTGAGTTTGCATTCGACCCCTTTAAGAGCAGAATCTTGGTTTCCTACAGCTCTTTGGGACTTAAGCCTTGCTGGTTTCAAAGTCAGTTATGGGCCTCATCTTCCTGGTACCAGACCTAGGGATGGGGTGCCCAGTATGAGGCAGAACCCTTTGCTTCTTAGGGAGGACCTTTAAGTTTGTGATATCCCTTCCTGTTTGTGGGTCACTGTGCTGTGGGTATAGGTCCAGTCTAGATCACTTCTCTGACCCTGCTACCCATCTCAGTGTGGTTTTAAAAACCAGACTTAATTGTAGAGGAGCTGTTCTGCTAGTCTTCAGGTCATTCTCAGAGGGTTGTTCTATATGTAGTTGTAGTTTTGGCATGTTCCTGGGAGAAGATGTGCTCAGGATCTTCCTACTCCACCATCTTGATCCTGTGGGGCCATCTTACCTTCTTAAATGCTCTTCAGTTACAGCCATTGGCTAGCCAAGAAATAGGTGTGCCCCTTTTGCTGAGTACCTGCTATGTGTCAGACATCATGCCTGATCCAAAGGGAATGTAGAAATGGATAAGGCACACATTGTCCTCCAGGAGCTTTCCATTTCATGGGAGACAGACACAACAAATAGCTGTGCTTGGTGTTCACATGTGATCAGTGGTGGGAAAGAGGTCATTAGAAGTGGGAAATAGTGAAGAAAGCCACACCACACTTATTCCTATCTCACTGGTACATTAGCAAGCACTGGTTAATCACAAAACTAGAAAATTCTCTAATTCTTGAGCTAGAGGAAACTCAGAAAACATTGAGTCCATCTTACTTTGACAAATGAAACTGCTAAACATCTGAGAGTCACAGTGGTTTCCCCAAGGTCACAGGGCAAGGTGGTGGCAGAACTAGCAACAGAGCCTAGTCTCCTGACCAGTGTTCTTCCTACTATATCAAACTCTTTCCAAAGTTCTATTTCCATCCTGAGGTCAAGGAGATTGGAATTCTGCTGTTGCAGGAGTTACAGGGGGAGACTTGATCTACTTCACAATGTTCCTTGGTCACAAGTTCTGATGTGAAATTTTTATGTTTCCTTTTTGTTTGTCTGGGGGCAAAAGAGGTAACCTGTCTAACAGCAGGCTGTCACTGCATCTGGGCCAGAGATGCTCGATGCCCTGATTTTGGCTGTTGAAACATTCTGCGTCACTACTTGGAGTGTTCCCAGATTCACAAAAGTGCCACAGGGACTATGAAAAATAACCTTTGTATATATGGAGGGTTGGGAAGAATGAAGAGGGTTGTATTGAGGGCTACCACCAAATTCACATAGGAGTTGTGTTCTCAAACACAATATAAGAAGAAATAAAATACCTTTTGTTTCTGGCAGGGGTCCCCAGTCAGCCTCAAGGCTGGTGACAGTAAACTGTGAAGAAAAGTAGCCCAGGCTACATTTGAGCTGGCACTGAGCAATCTGGACAATTGACAGAAATATGACTTTTCTGGCTTGTAATTCTCTACTTCAGCTCAGTGCCTTTTGTAGGTTATTTTAGTATATACAGCAAACTAAAAGTTCTTCTTTCATGGACTTTTCAGGTAGAATGTATATGTGAAAGAAACCATTCAAGAACTGATTTTAAATAACCTACACGTTTGATTATAAGTAGGTGGTAAGTAAATATTGGTGTTGTTATATTTTAAAGGGAAGCTTTACTTTGTTCATTCTTTATAACTTCATTTTAAAAACATACCAATTCATAGAATTGTCTCTAACAATGAAAGAGCTCTCACCCCAAACCAAAACAACCAAAGCTGATCACAAAGGCACATACATCACTGGTAATTCTTTATAGGAAGCAAAAGGAGGAATAAATATAGGTCTGGGTACCGCAAGTTCATCTCATGTCAACACATGGCTTTGTGACATAGAAATCAGCATATAGGTCAAAATGCTTTGGAAAAATACAGATTCTTTAAATATAGAATATGTAGGTCTTACTTAATCCAGTCAGCAGCATTTTTATATTAATGTATGAATGTGTTATATTTACATTTATTTAGGAGGCAGCATGTTGAAAGGAAAGTAAGACATGTGAGTCAGACCCATTAAGGTTAGGATCCTTATTCAGGCCCTGGAAAGGTTACTTAATCTTTTTGAATCTCAGTTTTCTCATTGGCAAAAGGAGAAATTTGCTCATGTAAAAGTCTTGCCATAGTACTTGTTGCATTATGGGCACTCTGTAAATGTTAGTCCAGTTTTCCTTCTTAATTCCTGTCAAAATAAACCAGTGGGGACATGATTTTGGAAGCTCTCATTAACTATCCTTTTTTTTTTTTCCATACCCAATAAATCACTCTCTTACAGTTGGGTCCCTTGGTGGGCATATCTCAAATTGATTATAAAATTCTAACAGAGAGAAGCTGTCAGAGGACCAACTTGGAAGGGAAGCCCCAAGAAAGGCTATAGGTCTCATCTGAGAACAAAAAGAAAATCAATCAAGGGCAACGTTGCAGAGAGAGAGAAAGAAACCAAGACACACATCGTTCTCCTTTGTGATATCAGTCAGTGTTCCAAAGGCAGGGCCATCCTATCTTTTATTGATAAAACTGGGATGCTTTTGAATGTGAAAAAGGACAGGGGAAAAATCCCGTATCAGATGGGTTGCTTGGAGAACAGACATACATGTGGACTGTCCAGAGCAAACCAGGATCTACGGTCTCCTTGTCTATAGGAGTCCCATGGACTTCAAGCAGTGGGGTGTCACACACACCTCAGCCAGAATCCCCGTGGGTGGTTAGACATACCGTGATCAGTTATGAGCCTCAACTTATTTATTCATGAAAGAGGGTTAATGAAAGCTATGCCTAAGGGCTGTACTAAGGATCAAAGTCATACATCTAAAGTACTTGGTACAAGCTGGTGTGCAGAAAATAGGGATTGTTATTTTAAGTGCATAAGGCATACAGAAAGCCTGAATGGAAAGGACCTGAGAATACAAGTAAATCTCCCAAAGGGAAAGAATCTCCCCTTTCCCTGACTTCACCATTACAAAACTTGGAACATGGGACGTGGGAGAGAGAAGGACATTTACCAGCATCTTATGCTGGTTGCTGTTAATTTTGGACTTTGTTAACCAACTTTATTAAGTATTTTGCTGGTTATATTATTGTTATATTGTTTTTTAATCTAATTAATAACATGCTAATCTAAAAAAACTATGGATAGATCAGGGATCAAGAGAGAAGAGATGTGTTTGGGGGAAGAATGATTGCCCCATGTGTGGGGTGCTGGCAGTGAATTTTCACAGGTTAGGAGAGCTCAACTGTAAAAATTTGGGATTAATTGCTTCCCTTTCTCTAGAAGGCATGGATATAAATGGCCATGCAGGTTCTGGAGCTTCCTGTTAAGGAGGAGAGTAGCAATCCCCTCCTTTGCCCACCTCTCATACCAGTAGGAAGAAAGCTTTACATTTATAGATAAATAAGCACACACATACATACACAGATACTTTTTTTAATTTCAAATTTTATTCCATTTTTTGTTATTGAATAGACAAATGTTTAAGCATTATACATGCTATTTTTATTCTTTAGCTGATTATATCTCATGTTTAAAAATTCAAGCTCATTTTCCGTATTCTCTTCTTAAGCATATTAATATTTATGTTCACAAATACTTACTTTTGATTCATTCTTTTTTTTTTCATTGTTTGTTTCTACTTTATTTCTTAGTACATTTTTTTTAACATCTTTATTGGGGTATAATTGCTTTATGATTCATTCTTTCAAACCACCCAGGCAGCACTTTTAAAAAACAGCATTTGTTGAGACTGCTAAGCCTTGAATAGGTATCCAAATACCTGCTCAGTATAAGTGTCATGTCCTCAGACATCACCCTGCTGAAACTCATCAGTTGTAAAATAAGGGGTGGGGGGTGCGGGGAGGGGTTGAATATTCTGTCATGCGTGACCGTTGTTATAAGAATGTGTGTTCACTTTTGTTGTATCTTTATTAGCAAAGCAAAAGAGGAGGTTCAAATCTGGAGTGTTTAATTGCTTTAGTGGATACAAATTTGACTATGAATAGTTACTGAAATGAGACTGCATTTGTAATTAGAAGGAACCACATGGGCTGCATGAGGTCCTCCACTCTTTGACCTACTCATTGACATTTTTTCTTCATGCCAAACCACTCCTAAATACCCAGCTTTTGTGAGGGTGTGCGTTTCTACCAGCCGTTGGAGAAATAGTCTGTTCTTTCATTATTTTTACTTTAATAAACAACAAATTTTTCCTAGGATTGTTGAGTATTTTCATTTTAAGAACAAATTAACATATATATTTATATTTTTGTTGAAACTTTATGTATTATTTTAGCAAAGAAATGTTATAGTATCACCAACCCATATACATGACTAAAATATAGGTTTTCTGAGCATTCCTCCCCCGAAATTTGCCCTTTATGTGATCATGATGTATCTTAAAAGAGGCTCAGTTTTATGGTCTTTATAATGGTGAAGTTAACTTTGAAATCAGAATTGAGCAATAAATTGAAGTCTTTATTTCCCAACAGAGACAATGTTCAGTTTGACGTATTTAAATCAGCAATAGGTAAGTGTCCCAGTCCCTTGGTAGGAAGGGAAATCGTCCCAATCCCACGTAAATGCTATCTTGTAATTGACAGGGTTTGGTTTGGCAATTAAGCTTGCCAAGAGTAACAGAACCTGGCTTCCCTGAGTGGTTTTTTTTTTTTTTTTTTTTTTGGCAGTTCTTATTCTGGCAAACGTTTTGGAAGTTCTTTTGTAATTCTTGGAGAACACCTTCAGTAATGTTCCTGTATGATTAAGAGACACATCACGGCTAGACAATTTAATGCATGTCTGGTAGGACAATCTAGCCTGGCTAGAAGTTGTTGGCAAACTGTTGTCTATTACGAGAAAGTAAAGGGAGTGAACAAGAAATTTCCCAACTAGTTCCTCCCACTGCACCCCCATCTATTTTATTTTAATTTTTGAATTAACAAAGTAAAATGGACCTTTTGGTGAGCAATTCTGTGAATTTTAATATATGCATAAATTTCTATAACCACCACCACAATCAGGATACAGAATTGTACCATTGTTCCCCAAACTCCTTTGTACTATATCCCCCCATAGTCACTTTCATCTCATCCCTAACTCCTGGCAGCCACTGATCTGTTCTCTATCATTATAGTTTTATCTTTTCAAGAATGTTTTATAAATGGAATCATATAATATGCTCCCTTTTCAGATTGTCTCCTTTCACTTAGTGTAATGCCTCTGAGATTCATTCAAGTTGCATGTAGCAGTAGTTTATTTCTTTTTATTACTGAGTAGTATTCCATTGTATGGATGTGCCACAGGATGTTTTATCCATTGAAGGACACTTAATTTCCTTCCAGTTTTTGCCAGTTATTAATTTGCTATAAACATTAATATATAGCCTTTTGTGTTAATATAAATTTCATTTCACTAGGATAAATAGTGAGGAGTGGGTTTGCTGGGTCATGTAAAAGTGTGTGTTATTTATATTCCTATGTGTGAGTCCATCTGTCCTGTAATCTGGTCATCACTTTGTATATATATCCATATTTCTAATTTTAGTCATTCAAATAGATATGTAGTGGTATCTCATTTTGATTTTTTCTTTTTTTTTTTTTTTTTTTTTTTTTGCGGTACGCGGGCCTCTCACTGCTGTGGCCTCTCCCGTTGCGGAGCACAGGCTCCGGACGCGCAGGCTCAGCGGCCATGGCTCACGGGCCCAGCCGCTCCACGGCATGTGGGATCCTCCCGGACCAGGGCACGAACCCGTGTACCCTGCCTCGGCAGGCGGACTCTCAGCCACTGCGCCACCAGGGAAGCCCCTCATTTTGATTTTAATTCACATTTCCTTAATGGCTAGTGATGTTGAACATATTTTTACATGCTTATTTGCCTTCCTTATATGCTCTTTGGTGAAGCTTTTGTTCAAATCTTTTGCATATTTTTCAAATTGAGCTATTTGATTTTTCGGTACTTGAGAGTTCTTTTATATATTCTGGATACAAGTCATTTGTTAAATATGTGATTTACAAATATTTTAAATGTTTTCTCCAGTCTGTAGTTTCTCTTTTCACTTTCTTAAGAGTGTCTTCAGAGCAAAAGTTTTTAATATTGATAAAGGCCAATTTATTAATTTTTATTTTATGAACTGGGCTTTTGGTGTTAAATCTAAGAACTCTGTTTAACCCAAGACCAAAAAGACTTTCTTGTCTGTTTTTGTCTAGGACATTTATAGTTTTATGTTTTACATTCATATCAATGATCCATTTAGAGGTAATTTTTGTATAAGGAGTGAAGTTTAGGGCAAAGTTCATTATTTTTATTTTTGCATATGTATTTCCAAATTTCCTAACACCACTTATGGAAATGACTATCTTTGCATCTTTGCAAAAATCAACTGGTTGTATTTGTGAAGGTCTATTTCTGGACTTCCTTCTGTACATTGACATATGTGTCTATCTTGTTATCAGTACCACACTGTCTTGATACGGTAGCTTTACAGAAATTTTAAGATTGAGTGGTGAGATAACTTACATTTTATTCCTATTTCAGTTCTTTGTTTAAATATAAGTTTTAAAATAAATTTGTCTATAGCTACAGAAAACTGCTGGGATTTAATTAGAATTGCACTAAATCTGTAGATCAATTTAGGAAGAATTAACACCTTTACTATTGTTGAGTCCTATAATCCATGAATATGGAATCTCTATTTATTAGGTCTTTAGTCATTTATTTTTAAAATTATTTTTTATTTCTTTAATCAGTGTTTGTAGTTTTGGAAAACATCTTGTATATTTTGTTAAATTTATACCGAAGTATTTCATTTTGGGGAGCTATTGTAAATGATCTTGTATTTTAATTTTGGTTTCCAGTTGTTCATTTCTTGTACACTATATTGGAATACCATTGATTTGTTGACTTTTTATGCTGTGAACTTGCTAAACTCACGAGTTCAAGAAGTTTTTTTTTTTTTGGTAGACTTCTTGTGATTTTCTATGTAGAAAAACATGTTGTCAGAATAGGGATGCTTTTTTTACTTTCCAATCTGTATGCTTTTACATAGTCTTACCTTATTGTACTAGCTAGGACTTCCAGTGTGATGTTGAATACGAGTGGGGAGAGTTGACATCCTTGTCTTGTTTCCAGTCTTATGAGGGAGTCTTCCCTGTTCTGAGTGTTAGGGAACCCCTTTCGTGCTCCTTGATACAGAACTAGAGGGCTTCTCTTCTAGCTCTCTCTTTCCACTCTAATGCTACTTCCAGGCAAGGTAACTGCCATGTGTCCAAGCAAGGTGATAGCAGAAGAAAATAAAATTGTGAACTCACCACTAGTTTCATGATACTTTGAATTCTGGTGTTTTTCCCCAAACTCCTGTATTCTTTTCCGAGTTCTCAAATAATTGCTCCAAGTGTGCTGTCCAGGTTTTATAGCCGCATTCAGTGGAAGAGACAGGATAGAGTGTGCTGTCCTGGAACCAGAATCATTTTATGTTTTTAAAAATAAGAGATTCTTTTTTCTGTTTCTAGACATGCTTTTTCCCTTCAAATTTTGGGAGTAATTTTTACAGGAATTTTAGGGGGAAAATGTTTTAATGTTTTAAAGTAAAATAGAGTACTTTGGAAATTTTTTTGTCCCCTTTGCATTCCTTTCTCTGTGTGTTTGTTGAAGGGTAGGGCTTTATGTTTTATATCTCAATATTTAAGACAAGTGAGATTATAGGATACAGGTGTAAAATATCTTTCTCTTCTTACCACTTAATGCCAAACAGACACACTCAGAGTGGCTAATTCTTTCCTTGTCTTGCAATCAAATCTTGGGCAGGCCTCCTTTGTTATCTGGTTCCTCTTAGATTAAAAAAATAGTCCTCCAGTCATTTTATTATGTCAAATCATTTCAATTCAAGAATTATCATATATGTCCCCACATAATAATTAGAACTTCAGCCTTATTTTAAAGTTGAATCTTTTCCCCTGGGGCTGCTCCAGACCAGGGTCCTATAGGAGCAAGGAAACAGAGTTGTCATTTTCTCTGTTTTACCTACTGACACTTCTTTTTTTTCCTCCACTCACTAGACACCTTTGACTTCCACAGGACTGAAGGGTAGAGTTGGAAATGTGGAGAAGAGCTAAGGGTCAGGAAAAGTATTAACTTGGCTGGCACTGTTGTGAGTTAACATTGGCCCTAGACTTAACAAATATTTAAAGCTAAACTGACCTTTCTTATTTGTAGGGTTTTCAGATACTCACCAACAGTTCCATGACACTGATGATGCAACACCTCCACATAAACTCTTAGTGTTGGGCTTCCAACACGTGTCCCAGTGGCTTTTGGGGGCAAAATTCATTTAAGATTATTGTAGGCCAGGGCATTCTCTCTCTCTCTCTCTCTCTCTCTCTCTCTCATTCTCCCTCACCCTCTTCCTCTCTCTCTCTTCACATATACATATAGTCCACAGGAAAATCACTTGCTTTCCCAAAGCATAGCCCTCTACACTGCTGCTTCTTGCCCTTTAAATCTCTTGGGTGTGAGTCATACCACAGTCTACCATATTCCCTAAACTATTCAAGTATTCTTGAGTCTTTCTGGATTAGCTTCACACCTGGTGGGTCTCATAGCACATTAACAGTTCTCTCCAAAGAATGACTATAATTTTCTACTAACTTGTCCCAGACTCCTCAGCCTATTTTATGGGGTGGAGGTTAATGGGAAGGTCACAAAGTGGTTTTCTACCACTATACAAGTCTTTAGTATAGTGTAGCAACTTACTCTGGAATGTGAGTAGGTGGCCTAACCAAAAACAAGAGAGGAGGAGTCCCTTTGTAACCCCCTATTACATGTATAAATAATCCTTTTGATCTTTATATGACTGATAGCATATATTAGCTGGAAGAAGATAAATCTTGCATCAAATGTAGCTGGTGACTTAGCAGAGAGGCAGACTCATTGTATACATACAACAGTACTGGTTAGATTCTTTACCATATATTTTTAATTCTAATGGCCCCATCAGTGAGGACTTTCTGCCTGCATTGTCCTCAGGATTAGATGTTACTGTAGAAATGAAGAGAGAAAGAAAGAGTCATTGCTCTGCTTGGAGTTTCAAAAGCCTTTTGAAGGTTTCAGCCTTTTATATCATTTACCAAATTGTGGGTAAGTGCCTGTTGATATAAAATGATTTTCCCACCATGCAGAGAGGCAAGGGAGAGAAACTACATAAGAAAGGGAGACAGAAAAATGGAGGTTTGGGAGAAGGTGAGGGGATCACATGACTCTCTCTATCCAAATCTGGGTTAGGAGAGAAACCATAGGTAGGCTTTGGGGACCCAAAAGCAGAGATTTGTGTCTTGCTCTACAGGATGACCACAGGAAATGCTGTATACCTTTCAGAGATCCCATATCCAGGATAGAGCAGAGGTTGGAACAGTAAAGCAAAAAGGCAGGGGATGTCAGAAATAAGACCTGTTTTTAGCCCCTGAACTCTAGTGAAATGGGACAACATTCAACATTTTCCCATGGTCATGAGAGGGAAGAGTGGCAAATGGTCCAGAAGAGACCTTGTAGAACATAGACCCTGTGGCCCTGAATACTGGATGCCATGCAGGCCCATAAGTATCAGCAGCTTTCGGAAACAGTGGGTCCAGGGGCCAGTGGCCAAGATCAAGCAGGAAACATTAAATCTCCGCAGAGAGGTCAGGTGATTACTACGGACTGGACATGGGCCACTCCCTCTGCCCCCCGAACCCCCCAACTTCTAGGATACCAAGGTGTTCTGAGCCTCCTTCAAAACCAGTCACCACCCAAGAAAAAGGGAAGGATAAGCAGAGAGTAAGATTCCTGAATTAAACGACTTGTTAACAACAATAATACTAAGTTCTAAAATAGAAATATCTCAAATGGGCAAGATTAAGCTTTCTACTGCTGAACTGGATCCAGTTTTGCACAACTGAGTCTATGACTGTGAAATTAAAATCCATTTATACATGTATACTTGCCCACTAAACTGAGAACAATTTGAGGGCAGAACCCAATTTCAATGGATGATTTTATCCCTGGGACCTAATAAAATTGCCTGAAACAGGGTAAAAATTGAGGAAGCAGATATTGTATTAAATTAATATGAAAGAAATAAAACTTTTAATTTGTGAATTGGTTAGTTGTCCTCTATCCTAGTAAATAAAATTGCTACCACTTAATGAAATTTTCAGCTCTCTAGTTCCTTTTCATCTGAGACTGGGTCTAGCCTCACTTTTCATGATAGCAAGTGAGCTTCTGTGATAATTTCTCTGATACTTCTTTTTTTTTCACCCTGTATCTTTGCCAGTCTATTTTTTGCAGGTGAGAGTCACGTCCATGGCTCATCCCTCTCTCTTTTTATAAAAACTTAACAGAGAAATGCAGAGCTGGAAAAGGAGTCAAAAGAAAAAACCGCATACTAGAAAAAGGGCTCTGACAAAAGGAAAGTACAGTAAATATAATAATTCAGTGTTGTAAAGGCTCTTATAAAAACATGTTTGTGGGACTTCCCTGGCAGTCCAGTGGTTAAGACTTTGCCTTCCAGTGCAGGGGCTACAGGTTCGATCTCTGGTCAGGGAGCTAAGATCCCAAAACCAAAACATAAAACAGAAGCAATATTGTAACAAATTCAATAAAGACTTAAAAAAAATAAAAATTTTAAAATGTAACAAAAACATGTTTGCACTATGACATGATTCTTCTATGGATTAGGAAATAGTTTCCACATGTAGAAGATGAATCTCTCGTAGATGTTTCTGTACAGTCAACAAAACTTTCCTGCCATGTCAGGAAACCATTTTTCAGTGCCACTTATTAGTGATTTCTCTTTCACCTCCGTTGTTATCTCTTTTCTGATAGAAAGAATGGAAACGACTGGGCAGGGGACAGAATTCCACATCAACCTGTGATAAGATATCTTGTTAAGTAATAGTTTCCTACTTAAAGTGCTTAATTCTAAGTGTAATTTTTAGAAAACCAAGACTTCATTTAGAAGCAGGAGTGGTAAATTCAAGGACAGTCTTTTGCTTTTTATCAAATGTGAGAAGGATCTTCAAAAATCTAAGCCACCAAAGAATGTTTCCGAAGCACTACCTAGGTTTCTAAAAGCTTTCTTGCAGAATTTATTTTAAAGTATAGCTTGCATAATTTTGAGCATGAAATTTGATAAAACATTAATTACCTGGAATTTCTTCATTCAGAGAAAATTTAATAGAGCTATACAGGAATGCCCTGGTATTCAGGTTTTTGCCCAGTTAAGAAAAAGGCTAAATAGGTTAGATTTCAATTAGGAAGTTGTACTTCTTTGTCAAACAAAACAAAAACAACAACAACAAGAAAAATCCAAAAACTGACAAAACCACTGTAGTTTGGAGAAAACATTAAGTGTAGACTACAGAGATGGTAGAAATAATGGTAATTTTTAGTGGAGTTTTTTTGTTTGTTTGTTTTTACTCTTTCTGCCTTTGAAATTGTAGGTTAATGATATGATACTGCTTAGATGAGATGGACTAGTGTTTCCTAGTAATGAGAATAGAAAGATAATTCTCTATACTGAGAGGAAGTATAAGAGAATAATGAAAATATGAGCTCTAAAGACAGACTGCAATGGTTGGAATCCAGTTCCTGTGCTTTTTAATGATGTGACCTTAAGCAAGTGAGATAATCTCATAATACTTGAGTTTCCTTATGTGTAACATGGGTATAGTAATGTATTTACCTCAAAGAGTTGTGAGGAATGAGTTAAAATATGTAAAGCAATCACAGCAGAGCCTGGCACATTGTAAGCCCTCAGCAAGCCTAGTTGTTTTGACTGATTACTGATGGTTGGATTTTATTATTGTGTCCTAGAAGTAACCCCCATATTCAGTTAGTCTTGCTGTATATTATTGCCAGAAAGGATAGTTTAAGTTCAGCATCCTTATATCCAAAGCATCTAAACTAAGAGATGTCAAGTGATATTTAATTGGTTTATATCCAGTAGTTCAGTACAGCAAGTTAAGTCATTTATTTACCCTTGGGGTACAGAAACCTTATCTCAAAAACTACATGCATATACTGTATTTTCCAAAATTAGATACCATCTTTATAATGAATCATTAGAATTGACTGTTGTTTTGGGAGATGATTGGCAATTCCTACCTAGAAATTTCCAAGCTAAAATTCTTATGGTATGCCATATAGATCTAGAGGTTTGAGGCTTTTATTGGCCATTCATCCATCTGTGGCTTGCAACCAGGCCTGCTATCAGGGGAAAATGTTGGCATTGCATGTAAGTAAACTCTTGGCCATCCAAGTCAAGTGGCCCTTCATTCAGATATGTGTCTTGATTAGATTTTTCATAAGAAAATGTTAATCTTACTTTCTGCCTAGTTGGTTGTTAAATATGTAACAGAATATTTTCACTGAACGCTTCCTCTGGGGAATGTTCTTTGAACTTTTTGATGACCAACTATTATTCAAAAAATTCCTTTGTGATAATATTTATGAAAATTTAGCCAAAGGACATGAAGTCTTCAAGATATGCCACATTTTCCTCTTAGATCAAGCAATAACACCAAGAAGAGCACTAACACTATATTGTTTGGTGTCATTATAAAACTGATTTTATTGAAGAGTGTTTCACTAAATTCATCACATGTCTACTGTAGGTGCATTGCTAAAGACATTATACACTCCATAAAGGAGAGCACAAGAAAAATTATTCTCAGGTTTCACAGAGAAAATTATGATTCCTCCATTATAACAAATCTTTTTAAAAAAATCTTATTCTGGGTCCTTATTTGCTTTCGTCACTAGGAATCTCATTGATTCTAGCAACTTTTAAGGTACTATCTTTCTAAACCTTTGTCAGGTCGTACACAGATAGCAAATGCTAAAATTTGTATGGCATGCTGAGGAAAAGAGAGGAGGCTGCTAATGGCCAGAAGTAGCCAGCCTAGGGTTGGGTCATCCAACTACCCCTGGCTTCCCTGAGGGCCCAGAGTTCAGTATGTTTACACACCAGAAAACCATTCATGGCATGCCATTGAGAAATCTCTGTTCTGTAGCATACAGTTATATGATATCCTTTCAAACTGTATGAATGATTGAAATCAACCTTAAAATCTTTGTGGAAGGAGGCAGGAAATAAAAAACTAAATCATCAGGTAATTGATTAAAAGCAGAGAAGTGGAGGACACCAGAGGAGTGCCAAGATTATAGAAATGTAGAACAGAGGTTTAGCAGCAGCCAGTCTGTCAGCATTTTGCAGAGGACCCTAAAGAGAAGGAAAGCTCCTCGTAATCCTGGGACTTGGTATGTAAGAGTGAACTTGGGTCCAGAGCCCAGACAAAACCTAAGATGTATCTGAATTTCAAAGGCCATGATATGACAATTCCAAGTGCATATTAGTAGGGAAAAGAAGATTGAGGAGATAAAGAAGCAGGTTTTCAGAAACTGAAACAAGGAGAAATACACATTGTAATCTACCTTCTTAGACATAACTAGATAAAAGTTTTCACAAACATTGAAGGAGAAACTAGAAACTGACATCAGAAACCCACTGTAAATAATGTAAAATTAGCTTTGAAATCTGTGTTTGAGTCAACATTGTAGTAAAATGTATGTAATATTCAGTATATAATGTGCTTTTAGTCATTTAAAATTATTTTTTGTTGTTATTGTTACCATTCATTAAGTAAAAAACTGAAGGATACTTCCCTCTCTTAAAGCAGGATTCTTGAATCCAAAATGGAATAAAATCAGGTCATTTGTACTCTTCAGAAAATATTTTAACAAGGCTTTTCTCTCCCTCTGGAGATGCTACACAACATAATTTCAGCAAACAAATAGATTCTGCCATCTATCTGCTGACAACTCCCACGTTAACATCTTCAGCCAGATAAAACTCTAAATTTGTATATCCAATTTTCTACTCACCATCTCCCACTTGGCTGTCTGTTAGACATTCTAATTTCAAAGTGTCAAAAATGATCTCCTGATCTTGCTCCCACACCTCTTTCATCCAGAACCTTCCTTATCTTAGTTGATAATTGCATCTTTCCAGTTGCTCACATCCCAAATTTAGGAGTCTCTTTACTCCTTATTATACTTAATTCATCAGGAAACCTTTTGGCTTTACATTCAAAATATATCCAGAATTTAACCACTTTCGTCTATCACCACCCTGGTCCAAGCCATACTTATCTCCCACTGGATAATTGCAATAGCCCTTGTCTCCCTGCTGCCACCCTTGCCCCCTTTACAAGCTACTTTCAACACAACAACCAGAGTAATCCTTTAACATGGAAGTCAAATCATGTCACTCTTTATTATTATCGTATTATATTTCTAAAAGCTCCTAGAACAGTGCCTGGTATATATTCTGTGCTTGTGACTGAACACATGAACACCCATTCTTAGAAGAGAATACTATCCTTAGAGAAAGTAACTTACTTTCTCAATATCAGAGTAGCAGAATTTAACCCAGGTATTTGAACTCCACACTATTGTTCTTTTCACTATTCTATGCCTCCTCCTAGACATATTGATAGAATCCTCATGGTGGATATCAGGATTTTTCTGAGAAAGAGTGTTGTACTAGTAGGAGTCTGAGTTCAAATCCTGATTCTGCTGCTAAGCAGGCAGAATCTGAGTATAACTTTTTTGGCTTGCAGAAGGCAGTTGAACTAGATAATTCCTAAGGTCCATTTTAGAGCCAAATAAGTCCAGTGACACTGCAGAAGTTTCCCATTTTTCAACATCCATTCAACTAAAAAGCAACTTGAGAGTATCAGCAGGACAAGGGAGCCTACCAGATATGCTAATCTGATTCTTAGATTTCCAAGGACAGCCAGATTTAGTAACCTCGTTAAGTGGGGCAAGGTTTCCCAGGGCTGGTTGCTAATCAGTGACGTTTGGCTCAGTTGGCACTCTCAGTGGTAATGTATGCAAATGTGTATTGTTTGGATAAAACTGAGTGTGACACCCAGTTTGTATTTATTCTATGTATTTGAAATCAAATCCACATCCAAATTAGTGGTGTGATGCCTTAAAGTTTATAACAAGCCTTTGTGTGGTTTTTCTAGCTCATTGCATTAGAGCTCACTGTATATATATATATTTGTGCAAGTATTTGTGTTTATTCCTTTACCTCAAATACAAGTTTTTTGTCTCAAAATACACTTTCCCAACCCCAGGCAGCCCTTTATTCCAGCCAAGATAGGTTTCCTACAATATCTTTAATCTCGCTTTTTCTTTTCTTGAGACTTTTCATTTGTGTCTTCCTCCCTCCCTCCCTCCCTTCCTTCCTTCCTTCCATCTTTCCTTCCTTCCTCCTTCCCTCCCTCCCTTTTTCTTTCTTTCTTTCTTTCTTTCTTTCTTCCTTCCTTCCTTCCTTCCTTTCTCTCTCTCTCTCTCTCTCTTTCTTTCTTTCTTTCTTTCTTTCTTTCTTTCTTTCTTTCTTTCTTTCTTTCTCCCTCTCTTTCTTTCTCTTTCTTTCAGCTTACTTTCTCCTAATCACTTTGACTCAGATTATTTTTCTTAAAAAAGGCCTTCCTCCTTCTTTCTAACAATCCTAACTCATCGTCATTAAAGATGCAATTTACCTACGAGAAACCTTCTTTGGCTGCTTTCTTTCAGTCAGAACACGAATTTTCTCTGTGATTCCAGATAATCCTGTTTATTACCGTTAATAATTTATTATTTGTAGTTTTCGATGGTTTCTTTGCTAGTCATTCTCCTATAATAATGTACTTTTTGGCACTCACTGCATTGCATACTTCTTGAGGGTACTGATTTGTTTTCTAGATCCTTTAGACCTTTCTTTTCACGTATTAGTACAGGTTTGGGTAGCGAGAAGGAAACTCCCTAATAGTCTGTGTGTCAGTTGTCTATTGCTTCATAACAAACAGCTCCAAAACTCTGTGCTTAAAACAACCATTTTATTTTACTCATGGTTTGGGGCGTAAAGAAGTTGGAATGGTTTGGCTAGTGGTTTGTCTCGCATCCCTCTGATGTCAGGTGGGAAAGCTGGGACTGGAAACCTACTTCCATGACGACTTCTTCATTCACATACTGTTAGGTACCTTGGTGTTCCTTGCCCTGGCTCTCTCTGCATGGTGTCTCATCCTCCAAGGCCTCTCCATATGGCTTGGGCTTCTCAAGGCACTGTTGTTCCGAGGTATCACACTTCTTGCATCATGGTTGGTTTCCAAGAGGAAGAAGTCAGAAGCTGTCAGGCCACTTAAGAGATGTGCCTAGAACTGGCACAGTGACACTTTAGCCCTATTCTTCTATTTGTCAAAGCAGTCACAAGGCCTTCCAGATTCAAGAGGGTTGGAGAAATGAACTGCAGTTCCTGATGGGAATGTGACAAGGTAACGTTGCAGGAGCGTATGCAGGATGGGAGTCATCTGACTCTGCAGAGTAAATTCAGTGGTTTTATTGTGGAAATGCATTTGAGTAAAATGTATAATATATGAATTGGAAAGTCAAAATTTAGAATGTCAAATGAATGCTATTTTAGGTCAACCAATCAATAAAAAACAAACATATAGACCAAAATTTTATTAAGAGGATCTGCACAATTTGGTTCTGCTCTGAGGTACTGTGACCTAACTCATGACTAGAAAATGATGTGCTGTTGGTGGTATGGTAGACTCTGTTCTTTGATTAGGCTGAATGTAGTAATCACTACTTTTATCACAGCAGCTCTTGCTGTGTCAAGTGTAGTAATGGCATGGCCATGGTATTTTCTCTGTAAATGGGCTGGAATTTAGTTTGAAATCTAACTTATTAAAAAGGCATTCATGGCTTTTCCAGCTTAGCTCTCTAGTCTCAAGTGTCATCAATTCCAATCTTACAGTATTCTTTTTGGTTCCTCAGATTAACATATAAAACAAGCAAGAAAAAATTATATTTATTTATTAACTTTATTATTTTTTAAATATGTTTTAAACATGTACTATGTTTAAAATGCTTTGTGTACCATGCAGGATAAAAGATGAATTTTGGTTATATTGAATGGAATAAGATCTTAATTTCTGATTTTTAGGTTTACAATCCTGTGTGTCTGTTTATATTTATGTGTTTTAGGATTTGAGTGAGTTTGCTGATATAGGCTACGTAGAGAACTACCCACTTGAGCTTCCCTATTATTTATACTGACTTACCTGCAGTCTTAGGAACTGCTGATAATAGAATCTTTTCCAAAATTCTTAAAATTAAATACCCTTTACTGAAAAATTACTGGATATGGAATGAATCAGAAACATGTGGATTAAATTTCCCTGAAAATTTCTTTGGTTATAAAAATTAAGGGGAAAAAGTGTTTGGCCAGATGCATTGTGGGTGATGCCAAACCCACATTGTTTGAAAAATGTGTGTGCTGGTTAGATAAACAAACAAACAAGTTTTATTTCCCTCTTGCCTTGTAAAACATCACACTCACTGTAAAAATCTCAGGTCAGCTTTCAGCCAGGTTTTATAAAAGTTTTTGAAAAGTCTGTGGTTTTCTACTTTGCCTCATCATTGGAGGCAAACAGCTATATAGATGAATGTTCCTGAGAAAGCAAGTAAGCAATGCTGATGTTTCTCAATATATTTCAGTGGATTGAGTGATGTTAAGATGTAGTTGTGAGATTTGATTTCCGAATGCCAACTGAAGATTTTATCTAGAATAGATTACTTCATAAGAGAAGCAGCTGACTTGTTCAACTGAAACTGTTCAAAAATTTTGACATGACATATGTGAAAAGAAAATATGCCATTATCATTCAAACAAGAAATCTGAAACTAGTTTAGTTTACAAATCCTACTTAGTAAAAAAAAGTGTGTTAGGTTCAAAATAAATTTCATTGTAATGGTCCCTATCATTCTTCCATCCTCTTCATCAAAAGCGTCAAATAATCAGTTAAGCGTCTATGTCCCTGTACCCAGCACAATTTAAGGAGAACCACGTGGATATGGTCTCTGGTGATTAGATAGACACGGATATGTATACCTTAGTACAACAGAAGAAAGATATTAAGAAATAAACGGTACACAAAATATTTCTGTCAGTGGCCCTCACACTTAAGTATGAATAATTATCACCTGGAGAGATTATTAAAAATACAGGTTGCAAAGGCCTCCTCCCTGGCCCAGAGGTTTTGACTGAATCAAGGGTCAGGAATCTTCATTTTCATCAAGGATCTAAGTTGATTCTAATGAAGATTATCCAAGTAGTACAAACATGCATTTAGAAGAAGAGAAAACTTGAGGTTGCTATTGGGAAGAAGCACTAAGGAAATTCTACCTCAAGACACATGAAGACAAGGACAGTTATATCACCTAATCAGTACCAGTTTGAGTAGATGTTATTTTTAGACTATAATTATGAATTTCCAGAAATGCATGTTTGTTTAATAAATATTTATTAAATGGACAGATAAGTTCTTTAAAAAATAAAAACACAAATCCATGCCTTCATGAATTTTACATTCTAGTTGGGGGACACATTCTATAAAAAAGAAATAAATAAATAGCTTGTATATCAGGTAGTGATAAGTGTCAAGGAGAAAAAAAAGTGGGGCGGGGGTTGAAATTTTAGGAAGAATGGAGAGAAAAGTTCTTGTTAAGAAGGTGATATTTGAGTGAAACTTAAAGGAGGCAAGGGAACAGGGAACAGTCACTGGAATACCCTACAAGGAAAGCTTCCATGCTAAGGGAACAGCAATTGCAAAGGCCTTGAAGTGGAAGCATGGCTGGTGTAGCTGGAATGGAATGGTCCAGGAGAGTAGAAAGCAAAGAAGTGAGAGAATGTAAATAGGAAGGGGGTTTAAAGAAGACTTTGGCTTCTCTGAGTAGTATGGGATGACATTAAAGGGTTTGAGCAAAGGCAAAACCAACACAAAATGTTTTCACTCTAAATGAAGTGGAAATAAAGTGCCCATTTCCTTATTCTCTCTGTAGTGCCTATGGAGCTAGTAGTGTGCAGTATTTGTGTTGTGGGGATGTTTGGATGGATGGTTGTTGGAAACCCGACCCCGTCCTTAAATTATATTACAATATACATGGGGATTTTATAAATCACTTAGTCCCTGAACAGTTATTGTCCAAACTAGTCAATATTTGCCTCAATTTTTAGGATTCTCTTCAGCACATAAAATATGGAGTATTTTCATTTAAGCATGAAGTAAATGAGAATTTGATCACATTGGAAAGTTATTTGAAATCCGTGGATTAAAGTAGAGTGTATATATCTGTGGTTAGTGACATCTTTCATTTCCATTTCCAAGGACCTAGGGCTTTAAATAAACGTAATAACTAAGAGAGAACATTAAGAAAAATAAATGAGAATCACTAAATTTCCTAAATTAGGGAACCTAAGAAGATACAAACAAGTCATGTAGAATATCTGGGAATAACAAAGTGGTCCTGACCTCTTCAACATAATGACTGTTCAGTCACTAGTAAATTATAGTTGATATTTCAGATTATAGAGCCAAGGGGTGTTTATTTTCCAGGTTACTAAGATGCAGCTGGGCTCATAAGAAACATGCTGATGCTTCAAATGAATAGATAGTGCTCCTGTTGGAATGAGACTCAATACTCAAATAAGAATGGGCGACAGAGTTTGGCTATGTGAGGGTTCTTGTGTATGTAGTTGCCTGATTTCATTCTTCCTCGGCAACATCTTTGATCTCTTCTGCCTTCTAATTAATTAGCAATGCCAAGTAACCAGTATGACCAAATTTTTCTGTCATCTATTACCAGAAAGACATGTCTTCAAATATTTGTTCGTGACTGATAGATATTATTTCCTGGGCACTGAATCTTAGAATCTTTAAGTCCATACTATTTCTGTGTTAAAGAAAATGGGATTAAAGATACAGTCCATATTTCATAGCTTCCTGGATGTTAAAGATACTGGACCTACTTAACATTATTCTAGCTCAAGAAATATTAAAATAATTTTAAAATATTTAATAAAATTTTACAAAGGGTCACAAGAATAATGAATAGTGAATATTTGAGAATCAAATATTAGAAGTATAAGGATTAGTCTCATTTTCCAGATGAGGAAATGAAGCTAGTTGGCTCGCCCAATTTCACATAGCTAACCAATGTTAGAGCTAGGTCAATCCCATTTTATCTCACTCTCAGCATTAGGCTCTGGAATGTTCTACAAGATTAGAGTTAATTCTAACAAGAATTGTCTAAGAATTGGTGGATGCTATCTATGATTCATTACTGAAAGCTGCTACTCAAGATAAAGTGATCTGTCCAGCTCCATGTATGCATTTAACATAAAATAGGGTCATGGAATGTTAGAATGGGAAGGCACAGTGGAGAAGATAGTCCGACTCTCTCATGGTTTAGATAACAAATGTGTTCTGTGAGATTTGCATGCTCCAGCTGCATCCTGGCTCTATTTCATTTCTTCTTCAAGCTGATACTATTTTCTAACTCAGTGCTCTTCTGTAAATCATTACAGCTTAGATTTGCCTGACATGATTATTTGAATTATGCCAGCTTATTATCTTCATTGGCAGCAAAATAAAAAAGTCCAGGTCTTCTTCTTCTTTTTTTTTTTAAAGTCAGGTTTTCTGGTAGCAATCTCAAAA
Source organism: Tursiops truncatus (assembly GCF_011762595.2). NCBI lineage: Eukaryota > Metazoa > Chordata > Mammalia > Artiodactyla > Delphinidae > Tursiops > Tursiops truncatus. The sequence continues at coordinate 50,671,278 of NC_047050.1, forward strand.
TCTTGACTGCGTGCCACTTCTGCCGCTTTGCTAACCAGCCATTTAGAATATAAACTTTTGGATCAGAAAAATAAGGAATTCAAAGAAAAAGAAGCAATACTTGGTTGAATTGGCTTGGCTTTCTTTGCTTCTTTAGTATTCAAGTGGACAATTTGTACAATTTCCCTTGCTTTGATCTTAGCTGCCCACACTACCAAGTTGTAGGCACAATTACTTGCCCATCCCTCCATCCACAGACTTTGAAGGACATGGAAAAAACATCCATTGTTGAACATCCAGGCTAAAAGTGCCTGTAGTTGTTGCTGCTGATGATTTGGGCCGTATGAGGAGACAGCGCCAGCCAGGCCTGCCCCAAAGCCACCCACCCTGCCAAACCCTCAGTTTTGCCAACATCATTTCCTGAATGATGAAGCTCCCCGAAGTGTGTCCCCCAACATGCCCTTGGAAGAGCAGGAATGCCCAATCAGGAATTAATTAATGGAGAGAAGAAGGCAAGACAGAGCTTTCTATTTAACTTGGAACCATGATAACCGCGAAATGGCTCTTGGTGTTTTGTGAATCAGATTGCTGTCAAATCCATGTATTTTTTGATTCAGATACACTTCAGTGATTGTACTGTTTTTTGGTAAAAACTATTTGATGTTCATGACTTTGAAGTCATTTAGACCACGTTCTTTCTCCCTTCTCAAATAGAAGTTTTCATTTTGTCTACCACATAGAGAATGCAAATGCCAAACGGTCTGAGTTCACTTTGAAAGTCCAAACCCACACTCACTGGCTTCTATATTTGGCCAAATTATCCTCCAGACCTTACATCAAATGGGACAGGATGATGTCATAATGAAGAGTGCATACTATGGAGCAGATTACCTGAATTCAAGTCCCTTGAATGTACCTTCAAGGAAATTGCCTCATCTTACTTAGCCTGTTTACTTCATCTTCCAATGGGGTAGTAAAAGTACCGACTTCCTTGTAATACTGTACACTGAGCATTTGGGAACCTGACACACAGTAAGTAATTTATGAGAAGATTGGGGAGAACTAACTTTTTGGTAAGGCTTATTTACATTTGGGCATTTCCTTTTCATGTAAATAAATTGAAATGAGGGCTTCCCTCGTGGCGCAGTGGTTAAGAATCTGCCTGCCAACGCAGGGGACATGGGTTTGAGCCCTGGTCCGGGAAGATCCCACATGCTGCAGAGCAACTAAGCCCATGTGCCACAGCTACTGAGCCCACACACCGCAACAACTGAGACTGTGCTCTAGAGCCCGTGAGCCACAACTACTGAGCCCACACACCACAACTACCGAGACTGTGCTCTAGAGCCCGTGAGCCACAACTACTGAGCCCAAGTGCCATAACTACTGAAGCCTGCGTGCCTAGAACCTGTGCTCCACAACAAGAGAAGCCACCACAGTGAGAAGTCCGTGCACCGCAACAAAGAGTAGCCCCCGCTCACCGCAACTAGAGAAAGCTCACGCGCAACAACAAAGACCCAACACAACCAAAAATAAATAAATAAATAAATAAATTAAAATGAATTCCTTATTAATAAAGGAAACTAAATAATGAATTATACAATGTTACAGATTGTTAGTTTTAAAAAATAATTTTTAAATATCTTAAATGGGTATTACTTATATAACAATTTCTGTCCAACATATTGCAATACTGCTACCCATTATTTTCCTCTCTTTCTCTTTAATGCTTAAGCCCAAAACAAAGTCTTTTCTCATTTTCGCTAAACCCAAATCAATATTGCCCTCTTATTTTCCTTGGTCTCCATACCCCTGAGTATATACCAAGTGCATTTGGCATTATCTTAGTTTGATTTTAAGAATATTTTCTGGATAAAGTCCACTAATAATGGCCAGAGATTAAAAGTAAATAGGAATGCAATTTGCAAAGATAAGAAGGCAAGAGGAAAGAAGGAAGAATAGGTCCAGAGATGCCAAAAATAATGAGCTAGAAAGTCCAATTATAAAAATTCTTGTAAGAAAGAGGGAGGAGGTATCAAATCTACCTAACACCTGAGTGCTAGTAAACTAGGTGCCAAAGTTTTAGTAGAATTCACATGGCTCCTGCTGATATATGAGTTGTATAATTATGGAGGTTTTTGTTAGAAATGCAGAACAGAGCTTTAGTAGCAACCAGGCTGTCAGCGTTTTGCAGGTGACCCTAAGGAGAAGGAAAGCTCCTCAGTAATCCTGGGACTTGGTATATAAGAGTGAATTTGGGTCCTGAGTTAATGATCCCCCTCAAATGACTATTGTAAATTCATCTGACTATATATATTTATATAGAGTGATAGAATAGAGTGATTTAGAGTAGAAGGAGGAGATGTTCTCTTCTGGGCATCTGGGAACTCTTCCCTGATTCACTATCACCTGAGCACTGAAAGGAAAGAAGCAATCAATCAGGCAAACGTAGTGACTAATAGGGAACCTTTAGAAGAGCATTCCAGGCAAAGGCAGACATATGTAAAGGACCTGAGATAGGAAGGAGCAGATGAAGGTGAGGTTTATTTTCTTCTTTCTTTAGTCTGGCCCTTTGGTCTCATGTGGCTTAACTAGTTCAGAGCATAAATGGCACCAAGGCCTATGTATTATCTTCAGTATGTCCTTTAATTTTGATGGATTCAGTGCTAATATTGATATTATTGAGGTCCTTTTTGTTTTAAAATGCGTCCTGCAAATGGGGAAGCCAACATAGAAGCAGCTGCTCCCACATGTGATTTTGATTAGGGAGTGTAGGAAAGCCCCCTACCCGATACTGTGTGAAAGGGACCTGCTATCCATTTATTAGATTGCCTAGAATTCAGCTGGTTGGCTTTTGATGACCTCTTGGTTTTATAGGGAATCATCACTTAAAAAGCAGGTATCCTAAGGGGCATAATAATTTAGCAGGAATTTAATTTTCTTACAGATGATCTCATGAAAATGGATACAAGGAGCCCTGGAGGGAGGGAGGAAGAGGAGGTGGGGAACCAAAGCCTCAGGGAGAGAATGAAAAGGTGTAAAAGAAAAATTTTACTTACTTGTTAATTCAGCCTCAGGACTCCCTTAATTACAAGGAAAATTTCACTGCTGATTCCTAAAGCCTTTCCTGCCCTGGTTCTCCCAGCTCTGGTATTGGGAGCATTAGTATGGAGGGGCGGGAGAGAGAGTCTCAGGAATATGCAGTCTTTATGAGTGAACTTCACAGTCATGTTCCTGGGAGAGACTGCAGGCATATCATTGTATGTGTCGTGATGCCAAGATTTATAGTGCAGTGAAAGGAATGCCCACTCCATTCCTGTCTTTATTGCCTCGAAAAAGGCTAAAGAGGAACCTGCATCAAACAGCAAGCTCTGTCCTCTGTACTTGAGCTTCCAGAATTGATGGAAGGCACTCACTTTACTCTCCCCCACTGCCTAACTCACAACAACCCAAAGTCTCTCGTGCCTTTTGTCCTTCATATGTTCCATGATTCTTTCATCAACTGTAGAGTCTGTATTTTTAAAGTAAGTCATATATTGTTTATAATATATATGATGCCTTTCATTGTTTGAATACTTTGGAAGAGTTGTAATAGGTGAAAAGGATTTGATGGTGGAGCTCTAGACCAGTTGCTAGATTTTATATATTCTTATGGACATAATTCCCCTTTTAGATCTTTGCTTGATCATGGTTTTGAAACTCAACTTTGTTAATGGGAAGTCAATTTCACTACAGCTTGGTCTCTCTGATCCTAAGTTTCATCATCTGTGACCTAAATAACCAAAGGATTTTGGTTGAACGTATCATGAACTTGAACGTATCATGGCTGTTCATACTGTACCATGGTTGTTCTGTCACTGGTTATCAGTACTTGTTGGAGTGCTTCAGTAAAGGTCTGATTGTGTTTGAAGTTGCTCAATGAATCTTTTCCACTACCATGAAGCCTGTCCCTACAGGCTGAAAATGCACTGAAAATACTACATATTCACTGAAGCAGACAGCCTAGGAAGTGTGGTAATTGAAATGCCACTCACCTTCTCAGCTCTGAGAGGAGTTACTTACATTTACTATTCTTTTTTTACATCTTTATTGGAGTATAATTGCTTTACAATGGTGTGTTAGTTTCTGCTTTATAACAAAGTGAATCAGTTATACATATACATATGTTCCCATATCTCTTCCCTCTTGCGTCTCCCTCCCTCCCACCCTCCCTATCCCATTCCTCTAGGTGGTCACAAAGCACCGAGCTGATCTCCCTGTGCTATGCAGCTGCTTCCCACTAGCTATTTATTTTACGTTTGGTAGTGTATATATGTCCATGCCACTCTCTCACTTCGTCCCAGCTTCCCCTTCCCACTCCCCGTATCCTCAAGTCCATTCTCTAGTAGGTCTGTGTCTTTATTCCTGTCTTACCCCTGGGTTCTTCATGACATTTTTTTCTTAAATTCCATATATATGTATTAGCATATGGTATTTGTCTTTCTCTTTCTGACTTACTTCACGCTGTATGACAGACTCTAGGTCTATCGACCTCATTACAAATAGCTCAATTTCGTTTCTTTTTATGGCTGAGTAATATTCCATTGTATATATGTGCCACGTCTTCTTTATCCATTCATCTGATGATGGACACTTAGGTTGTTTCCATCTCTGGGCTATTGTAAATAGAGCTGCAATGAACATTTTGGTACATGACTCTTTTTGAATTATCGTTTTCTCAGGGTATATGCCCAGTAGTGGGATTGCTGGGTCATATGGTAGTTCTATTTGTAGTTTTTTAAGGAACCTCCATACTGTTCTCCATAGTGGCTGTACCAATTCACATTCCCACCAGCAGTGCAAGAGTGTTCCCTTTTCTCCACACCCTCTCCAGCATTTATTGTTTCTAGATTTTTTGATGATGGCTATTCTGACTGGTGTGAGATGATATCTCATTGTAGTTTTGATTTGCATTTCTCTAATGATTAATGATGTTGAGCATTCTTTCATGTGTTTGTTGGCAGTCTGTATATCTTTTTTGGAGAAATGTCTATTTAGGTCTTCTGCCCATTTTGGGATTGGATTGTTTGTTTTTTTTGTTATTGAGCTGCATGAGCTGCTTATAAATTTTGGAGATTAATCCTTTGTCAGTTAAACATATGGAACGCTTCACAAATTGGTGTGTCATCCTTGCGCAGGGGCCATGCTAATCTCTGTATCGTTCCAATTTTAGTATATGTGCTGCTGAAGCGAGCACACATTTACTGTTTTTTGTTGAAATAGAAAAGAATGGTTCAGTGACCTTATGCACTGGTTTGATTTTTAGATGGATTAATGTGACAAAACAGACATAATAGAGAAGTTTTAGTAACCACCCAAACAATTTCACCCAGGCAGCAAAATATAAGCCATGATAGTGGATCATCATTGTTTGCACCATTGTCCAGTATTTATAAGGTTGATAATGCTATGGGCAGGCCAGGGCCATATCAAAGAACCTGGTAAATCATTGTCTCCTTTCTGTAAGTATTCATTTCTAAGAAAGAAAATTATTATATATTTGTACCAGACATAATAGCTTACAGCACAGTTTTTTGTTTGTTTGTTTTTTTGTTTTTTCTTTTTTGCGGTACACGGGCCTCTCACTGTTGCGGCCTCTCCCATTGCGGAGCACAGGCTCCGGACACACAGGCTCAGCGGCCATGGCTCACGGGCCCAGCCGCTCCGCGCCATGTGGGATCTTCCCGGACCGGGGCACGAACTCGTGTCCCCTGCATCGGCAGGCGGACTCTCAACCGCTGCACCACCAGGGAAGCCCTACAGCACAGTTTTAAACCTTTATTTAATCCCAAGAACAACTTTATCATATAAGTGTTATTATCAATCCTAATTCTGTTGGTGAGGAAATTGAGGCACAGAGAGCTTATATGGCTATTAAGTGGCAGAGTAAGTATTCAAGTCAAGAAGTTATATTTCTAGTTAAGAAATATTGTTACCTCTATGAAATACTGCTTCCCAGGAATAGAAACTAGGAAGAGAAATTAGGAACTCTGAGTAATAATTTTAAAAATCTTCTAAAAATATGGAGAGTAATTTACAAAATAAGTAGTTATTGAAGTTTGGAGATATGGGAGTATTGGCCTGCTGAAGGTTCTGGACTTCTCTGAATCCCACACGCATGTACGGATGTTGCATTGATCCTGTGACTCAGCATGAGGGCTGAGACCTGTCCACCATCCACAATTTCCAGTCACCAAAGAAGTGAATGGGCCACCGCAATATATGTAATAAATTTTAGTGCAAGCTGGATCTTGGGTGACCCCAGGCCATAGCTCCCTGTGCTTTTTCTCTCTCTCTATGGAATGGATGTAACTGTGGGTGGGCATCCTCTCCAGCTTTCTAGTCAGATCTTAAATGTGGGTCCTGCCCTGAGAAGGCTTAAGCTCTAAGAGTTAAAGGAGGTTTCAGGTTCTGAAAGAGGAGTTATTCACAGACATGCATGCTCCTCTGATTTAAAGTTAGATTATTTTGCAAAGTTATTCAAAACATTATGAAGTACACTTATGTACAAAACTTGCTTTTGTTGATCCTCTTAATTAGGGGCCACATAACTCCATGGGAGAAATGTGAAAGGTAGAAGAGTCTATGCTGGAATCAGAGATAAAAGGTAGTCTATCACTGAAGCAACCTAAGTGTCCATCGACAGATGAATGGATAAATAAGATGTGGCACATATATACAATGGAATATTAGCCATCTAAAGAAACAAAATTTAGTTATTTGTAGTGAGGTGGATGGACCTAGAGTCTGTCATACAGAGTGAAGTAAGTCAGAAAGAGAAAAACAAATACCATATGCTAACACATATATATGAAATCTAAAAAAAAAAAAAAAAAAACATGGTTCTGAAGAACCTAGGGGCAGGACAGGAATAAAGACACAGACGTAAAGAATGGACTTGAGGACACGGGGAGGGGAAGGGTCAGCTGGGATGAAGTGAGAGAGTGACATGGACATATATACACTACCAAATGTAAGGTAGATAGCTAGTGGGAAGCAGCCGCATAGCACAGGGAGATCAGCTCAGTGCTCTGTGACCACCTAGAGGGGTGGGATAGGGAGGGTGGGAGGGAGATGCAAGAGGGGGGAGATATGGAGATATATGTATATGTATAGCTGATTCACTTTGTTATAAAGCAGAAACTAACACACCATTGTAAAGCAATTTTACCCCAAAAAAAGATGTTAAAAAAAAAAAAAGGTAGTCTATGCCCTTTGCTGCTGCTGCTGCTGCTGCTGCTTCTTTTAAAAAAAGTAGTTTGTTGAAAACTAGTCCATTTGTCATAGGGATAGGGAGGCTTATCTATTTTCCTTGCTATTTCAGTGGCACATAATAGAAGCTATTATTCACTTGTCTTAAATTTACTTCCCACATCTTTGGCTCTGTAGTTTCAATATCTGATGTTTATTTTCATCTTTCCTGACTTTCCCTGATTCTTTACTTTTCCTTAGTTAGCCTGCAGAATCTGGCACATAATGCCCACAAAAGAAATGCTCACTGAATTAGTTTTTTTAACCATAAAAATGTAGAAGAATTTCCAGGAAGTTAATACAATAGAGCAACAGAGATCGCTACATGTGTAAGATTGAAGATCATTAAGAAAATTTTCCATGGTATTTTCTCTGTGGGGTGGCAGATCGGGATGGGGCATGGGTAGACAGGGAAAGGAAACCAATTTTATTAAACACTTGCCAGCAAGTTCCACATACCTTATCTCATTTAAATCTTTAACAATTTTGAGAGGCAGATATTTCCACACCATTGTATATGTATGAAAAATAGGGCTTCAGGAAGTTAATTTCCCTAATTTCATACTCTTTTTGATAAAGTTGAAGTTCAAACTCAGGTATGTATGTCTCAAGGTTTGTGCATACTCTTTCCACCGAATCCCATATCTCAGAAGGATATCACTTCATAGGATCATTCAGCTTCCTAATGACACACACAGCACATTCATAGCAATCTTTTTAGATACACTAATAACTTTTTTGATTTTTGTGATCCTTGTCTGGTGGTATGGTGTTTTCTTCTCTTCTTACCCCTTCTCTACCCCTACTCTTTCTTCTTGGTAGGAAGTCCTTAGTAAAAGTAGAGAGAAAGAAATTTGGTTAGCATCACAACCTATTGAAGCAATATTATGAGAATGGTCGACATCAGCAAGAGGAAGTGTTTGTTTTTGTTTCAATTTGAAGAATCCAAAGAATCAAAGCCTCTTTCTGAAGCCCCTCATCATTCCACTATGCTCCTCCCATGAAGCCTGGTCCTTGGCAAGCTGACGTAGATGGAGCTGGGGTCAAGGGGATCGTGGGATTGTAGACAGCAAGCAACTTCTGGATGCCCAGCTGATTTACTTTTATTCGGGTTGTTCCAAAGCAGAACTTGAGAAAAGGCCATGGGTGCAGGTAGCCTATTTAAAAGGTGAGGGGGCTTCCCTGGTGGCGCAGTGGTTGAGAGTCCGCCTGCCGATGCAGGGGATACGAGTTCCTGCCCCGGTCCGGGAAGATCCCACATGCCGCAGAGCGGCTGGGCCCGTGAGCCATGGCCGCTGAGCCTGCGCGTCCGGAGCCTGTGCTCCGCAACGGGAGAGGCCACAACAGCGAAAGGCCCGTGTATCGCAAAAAAAAAACAAAACAAAAAACAAAAAACAAAAAGGTGATCCCAGAAAACATAAGTGAGGGTGTGTGGAAAGTGAGACAAGGAGGTGGAGAGAACCAATACCAGATATTTTAATGAACAGTTTACTGCTGTGGGCCAACTGGACTCAGTTCCACTAGGGGCCCTTTGAGAAAGTGAATGGGATGAGGAAGCTGGGCATTTATTAATTCCTATTTTGCATTAATTGAAGTTTGCCCCTAGGGTCTTTAATTCTCCTATACTTGTAGGTTGTGCCTGTCTTTGGTAGGTCCTGCTTCCATAGTCCCTGAAAAAGCCTTTAGACAGGCAGGGTCAAGAGAAACCCAGGTAAGAAGTTGTCCATTTGTCATGAATTTTACTGTAGCTGTAAGTGAACTGGGGAGTCAAAGTGTGGAGCAGGATATCAACAGCATGTGCTACAGACGTCTCTGTGAACTGACAGAAGGCTTGATGTGAAATGTACAGGGGTGATTGCACCATTCTGTAGAGTCCTTGTGAATGTGTGATTGATTAGTGATAGGATACTCTGGAGAGGGGCAGTACAGTACAGTGCATATGAGCATGGACTCTGGCAGCAACTCTGGATTCAAATCATCTCGTTACTTACTAGCTGGGTTGACTTGGTCAAGTTATTTAACTTCTCAGTACTTGTTCCCCCATCTGTATATAATGAGGATGGTGATGATAAATCCTACCTCATGTATGTTGGTGTCAGGTTGAAATGAGCTAATATATTTATAGCACTTACAACAGTGTCAATCCCCAAATAAGCAGAGAAGCACTCTTTATTTTTATTCATGCAAGAGACCTATATTGCCTCCTAAACTTTACAAATGTAGAACTGAACTTTCAAAAATCTTCCTAGTGAATTCTTTAACTAGAAAGCTTTCTTTTACGTTCCACCATCAAATTCTACTTACCCAGACCTAGGACTTCACATATATCTTAACATGTAATGTATTCAAATTTTGAGTAATCAGAAAATTCAACTTTTACGGAGTAAAAGTTTATAAAAGGGCATAGTGACAAGAGGTTCTGAAAAGCAGAAAGTGCTGGTGTTGCCATAAATGGTCTGGATACCTTCAGAACTCCACATAAACAGTATCCACTATGACATAGATTCCTTTGGATTGGGGATGAAATATGGCAATGGTTACTACTGAGGGGGTAAGTGCTAAGTGTGCTAAGGATAAACACAGTCTTGTAAACTTAATTCATCAGCAAAGTAGGGGAACCAACAACACCGCACCCAATAGATTTTATTATTCCAAAATGAAACAAATCAGACTTTTGACTTCCTTTAACTCATTTTAAAGGCTCTCTTCCTTTTATTTTAAATATATATGTGTGAGTATGAATGGGAACACCACCATAATCTTCTCAGTGTCTAAAATCTCTAATCAGGAAGAAAGGTGAAGAATAATTAATGAAACCATCTCTTGTTAAAACACCAGAATTTGGGTGACCATTGTGAATTATTTCCACTTTTTCCAGAATCTGCTTAGGGTTTTCTAACTTTTAGACCTTTGCTCACACTATTCCACTCTTTCCTAACTATTGAAATTCTATCCATACTTCAAGGTCCAACTCTGTAAAACCTTTCTGGACCAGCCCACAAAAAAGTGATTGCTTCTTTCTTATATGAATTTCATGGATTCCAGCACTCTTTCTGTGGTCCTCTGTCAAAAAACTTATACATATGTATTTATAAATCTGTGTATCTTATTAAAAAATATAGCATCGTCAACTGAATTTTAAATATTTTACATTTTAAAGATAAGCCACTCTATTTTATATCTTTCATTTCTCTCATAATATCTATCCACTGAGCATGCACTTAATTGGCATTCAAAAGATTCAAAAGAATATTTGCATTTGAAAACCCTGGAGTTGTAAACCATAGTAAAGATAAAGGTATTACCAAAATAACATTTCTTATTGTGGAGGGACTGTGTGTCTGTAACATGCTAAAGGAAATTACTTATTATTCCTCCTTACTTTGGTTATCTCTCAAATACTCTCATCCAGATTTATTTCACAATGTTTTAAAGTACCAGAAAAAAGATAATTTATCAGCTAATGCTGGAAAGACAGAGAGCCACAGTAACATGAATTATCCTGTTTAGTTTGGTATATTTTAAAGCATTTAGAGTTTCTACAAACATTTCCCACAGAATGTTCTTTCTTGTTAGTGAAAACTCTGGAGGGAGAGAGGTGGAGGGTGAGAGGTGAGGACAGATAAGAATTTAGATGTGTGTTTCTCACAGGGCAGCAAGTGGTGTGACTTTGACTTGGATGCCTAGAGCTTATCTCACATACTTGTGAATCATTTGGAAGAGGGAGCACACAAATTTTAAACTGTTAACTGCAACAAAAACCACATATGTGAGAAGGTAGCAATGAAACATGAAAGCAGGGAACCAAGTTTTGTAATTCTGCATTTGTGTTTTAAAAATTTTCCCTAACTATGTTCGTACCATAAAGAACAAATCAAAATATGATGAGGTAGATACTCTATATAGTTATGCGATGAGATCACGGTTAAATACTAACATATTTCTTTCCAGTATTCCCTTGAAAGTGTTTTCTTCTATTACTTTCCAGTTCACAAGTAGCTTTACTCTTCCCCTCTCAGTACTAAAAATTCTTTCGGACTGTTCAAATTTTCTTTTCCAAACAAAACCTAAAATTATATATTGCAGATGTGAATTCTTCAGATTAAAAATAGGATCACAGTTTAAGGTTTAAAGATAAGGTATAGCAGTTGAATGTTTGTAGGGTATACTTTATCAATTATGTATCACTTAATATTCCCGATGTGCTTAGTCTGTTGCCCACTATACAAAATAATTCTTGTTGAATTATTTTGCTCATGAGGAAATCTATTCATTTTTAAGACTCTCTGCTCAATATTAACCTGGAAACAAGCTTAATTTTACTATAGGGATGTTGTAGTTATGAAGTCTGATATATCTAAAAGAGAGATTTTATATTTGGAAAATACCAATTACATCCTACTTCAAACAAATGCATTCTTCAAATACAGGAATAGTATGTAAGAGTTACGTAGTAGATCAAGCATACTTAATATAAACTTTATGTACACTCTAAACCCCAGAAGAATAATCAGCGTATAATGGAATCACTCAATAATGTTGACTTGATCACTCAAAGTTGACTTGATGACCTTAGATATTAAGACCTACTTTACTGTGAGCCAGAATCAAGATGGTTTTATTGGACAACAATTAAACATCTCATCCATCCTCCTTCATTAGCTCCACTGATGACTCCAGACAAAATTCTTTTGAAATGATAGCATCCATTATTCTAGTATATCTGTTACATCGTTTTTCTACATTATTTACATTATTGCATATCTCTAATACATTTATTTTTGATAAAACATTATTTGTGTTTGTCTCTATATTGGGGAAATCAAGAGTGCTATTGTGTGATTTAAAATGAAATCCTCAAATTAAATTTTACTCTGAATTTCCCTCCTACAATTCAAAATTTTATGATATCATACACCTTTTTATTTCATTTGATTTGTTGTCATTTTGTTGGCTTACACATATAGCAAAAGCTTGGAGAGATACATGATCCCTCCATGGGCTGTGGGGAGCTGTTTGCAGCATTAATGTTTGCCATGTAAAAGCCATACTTGAGTTAGTTAGTTATTTGTGCTGTGTAAGATCAAGTCATTTTATTGGTGCCTCATTAAATGCGGCATTATTTTCCCACTACTTTTTATAAGATTTTTGGCAGCTGAGGGTGGGAGTGGCTGTGGAGGTGGTTGAGGCCAGTGACCTGATGGCTGAGAAATTGTTGAGAATCTGATATGGACAGTGGTGATACACAATGTTATCATCCTTACTAGCTCTTGAGTGAAGACAAGAGGCTATGGCAGTGAGATTTCCATTTGTTTAAATGTATGCTGTAAAAATTGAATGTTTTTTCTTTGCTGGAACCATTATATGTATACAACCTGTCCATTAGTCGCTTTATACATTTTATTATCACTTCATACTTTATTTTCTTCCTTTGACCTCAGGAAGATTCCCAAGTAACTCTAAAACCCATTAGTATCTCTGAACACTCACAAAAAAATCCATAAATGATTTTTCATTGTCATTACTAATCGGTATTAAGCAATCTTGGACGGGCTAGAAGTTATTGTATGGAGACTTTAAAAAAAATTAATATGGGAATTCTCTTATTCTCTTTTTAATACTATCATTTCCCTTTTGAGTATCTAAAAATGATTCAAAATTTTTACCACTTAGTAAAACCAGTATAATAAATGGGCAAATTCCATTTTCACTCTCCATTATTACAATATGTTGGATGCTAAAATAAGGAAGTTCCAAAACTGCTATAAGTTACAAAGAAGGTAAGGAATCCTTCTGATTTTTCTCCCCTCAACCCCTCTCCACACACACTTCTGTTGGTTCCTTGAGTAACAGCAGCTATAGACAAAGCGCTTAGTAATACTGAGTTGAGATATGGTTTCCAGCTCCTGTGGGCACCTGTGCCATCTGAGGAATGAACTATAATTTTGTGGGATACAATATAACCCATAAACAGGGGATTTAGTATAATTCAGATGGAGTTCAAATCCTGGCTCCACCATATCCTAGCTGTGTGCTTTGGGCAAAACTCCTGTAAAGTAGGGTGGATGCTAATACTGACTTTATATGGTTGTTAAAGAATTAATGGATAATGAGTAAAAACTCCTAGCACAGTTTCTGTTAGTCAGTAAGTACTCTATAAGGTTAATCGTTACTCTTATTCCCACTTCTGTGCCCAAGGAAGTACACTGAAAAAGACTTCTCACACTTAAAGGGGAGGAGCCCTGTGAGATACGGTCACTATAGGAATACAGCAAAAAAGTGAAAAACAAATTCCCAAAATGAGAGATCAGAATTTTCATCAAGGCCCACAGGGTGGGGAATGGTGCTGTTGATTGGGGTCACAAGCAATTATGCAAATAAAGGCTCGTTAGAATGCTTTGCAGTTTTGTTTTTTGAGTTATGCTCAGTATAACTTAGTACATTAGCAGACAGTCTGGTCAAAAGTGGAAATTTCTGCCTCCAATAAACTCCAAAGTTGCAACACCCCTATTTCAAAACTGTAGAGCTAATTCAAACCAATTTGTCATCATTTAGAGTTATAAACACAGCAAAAGGACCTTTTGAAGATACCATCTATTGCAGTCCATAAAAGCTGGGAATTTTTATCCTCCTAACTATGTTTAAGCACAACAGGCATGATGAAGAGGTTTGTCTAAATGCTTTCCGCATTCACCATGGGAGGTTGGCATAATGGGAATAGGGGGGTGTCTTTAGGAGAATCTGTGTAATAGAAGCCTTTCCACTTTCCCAGATTTGATTAGGAACGTACAGACAGGTGTGCTTCTACTAGCAGACCGCCATGTAGTGTCCATTAGACTAGTTACGCTTAGCAAGCCTATTGGAGAGGTTGGGCAAAGGGAGAGACTATCACAGTGAAGGACCTTCCATGTATGAGGAGAATAATGCCTGGGAAAGAACTTGGCATTTCCAGATTCTATCACTTTTGGCTTAGAAATTCCTCTTTGGGGTTAGTTCCTACAGCATCAAAGAAAATAATCAGGGAAGTAGTATAGCCTGGTAAGTTGGTTAAGCATTCTCTATCTGAAGTCAGACCTCCTGGATTTAAAGTCTACCTCAGCCATGTTTATGCCTGGTGACCTTGGAAAATCTTTTAGCCTCTTAACTCTAATTTCTTTATCTCCAAAATGATACCTACCTCATAGGGTTTTTTGTGGATAAAATCAGATAATGAAAGTAAAGAACTTAACACATTTATTGGAACGTTAAGTGCTCAACAAATTAGGGTTTTTGTTTGGGGCACTGTTGGGTCCATATCAGAAAGCTAATCTAGTGAGATACAATTTTCTTTGAATTAAATATAGTAGCAGTGGGATCCTTAGGGAACCAGAGAACTAAGAACGTGGAAGAGCATACCCTAGCCAGCACTTTGGGCTGAAAGAGTAGTGGCAATAAGTTATAGTGTCTAAGAAAACCAGCAAATCAAACAATGTGTAGATACCTTGAATTCTCAGTAGAGTGATGAGACATTGTCTGTCAGCCCAGCAAAACTCCTTTGTCTATGACACTGAGTACTGTTACAGGAAGAATTGTGTCCCCTCAGTACCTCAGAATGTGACTTTATTTGGAGATAGGGTCTTTACAGAAGTAATCAAGTTAATATGATGTCATTAGTGTGGGCCCTTCTCCAATATGACTGGTATCCTTATAGAAAGGGGAAATTTGGACATAGAGATATGAATAGAGGGAGAATGCCATTTGGAGAGTCATAGGGAGAAGACAGCCATCTATAAGCCAAGGAGAGAGGCCTGGAGCAGATCTTTCCCTTACAGCCCTCACAAGTAACCTGTCCTGCTGATGCCTTGGATTTTGGAACGTGAGACAATAAATTTTCTGTTATTTAAGCCTCCCTGTTTGTGGTATTTTTTATGGCAGTCCTAGAGAACTAGCATGGATACTTAATAAAAATGTCCCAAAGTGGAGTTGGTGAGGATATTAGAGGTACAGGTAGTGGCATATGAAAAAAGCTAGGCCTCCTAGGTTACAAAGCCATGGTAGGAAAGGCACCTTAAGGGAGTTGCCAGTTTGGATATGGTTTAATCCCGTTAAATCAGTTGGGAAAAATAGGATGCTGGGACCTTCCCCACCTTTAGTTTTCCAAAAGTTTTTAGACCACAGTGGGAATAACCCTCCCATTTGCTTTCTACTTAGTGTTAAAAGCATGCTCAAAGAACTCAGCGCATTTAGGTAGGGACTTGTATTTGGTTTGAGACCACTGGGAAAGGGAAGGTATGAACCTTACTTCTTAACTCCTCCACTTTTATAAATCAAACTCAGATGATAGGAAACATCAAATAGAAATATTTCTACTTTTGTTTTGAGTGATACAGGCTACTGGAGTTATAGATAGTTGTATGAAATTAATTAGTAGCATTCATCTAGTCTTTTTTTTTTTTTTTTGCGGTACGCGGGCCTTTCACTGTTGTGGCCTCTCCCGCTGCGGAGCACAGGCTCCGGACGCGCTGGCTCAGCGGCCATGGCTCACGGGCCCAGCCGCTCCGCGGCATGTGGAATCTTCCCGGACCAGGGCACGAACCCATGTCCCCTGCATCGGCAGGCTGACTCTCAACCAGTGTGCCACCAGGGAAGCCCTCATCTAGTCTTTTGTCAGACATTTATTGAGCACTTACTATATGCTGGGCTTCACTGACATTAGGGCTTCAATGGCAGATAACACTTGGTTCCTGTCCTCAGGGGACTTACAGTCTAGAGAGGAGTGCAGTTGAGTAAACAGAAGGCTGCAGCAGACTGTGACTGAGTAACTCAGGGATGCTATGAGAGCACATAGGAAGGGCATTATCCCAGCCTGGAGGTGATTAGGGAGTCTAGGAAAAGTTTCCAGGAATAGAAGATGCTCAAACCAAGTCTAATAAGCCCTCCTCACTAGATGAATAGAGGTGGAGCAAAAAGAGAGACAGTCCAGAGAGTGGGCATAACGAAGGCTGTGTCATAGGGGATTGAGAGAACATGGCATATCTACCGTAAGTGCAAATGATTTTTTTCAAGAAGGGGTTAGGTGCAGAGGGAAGGGGGAAGGATGGGCAGTTACCAGAGCGTTGGGTAGGAGAGAGGAAAGTTTATCCTTAAGAAAGAAGAGGCGCAGTAGCCACATGAAGTGGAAAATGACCTAATTTGAAAGTTAGAGTTCATTCACCCATTCATTAAGTATTTATCAAAGTTCTAAATGTGTTAGTATTAAGGGATAGAATAGTCATTTTGACCTCATGGAAAAGACCTATGTTTGCCTCTTGGCCATGTCATTTCCTTTTTGCATGGGTTCTGAACAAGTCACCAGACTAGATTGAGAGACTCTGTACTTAATTCCCTTGTTGGCAAAGTGAGAGAGCTGGACCAAGGTTGTTCTTAGTTCCAAAATGATCCTGCCATGAACAGTAAGAAGAACGTGTTCTCCTAGTTGACATGGGTAGGATTGGTTCATTTCCCCACCATCCCTGAGCCCGAGTATACTGACTTAGTAATTCCATATTGGGAAGCAGATTGTTCAAATAACAGTCCCATTAGGCAGCAATCCCCTTCTCCCAGAGTAATAAAAGTCACACGTTTATGACTTGTATGAAATAAAAACTGTGAGCTTTTGCTGTTTCTCTGAAAAATCTATCGTGTCTCCGTGGAAACTGGTTTTTTATCACTCAGAGGGTTACTGTAATAACCATAGACTTTTTTTTAATACTCGTTCTTTCTCCAAGAAACAATGGGATTTTTACATCTTAGTTCATGAGCAATTATGACTCCATTGTGAAAATATTAAGTGTTGAGAGGAGAGAAACATGGCTGGTCCTGGAGAAATAGCTCAAGCAAGTAGAATATGTGCTGGTAGCCCTTTCCCTCCCTGACCGTGCTAAGTACCCCTCCATTATTCCTCTACGCTCATCTCAACCTGTCTTCTCATTTAGATTAGTAACTAATGAATGACTGACGCTTATCAGCCACTAATTATGTGCTTAAGAAAATGATCTCTTGTATTCCTTGTAATCATCCATGAAGAAGGCAGCACTATCCCCTTTTCACAGGTAAGGAAACTGAGACTCAGATACAACTTTCCCAAGATTATATAACTAGTAAGCGCTAGAGCTGGGATTGGAACCCAGGTCTGGTTTCCCACTGGTTCTTATTCTTTTTCATTCTCTCTCTCTCTTTCCCCCACCACCTTTTCTCCTGCACTCCCTCCCTCTGGAATAGTTAGCTGGTCCTCAATGAGCATGCTTGTTGTAGGTGTCAGTTTGGTAGTTGTTGTATCAATACTGCTTTCTCTTTTTTTTTTTTTTTTTTTTGCGGTACACGGGCCTCTCACTGCTGTGGCGTCTCCCGTTGCGGAGCACAGGCTCCGGACGTGCAGGCTCAGCGGCCACGGCCCATGGGCCCAGCCGCTCCGCGGCATGTGGGATCCTCCCAGACCGGGGCACGAGCCCATGTCCTCTGAATCGGCAGGCGGACTCCCAACCACTGCGCCACCAGGGAAGCCCGTCAATACTGCTTTCTAAACAATAGTTCATGCTCTCTCATGGAGCATGGGCACGCTCCTTACCCTGCTTCAGTGTTTACCACAGTCACATGTAAGTTTGGGGGAACCAAACCTCTTTTTTCTTCTGCCATAACCTTAGGCATAAACCTTCCAACATGTGAATTTTTGAAGCAATTAAACATTATTTAGATTGAGTGAGTGAGTGGTATTTTATTTTATTTGGTTTTAATAGGAGGATTACTTTGCCTAAGTCTTGAAGACAAGTATCTTTCTTTATGGGAAGTGACTATAAGCCAAAGGGAGAAAAAGAATTTACCAAGTAGAAGATGACGAAAAAACAGTGATAAGTTGAGGCTCCTCATTGACATTTCATGTGGCCTTTGAGAGAAAAGGAAGTGTGTGGGCACAGAACACAGCAGTCAGCCAGGAGAATTTTCATGGCCATATGACTTAACATTCTGGTGGAGGAATCAGAACAGAAACAAAATAACTGGAGAGACCACAAGAATAAGCTCTCCTCCCTGCCCCCACTCCGAACAAAATAGTATTTAACAAATGACAGCTGATGAAACAAGCCTAAAAACAAGAGAAAATCATGTTTTGGCGCTTGTAGAATGAGTTGCTTAGCGTGCTCTAGCATCAGTTAGCTATGTTCAGCCAAATATTATTCTTATTTTCCACTTATAACTTGTCCCTCCCGTCTCTCAATATTGTACATTAGCCTAAAATCCATTAACTGTTTTGGAAAGAAGCAGCTGTCTTGTGGGTTTGTTGTAACTTTTGAAGATGTTCTGCAGGATAAGGCTACCCACACCAGTTGAAAGAATATTCAGCTTCACCAAACCTGTTCCTTTTTTATGGTCAGCCATTCTGTTTTCCTTCTTTATTTTGGCAATACGGCGATTTTCAGGGGATTCTCCATTCTAAGAAAACCAGGGCCACTGCTCTTCTTAAAGCATACAGGGAGAGAATTTCTCTCAACTTGACATTGCAGCTGACCTGGGCACCCAACTCAAGCCCTAGAATCTTGGTGATGTCAGTGGGTCTGCATAGTATATTCACAGTATATTCATAGCACCAAGGGTCCCCAGGATTAACTAACCTTAGAGTCTGAGCAGTAGAGGTGATCTGGGAGTTCTGCCTGCCCCGAAGTATGTCTTTTCACTCTGGCCTGAGGGGATGTCAGAAGATTCTCTTCCTTCTTATTCTCAGTCACCATTGTAGCTGGTCTTTTGTACATATTCATCTTTACCTTCAGCCCTGATTCTATAGGCTTGCAGTCCTGTATTGCCAACCCCTGTTATGTCACTTCACAGCTGCAAAGATATCATGACCAAACCAAGTCCTTCACCTTTCCCACTCAACTGGCTGGCCTCTTGCTGAATCTCTCCCATGTCTGTTTTTTTAAAAAAGAGTAATCTTTGATTTCTCCTTCAAATTCCTCTCCCTCTCTCTCTTCTCAATATCAACTGCATTGAAAAAAAAGACAAAATTTATTGCTTCACCCTCCACAGTATATCTCATATCAGGTTTTTGTTTGTTTGTTTTGCCACTGATGCTCTCCTAGCCTTTACACCCAAGAAACTGTAATCATGTCCTAGTTAATACAGCTCTAGTCTGTAGTCTTTTTTTCCCTCCGATCTTTTCTGCTTATCATATAGTTACACTTTTCTCAAGACAGTGTTGTCCTTGGGTGTCTCCTCTGTTCAGAAGCCTGAAGCAGGATCTAGGATCCCCCGAATTGGCCCTAAATGCTTTGCTAATTTTTAAGACGCTGTAGAAACTTCTCCAAATTTACCAAAACCTCATTTCCCACTACTCCCTTAAGCACATCTCTATATTAAAGACAGTTCTCATTCACCTCACCAGCACTGGGTTTATTTTTAACTTTCATATCTCTCCTTACTTAGAAGGTTTTTAAAAATACTTTCTGTTTGTACAAGTCCTACTCATTAAAATTCAAATCTCTTCTTCATGAAGGTTTTTTTGGCCACTCTGGCCTGCAACCTTGACTGATTTTTTACTTCTCTGAATTTCTGTTAGTCTCCCTCTTCTGACTGAATATTGTCTTGTTATTTTTCTTGAATACTTTAATAATAATTAGCCTTCTATTTATAATTAAAGTATAAACTCATCAAGGATTAGAGGCTAATTTTTGTGATGTCCGTCCCTCACTCCTTGATAAAAGATAAAATTTTCTACCATTCCTACTTAAATAGCTGTTTGAAATCTGTGGAGTCCTTTCATTAAGCCAGAAAGCCTACCAGAATTTAATTAATTTGTATTTTCAATCAGAGAACATAGCTGCCAACCACACTCTGTAGAGTTGCAAGGTCATCCTGGAAAAGGCCTTGGTACATATTTGAGTGAGCAAATATATATGTCAGATAGAGCACTCCAGTGACAAAACCTTGCAAGGAGAGCTTCTGTTTTATTCATCACATCTTCTGTCAGCATGAAGAACTTTTAATGGGAGTGGGTTCGCCTGCATGAAGAGCCCAGAGAGTTATATGGGAGAGAAGCAACTTATTTCCCTCAGCTCCCACTCCCTGAGATTCAGAAGCAGGGAGCCTTGCTTATTTGAGGTGGGCCTGACCCAACGGTGGTCCTGACCCAACGCCACTGCTGAGAGAGGGCAACAAGAGCCGTTAAGTAAAGTTAACACAAGTTCAAAGAAAGATGACACTTAGAAGGAAGAAAAGAGTGAGCACTGTTTTCTGTGTCTGAGGCAGCAAACACTGGAATCAGCTTTAATTGAGCACTTCTTGGGGATGACCTATCTGGGGGAACAAAAGACCCAAAAGATCTGAAGACAAAGGCCGTAACACTTGGGGGTCAGGCCTACACTGAGGCCCAGCATAATACTTCTGTAAAGAAACCCTGAAGACAGCAGTGGGCAGCATCTATATCAGGGATTTTATTCCCCATTACATCTCTGGGTAAAATGGTTGGAAACCTCTTTGCCTAGGACCAACACTGCCCGAATTTCACTCAGGCCTCATGCCTGATACAGTATATCCTATGGAAGTGATTGAGTGAGAGAAGTGAAACTGCTTTGATCTTGGGAGCCCCAGCCCTCTTTAATGACTATTCCACTGAGGAGTGGATCTGCCCTTTCTCAAAGAATGGAAATGAAAGCAAAAGAAAATTTGTCTAAGCTTCTGTGCTTTGGCCATGACCAAAGTCAAACCCAGCTTCTACTCAGTAGCTCTCCACCACAGTAAATACTTTTCTTTCCTGGATACTATTAAGCACAAGAGCTTCCTTGGAATGAATATTTGGAGAGGGTTAAGGCCTTGAAGAAATAAAGACCAAACCTCTTGCTACTCCTGACAAGTGAAAGTTCAAGCATAATTATATTTTAGGATTTGATTGAGGCATATTCTTCATTCTACATGCGTGCCGAGTGTAAAGAGGGTTCCATATTATGTTAATCTTTACAATAAACTTGTAAATTAGAAAGGCCAAATATTACTTTCCCCATTTGCAATGTCAGCCCTTTGTAGCTGGTAGTCAAGAAATGCTTATTGATTGTATAATCTAAAATATCTAATCTCCTTCTTAACCAGGAGTGGTAGGCAAAATAATGGCCCTTGGAAATATCTACTTCCTAATCCTTGGAAACTGTGAATGTGTTATTTTACATTTCAAAGAGACTTTGCAGATGTGATTAAATATCTTGAGATGGGGAGATTATCCTGGATTATCTGGTTGAGCACAATATAATCACAAAGATCCTTATAAGAGGAAGGTCAGAGTCAGAGAGGAGATGTGATCACAGAAGCAGATGGAGAGAGAGGAAAAGAGAAAGGGAGAGAAAGAAAGAGAGAGAGAGAGAGAGAGAGAGAGAGAGATTTGAAAATGCTATGCTAGTGGCTTTGAAAATGGAAGAAGGGGCCATGAGCCAAGGAATGCAGGTGGTATCTAGAAGCTGAGTGAAGGCAAGGAAACATTCTCTTCTAAGCCTCCAGAAGGAAGGCAGTCCTGCCGACACCTTCATTTTAGGACTTCAGACATCCAGAATTGTAAGATAATACGTTTATGTTGTTTTAAACATTTGTCATAATTTGTTAAGACAAATTAGTTTAGCAACAAAACTGATAAAGTAATCTATTTTACTGCCTGTGTATTTCTTGATGGAAAGCAAAGTTTGTAAAATAATTAATGGGAAGGGAATTATTTGGTGTTCACTTAACCTGAGCGGATCATTGTATTCCTAGTGTCCATGTATCACCAACTTCTCTCTTTGCAGACACATTCAGCTAATGCAGCCTAACTGAATATACTTCTGTGTGGACATGTCTGCACATTTCCTGCTTACTCATGGAAATAGAACTGTGGGTAGGGCCAGTGCATGTTCTGAAGTTCAGTGAAAACTTTTGCTTCCTTAAAGCTTTTTCAAAGTCCAGTAATATCATGTCATTTCATAATTTTTAATTAAAAGTGAGAATATGCTTTTATGACCAAATGGAGAACTCTGCTCAGAAACCTCTACATACTTTTCAACTTCCAGGGGTTCAAGTTCAGAGTTTTCAGGGTTGTCTGTTGAACTTCATTGGAGAGAAATAACCTTCACTCTAATTTTTTTTTACTAAGAGCCTATTTCATTGTTAATAAGATTCTAGGAAAACTCATGTTCTTCATACTGTTTTCCTCATTGTTTGTTTTGCAGTTTTTTAAGAGGTTCAAACTAAATCAACCCTGATATAAGTAATAAACTTTCAGTAACTTGGTGAAGTTTCCAAAGTTTCTACCATTAAAAAAATTTCTCAAGAAATAAGCAGTCTTGAATTCAGACATTGCTGTAATTCCATAACATGTTATATTCAACTATACCAGGTAGGAAGTTTTAAATGTTATGTGTAGCCTCTTACCACTCATAATTGCTAACAATTATTAGGCACTTACTTAATGTAAGTGTCATGTCAGGCTCTAAACTAAGTATTTTACATTTATTGGCATGTGTGATTCTCAAAACAGCTCTGTGATATAGTGTGGTGGGTTGATTGTATTAATAGGTACATTTTTTTCACATATCCCTTCTCTTAGTCCATTTGGGCTGCTAACAAAATGCCACAGACTGAGTAGGTTATAAACAACAGAAATTTATTTCTCATAGTTCTATAGATTGGAAGTCCAAGATCAAGGCTCTGGCAGACATGGTCACATTGTCTGCTGAGGGCTCTCTTCCTGATTCATAGCTGGTGCTTTCTCTCTGTCTTCTCATGTGGTGGAAGGGACCCTGGACCCTCATTTATAAGGCACTAATCCCATTCATGAGGGTTTCCAAAGGCCCTACCTTAATACCATCATCTTTGGGTATGAATTTTTGGGGGGGACATATTCCTAACCAGAGCATCCCTGAATCCATACCCTTTAATGATTTCTTTCAACACTGACTCAGGGTTTGACCATGTGACTTGCTCTGGTCCAACTAGGCTAAGGCAAACTTGCCGCAAACAAAGACTTGAAAAGATGCTTGCACGTTACTCTTCTGTCTCTTGGACTTCTGCCACCACCAGTGAACAGGCTGGCCTAGCTTTCTGGAGAGAAAAGAGGTATATTGGAGAAGAGCCAAGATATCCCAAGCAAAGCCTTCCTAACCTATCCAGCCCCAGCCAGGTGATTGTAGAAGCCTGAGTGAGCCTAGTTAAGGTTAGCACAGCACAGCCCAGCCCAAATATTGAGCAATAATAAGTGCTGATTGGTTTAAGCTATAAGTTTTGAGGTGGTTGGCTATTTATCAATAGCTAATTATTGATACATGTAAATACTAATATGCTCATTTTATGTATGGTTAAACTGAATTCTAGAAGGATTGAGTAACTTGCTCAAGACTGATTATAAAGCCCATATACAATCAAACCACAATTTGTAAAACTGTGAAGTGAATTCTTCAGCCTAAAAATGGTTAGACTAATTCTTTTACACACACACATACACACACAGATGGTGTTTCCATTCTTACAGGACAGAAACAAGCATTATGAAATAGATGTGATATAATGGGGCAGTAGATGATCATTGTTTATCTTTTAATTTCACATAGATGACACTTTTGACATTCTGGGAGGGATAAGTTTCCTATTGTATGGGACTTCTTTGGGCTGCAACATGTTTATGGACCCTGCCCCTATAATGTTACTAATGCCCCTTCCGCTCTGCTCCAGTAACAATGACCACTAAAAATGACCTCATAGTAATTCTGACTACTAATTTTGGCATATATCCATTACCCCAAATTTCTAACCCTCCCTAGATGGGGAAAAGGGCTGGGAAAATTGGTTCTAGTTGAGAACCACTGTTGGAATTTACAAAACACTAGATTTAATACTAAATATATCTGTTTTTTGGTGTAGATGCACTAATTTTAAGAAATAATTTAGTCATTAAGGATAAATAAGTTATTATAAGACAAACATCCTTGACATCACACTTAGGTAAAGAAGAAGTATTTTGTCAGTCTTTGCAGACATCCCTCCTATGTTCTTTGTCTCAACTGCAACCCCTTCTATCCCCTCAAAAGTAACTACTTTCCTGGATTTTATAATAATCACTTCTTAAATTTATCTTTTTTTGTAGTTTCATCACCCAGATGTGTGTCCCTAGTCACTATTGTTTTGTTTTGACCATACTTTTTTTCTAAATATACCTTGTCAGTCTCTTTTAATCTAAATGTATCTTCTCCATCACTTTCTTTTTCTTATAATTTATTTGTTGAAGAACCTTGGATCTTTAATTATTTCAGCCCTGAGGCAGTAAATATGTGAGATGAACACACTTTTTGTTTGGAAAAAAAACTATGGTAATATCATTTATATAATCAACCTTTGTACAGTTTATTCAGTCTGTCAGTACTGTGCATTGGTTCAGAAACATATTGTCATTTCGGCACAGTTGTGTCTTGAGATAATGACCCCACTGCTTTCTTCAATTAGCATCATGGCCAAGGAAAATACTGTGTTAAACAGTGAGGTTAATAATTATTTCTCAAACAATAGGCCTTGACTGCTTCCACGGAAGCTATTAACAGTAGCTCTATTCCACCCATACCTGCTCAAGAATGGTATCATCACTTTAACCATTAATATAGTACTTTTTCAATCAAGAATGATGTAGAAATGCTTTTGCTTCAATACTTTCTCTCTGTCCAGTTGCTGTTTCATGACCTTCTCCTCCAAAATTAGGAAAAAATCAAAGCCTAGTCATTACATGGGACCATGATGCTACAGATTAGGATGCTTTTTTCTTAATTCTGTACTTCAAGTCAGGATGATTTTAGAATATCAGTTTACAGAATAATAGGGAAGGTATGAAGCTTTCTGATTATAATAGCAATGCATATTCATTATAGAAGACCGGGAGAAAACACAAAGTACAAAGAAAAATAGTAAAAATTAGAGAATGATGTCTTATTGACAGAGTCCACTCTCCTAATTTTTATTTTAAGGCTATTTGTTTACTTGTCATTTTCAGGGATAACATGCTACTGCCACTGTCCAAATACTGTTCTGTTAGTCCTGTGTCAATACTGCTGCCAGTCTGAACTGGTGTGTTTTCCTCTCTCCTGCTCTCCTGTATTTCAGTTGCCACTGTACTCAAGGTTGATGACTGTGAGGGCTCATCCATTATGTGAACTCATCCACAATTTGGTTTTGTTCATAATCCTGCCTGGGACTTGTCTTCTGTCCTCCTCTGTGTATCCCTCCCTGAGATCTTTGGACTACAGTGAGCATTTCTGCAAAGTGAGCAGTCTTGTGTGACAGGTGGTTTCTTGGGCCCACCAGGCTGGATGGTCCATTAGGGTATAAAATAGCACGAAACCAATTAATCTGCAGCCCAGGCCAGTAGTCTTCTTTGCACGCCTTCTCTTTTACTTCTAGTTGGGGAAGATCTGATCATTAAGGGATTTCACAAACTTCGCTTCATCTTTAGTTTCCATGGGACCTCTTAGCTTCCTAGGTCTTTGACAGAGAATTCAGCTGCTCTCAGGGAATACTGTTATGATATGATATGTTATGAGGATAATGAATAGTTTGTACTTGACACTGCACCTGGCACAGTGAAAACTCAAACTCAATGAATGTTAGCAAATACAATTAGGAGTAGAAATTTTAAGTTGGAAGATCCATGTATCATCCAAGTGACTGTGTTCACTATACAGTTGGAAATAAATGAACAGATTTTTAAAGATATAAAAGTGTTTAACTAGCTGAGTGACACATTACCTACTCTTCTTTAATGGTTTGAACGTTCCTAGTGAGCCACTGCCAAGGGTGGGGAAACTCTGTGACCTCATCATTTCAATTATAACTTGAGGGAAGGATGATTCATTGAAATATTAATTTGTATAGATACATTTATTCCCTCCTGCCTTTTTGAGGAAAGAGGTTGACCTTTAGCAATTTCTTGCCACATGGATTTTTTTCAAAGTGTAAGGAAGAAGTTCTTCAAATTCAGGAGCCTTTTATAAACACCTATACTCAATTTTAAAGAGTTCATGCTAGGTGTCCTTGAAAGAGGTGGGGGGAAAAAGATGTTCCTTTAAGACCTAGAAGAAAAGAGATAGTTTGGTTACGCTGGAGAAATCTGAAGCCTATGATTAGAGGTGTGTGATCAGAGAGGAAGCTTGCCCATTGTATAACCATGTCCTGGAGATATGGCAAATCTACAAAACTGAAGCACCAGGAAAGAATCATCCTGGTATGGGGCCTCCCAACCTTGCTCATTATTCTCATACCCTCACATGTGCCATAGAAGCAGCAGAGCGATCAGACTTACGGGAAGCTTTGGAAATGGAATAGGGAGATTCTGAGTAATGACTAAAGGACTCCCATCACTTCCACCCCCAATAATCTGGTACTATGTAAGACTTTGGTCCTCTAACAACCCGGGAGGAGGGAAGTACCATAATAACAGAATGGATCTCTTGACAGCTAAACACAAGAGAGGCTTAAACAAGGATTTAAATAAAAATAATGACAATGAATAAATGATATTCCTTACACATCTGAGTTTGTGGGCTCAGATTTATACTTGCCTCTTTTGGTTAATATGACAATTGTAAAATTATTTTAAGAGAAATTGTGAAACCAGAAAACCACCACTTTATATACATTTTCCATGAGTTTTCAGGGAAAAGGTTAATAAAAAACTTCATACTTAACATAATCTCAAGAAATATTTGTTAGGTTGAAATGACGCTATTAGGATGTTTCTAAATCATCCAAGTGTATCCATGCTAAATATTCAGTTTAGGATGAGGGACATAGTTCCTCTACTATATGGTTAGTGCTGTGGTTAGGAAAATAGGTTCCGGAATCACCTGCTTAGATTTAGGTATACCATATGATAATTATATGACCTTGGACAGGTTAGCTAAATGTTCTGCTCTGAGTTTTGCATTTGAAAAATAAGTATAATAATAAACCTCTCATGGTTGTTATGGAGATTAAATGAACTAAGTCTTTGGGTTTTTAAATATAAGAATTCAACATTAATGATAATTTATTGGCTGTATCAGTTTGCATGGGTTGTATTTCACGAATGAGTTTCAAATAAACATGAATGTGCCTTTTAGGGTATAGTCTCTTTGGAGACTTAGTATTAAGAAACTCAAAAAGCCTAGAGTTCATTGTTACTGTTGTTACACTGTTATCTATTTTAAGGCATGGTTAACTGAGCTTTTGTAAAATATTCAGTGGATTAACAATGACAGTTTTAACATTGGGATAGAAACGCTTTCAAGATATTTAAACATTAACTTGATTGTCTTTGGACTTCAATGTTGTTTTTATTCATTTTTGTCCTTCATAACTCAGGTTATAAAAATATTCATTACCTGAGATAAAAAAATACAGGGCACCCACACATATTCCAGGTGTGGCCCATTGTAACATTGCATTGGAGAATAACGTAGGGATGGGTTCTTCTCGGTTATTTCATCATATTAAACATCTGTACATTTTACTTTAACTTATATTACAGCTGGCACTCTTGGTTACAGTCCTACAGAATATATTTTCCCCCAGACAAGCTCTGTTTCTTGTAACTCACCATCTTCTTTTTGATTTCCTAATTCCACTGGCAATTCGGAGCAGCCTGCTTATTCATGTTGTACCTGCAGCTCTGGAATCTTAGCCCTTGAGTCATGTAATTTCGGAAATCTTTGCTTTCTGCCTTATGTATTAACAGCAATCAGGCAGCCCCTTAAGACCTTTCTGGAAATATTCCAAAATACCTCGGTTTTTATTTTGTATTTAGTTTGAAGGAATTCCAGTTAGGTTAGCCTTGGGTTCCTAATTTTGACTGGCCATCCAACTGAAGACAGCTTCAGAGATCTCTTATTTGGCAAATCAGTACCCTTGGTGAGAATCTGTGGATTTCCTAAATGTCACACAATCAATTTGTGATACCAAGCTTTGAAAATCATAATTTAACTTTTTATTCCAAGGGAAACTTTTTCTGCAACCAATATTTAGTACTACTAATTCCTTTCTTTCCTATTTAGTTTATCAATGAAAGTCTGGATTCCATAGTAGAAAAAAAAATAAAGGATTAAAGATTCATTAAATATAAATATATTTTAAGGAAACAGTAGTAGTATTTGAAGGCTGGAGTTCATAGATTATTTGTTCATACATTTTTCAATAAATTCTTATTAACCTACTTCATGCATTACTAAGTACATTACTAAGTCATGTACATTAGTACTAAGTCAGATACATTACTAAGTCACTGGGAAAGCAAGAGCTACTAAGACCCATTTGCTGTCCTCAAGGAGTTTACAGTCTAGGTTGAAGGGCAGAAAAATAAATGGGTAATTTCAATACAGTGTGTTAAGTGCTATATCAGGGATAAGTATTGTGTATGATGAGAGCACAAAGAGAAGGCCTCCTGGAGGAGGTTATATCTCAGCTATGATAACAAGGAGGAGAATAATTTATCCAGGAAGAGAGGAAAGCATTTTGAGCATTCTAGGCAGAGGAAACAACTGTACAAAGATTTGGATTTTTCTGACTAGTGATGGACTTGTCTTAGAAGGTTTCTCTCACATATTATGCTAGTTTTGGTAGATTGTAACAATTGCCACAAATTCTTCCCCTTTTTGCATCCAAGTCTTTTGAATGTGACGTTACAGGTCCCCCCAATAAAGAGTTGGAGTATATTTCTCTACCTTTTGAATCTGGGTAGGCCGTGTGACTTGCTTTGGCCAAAGGGACATAAGCAAATGTGATACTAGCAGAGACCTGACAAGTGCTTGTATGTAGGAGCCTGACCTCTTGCTGAGCTAGAGCCCTGAGCCATCATGTATTATGAGCCTGAGCTATCCTGCAGGGGGGGAAGAGAACCAAGGCATCCTGACTGACAGGCTGACAACTGCCAGAAATGTGAGGAAAGCCATCTGTGGGAAGCAAAATAAGCCCCCTCCCCACAAAGATATCCACATCCTAATCCCCAGAACCTACGGGACATGTTACTTTACAAGGCAAAAGAGACTTTGAAGATGTGATTAAATTAAGGATTTTGAAGTGAAGAGATTATCCTGAATTATCTCTGGTGGGCTCATTGTAATCACAAAGGTCCTTCTAGGAGAGAAACAGGAAGGTCAGAGCTAGAGAGGGGACTTGAGAATAGAACAAGGGTGAAAGTCAGAGAGAGACTGAAGATACTTTTCTGCTGGCCAAGTGAAAAGGAACGCAGGTGGCCTCCAGAGTCTAGAAAAGGCAAGGAAACAGATTCCCCTCTAAAGCCCAGAAGGAATACAGTCCTGCTGATACCTTGATTTTAGTCCAGTCAAAACTTCTGACTTCAGAACTACAAGAGAGTAAATTTGTTTTGTTTTAAGCTGCTAAGTTTGTGGCAATATTTAGAGCAGCAAAGGAAACTAATACACTGTGCTTGATTATCTAACTGCCAGCCAACTTACCAGCTGACCACAACTGCATGGCAGAGGCCAGCAGAGATCAGTCAAGCTGGTATTGACCAGAAGAACCACCAAGACTACCCACAGGCTCATGAATGATAATAAACAGTTGTTGTTTTAAGTTAGTAAATTTTGGAGTGATATCTTACACAGGAACAGCTAACTGATACACTGGTCCATATATTCAAAATGAAAAAAATAAAGCAAAATATATTTATATTAAGTTACTTCAAAAGTTGTTTCTTGCTGTATACCTGAAACTAACACAACATTGTAAATCAACTATACTCCAATAAAAAATTTTTTTTAAAGTCATTTCTCTAACTCTCTTATGGACTTTTATGTGGGTTCTTTACATTGTCTGCAATTCTAAATGAGAATTTCATCCACTCTTTAATACAATACAAAATGATTATCCACTGCCTATATAGTACTAGGCTAGACTGTATGGTAGACATTTGAAACTTGTTTCTGCCCTCAAGGAGCACACAGTTCTTTTCCTAGAAGTCTCATCTTGAGCAGGTTGTTCAAGTCTGTAGATTTTAGTATCTGTATCTTCAAAAAAGGGATAACAATAATACTTGGCCTAGAGGGGTGTTTTGAGGATTAGATGAGAAAATGCTTGTAAAGCATTCAGCTTTGCATGACATACAGTAAGTATGCAATAAATGTCAGCCAAATCAGAAGATGAGGGAAAACTAAGTGGCAATAAAAAGAAAAGACAATATGAGAATACTACTTACTGCTTATATGTTCTGGAAACTTTATGTTTATTAATAGTTACTCTAACCCTGCGAGGTAGAGGTTGGTATTTGCATTTTCCAGATGACAAAATTAAGATTCAGAAGGTTAAGTATCTTGTTTAACATCATATAAGCAGCCAGCAGCACCATGCCTCTAACCCCACACTTTTTTATTTTTAACATTTTTATTGGAGTATAATTTCTTTACAATGGTGTGTTACTTTCTGCTGTATAACAAAGTGAATCAGCTATACATATACATATATCCCCATATCCCCTCCCTGTTGCATCTCCCTCTCACCCTCCCTAGCCCACCCCTATCCCACCCCTCTTTGTGTGAACACAAAGGACTGAGCTGATCTCCCTGTGCTACGTGGCTGCTTCCCACTAGCTATCTAATTTACATTTGGTAGTGTATGTATGTCCATGCCACTCTCTCACTTCATCCCAGCTTCCCCTTCCCCTTCCCCGTGTCCTCAAGTCCATTCATTATGTAACCCCACACTATCTGATTCTAAAGCCCTTCATCATTTCGTGCCTGGTGGCCCACAGGTGGTTGTAACTAAATCAGCTGGAGCTAGGGTTATCTTTTTAAAAAGTGTATCTGATCCTGTCAGCTACTCTTACAGCTCCCCATTGCTTATAGAATCAAGTCCAAAATCCTTAACGTGATCCAAATTGCTTTTCACTATCTAACTTTCCCACATCATATTGCTTCCCTGTGCTCTGGTTATACTGACATCCACCAGCAGGTAAAAGTGTCATGCTCGCTCCAACTTCCAGGCTCTTCATACACACTGATGTCCTTCCTGGAATGCTCTCTTTCCTCTTGGACTCAGCTCTCCCATATCCTTCTCATCTCAGCTTAGGTACCATCTTCTTCCCTGATACTTACATTGCTCTTTGTTATCTGTTTTTCTTTAAAATTTTCTTCTTTTCTTTCCTATCCTTCGTCTTTGAAGTTCCTTGAATTATTGCCCATCTTTCTTGGTAGTAGAAATCTCTGGTGGCTCTTTGGTCCAAGAGTTCCCTTTCTCTGGGAACTGTCCCCAGGACATAGGAATGGTCTCTCAGAACCATTTCTAAACTTAATTATACCCCTTCATCCTGCCCTTGATCCAGGGGTGAGCATCTAACTTAGGCTGATAATCCGGTTTCATTCTGCCAAGAATTTGGAATTTTGAACAAAGAGATGTAGAGCCTCAGGGGAACTGGAACCGAGCCATGTCAATGGCGGCTCTCTAAAGCAAAGACTCATGAACTCCTGCCTCCTAGTCCCCAGCCAACACTCGTTCCTACCCTCCCTAAGACTGGTTGTTCACCTCTTCTTTGGGTTTCTAATTTCCTTGGACCTCCTTCAAATACAGTCCCCTTTTGACTTAAACTAGCCAGAGCTGGTTTCTGTTACTGTTAGACTGTGAGCTCCGTGATGTAATTTGAGAATATCTTCACATTGCCCAGCTGTTATAAATCTCTTAGATACCCTGATATTTTACAAGCATGATAGGAAAGATATTCACTCATTTCTAGATTTATCTTTTTTTTTTTTTAATGTTGAGCCTTCTTTTAATTTATTTATTTTTATTTTTTGGCTGTGTTGGGTCTTCGTTTCTGTGCAAGGGCTTTCTCTAGTTGTGGCAAGCGGGGGCCACTCTTCATCGCGGTGCGCGGGTCTCTCACTGTCGTGGCCTCTCTCGTTGCTGAGCACAGCCTCCGGACGCGCAGGCTTAGTAGCTGGGGCTCATGGGCCTAGTTGCTCCGCGGCATGTGGGATCTTCCCAGACCAGGGCTCGAACCTGTGTCCCCTGCATTAGCAGGCAGATTCTCAACCACTGTGCCACCAGGGAAGCCCTAGATTTATCTTTTAAATTTTGGAGTTTTGAAGACTCTTAAAGGAAAGCTTCTATATTGATTATTATTTTATTGAAACATGTCAACATAAGCTGAGAGCTACTTAAAGAGAGCCTCCATGCCTAAGACCATTACTTGTCTTGCTCTTTACTCAGCTTAAACTAAGTCATCTCTTCGGAATGCCATGAGAAGACATTCTATCCTTTGTTAAGGGACTGACTGACCACAATTATATTATTATGCCTATATCTGTTGAAAAATTCCAGGGAAAGTTAGAAAGAATCGCATGGGATTTTGGCTTGAATCAAATGAAACCAGTTTGGAATGAAAAAGCAAAGATAATTTGAGCAGTAAAATAAATTTCACAACTATTAAAAGTGCCAATTTTACTGCAAAATTTTCCTTCTTTAAATGTCCTATAAGTTGTATATACAGTGTTGTACTTTTTAGAGGGTGAATAAGGATCTAGTTGTAGTAAAACGTAACTTCTATTACATGGCATCTAGCTCCTTTGAGTCCCAGCATTATATCAATTTCTTGCATTATGTATATATATTTTTTCACCACCACTATTATATATGCCTCTTGTTCAGTTTGGGTTCTATGGTCATCAATTCTATGACACCATCACCAGAATCATTTATTCCTTCCTCCACACCCACCAATCATTCCCTAACCCTGAATGGATTCAAGACATATCTTCCGTGCTTTACCACATAGGCTACTGAACATTGTGGAAGTAAAGTTATATGACCACAAACTGAAACTACTACAAATTTAGGATTTTCAAGTCCAGCTGGTCTCCCAGTGCCACTTGGCAAACCTTTAGTTGATTCTGGTTAATAGCATAAGCTCTTTCTCTTTTAGTACATAACTTTACCTCAGCCTGGACAGAGAAAAATAGAGGCCCTCAGATGCTAATAATTCCTCTTCCCTACATTATAAAACTGTCCATAGTAGTGTCCATCCTTCTTTTTTGTATTAAGGGAAAATGAGTTGATATTCATCAGTGATGTGCTGTATATCTCCAGCCAAACCTCTCTCCTATACTCCAGACTCGCATTGTTTATTGCCTGCTGAACATCTCCGCTAAGCTTCTCAAACTTAAGATGTTGAAAACAAAACTCCTGATCTTCCCTGCCAAGTTCTGCTGCTCCAGGGTATGCCCCTTGCCAGTTAATGATGACTCCATCCTTCTAGTTGTTCAGGCCCCAAATTTTGGAGTCATCCTTGCCAGCTAAGTCATTATCATCTCTTGTTTGGATTATTGTAATAATCTCCTAATTTTTCCTTTTTTCTTCTGCTCTTGTAGCCCTACAATCTATTCTCAGCACAACATCTGGAGTCCTTCTGCCAAAATTGTAAATCAGATCACATTCTCTGCCCCAACCTTTCCACTGTCTTCCTATTTCACCCCAAAGAAAAGCCTAAGTCTCTGCAATGGCCTATAAGGCTCTATACCAACAGGCTCACTATTGCCCTTATGGTTGACTACTCTTCTCACTCATCTGCCTCCTTGCTCTTCCTTGAATATGATGGACTTGCTTTGGCCTTAGGCCTCTGCATTGTTGTTCTCTGCCTGCAACAGTTTTCCCCAGGTTATTTGTCTGCCTTTCCGTTTACTTATTCCAGGTTGTTGTTCAAACATTTTCTTCTTAGTGGGTCCTTTCTGATCACCTTAATTAAAATTTCCACCCACCTAATCCTACTGACCACTATCTATCTCCCTTTCATGTCTTATTTTTCTCTGTAGTGCCTACCACGATCAAACATTTTGTATATTCACCTCTTTTTTTCATTGTCTGTCTCCTCCCACCAGAATGTAAGATGCATAAAAGAAAGAGATGTTTGTTTGTTTTCTTTACTGCTATATCTCCTAGTGCTTATGACATTCCCTGGCACACGGTTGAAGTTCAAAAAATGTTTGTTGAATGAATGAATGAATGATGTTTTCTTCTTCCTCAGTAACTTCTTTGTTTATACACTGAATCCAATCTCTACTGCGTGTTTAGAAATTGTTTCCTCAGCAATTCTCAAATTTTCCTGTATTTTTCCTCTCCCCTTCTCATCTAAATTAATGTTTACAGCCAGTAAATACGGTTAAACTTCACTAATATTTTTTTTAAAATCTTTCCTGTGTTTTCAAGTTCAGGCTGAGATTTTGTGAAAAATGCAAGGAACACAAAAGGGAATAAACACATTATAAGAAATGAGGGTTGGGCTAGAAGTCAAAAGTGAATTTCATATACCTAGAAATAGGAAAGAAAATGGGAGCAAGTTGAAAGATGAAATAGAATCTGAGGGCAGCTGTAGCCCAGAAAACATGGAGGAAAGAGGTTTAGTACGTGTGTGTGTGTGTGTGTGTGTGTGTGTGTGTGTGTGTGTGGTTGGGGCACTGTCAGCTAATCTTCTTGGTGATCCCCAGAGAGAATATGGAACCCTAACTGACAGGGAACAAGGGCAGGAATGAGAAGTGAAGCCAAAAGGAAGAAACTTTTTGACATGTGTTTATGGAAAGCTTTATCGATCTGTTCACCCATATCCTCTCCCCACTGTTATACACACAGCTGTTCACTGCAGAGCCAGTGAGTATGCCAAGAAATAGTGTGGCATGTTTCAGATCATGAGTATATATTATTTTGACTTAGGTCTAAAAAAGATTAAGATGGAAAAATGATTAAAGGCAGCAGAGAAAAAGACAGGGTAGAGTAGCACTTGAGAGCATCAGCCCAGGCACCAGACTGCCTGAGTCTGAATCCCAGATGTGCTACTTACTAGCTGGATAACCTTAGGTAATTTACTTAGTTTGTCTGTGCCTCAGTTTTCCTATTTGTAAAAAGGACGTAATAGGGGTGTTTTCCTTATTGGGTCGCTGTGAGGATGAAATTAGTTAATGTAGATAAAGTACTTGAACCAGTGTCTTATATATGTGATATATTATAATTATGTGCCTGGGAAAGGAAAAAGAAAAAAGAAATCATGAACCAGTTCAGTCTGTTTTA
The DNA here is from genome assembly GCF_011762595.2 of Tursiops truncatus. Classification (NCBI taxonomy): domain Eukaryota; kingdom Metazoa; phylum Chordata; class Mammalia; order Artiodactyla; family Delphinidae; genus Tursiops; species Tursiops truncatus. Next base: position 50,706,591 of record NC_047050.1, read on the forward strand.
TTTACTCTAAATTGGCCCATGTCTTATTGTACTAATAACTGGGTTTGGTGGTCTATTGAGGGAGAAGAATAAGGGTTGAGTCTGAGCAATTGTTTGGGATTTCCAAAGGAGGAGCAGGGAATGGGGGAAATTTTAATTTGACTGGATGTTTAAAAAATGCAACTTGTAGCATGCCTTGATCAATATTCCTTTTGTCCCTTTTATCCATTTCTTGGTATCGTAACTAATTTTAAGGAAAAAACAAGACTTACTCCCTCCACAGAGCCTTTTGTAAAATCCCTGGCCCACTCAGAAGTCTCTTTATCTCTTGCATATGTTAGTTGTTCATTGCATTTAGCCCCATTTTATATTGTATAGTCTTAATTATAGGGACAGATATTAGTTCTTTATTATATGATACCATTAAGTAGAACATATTTTACTAATTACTATAGGATTATAGAGTATGTTTATTTATTGTAGCAATTTTTATGAAAGAACATTGATTTTCCCTTGACCTAACCTTTCCTGTAAGACCTTGTACTTTCTTCTTTTTATAACCAAACCTTTAGAAATGGAAGCCTGCATTTATAGTAGTGTGGTTTCCATTTCCATAGCTCATTTACTCCTTAACCCTCTACAAGTTTCTTTAATCCCTCTGCTCTGCTCAAACTACTCTCACTGGGGTGTGCACTGACTTCTTAGTTGCCAGGGGCAATTATTTATTTCAGTCCTTATTTTGCTTAACCATTCAACATCAACATCTTGACCACTTCTTGAACTTTGAATCCTCTTAAAACTTCTGGAATCTTCTCTGTTGGATTCCAGAAGAGTCCTTCCCAACTCACCCCTCACCTCTGACCATTCCTTCTCTCAGTCTTCTTCATAGGCATCAGTATGTAAGAAGACCTTTTGCAGACCTTTCATTCCACAGCTGGTTAACATAATATTAAAAATTGGATGGTAAGGAGGGTTAATGCCATATTATTGGGGAATATTATTAAGAATTTAAACATTGTAGAATAATGTAACATATCAAATAATACATTCTAGGGAAAAGATCATTATTGAGATAATAACATGGTTTTGAGCACCCAAAGTTGTGGAAAAAAATTCTGTGAGAAAGTTAAACAACAATTATTTTGGTGTACAGAGGTAAAATTAAAAAGAGCACTTAAAAAGTGACCTTACAAAGCCAAAACCTCACTACAAAAAAATTTTAATCAGTTCTTAGAGAACTAACCTCCACAGAAGTTCTCTTTCATTCTCCTTTGCTCCCACGAATGCTTTTCTGAAGAGCAGATACTTTCAGGAGTGCACCAACTGTACATCATCTGGTGGTACTGGTAGGAGTAAGGACTGCTCTTATTCTCCACTCCTCTTTTCCTTTAGAAAGGATTTTTTTCCTCTCAGTTTTTTTACTTTCTGTTTCTCTGGCAGAGTAGAGCTATTTAAAGCTGGATGAGTTTGAGAGGAGGACCTGGCATGTGTAGATCCTTCCTGTCCTTTTAGTTTTTAGGGTCTGCCTGCCTGCAGAGACTCTGCACTGGTGGATCATGTGGAAAGCTTAGTGGTAAAGGTCTCAAGCTTGCTTTTTATTCAGAGTGAGTGGGTGATAACATTTGCTTAATTCTAGGATTCAGAATCAGGAAGTCCGTTCTGGCCACATGTTCTCCAAGAGCCCTATTTTGGTCTCCATCTGCCTCATTCTTTTGTCCATCTCATTGATTCAGAATTCAGGAGAGGAAAACAGGGGAGTTGTTTACTAGTTCCCTCAAAGTCCAATATTAACTTTCATAGGGAATTACTCACCACTTTGTAATAGCATGCATCAGAGAAAATGATCATTTCACAGACATATTGTTCTACCTGGCAGTAGATACAGACAGAAATCTTTCTATGATTTTCTTAATGCAAGACATAACTACTGTTAGGATGATTTAATCATCTCAAAGAGACCAAAATACATCCCTCTTTGATATGTTCATAATATCCATCTCACAATAGTGGATTCAGCACAATTCTTATTGTCACATATTTTTGTTCCCTATTTTTGTCATGGAGCTAACAAAACAAAGAAGATTCTACCACCCAACAAAATAGGAAAGTACTAGAAACAGGTGCAAGAGAAATCTTGCCTTCTTCATTGGAAAATTAAATATTGTCTAATATCATATAGCTCTCCAGTTTTCTAGGATTTTCTTACCACCAATCTGAATAAAAACCGATTTTCTCCACACTCTAGAATTTTTTTTCTGCAACCATTGTTATATAAAAGATAAACTTTGAAATTAGGCTCAGAATCCATGACAAATGAAAGCTTTTTTCTTTTGGGTTTTATCTGCTATATAATAGTCATAAAATGCATTTTACAGTATTCACTTGAAGGTATTAAAATGTTACAGCCTTTTATACACAGTTTCAATCAGCCTCCCAAATTTATATGTAAGGGAAACCTTGAGTCATTCCAGGTTAGAGGGAGAAGGCCTGGCACAGTTACAAACTGAAACTCTGAGGTTATAACCCTGAGATGTATGAGGTCTAATCAGCTTAATCTAGCAATGATTTACAGAGTAAACTACCATGTATGAAGCATGGTATTAGAAACTGGGAACTCCAAAGATTAACTGGACCTGGTCGTTTTCCCTGAGATTTTAGCTCATAAATGGGAGAAACAGATGTGAATTCAACCTATTGACTATCTACTTCTCCTCTTCTGAGGCACCAGGATTGCCAGGCTGGGTTTTGGCCAAATGAATTAGGGCTAGGTCTGGGTACCTGAAAGCTGCATCTTGGGTTAATAATTGCTCTGAAATATCCACGAGTGGGTGGAACTAGTTGATAAATAAGAAAACAAAAACAAAACAACAAAAAACATGTCCTTGGAGAATTCTAAAGTCTATCACTTTCAGGCTTTCAAGAATGAAATTTAGTCACCATAAATTAAAATCTAAAATACCAGGAGTCTGGTAGACACCAGGACCAAGTAGAGAATGGGAACAGGCAGAAGGAAAATGAGAAGATCCAAAATCATTGCAGAGAACAGGCTAGCCAACCTGTGATTCATTTCTGGTGGCTTCTGGCCATGTAAATTGTGAGCTAAGGCCTGAGTTGGGAAAACACCAGCCAAGCACTAGATCATCATAGTGTAGTAGAAGGGGGACAGGGATTTCAGCAAATCATACAAGTTAGTTGTTATTTTCACCAAGTTCAGTTTTTAAAACTGATGCATGGGGCTCTCCCTAGAAGAAGCAGGGTTATGTAGAGGTGGGATACCCAAAATAAGCAGGAACATTGTCATATCCATACATTTTTTTGGACTTCCTATATTTGCTTTCTTTTATGTCATGTGCTTACCTCTAGTTCTTGGGGTAAGTGAGACCAGCCCCACTTCAAACCATTAGTAATGAGAAGGGTAGGTTGCTCTCTAAAGGGAATATTGGAATGTTGTTTCAAAATTTAAGAGGAACAGATTTCAAATCAGCAAAAACAGATGTCCACAAAGAGGAAAGTTAAAATATCAAATGCGACAGAAGACAAGAATTACTAGGAGGAAAGAATACCTCTGAATTTTGCAGCTAAGCAAATGCCAATCTGTATCTTGGCTCAGCTACTTAATAATTTTGTAATCTCTGTCAAGTCAAATAATCTCTCTGAGTCTCAATAGTAAAGTCAAAATTCTGACTCATAGTTAATAACTTGAAGAAGAGGATTAGAAAACCCCTCAGTACATAGGTAGTTATTGCTATTAACAATCTTCAAGAAAATAGTCATTTCAGTGGCGGGAAATTCAAGCCAAAACAATGAATGGAGAGGAAATAAAAGTAATACCTGTATAGGTCAAATACAAGAAATGTAATCAAGTGAAATACGATGGAGAACAGATGGTAGCTAGAACATGACATCAAGTTAAACCTATTTAACCATCCATCCTCTCCCCACCCCAAGATAGGGCAGATTTGTGAAAATAAGAAGGCTTGGTAGGCATAGCTAACTGAGGAAAAGATAATAGGGAAAGGAGAGAAATGAAAGAAATCAACAGGTCATTCAAAGTTTAATGTGAGGAAAAGACCACTTCTCTTCCAAAACTAAAGATATGGATAAGACGACGGCCTCTTCACAGGCCATCTCAAGTATTAATTCTTTTGTAAGTTTCTCCTTGATGCATCCAGCTAGGCCCAGTTGTTTCTCCCTCTGGCCCCCACTGTCCCTGACATACTTCCCACCATAGCACTTTCCACATTGTAATGTGAAGGTCAATTTATATGTGTCTATCATGTTGCAGTATCTATATCTTCAGTGCCAAGTACATTTCTTAACCTATATTACCTACTCACTAAATGTTACTTGAATGAATGAATATATGAATGAGCACAAGAATTGCTTTCTTTTTCTCCTAAAAACAACACTACTACTATTAACTTTAATCTCTTGGGTAATTCAACTAAGAAGACTAGTATCTGGGGACTTCCCTGATGGTCCAGTGGTAAAGAATCCGCCTTCCAGTGCAGGGGACGTGGGTTTGATCCCTGGTTGGGAAACTAAGATTCCACATGCTACAGGGCAACTAAGACCATGCGCCACAACTACTGAGCTCGTGCGCCTCAACGAGAGAGTCTGCGAGCCGCAAACTACAGAGCCCACACGCTCTGGAGCCTGTGCGCCACAACTATAGAGCCCATGGGCCCTGGAACCCACGCGCCACAACTAGAGAGAGAAAACCCACACACCACAACTAGAAAGAGGCCCGCGCACTGCAACTAGAGACAAGCCCGAGCAGACCACACACCATAATGAAAAGAGCCCACATGCTTCAACAAGGATACCGTGTGCCGCAACTAAGACCTGACACAACCAAAAAAAATAAGGAGAATAAATAAATGAAATAAATCAATATTAAAAAAAGAAGATTAGTATCTGGCCAATTGATTTTTATACCAGGACATCTGAAAGATAGTCCTGTCTTAATAAACTTGAAAGTTAAGGTTTCATCTATCGAATGGACCCAGAAGAATTATTGTCCTCCTCCTTGCTGAATTGGAAGCTTACAAGTGTCTCTCCTTTGTTTAACTATGAGCCCCTCCAGGCTAGAAGCCAAGTCTTATTCATCTTGGTATACAATCCCCAAAACTTCACACACACCCTTAACTCCATAGTAGGAAACTCACACTTAGAGAAACTCTATAAATATTTGGGTAATTAATAAATGAGTATAACCCAGGTAAGTAAGATTTAAACAATGCCTAGTGTGTCACGTATCATTTAAACCTACAGTTAAATAGTTGTGCCTCTATTAAAGTGCACTTGTTTATGAAATGATTTAAGCACATCATTCACACATCATAAAGCTGCCCCCTTTTAATCCCTTTTTTATATTGCATTGTGAAACAGTTAGCTGTGATATCCCCACTGAGAGTATTTAGTGTAGGTAACTCAGTTTATTGGGAGAGGAAAACAGATTTTAACTGTTGCTTGTTTCATGTATATGTAGCTCAGTTTGCCATGTTAAAGAGAAGCTACAATTATTGACTTCCTTATATGCTACATATGGAAAATGGAAACAGACCATTGTCTGTGGTCAAGAGGAATAACTAAATAAAGGGAGTTAGGGTCCATCTCTGTGATGAAGTGTAGTTTAGTATTAAGAAAATCCTTTATTCCCAAAGACTGACTAGGATGATACTTTGAAAAGAATTCCATAGGGTTAAATGTAAGGCCCTAAAAGAATTCCACACAATGACCTCCTCTGCAGCATTTTCATGATTTGGATACATTTTCCATTACTTTAAGCCTTTCCCTTGAAATTACCCATTCCAAGATTCTTAACTCAGTGGCAAGAGAATTGTTGGCTAAAGTTAATGCCGCCCTTATACAAATGTTCCTTTTAAATTATGTGACTCCCATTTAAAAGTGGCTCTTTGTGGTCAAGATGGTTTTAGTTTGAGATTGTGCAAGAACAGTTTCGTGATTTTTGCCACTGAACCTGGGCTTTTCACTCTTTTTCTTGCAACCCTGTCTTTTCTCTTTGCTGAAGTTATTAGAGAAAGGTGGAGAGGCTTATAGGTATTTGCACATTGTTTTCTTTGTTTTCAGTTTTAGGTTTGACTCTTTCAAAGAAAATAGAGATTGTCATAAATCACTGCTTATTGCTTAGAATTTCCATATTCATTCAACAAACATTTATGGAGTGCTGGCTGGAAGTCAAACACTGGAGGTACATATGTGTTCATATGTCTAAGGAGCCATGTCTTGTGGGGAAGACTTTCAAGCCTGTTAACATTTCCTGATCTGTGTGATGAGTGATGTAAGAGTAAGAAGAAGGGGCTTCCAAAGCACTGAGGCATGTCTAATTCCACACTGAAGGGAGTAGCTTCCTTTCTGGGTGGGTAACCCCGTCCTTAGAAGAAGTGTGGGAGTTATCCAAGGAAGAGGAGGGAGTAGTAAGACAGATAAGATGGACAGGCCATTAAGGAGTTTATGAAACTGCAAGAAGTTCTGTCTAGCTTATAAGGAGAGTGCAAAGAATGGAGTAATAAGAGATGAGACTGGTGAAGAGAATATGATTAAATTATAAGATTTACCATCTTTCGGGGCTTCCCTCGTGGCGCAGTGTTTGGGAGTCTGCCTGCCAATGCAGGGGACGCGGGTTCGCGCCCGGGTCTGGGAGGACCCCACATGCCGCGGAGTGACTGGGCCCGTGAGCCACAACTACTGAGCCTGCGCCTCTGGAGCCTGTGCTCCGCAACAGGAGAGTCCGCAGTAGTGAGAGGCCCGCGCACCGCGATGAAGAGTGGTCCCCGCTTGCCACAACTAGAGAAAGCCCTCGCACAGAAACAAAGACCCAACACAGCCATGAATAAATAAATAAATAAAATTCTTTAAAAAAAAAAAAAAAGATTTACCATCTTTCATCTCAAATATTCTATGAAATATAGATACCAAAGATAATAATCCTTATTTTCTGAGTAGGGTGAGAAATGGTGATAGAAAATGAAAGAGGCTAAGAATTGCTTCATATATTAAAAAATATGGGGACAGCAAAGAATTTGGGAGATAGAGCCTAGAATCTCAGACAGTCTGGATGGAGGAAGAAGCAGGTGGACAAGTTGAAGAGATAGTGGTGGAGATAGAGGGAAAGGGAGAGATTAAGAAAGACAGAGAAAGACATACACATATACAAACACGTGTCAGACACAAACAGTGAGAAACATATAGCTGAGAGAGAAAGAAAAGAACACACAGTTGTCAGTGGATGAATGGGTAAGATGATATCACACACACACACACACAATGGAATACTACTCAACCATGAGAAAGAAGGAAATCGTGCCAATTGTGACAGCATTGATGAACCATGAGGGCATTATGCTAAGTGAGATAAGTCAGACAGAGAAAAACACATACTATATGATTTCACTCATATTTGGAATCTAAAAAAGCCAACTAATAAAAACAGAAAGTAGAATGGTGATCACCAGGGCTGGGGGATGGGGGAATTGAGGAGATGTTGCTTAAGGGTACAAATTTGCAACTAACAGATAAATAGGTCCTGGAGATCTAATGCAGAGCATAGTGATTACAGTTCACAATACTGTATTATAAAATTTAAAGTTGCCAAGAGACTAGATCTTAACTGTCCTCACCACAAAAAAGAAATAATTATATAGCATGATAAAAGTGTTACCTAATGCTATGGTGGTAATCATATTGCAATATATAAATGTATCAAACCAACACATTGTACACCTTAAACTTATGTTATATGTCAATTATATATCAATAAAAAAAGAATATACACCCAGACAGAGATAGTGGCAGTGAGAGAACAGAGAGACAAAGATAGAGATACATATAAAAAGACAGACATCAAATGGAGCAATAGAGAGCAAGAGACGTAGCAGCTACCACAGTTACTAGAACTTTGGGGAAAAAGGACTGCTTATAGAGGTTTTTAAGAAGGGTTTCCTGTACTGTCAATGTACTATGTTTTTTTTGTTTTTTGTTTTTTTAAAATTTTGTCTACTAGCTCCCTAGGTTACTTCAACCATTTTCATGGCTTTATTTATTTATTTATTTATATAAACTTATTTATTTTATTTTTGGCTGTGTTGGGTCTTCGTTGCTGTGTGCAGGCCTTCTCCAGTTGCGGCGAGCAGGGGCCACTCTTCGTTGTGGTGCGCGGGCTTCTCATTGCGGTGGCCTCTCCCGTTGCGGAGCACGGGCTCCAGGCGTGTGAGCTCAGCAGTTGTGGCTCACGGACTCCAAAGCGCAGGCTTAGCAGTTGTGGCGCACGGGCCTAGGTGCTCCGCGGCACACGGGGTCCTCCCGGACCAGGGCTCGAACCCGTATACCTTGCAGTGGCAAGCGGACTCTCCACCACTGCGCCACCAGGGAAGCCCCGTCAGTGTACTATGTTATGTAATGTTCTTTGTTTCTCCACAGAAAGTTTATTAAAACTGTCCTGTTTATCAGCATTTTTAGAATTAAGAGTTTTTGCTTTAAGATGTATGAACATGGTCAGACTGGCCCCACAGATGCCCAGTTACATACCCTAGAGGTGAACAGTGATGAGAGCAGGGAAGGGCTGTGTGCCCCATTAGGGGGTTGGAATCGCCTATTGGGCCTTATTGCGGTCAAAGTGACTTCTCTCAGTTTCGACTCCAGGACTCGTGCCTAGAGAGCTCTGGGAAATCTAGCTTCATCTCAGGAAGAGCAATTGGGCATCACCTCACCTGGGAAGTCTTCCCGATCCTCTCAGATCTGGTTAGGTGCCCTTCTTTGTTCCCACGAAACCTAACCTAACCTCATTTACCACAGGTAGAACATAGGTGAACTCTAGTCACATGGGGCCACATATCTTCCATCTTCATGGGTTTTTTTTTCAGCTTTAGAAAAAATTTTTTTCTGCAGTTTAATAAGTTTCAAGACCAGGATTTTCTTTTTCCTTTGTGCTGAAAACATGTCACTTCCTAAAGGGAAGTAAGGGCAAGAAAAGAGTCAAGCAGGAGGCTCATGGTAGAGACTGTGCCAACTGCATGTTCTGGATTAATCCAGGCCAGCTTCTCCTCTGAGCAAGACCATCTGAAGCCAGGTCCATATGTGGACCCAATAGGGGTGGCAGAGGGACAGGGCCATAGGAGTCAAGCATGTCTGTGGGGCCGGTTGCTCCATGTTTTTTTTTTTTTAAATAGGCATCATGAAACTTGATATCTGTAGAAACACTTGATTCTGACTTTTTATGGTGAATGGGTACAATATATATGCAGGAAACTAGCCCTTAATTCATGGACATGCTTTTGCACAAACATATCCTAGAGCATAGCCCAAATGGAGAGAAACCTTCAGAGTTATTCACCTCAACCAGGCCAAGCTGGGACAAATTCTTCTTTATTTTTTTGCTTTTGTAGTTTACTAAAGTCAAGTCTTAAAGATTTGATGGTTTACAGTCACCTGCTAATGAATGTTATTATTCCCACATTACCTAGGAGAAATAGCTAGGAGATGTTAGAGACTGCTCAAAGTAAGGATAATAGTAAATGGAAAATCAAGATCGAGATCATAGATTTTTCTGTTTATCTCTCTGCTATTTCTACTCTACAATATTGCTTCCCACTTAAGAGAAATTCAGTAACTTGGAAGCAGAATATAGCTGCCTCAACAAGCACAGTCCACACACTTATCCTGTCTAGAGATTATCAGGAGGCCAAGTAGCCGTTGTAGATGGTTGGATCCACCTTAATAGCATTCTTTTTCCTGATAGACTATGCAGATTCTCTCTCCTGCTAAAGATCAGATACCTTGGCATCCTTGTTTTCTTCCTTATGTTAGGAAAACTAACTGTGGACAGGCCAAGTTGAGAGAGTCCAGGACTTGGAACTGGTTTCTCCCACTGTTTTTCCCACATGTCCCATTTACAGGCAGAGAAAAAACTCCAATTCAGCAGTTGGAATACGGAAGTCAGTGAGTGAATTATTATATAAAAGTAGCTAGGCTAGTAGCCTGGAATGGTAGGGATGAGGTGGGAGGGGTGTAGCAGGGCAATTGTTTCAACTAGGGGAATATCATTGTGGTAATGGGTGTGAGAGCAAGTGATCTTCTGGAATCCTGGGTATGGGAGTGGGAAAAGAGTAGCAGGAAGCAAAGTCCCACCCGTGGAGTACAAGGTTGAGACATCCTGGGTCAAGAGAACAGTAGAGGACTAAACGATGCAGGAAAGGTTTTAGTCCCAAAGATTTCTGAGTGCATTAATAGGCTAGGAACTCAGATACTAAATATGTAGGAAGGCTACACTAGCAGAAAGAATAATGAGATCAAGTCAAAGAATGGTGAATGGAGATGCCTAAACTCGATTCCTAATGGTGTTTGCCTGAACTTGAGATTGGCCCGAGAAAATGTGGCTGTCTAAATGTGGTTGTGTGCAGTTCGGAGTCAGTATGTAAAGAGACAGAGGGGGGTTGCAGGATCTAAGGAATAACAAAGGCTCAATACTTGTTTATTGAATAGATAGCAGTACTATCTTGGAGCATCTGACTCAGGTGCTGATGCAGAGATGTGTAGCCAGATGAAAAAGGTGCTCTAAAGGATACTTGGTTCAAAACAATATTGCTTGCAGCACAAAAACAATAATGTAAAATGTCTATTAAGATGTGAAATATCAGGGGTAATGCTACGAATATATCATTCAATTAGGACTATGCATAAGGAATAAGTAAACGTTTTACTTGCATTTGCAAAAAAATGTTTGTTTTTATTGCCTTGGTGTTGAATAGAAGACTGTGAAGGGAGAAGAAACTCACCACATAACAAAACATTAAAATAATGAAAACAACCAAGTCCTTAGACACAGATTTTATTCTTTGGACTGTATGAATCCAAACTTCCCAGTTGAAAGCTCTTTTAAGGGGGAAGCTGGTTATACATTCTTTCAAAGAGCCCCATGTTCAGCACTGTGGTAACCTAAATGAGAGGGAAGTCCAAAAGGAAGGGGATGTCTGTATGTGTATGGCCGATTCATTTTGTTGTGCAGTGGAGGCTAACACAACATTGTAAAGCAGCCATACTCCAATAAAAATTTTTAAAAAGAGCCACATGCTCAGAAACAGATTCCATGTATTATTAATCAGATGGCAACACAGCTGTTTACCTAAGATTAACCTGATGGACATTATGTGCTTAATAGCTAAATCACCATGTAGGAGCCCTGGTGACTACAAAAACTTGAGTATCAGTGCACATGCTGGCAATGATTCCTAAAAGAATTTAAAAGCATTGTAGTCATGAATTAGGTCTGAAGGAACTGGTAATTATTTTCAGGAGTATAGTTTGAGTATTAGCCTTGCTGGGTCATCCCTATTCTACTCACTACCCCTTTTAAGGCTGTAGTCAAATTGAACCGTAGCTTTTGGACAAGGAGTAGATGTAGAGGAAGACTTTCTTTTGCCCGTCTGAGATGCTACATAAATTTGTGCTAATGGACCCCTGTCTGACCTTACACTATGGCTACTTCTATTCTTCATCATCTCAGTACTGAGAGATGGGAGATTAGACAACAGAAGGAAGAGAATAATACAGACTTTATAAGACATGTTGTGGTCACATCCCATCTCAGATTTAAGGGCATTAGGGTTTTAAAAATTCGGTGGCTTAAAACCAAAAACCAGCTAAAGAGAATCCTACCCAAACACTGCATTACATTTACCACATTTTGCAGCATTATCAATAATTCAGCCTAATTGGCACTTCTAGTGAAAATGAACTTAGGCCATTTCACAGCATTAACTCTGATGATTTTGTTCACATTTATTTTCTAATCCAATCTTGATTCATCTGTAATGGGCTTCTTAGGTCATCTATTTAAAACAGCCAGGTTCATTCTGCACTCCCACAGAAACAAATGGCTGTTTCTCAAATTGATAGTTGCAAGGAGAGGTCTAATTTCCCAATATGGATTGATTTTTTTTTTTTTTTTTTTTTGGTGCAGTAAAAAAGATCTGTGTGTTTTTCATAGCAGCCAGTGTCACAGTGGCTGGAAGCTAGTTGGTCTAGATTAAAAACAGGCTCATGTCCTGGAATGCTGAATACAAATTCTAACTATGTGACAAATCTACTTTTGTGAGTAGGCAAACAAAACTGACCAATCTGTCTGGGATGCAGAAAGAATAAATTAACATAAGATTGTTAAGCACTTTTTGTCAAGATAGAATATTATAGTAAAATGATATGTTTTCCTTTCATGATATCTGATGATGAAGATGGATTAAATGATTCAATTTGTTTCAGTTAGATCCATTAGTTGTTCATTCTGGAGGAGGATTTTCTCTTCCTTTCTCTTCTTTATTCTTTTTCTTCTCCAAGGTCAAAGATGCAGTCACACAACAGATTTTCTAAGGAAAACTGTCCTGCTGAGAAGGTAGTTTCAGGCAGCCAGGTTGTATAATCCATGCCCTGTGCCATGTGATCCATTGCAGCAGGTGATGAGACTCAGTGGGTAACTGAGCCAAGGTTAGCAGATCCATAGCATGGACAACAGCCTATGTGATATTGTCCCAAAACTCTGTTCCAAAAAAGATGAAGTGTTATTAGTTGAGCCAGTTAGATTACTTCTCTTAGACTCTGCACTGCCAAGTATGAAAAGAATAAACCAGAGGGTATCAGGAAGAGAAGTAGACAGAAAATAAGAGGTATGCAGAGGATAGCTGAGTCAGTTAAAAGGTGTAGGTCTGGACTGAATATCCATGGGCTTTTGCTGCTAGAGCTGCCTTAGATTCTGAATGACCTTTTGATTCCAACCTCCATGAGTTCTATTCTGATTTCTGCCCTTCCTGATATCTGGTTCTGTGGCTTCCCTTGGCTTCTGGGAAGATGGTCTGTATGAAAAGGGGCTTGCTTCCTTATTTATGTACAATAAAGCGCCTATTAAGTAAAATAATTTGAGTTAGTATCTGTCTTTATGACAATAGCAATAGTAAAAGCATAACTAGAGATTTTATGCAGAGAAGTTCTGAAATGTCTGTTTTAAATTGGAGTCAGTTTCTGTTCTAACAAGGAAAAAAAAAAAAAACGGTGCTCCTAGATTTTAAACCACAGTAGCATACATCTCAATATTAATAAATGTATAGACTCTCATTCTATGTTCTGAGTTCTTTTTTATTATTATTATTAGGGTATAGTTGCTTTATAATGTTGTGTTAGTTTCTGCTCTGCAGCGGAGTGAATCAGCTATATGTATACATATATCCCCTCTTTTTTGGATTTTCATCACATTTAGGTCACCACAGAGCACTGAGTGGAGTTCCCTGTGCTATACAGCAGGTTCCCGTTAGTTGCCTATTTTATACATAGTGGTGTATATATGTCAATCCCAATCTCCCAATTCATCCCACACCCCCTTCCCTCCCTTGGTGTTCATACGTTTGTTCGCTGCATCTGTGTCTCTATTTCTGCTTATAAATAGGCTCATCTGTACCATTTTTCTAGATTCCACATATATGCGTTAACATACAATACTTGTTTTTCTCTTTCTGACTTACTTCAGTCTGTATGACAGTTTCTAGGCCCATCCACATCTCTACAACTGACCCAATTTCATTCCTCTCTATGGCTAAGGAATATTCCATTGTATATATGTGCCACATCTTCTTTACCCATTCATCTGTCAATGGACATTTCTTGAACTTTAGACTTACTCCCCTGCAAAAAATTACAAAGCTCAGGTATGGGTTGCAATCTTTTAAGCAGGGGAGTGTGTGTAGTCGTTTCCCTATTTGCCTTTCTCTTCCTCTCTTCTATATAACAGTGAACTACGTTTCCTAGACTACTTTGTCAACCAGCTTCAGGTATACTGGAGGGCAAAAGGAAGATGGAAGCCAGAGTCTTTTCCCTGTCTTTCCTGCTGTGGACGGGTCTCCGGTATCTCCTTACTCGCTCTGACTCCCACTGGACATCTCTACCCTCTTTAGTACAAAATTCTGGCAAGACAGGTAGGCCTTCTGTGTTTCCAGCTTTCACTGGGTGACCCTGGATTCTGGGCTGTAGGAAAACTACCTCTCCTCTGCTCTCCTACCCTAGGGGCCACAGAGGTTTCTTGCTTTATATCTCTTCCATTACCCATGTAACCAACATCCTGAACTAAGTCAGTTGTTTAAATGAGCCTCCATTTCCACATCTGTAAAAAAGGAGATAATATGACACACTTCAAAATGTCCTCAAGAGAATCGTGTACTGTTCTAGAATGGCTCAAGCAAAGCTAAAGAGGCTAAATGGGGCTGATTAAATTAAAAACAGAAAGATCCAGGCTTCTGAGGTAGAGTCTAATTTGTTAATATGCTGCAGTCAGTTCTTCAGCCCTATGGACAAATCTCAGGCTAATGATTACCTCCAATTAAAATCAGTGGATGATGGGCTTCCCTGGTGGCGCAGTGGTTGAGAGTCCGCCTGCCGATGCAGAGGACACAGGTTCGTGCCCCGGTCCGGGAAGATCCCACATGCCGCAGAGCGGCTGGGCCTGTGAGCCGTGGCTGCTGAGCCTGCGCGTCTGGAACCTGTGCTCCACAAGGGGAGAGGCCACAGCAGTGAGAGGCCCGCGTACCACAAAAAAATAAAAAAATAAAAAAAATAAAATCAGTGGATGTGATGAAATTGAGCCACTTTGCAGAGAGGAAGCATGGAAGTCAGAGTTAGCCCTCAACAGAGGTACCTAGGGTAACTAGATATATGACTTACTGTATTACCATATTAAAGTTTCTGAGAAGTTCAAAGTGAAAAAGAAACAAGGTTAATCAGATATTTCTACATGGCAGAAAACTTGGCTACCACAGCAGTTTTACATTTTAGAGATTTAGCCTCTGGAGAGAAATTTTGCCACCTTCTTATTGGGCTGCAAGTTCCACATTCCAGACAAGGGACTCTGTGGCTCACTTGCTGACCAGTAAGTTCTGTCTGGTGCTAGTGGTTGTGACTCAGGCTATACTAAGGAGGCAGTTCCTACAGAGCCACTTGGAAAGGAGTAGAGGGCTGAGCAGTTCCTACCTAGACAAAAGTGCTGGAATAGGAAATCCTATAGGTGTCCATTAAAAGTATACATAGGTAAACAAAAGAGTCCACAGGTATGAAGAATATGGACTTAGTCAGTGGAGTATAACAAATTGGAAAAGAAGGGGCTGGTGGTACAGAACAGAGAATTTTCAGTGAATGGCAGATGCACTGAAAGAGGATGAGTCCAAGACAACTGCAATGTTTGAAACCTGAGTGACGAAAGGAGTGCTTATGACATGCCTGGAACTGTTCTAAGTACTGCATACACATTAACTGATTTAATTCCCATAACAACCCATTGTAGTAAGGAAACAGAGGCACACAGAAGTTAAACAACTAGTCCAAGGCCACATAGCTAGTAGGTGGCATGACAGGGGGCATCAGCAGGCGTGTCTTAGAGTAAGGAAGTGGCAGAGACAGTCAGATTTCACATATACTGAACCGTCTAGGGCCTGAGACAGGCTCTTATGATTGCTGCCGTAGAAGACAGAGCGAATATCTCATATCTCATTCACCTTGAGTGGGTTACATGTCCATTCCTGAATAGGTCACTGTAACCAGGACAAGAGGCTATACAGTTGGCTAATTGGGGTGGGGGCAATCCCACTTAAGCAACAGGACTGAGAAAGGAGGAGGAGGAAAAATTCCCACAAAGGAAAACTTTGGTTGCCATTGCTAGAAGATGGAGAAATGGAGATTGGTGGCAAAAATAACAACTGAATACCACAAAAAGGAAACAAAGCAGAGTATTTCACTCTTAGAAGGGGCATTAGAAGCTGCTGAATCAGGAGAAGAGGAAATAGGGGACTATAAGATGTACAAGAGAATAAATAAGAGCACTATTTGGGGTCTTCTTGAATTAGTTGGGGAGATTTCATCTGGAACTAGAGTTCTCCACTGCGATTGTTGGTACCAAGACAGAAAAACCTTGATTTGTCATTAAACTCTGGTCCCATTTTTGCCCTTATATTGTTGACTTGGAGGAAACACAAGTTGACTCTGGAGCTGAACCCCCTGTGCCATGCGTGTTGAAACATCATTTCCCTTGGCTGTCTCTTCACCAGTACTGTATTTAAGTATATTTATTTCACTTGCATGCTGCTTTTATCCTCACTTAGAGCATAAAATCAAGAAGTAGGATTTCCATAGATAACTTGACCTCATTTCTTTATATTTCAACTTTAAAAAAGCAACTCTTCTACCAGAGTGGCCTTATCAAGGTTAAATGAGGATGGTATGAGAAAAGACCACTGACTATCCAAATTTCTCCTGAGTTTTGCCCCGCATCTCTCCTCTCTGAGGTTGAGTGTGGTCAATCTCAATTCAGCCTCAACTCAGTCATTCTCTTGCATGTAGGGTGCTGAAACCAATATCTGAACCTTGAGAGGAAAGGAAATGTATAATATGTAAACACTAAGTTGCTATAGACCATCTTTCTCTCAAAAAATGTGTGGTTTTACAAAAGCAGCCTTTCATTCAATGTAACAAGTAAGCAAGGAAAAAATGTTACCTCTGGCCTTAATTAGAATGACCATTGATTACTAAGCAATTTTTAATGTCACTCTTTTTCGCTAATTAGAAATAAGAACTTCAACGATTATGGAAGTATCTCACTGCTATATTTAAACAGATTTCTAAATTATTGTTATAATAGGTAACTTATTGGGTAGGTAGTGCTTAAGTAGACAGAAACCACTTACTGACTAGCTGTTTCCATAATAATCTGGTTATGATAAAGAAAGTATCAAGTTATAGACTAGTAAATTTCAGATCCCTTAGATATTTTTAATGGTTTAATTCATTTCCCCTTCGTATACATAATTTATAAAAGTAGTATTCCTAGCTTTTGTTCATCTTTGAATTGTGCAACGTAGAGTCTGCCTCTCCACGTCTTTCCCCTCCCCCAGATTTCTGCATATTTACTTTTCCCTCTTTAAATTGAAAGAAACGACATGCCTAGTACCTCCTCTCTTCATACTAAGAAGCAGAACAACGCTGTCATCTGCTTCATTTTATAGATACTAGTGATTTTCCTCTAGAGGGATAAGTGTTGATTAAATATTTTCCATGCTCCCTCCGCATTTCCTGGTTCTGCAGCTCTGGTTTGCCTGACCCAAAGCAAAAATATTGCTTGGTTAAGACACCATGCTCTATTTCAAGTAAGTTTGCCACCAACATTTGGTTATTGAAATATCATTTAAAAGACAAATTATCCATATTTGAGTATTACTCACATGACCAAAAACGAACCAGGACACCTTCTCAGTCAGTTCATGAATTTAATAAGTGGCTTTTCAAAGAACTCTTTATAATTGTACTGCTTTTAGAAATATAATCTGCAAGTTGATTTCTAGTTTTTGTGTAATAAATTTATCAAAGTATGTACAAATATGTAAATGTATGTTCATATTACCCACAGCATTTACATTTGTCAGCTAGAGAAACTATGATGCCTGTTAATTGCTGTATTGACAATAATCATTGGTAGGTCTTATTACAGAAGCTATTCTATTTTCAAGACACATCATAGCAACACTAATAAATAACAATAGCAACAATAACACCAACTCCTTTTTTTTTTAACATCTTTATTGGAGTATAATTCCTTTACAGTGGTGTGTTAGTTTCTGCTTTATAACAAAGTGAATCAGTTATACATATACATATGTTCCCATATGTCTTCCCTCTTGCATCTCTCTCCCTCCCACCCTCCCTATCCCACCCTTTGAGGTGGTCACAAGGCACCGAGCTGATGTCCCTGTAGCACCAGCTCTTTTCATTCTTCTTTCTTCATTCTGTTCCATGGCAATGATTTCCACCATTCTGTCTTCCAGGTCACTTGTCCGTTCTTCTGCCTCAGTTATTCTGCTGTTGATTCCCTCTAGTGTATTTTTCATTTCAGCTATTGTATTGTTCATCTCTGTTTGTTTGTTCTTTAATTCTTCTAGGTCTTTGTTAAACATTTCTCACATCTTCTCCATCTTTGCCTCCGTTCTTTTTCCGAGGTCCTGGATCATCTTCACTATCATTATTCTGAATTCTTTTTCTAGAAGGTTGCCTATATCCACTACATTTAGTCATTTTTCTGGGGTTTTATGTTGTTCCTTCATTTGGTACATAGTCCTCTGCCTTTTCATCTTGTCTATATTTCTGTGAATGTGGTTTTTGTTCCACAGGCTGCAGGATTGTAGTTCTTCTTGCTTTTGCTGTCTGCCATCTGGTGGATGAGGCTATCTAGGAGGCTTGTGAAAGATTCCTGATGGGAGAGACCGGTGGTGGGTAGATCTGGGTGTTGCTCTGGAGAGCAGAGCTCAGTAAAACTTTAATCCTCTTGTCTGCTGATGGGTGGGTCTGGGTTCCCTCCCTGTTGGTTGTTTGGCCTGAGGCGCCCCAGCACTGTAGGCTACAGGCTCTTTGCTGGGACTAATGGCAGACTCCTGGAGGGCTCATGCCAAGGAGTACTTCCCAGAACTTCTGCTGTCAGTGTCCTTGTCCCCACGGTAAGCCCCAGCCACCCCCGCCTCTGCAGGAGACCCTCCAACCCTAGCAGATAGGTCTGGTTCAGTCTCCTGTGGGATCACTGCTCCTTCCCCTGGGTCCCGATGCACACACTACTTTGTGTGTGCCCTCCAAGAGTGGAGTCTCTGTTTCCCCCAGTCCGGTCGAAGTCCTGCAATCAAATCCCGCTAGCCTTCAAAGTCTGATTCTCTGGGAATTCCTCCTCCCATTGCCTGATCCCCAGGTTGGGAAGCCTGACGTGGGACTCAGAACCTTCACTCCAGGGGGTGGACTTCTGTGGTATAAGTGTTCTCCAGTTTGTGAGTCACCCACCCAACAGATATGGGATTTGATTTTATTGTGATTGCACCCCTCCTACCACCTCACTGTGGCTTCTCCTTTGTCTTTGGATGTGGGATATCTTTTTTGGTGAGTCCTGGTGTCTTCCTGTCAATGATTGTTCAGCAGTTAGTTGTGATTCTGGTGCTCTCGCAAGAGGGAGTGAGCACACGTCCTTCTACTCCGCCATCTTGAGCCAAATCCTAGCACCAACTCTATTGGTACTACTACTTACTACTCTTGGTAATTCTGTGTCTACTAGCTCTATGAGGTAAACCTGACAGCTATACTTGTTCCCATCTTAAATAAGGAACATGGAGCTGAGCATATTTCAAGGAGTAGTTCAAGGTCAAAGGAGATACCTAAAGCAGAAGCAGGGAAAGAAACCAGTTTTTATGACTTTCAAGAATACGTATCTTGGGGACTTCTCTGATGGAGCAGTGGTTAAGGCTCCGTGCTCCAAATGCAGGGGGCCTGGTTTCAATCCCTGGTCAGGGAACTAGATCCCACATGCATGCTGCAACTAAGGAGCCCTTGAGCTGCAACTAAAGGAGCCTGCCTGCCACAACTAAGGAGCCTACCTGACACAACTAAGACCCAGTGCAACCAAATAAATAAATATTAAAAAAAAAAGAATACCTATCTTGGTATTGGGTATTTTGTTACATTGATAGCATCTTATATATCAAGGAAGTTTACCTTTCATCAAAGTAAAATAAACACATTTATACAAAAATATCACATTAAAATTTTTTTACATCAATCCTGAGAATCCAAACTTCTTGGTCAATGTGACTGGCTTTCCCTATCCTCCCAAACTTTGTGATCCTACTTGGTGCTAAAGCACTGGAGAAATTTATATGGATGTCAATCAATATTCTGCATTGCAACATTAATCCAGTTTACATTGTCACTTCAGGTCTGGAGCTCTGCTTTTTTGTGCTATACTTGGGTGCAGGGAAGAATTTTTATGACCTTGGAATCTTGGTGTCTATGATCCTGGCTCCTTATACATACCATGCAACCATCCCCCTCTAAAGTCTTGCCACCTTCTGAGATTGCTGTCACAGAGTATATGTGGATATTGCTCAGAGGACTTATAGATCTCTTTTCCTTTTCCAGCTGTGTTCCAGCTTTTCAAAAGGCATCATCTCTCCTTTCTTCCTGGACTTGACTTCCTGAACCTCAAAACATCATTTCCTTTCTTTCTGTTTCTCACCTTGTCAAAGTCTCTGAGGCTGGAGTTACAAAATGTTGACGGTCTGCTTGAGAAGGAGTGGATATAGGGAGGACAAACACATGTTATCCTGCCAAACAAATTACCATAAAAGTTAATCATCATTGGTCCCTTTAGTAATTTGAAAATTTTACTGAGCCACAATGCTTTCACTTTCTATTCTGGACTGAAATGTAGAGAATATTTGGCTGGTGATATTTGCAATGGCCATGGGAAGGAGTAGAAGGAAATCATCTATCCTCCAATTCTTGGTAGTAAGTGGAAATAACCTGTGATCTGGGAATACTCTTATTTGGAGCAATCATGTATTAGTTTTATTTTTTTCTAACTTTAATAAGATTCAATGTAAGATTTTCAAAAGCAGAGGAAATATATCCACTTGTATGCTTTTTATATTGTCAGCTGATCATTAATATCCACAAATCAGATGGAAGTGCCAGTTACCTCCAAAATGAAAGACTGGAGCATTCTCCAGAAGAAGTGAGAAGGCCCGTGCCCCTTCCTCATGTCAATTTTTCCTGCACTCAAAAAAATGCTGACAATGAAATTACAAATAAACTATTCACTCTGAATTTGGATAAAGTATTTGATTTGTTATAAAAATTCCTTTCATTGCTCTATGACAAAATATACGGTACTTTCATTCCTGTTTAACTCCTCTATGAACAAATGGCCAATGGCTAAGGTCATTCTGGTGCTGTGTTCAACATTTACTTCAGAACACAGACTAAGTATTGGGTCAAGAAGCACCATCTGCTTACATAATGATTTACCCTGCAAAGTCTTTGGGAAAAAAGAGTGTCTTAGTTTAGTCTAATATCAGGCATCATGTAGCACAATATATGAAAACTTTAGATTATTAATAGCATTTTGTTTCTGAGTCTCCCATATGCTGTGTGGTTGTGGCTGAGTCTTAATGTAGCCTATGATATCACTTCCCCATTTGTAAGTCAAACGAATATCATAGTAATTTATTTTGATACTTTAAACTTAATTCCCTTCCTTTAATTGTGTCCTCAACAACCCACAAGACCTTTAATAAAACTGGTTCAATCTTTCAGAAACAGATTAAGGAGCCTTGAAAATAGTTATATCCAACAAAGTATAAGTGCAACTGTTCTACACTTTTGTGGAAGGTCTGAAGACAGAAATCTGTGAAAGATGGATGAATTCAGTGGTTTGTGAGATATTACCAGGAAACTTCTTTTGCATTCCATGTTCCCTCTAGAATTAAGACCCAGCAATTTGGAGAAAATTATATTTGAAAAGTAAATACTTTTAGATTAAAAATAAAGGAGGGGAAAATGAAAAGAAATAAGAAAATAATCATAATGTAATTGGCTTTGATCCTGTAATAACTATTTTAAACTTCAAAATCCATACAAGTTCTGGATCAAAGTTCCAGAGAATGACCAATTAACAATAAAGAACACTGGAGAAATTAAGAAAATACCATACCTATGCTTAGTGATGATGTTTTTAAAGTGAGTGTAAAGTTGGAATAATAAGATAAAACTTTTCATTAATCCTGTCAAAGCTGTGTTTTTTGAAACAGGAAAGGATCCTGGGGCCTGATAAGGGTCCACAGGAGCCTTGGTTGAATATGGTCAAAATATATGACCTGAATTACTGGCAGAGACAGGTGATGACCTGTGCTCATTCTTGGAAGTAGTTTCTTTTATATTTGGCTAGGAGTTATCTAATTTAAAAGGCCCCTTCCAAAAATAAATAAATAAATAAATAAAAGCCCCCTCCAACTGGGCTCAGGTAGAGCCAAAGGCTAAATACTAGCTCAGAGTCACACAGTATCTTGGTTTTCTGGCTTTCATGAAAACAGGGTTTCTACTCAGCCACACTGCCCACTGAGCTGTATTACCTTGTTGCCAGGCTGAGAAGCTCCCCCTGGTTCAAGAGCAATCATCCTGTTTCTGTTTGTGGTTGGATGGAAGGTGTTCACAAGGCTAATGATCCCTGTTACCCAAAGAAAAGCAGGTGAAGCTGAGGTTAATACAACACTGAAGTGCTAAGAGGTTTTCACA
Source organism: Tursiops truncatus (assembly GCF_011762595.2). Lineage (NCBI taxonomy): Eukaryota > Metazoa > Chordata > Mammalia > Artiodactyla > Delphinidae > Tursiops > Tursiops truncatus. Next base: position 50,728,716 of record NC_047050.1, read on the forward strand.
ACTCGGGAAACTCTCTTAGCTGAGCTGGTTCTCCTGAAATGTTGAGTCCTCTTTTCCGTGGCATGGTGCAGCTGATGTTGTCACTCTGTGGTCAGGACCAGGAAAGCTGGTGGGGTGGAGAGAGATTAGTGGTCTGAAAATATGTAATTGGTATTCCATGGCAGCAGGGAGTTGACAGCCCTCAGGGACCGCAAACAGGAGAGGACGAACAGCTCAACTGAATTAAAACAAACTGTGATTTTAAAAAAGAGAGAAACATATTCAAGTATTCAAGAATTTGACAAAATATAGATAAATTCCATATTGTTAAATGAGATAATATATGTAAGGAAGTTAGTATAGTGCCAGGATCATAGTGATTAATCAATTTAAAATCTGGCTGTTTTTATTATTATTATGTATGAGGGAGCAGATTAGTATACCTTAATCTTAGAAGCAGTATCATTTCATTGGAACTTCCCCCCATTTGCACTGGAGAATTCTGATCCTCGATTCATATCCTGTACCTGACATTGAGGGTGGAAAAACTCCACTCATGAATTGGATAGGGCAGGCACACTGCTACGGCAGTTACCATCCAACTGAGTGTGGTTAGTTTGTATAATTGAAGCCAAGCAAAGCTAAGGCAGTACTGGTACATGGATCCTTCTGTTAGACTAAATAAAGAACAATGAGACCATTTTTATGGGGGGGGGACGGAGAGGAGAAAAAAAGTGTTTTTAACTGTAGGGAGTGGCTTGAGTTTAGCAACCTCAGGCTGTGTCTAAATGTTACCAAATATTGAGATGAAGCTGCATAAAATTCTACTCAGTCATCCAAATATTTCCAGAAATCCAAGCTTTGATTTCATTGTAGATGAAATCAGGGGAAGATGAGATTTTTTTTTTTTTTCTGGCATTGTGAGACACGGTCTCAGTATTTTTCTGGTTGGCTGGTAGATCTATTTAAGACTATGTCATGGATTCATCCTGGACAAGCACAGCCACTTTCTGGGGTGTCCGTACACTGCTAGGACCACTCTTTTATCTGTGGAGGACTGTTTGTTGTGCGCAAAGTTCACAGAGGGGTGGAACCCAGTTTGTTTTTGGTTCATTGGAATGAGCCAGTCGAGTTTATTGTCCTGGTAGTTTCAAGTCAAAGAATTAAAATGTACAAAGCAGTGGCATTAACTTTCCTCCCTGTACCTCAAATATATCTGAAAGAGATCAACCAACAAGGATCCTTCTGAAGTTTAAAAACTTTCAAATCTGTAAAAGTGTCATGTCCTTGAGCATGTGCTCAAAACAAGATGATAGAGAATGGGCAGGGTAGGGATAGGTTTAATACAACACTTCCCACAAAGCAGATGCTCGAAATATTGGCTATTGAATGAATGAATTGGAATATTTCAAATAGAAATGGTTTTGACATGAAGATCAAGATTTAATTAAATACAACTTTTCAACTTCACTTATCTTATGTAGCAGAAACATAAATGGAAAAGCATGACCTCAGTAGTCTGAAGGACATATATTCAAATCCTAAGAAAGTCATTCATACTCTTTGTTTCCTCAACTATAAGAGAAAATTTATAGCCTATAAGAATTTTATGAAGATCAAATCAGACAGTTATAAGGAGCTATACATAAATCATAGTAGGTGCACAATAAGTATAAGTTCTCTCTCCCCAGTTGTTGTTTTAACCCTCTCCGTAAGCCTGACTTTAGTTCCAGGCATAGATGCTTAGCATGTGAAGGAATAAAAGGAAAATTCTGAGACAGATCTTTTGGAGAAAGTCAATTCTAGTGATCCACTCCATATTTATTTTCTATGATCATGTCACTAGGTGGAATAGACAGCAATGAGCAGTGCATTCAGAGGAGTATTGGCAATAATTGACCAATTTATGGTGATGAGTATACTTTATATTGATTTTAACAAGTTTTTCAAAACTCATGGGGTATCTACATAGTGCTATAAGATCTACTATTGAAGTCGCTAATTTTTGAAAAAAGAAATCACACAGCAGGATCCTCCTTACTCCATGAAAGGAATGCCAGAGAGCTAATGCTATGGCTAATCCAAGAAATTCTAGTATTTGGAGAATTAACTAGTCTATCTAAAAGTCCTATAACGCCGTCTCTATTATTCTCAAACACAGATCAAATAAGACTCTCTGTTGTACCAGGACCTACCTGGTAGAGTCAGTATACACTTGGAGTACTCAGTATCTACTGGAAATTCTAGTTCCTGCTTTTTTTTAATCACATGACCTCAGAAAATTGAGCCTCAAGTGGTAAGCTGCTGAATAATATTGTATATTGGAAGAGCCTTGACACTGTGAAATGGGGGGCTCATTTTGAGCACAGGCTCTAAGTAGGAAGCAAATCTTCAGAACAGCTGGAACTGAATGTAGTCATCCTTCACTATGGGCAGGAGAACATAGCCAGAGAGCAGTCAGCTTAGTGAGACAGCCAAGCAACAGGAACAGGCATTTTATAGAAAACATTAGAGGGAACCAAAACACAAAAGCAACTAAGTGATAAAGATTCTACTTCAAACACACTTCACGTAACTTCTCAGAGTGACACAATCCCAGGGTAGATTGTATGGGACAAAAAGAAAATTTGGGAGACACAGAAAATCAGCAAACCTAGAAGAAGAAGAATCCAGTTGAGATCAGAATAGACATTATTGTCTTGGCCACTCTTCTGGTCATTCCTTAAGTGAGGAATAGCCAAACACTGATATCAGAACCCTACTGGATGGTATTTGGCTTATTATTAATACCTTGGTTTAAGTTCAGGTGTGGCAAACTGTATAGTTCCCATGTCAATGAATAAGTTCAAACATATTCAGATTTTCGTATTGTTTTCACAAAGTCCCAAGTTAAAGACTTTATTAAACATGGATGCCTGGGCTATGTGAATCCAGCTTGACTATTACAGTTAAATACTGATGCCTGGAATTTGAAAAATTATATTAACACTCCTCATTAACGACTGTTGTTTCAATACGGATGTTACCAGCTGTTGTACTACAATTGTTTTCATGGCTGTGTTTTTCGTATACCATGAACTTAATGTGGGCTGAGAGTGTGCCTTATTCATGTGACTATACCCAACATCAAAGAGCGGTTATTGTTTGTGCTTCATGAATTTGTTAAATAATGGTATGTGTTTCTTCCCATATTAGTAGAGAAGGAGAGCATGGCCCAAGATACAAAGAGCATTATACTGGGAACAACTTTTCTTAGCTTTTCATCTTGCCTTTTGTAACCCTTCAGTCTTCACTTTGGTTCCAGGAGCATCCTACTAATTGTAATGGATTGTATATGTCTGATTGATCAGGCCAGTTAGTGAAAAGTAATAATACTAAAGAGACAAGGGTTAATAACTCTGAAGATTCAGTTTCAATCTCAGTGGAAGTTATTCAGAAATTTCTATAATTGAATCATGGTGGCTGAAGTCAGGCCTTATCTGTAGATTATGATGAGAACTAATTGTGGGAGAAGTTTATGAGAGAAGTTGACTGTTTAATGTCATAAGTACCAAAACAGCTATTAGTTGTATGGACTGAACTGGGCCCCAGATAGGCATGGTCAAGCTGCATGACTCCAGAGGGGCACCACTCACCTTGTCATCTGTGTGCATTGTGTTCCATGGAATTGTGAAGCAGACAATTTGTGAGTTAATATATGCAACCCTGGAGGGGAGGTGGATCCAGATGTGTAGCAGATGCTGTCAGATCACTCAGATGTTTCAATTTGCTCTGCCAGACTTCTAACTTCCAGATGAGCCCAAGGACTTCTCTTCTTCAACTTCTTACCTCCAACTTTGAAAAGTGGCATACTAGAAGCACTGAATTAATAATACCCACAGAACAGCTCTTGACCAATGAATCTGGAAGTTTATATATATATATATATATATATATATATATATATATATATATATATATATATATATATATATACACAGCCCCCTTGCATCTTGGGTGGGATAATTCTGAGGCATGTGTTTTATAACATTTCCCAGAGTCCCCTTGTGGGAATAAGCTTCAGTTGCCCACTGTGGTGGCTGGAATAGTATATCCTTTATTGATTGCCTTCCATCTCTTGTGTTACCGCCCCACTTTTCTTGCGGTATTGCCTCTACTTGCCAAATAAATTACTCGAATTTGAATTATTATCCCAGGATCTTCTGGGCAATCTGAAACTAAAACAAGGTGCAACCTGGATCTGCTCAAAAATTTCCAGAATGTGGTTGCAATTCTGGTCCCTTTGCAGAAGGCCTCTTCCTTGTCTACTGAAGTTGGAATGTTGGTGCTGAACAGCTGCCAAAGTACAATAGACATTCCTGCAAAATGTAATCTCCCGCTGCCATCTAAATTGAATAAACAATTTGAAATCACAATTAAAGGACCATAACAAGTCACAAAGTGCTCAAATGAACGTTGTTTCTGTTTCTACCCAATATTACAAGTTCTTTAAAGTAACTCTCGTCACAACCTTATTCTCTTTTCAGAGTACATGGAAATGAAATGGAAAAAAAAAAAAACCCACATTTTTTTCTATTAGCCATTCAGGGAGCTAAAGAGCAGAAAGTTTTAAATTTAGAAGAGGTTACACAGAAACTCAGAGGCTGTGACACAGCCGTTAAAAATACATTAGGAAATGATGAATATGCCTAGGTCTTTGCTCCATTACCTAGGACAGTGCTATCCACAGTTGTTAAGATACTCATTCCAAAGAATGTCACTCATTTGGAAATGGGTGGGAACATGTGATACTGAATATAGTTTAGTATGGGGAGTTATGACAATGAGGTAGCATTCTCCATTTTGGTTGTATTGTAGTAGCAAGATAATTTGAAAGAAGGATAAAAACAAAAAAATAGGTAGAGAAAATGATAAACTGACTTTTGAAAAGGAGATACAAGTTATAAAGGACTCATGTGAAAGGTGGAGGAATATTGAATGTGAAATACTGAAAGGGGAGGGTATTCAAAGGGAGAATTAGCATTGAGGAGAAGGGAAAGATATCAGAACTGGACAGCAGAAATGGAATGCGGGAGGTCAGTAAATTTGGAGAACATGTACAGGATACCAAAACCCTTTGTAGGAGTACTTTCACGGACTTTAAATCAGCTCATGTCACTCCCTGAGTCAAAACCCTCCGATGGCTGCCCATCTCTTTCAGAATAAAAGGCAAAATCCTCCAATGGGCTTGTACATGATCTTTCCACTTATTTCTCTATCCTTATCTCCGCTGACTTTTCCTCTTGTTCACTCATTTCTAGATATTCTGGCCTCTATTCAGGGCCTCAAACATGCCAGGCCCAGTCTGTCCTATCCCAGAGTCTATGTATAGGCTATTCCCTTTGCCCATGGAGATATGCACATGGCTCACTCCCTCTTCTCCTTCAAGTCTTTGCTCACATGTCACCTTCTCAACGAGGCCTTCTATGATTATTCTATTTAAAATTTCAATCCTTTCCCTGACCGCCTTGCTATATATTTTTTCAAATAGTATTTTTCACCTTCTAACAAAATGCAGAATATACTTACATGCTATGTTTATCTTTTATTTAACTCCCCTCCTCCCCCCAACCAGAATGTAAGCACGTTGAGGGCTGGAATTTTGTCTCAGTTTTTTTCATTGATATATCTCAATCATCTAAAACAATGCCTGACACAGTAGGTACCCAGTGAATATTTATGGAATGAATGAATGATGATGTTGCTTGCTCTGCTAACACCAACAGCTGGCACAAGATAGTTGTTGAATAACTGAATAAAAGGAGCAATGAACCTTCATGTGCTTGACTAGAAAAATCTTACAGCTGTTGAGATAAAATTTCAAGTTAATACCAAAATGTAAATTAAAACATTGTTCAAAGGCCAACTAATTATTCCTTCCAGCTACTGGGATTTATAGTTTAATTTTTAGCTGTGAAATATATCATCATAAATCTCTTGAATCCAAAATCTCACTTTCCTAGGCTAGAAGATAAGAAATTTCCTTAGGTAAAATTTGTGAGATGAATACAGTTTCTAGGAGACAATGCGTGGTATGGTTTAGGGTGACCCAGCCTGGAGGGAAGAGAATATAATATAGTTTCTCTTCTTTCCATCTCAGTGATTCCAAACAGTCACTCAAATCTTTATTTTCATAAAATTTTAAATACTTAAACACAGTGTATAGATACTGACCATGAACATAAAAATATTAATCTTCCGAAATAAAACAGATTATTTCTAAATAAGGAAAATTAATATATAAAATGCATTATGCATATCAGTAATCTAGAAGTACTATGTTATAAAATATTCTAAAAAATATTTGAAAATATAGTAGCTTAAATTTAATGTGAAAAAATTGATTTTTGGCTGAAGTCAGTTTTGAAACAACCTTGGTATGTTTTTTTAATTAATTAATTTATTTATTTTTGGCTGTGTTGGGTCTTCGTTTTTGTGCGAGGGCTTTCTCTAGTTGTGGCGAGCCAGGGCCACTCTTCATTGCTGTGCGCAGGCCTCTCACTATCATGGCCTCTCTTGTTGCGGAGCACAGGCTCCAGATGCGCAGGCTCAGTAGTTGTGGCTCACGGGCCCAGTTGCTCCGTGGCATGTGGGATCTTCCCAGACCAGGGCTCGAACCCATGTCCCCTCCATTGGCAGGTAGATTCTCAATCACTGGGCCACCAGGGGAGCCCAGCAACCTTGGTATTTTAACCTTTTCTGAAACAAATGAATCATGTGCAATCTGACCAGATGACTTTTTTCCAGAAATGGCTCAAACTCTAGCCATATTTCCACCATTACCTCGTGGCAAGAGGGGATTTTGACAAGTAATGACAGTTACTTTGACTTTGTGTTTTTGCCACAAAATCTGTCATTCTGTGCTGATCAGCATTTTATTTTCACTTGGCCGTGAGACCAAATATGGCTAATTGGCTTTGGAGCCATGGGATTGGATCAGCCTAGTCCTTCTTAGGTCCTTCCTTTTTAATAAGACTTGCACTTAAGGGTACATTCATATAGATGAGTTGCGACAAGCTACAGTGATCCAAGTTTAGACATTTTATTCTTTCTATCACCAGCTTGCAGTGGCACCGGAAATTCACCATAGCCTTGAAAGAGATCATAGTAGATAGTTCTTTGACCCTGGCCACATGTAGTTTTCAATAAGGAAGCCAGTTTTCCTGCTGCCTTTCTCCTGGAGAGGATGTTCCTTAACAGCCATTTATATTTTTACTGCAAAAACAAAGCATTAGACTATGAAATGCATCAATCCTTCTTTACACTGTTCAAAGAAAGACTATATCTTCTCATAACTTTTCATCATACAGGAGAAATTCTTCTAGGATATTAAGTGAAGACTACAGATGACAAAAACAATAGATTTCAGTTGTATAAACATAAAAAAATTAGAAAATTTTGACTTTTAGGTAACTTAGTTTTATATTAGCATATCAATTAAATATCTGGAAAATGTCATTCTATGCTGCTGCTTCTGTTCTTGCTGTTGATGATGATCAAGATGATTATCATTCCCATTTTTGTTAGATTCTCTTAAACAAAAGAAAACCACTATTATTGTTAGCTCCTCCTATATATCATGTAAGCCAGTCTATGGGATACTCCAAAGAAAAGAGAACACACCCTCTCATAGGAGAAATTGAAGGCTACATTCAAAGAAATGTGTTCTTAAGCCCAGTGATAAATTGTGAGGAGGCTAGGACAAGGCAAGGGATAAGGGTGATAAAGCACTCAAACATTTTGTCACTAATTGCAAAAACAAATGATGCAGAGCGAGGAATGCAAAAGACATATCAAGGCAAGAAAAACTTGTTTAAACAATAATAGAGTCTGCATATAAAAAGTGATAGAGTCTGCATGTAAAAGCCCTGTCAGGTCATGACACTGGAACAATATTTCCTGGGCTTTCTAACAAGTATTTAAGATTTTTTTTTTTTAAAGCACACCTGTTCTAGAATTTCTGTTTGCTATGTTTAAAACTAATTCATTACAGTTTAGCACTTCTCCCTAAATCTATATTTCCTACAGCACCTTGAGAATGCCAGTTGCTGTTTTGCCAACCACAATTCTTTTAGAAATACAACCCCTGAATTTAGAGAGATATTTCTGTAAAATTTATAGAAAAAAAATTCAGAAATGTTAATAGTGCTTATCTATAAGCGGAGAGATCATAAGCAGCTTTCACTTTATTTTTATGTTCCTTTCTGTATATTCCAAATTTTAAAACGAGGTGTACATACTATTTTCATAATTAGAAAAAGTACTGTTTAAAATGAACTAGACTTTCCGGGAGACCAAGAGAAAGGATCACTTGGTTAGTTGATTGAATTTTAATACTGTGGCTGGCTTAGTACTTAAACCCAGTTATGTGTCCATATATTGCAAGTCTTTGCTCATAGTTTTAGTTAGTTGGTTTCAGGAACGTTTTGTTTGGCCAGAGGGCATGTACAGGGCTAGAAATGACCAGGAATAATTTCACTTGATAGATAGGAAAAGGTGAAACCAGTAAAATGGTTTAGATTATTTCACCCATGCTGATTTGTTAGAGGAAGAGAGAGGGTAATAGAATGGGAGGACACAGACCTGCCTTGGCCATGTGACTAGTCATTAACCCTTTGTAGGCATAAGCTTTCCAAATCTTCCCTCTAATATACTCTTCCTACTTTCATTCCCAGCTCAATAAATGTCATCCATTCATTGAGGTTCTCCAGCTAGAAATCTAGAAGTCATTCTTGACGCCTTCTTCTCTCTCATTCCTTACATCAAAGTCATCATCAAGCATCAACTGAAGAATAAAAAAGTGATATATTTATGTAATGAAATATTATTCAGCCATAAAAAGGAACAAAGTAATGATACATGTTACAGCATGGATGAAGTTTGCAAACAGTATGCTAAGTGAAGGAAGCTGGACACAAAAGGCCACATATTGTAAGGTTCTCTTTATAGGAAATATCGAAAATAGGCAAATCCATAGTGATAAAAAGCAAATAAGTGGTTGCCATGAGCTGAGGGGAGGAAGGAATGGAAAGTGCATTAGTTTGCTAGGCCTGCCATAACAAAGTACCATAAACTGGGTGGCTTAAACAACAGAAGTGTATTTTCTCACAATTCTGGAGGCTAGTCATCTGAGATCAAGGTTTTAGCAGTGTTGATTTCATCTGAGCCCTATCCCCTTGCTTGTAGATGGATGTTTTCTCACTCTGTCTTCATCTAACACACCATTGTAAAGCAATTATACTCCAATAAAGATGTAAAAAAAAAAAAGAATACCAGTCATATTGGATTACAACCTACTGTATGACCTCATTTTACCTTAATTTCCTCTTTAAAGATCCTATCTCCAAATGCAGTCATCTTCTGAGGTACTGGGGGTTGGGACTTCAACATATGAATTTGGGGGGACGTAATTCAGCCCATAACAGGGAATGACTGCCTAATGGGCGTGACTCTTTCTTTTAGGATGATGAAAATATTCTGGAACTTGATAGTGGTGACGGTTGCAAGCATTGTGAATGTACTAAATGCCACTGAATTGTACACTTAAAATGGTTAAAATGGTGAATTTTATGTTGTGTGTATCTTACCACAGTGAAAGAAGTCGTCACTTAGTCATACTGATTTTATCTTGTAAAATGCCTTGAATCAGTGTGCATTTGCCATCCTGACTTTACCATTCTAGTCCAAGCCACCATTATTTCTTGCATGTTATGTCAGCAATTTCTAACTACTCTTCTCATTTCCACCCTTACTCTGCTCCAATTTGTTCTCTGCCCTGAAGCCAGATGGGTCTTTGGAAAGGTATATTATATTGTAACACTCCCCAGATGAAAACATTTTAGTGATTTCTCATCTTATTTAGAATAAAATCCAAAACTTTGGATTGTAGCTACAGACCCATCAAGTTCAGATCTTGGCCTACATCTTAGCTTTGTTTCTCTTCCACAGCTTAATTTGGTGTGATCTCATTCTTAATTTTTGAGCAAGCCAGAATTATTCTCATCTCCAGGCTTTTGCATGTGCCATTCTTCTCACCCCCATTGCCCTCCCATCATTCTTTGCCTACCTAAGACCTATCATCATTCTTATCTCAACTTAAATGTCATTTCCTCATAGAGACGTTCTCTGATTTCTCCATCTAAATTATTCTCTTTCATAGCACCTTTTTCTTTCTTCCAAATGCATAGAAAAATTAAAATTCACTTATTTATTTATATTTGTCTGTTTATCGTGAACTATGGGTCTGTTTAATGTGTTTCCTCCATCAGACTGAAACCCTATGAAGGTAGGAACCATGTTTATTTGGTTAACTGCTATATCTTCAGCGCATAACATAGCAGACAGCACATAGGGAATCGAATATTTTTTGTTCAAAAATATTATTTGAATAAATAAACAAAAAATACAGTTAGACTAGAAGATTTCACAAGCTCTATCCACCCAGAGATAATGTGATTTCTAATTAAATTTACATGATTTTCCTTAATTTCAATGATTGCTTAAAGGCTCTCATAAACTGATAGAATCTCACATAAATAATCTCACAGTGCTGTAGTGTGGCTCTCAAAAACTACCAATAAAGCACACACTAAGGACGAACTCCTGCTGAAGTGGGAGCAGGACTCAATTAATGAAGAAAGAAGTGGGCATTAATAAAATAGAGTATATAATAGATTTAATCAATAAAATGAGTTTTTTGTTCTCTTTGGTAAGTGTATTAGAGAAAAAAGAGAGAAGATAAAGTAATTTGAAACAAGGAAAAAGATAACTAGGGGTATGGAGTGTCAAGAAATCTTGACAGAATTCTATGAATAACTTTTTGCTCAAAAAAACCATAATAAAAACAAAAAAGTAAATGATTCTCTAAGAAAGTATAAATTACTTTAAATGACTGAAGAGGTAAAAATTGAATACATCAATAACCATATTAAAAATCTATCCCTATAAAAGACACTAGTTCAAAATGAATTTATAAGCCAGTTCTATTCAACTTTTAAAGAAAATTACTCTGTTAAATAAACTTACCAAAGAATTAAAAATGTTTTAAAAACTTTAAAACTCATTTAATTAATCTGAATAACTCTTATTACGAAAACAGAAAACAAAAGAACAAAAAAAATGGGAAAAACTATAGAGTAATTTCATTTACAAACATTAAGTACAAACATCTCAACTTAAATATTCACAAATTATAGCCAGCAACTTTTTCAGAGAATAATATAAATGACCAGGATTTATTCTGGAAGTGTAATAATGGTTTCACATTGGTAAATCTGTTTATATAATTCAACCAGATTAACACATTTAGAGATATTATACACTTATCTCATTACAAAAAAGGAATTTCTCATGAATCAATACCATTATTAATAGAGTCAAACTAGGAATAAAGAGGTTCCTCCCTGATTTAGTTAAGAAAATTGTCAGAAAAACTTAGCAAACATCATAATGGTGAAACATTAAAAACATTCCCACTTAAGTTTTGACCAAAATAAGAATGCCTAATACCATCATGGCTGCTGAAACTGGACATCTACCAATGCAACAAGGCAATAAAAGAAAACAGAAATTTTAGCATAAGAGCCTCAAACTTTTATTACTTCATATAATAGAATTGTCTGAGAGATGGAATGTAACAATAATTTTAGCAAAGCAGGTTGATAAAATGTCAACATACAAAATCAATCACTTTACAAGTAAAAACCTAATTAGAAAAATGAAAGAGAAAAAATCGGACTCAATAGCAATAAAAAGTATTTAAAACCCCTGAGCAAACTTAGTAGAATGCACATGACCTGTATAGAGAAAATTATATGATTATGCTGAAGTATATATAGCAAAGTTTAAATAAGCATCAGGGGCTTCCCTGGTGGCGCAGTGGTTGACAGCCTGCCTGCCGATGCAGGGGACACGGGTTCGTGCCCCGGTCCGGGAGGATCCCACATGCCGCGGAGCGGCTGGGCCCGTGAGCCATGGCCACTGGGCCTGCGTGTCCGGAGCCTGTGCTCCGCAACGGGAGAGGCCACAACAGTGAGAGGCCCGCGTATGGTAAAATAAATAAATAAATAAACATCAGGACAAAAAAACTCAATACTGTAAAGATAATTATACCCAAATAAACATGTAAATTAAATGCAATTCTAAGTAAAATCCCAACAAGATTTTTAAAATCAAAGTCATGAGTTTCTTTTAAAATTCATCTCAAAGAGAAAACATGCAAAGATATCCTAAAAGGAAAAAATAGAGAAAGATAAACAATGAGAGTGTATGTTGGGAAGGATGGTCATTCCTTTGTTTTGTATTTTTCCTTAGAGAAGAGAGAATTTCTGCTTCTCCTTGTAGGGGGAGATATTATTGGGGTAAATACTCTGAGAAAATGGGTTTGGGATGCTGGCATTCTCCTCCTTAAGCTAGTTGAGTAATTGCTTTGCAGATCTTATCCTCCTCACAGTTAGATCCTAAGATCTAGATCTGTAGGGAAGAAAAAGAAAGCCTCACTTTGGCTCCAGACCAGCCTACATCCTCTTATACAATATTTTAGAAGTTCTATATTTTCAAGAGGTTACTTAACAGTACCCAGCCAATGTAAACCAGATGCTATACATTTTCATCCTTATCAGACGCTAAGTGTCTATTATCATTTTTTGAGAAATCAGAGAGAAGAATGGTGAGTAATCAGCAACCCCCTATCTCCAGTAAGGAAGTTGCCTTATGGAATTTCAGAATGAACCCCAAAGCAAGAAGATACCTGTTAATTTAAGATACAATTAGAATTTCAAATAATGAGAAAATGGTGTTGAGGTAATCTGATATCTATTTATTTTAAAAAGTTATATTTCTATTCATAGCAAACATAAAACAACTTTCAGATGATTAAATAATCAAATACAAATGTAAAACACCAACAGCTTTATTAAAGGAAATTAGGAGATTATTTTGGCAGTCGTGGAGCTGAGGGGATCTGTGAAAGACATTAAACACAAAAATCATTTTAAAAAAATTAATGGATTTTCTAAATAAAAATTAGCAATTTCTGCACAATGAAGGATGCAACAGCAAAGTTAAAAGGCAATTAACTGACTGGAAGAAAACAATGTACCAAATATGACAGAGAAAAGAGAAGCATCTCAGGGTTCCAGCAGTTCAATAAGGAAAAGCAAATAACCAAAAAAGGAAAAGGAACAATAGTTATAGACTGTTAGTTCTTAGAAAAAATAAAAATGGCCAGCATACATCGGAAAATATGCTTAAGCTCACCAGTATTCAGGAAAATTCAAATCAAAGCAGCAATTTTTCCCAATCAGGTTAGCAAGTCTTAAAAAGATCAATAATAGCCATTGCTGACCAGTATGCAAACTGGTGTTCTCATGAACTGTTGGTTTGTATGTAACCTGGTTCAATCTTTCTGAGGCCAACTTGACAATATTTTTCAAACTTAGGATTTACATATTTTTTGACCAGGAATTATACCTTAAAAATCCATGTTTAATGTCCTTGTCCTCTCCTGCAATAGCGCTTTTGCTAGGTCCCCACCCCTTGTGTGTGAGGTAACAACTCACATGCCCAGTTCAACTAAGGATGTTCCCAAGGCTACAACTCAGTTTCTCTCCACATGTTCAGCCAAAGTTTCTCAACCGTACTCCCATGTGGCGGGGTTAAAGGGGCTTCCAGTCTCAGTTCCATTCTGTGACAGAATTGGTAGCCTCTCCCCACAACCATCTTGGTAAAAGATGAAGAACTCAACTGCCTTCTGTGTTCCAGAAAGTTAAAGAAATGAGTGAAGCAGGGAGAGTAAGAATATATATGTAAGTGGTAGGTTTTTGAGCAAATTGCAGAGCATGTGTCCTGGCCAAAGTAATTCATATTTATATGTGAAATATTCTAACTTTTAAAATAAATTTATCTTTTTATTTATTTATTGGCTGCGTTGGGACTTCATTGCTGTGCGCAGGCTTTCTCTAGTTGTGGCGAGTGGGGGCTACTCCTCCTTGTGGTGTGCGGGCTTCTCATTGTGGTGGCTTCTCTTGTTGCGGAGCGTGGGCTCTAGGTGTGCGGGCTTCAGCAGGCTCAGTAGTTTTGGCTCACGGGCTCTAGAGTACAGGCTCAGTAGTTTTGGCCCACGGGCTTAGTTGCTCCGTGACATGTGGGATCTTCCCGGACCAGGGCTCAAACCTGTGTCCCCTGCATTGGCAGGCGGATTCTTAACCACTGCACCACCAGGGAAGTCCTCTAACTTTTAAATGGCTCATTGAGTTTAGTTGGTTCACTACTTTAAAACAAAGGGAACATAATTTGGCTCATAAGCAATTTCTTGTTAAGCCTCTAATCTAGCCTTGTCCACCAGTCCAGTATTACCTTCATTCATGGTTAGTTTCCCATGGTGGTTCCTGGTGTCCTAACCTTTCCACACACTTTAGGCAGGACCATCACAATCTGTCAGAAGCTCTAGAAGTGTTCCTCCAAAAGCAAATGGTCTTATTATGGTCACCGGAAAGACCTCCTTGTCTCCTCTGTAGATGTATACACCTCTTCCCCAGTGACAAGTTCTGCATACCAAGGGGAGACAGTGGTGGGGAGCACCTTTAGTTAAGCCACTTAAAGGTCCTGGCACTATTCTCTTAGACAAGGGTGGCTGCTCATCTTTTCACTACAAAGTCACTCAAATGACACTTCCCAGAATAACGTAAATCTTCTTCAACTACCTTCTCTCTCTTCCTCCAGAAAGAGATGCATCTGGTAAATGATGCATTGAAAAACTTAACATTCTGTCTACTAATCCCCCAAACACATGATGACTGGTAGAAAAGCCATTCATTTAAAGAAATGCAGACAACTAGCAAATACAAAATGTGTCCTCCCTTCTTACAGAGAAAGAGTTAAGGGATAACAACCTCTAACTTAAAGAGCAAGGTTACGTTATCCAGTTGAGAGAGTAGGCACTGTTTTTATAGAGTAATGAACCACATTTTTTTCTGCCCCACAGAATTCTAATGCTGTCAAGTATGGTAAGACAGATGATCCTATTTAAAATTATATTTTACAAAGCAAAACAGATATAACTCAGTAACTGTGCATCTAATTGACTTAATTGCCTCATTTATCACATGACTTAAGTGAGCTGATGTTTTCTACTCTGCTTCACCCATGTAATTCTTGTAATATAAGAGCTGAGACATGGTGCCAGGCGTGAGCGAGAAATCCTCTCTCCTGAGAAAAGATATCATTGGAGTGATGTTGGCTTTGGGTTCCAGTTTATTGAAAAATCAATGTCCATTTGTGCGACTAACACATATGGCTTTCTTCCAGCCTGATGATGGCTTTGGGAGGCTGACTATCACCTAATGAAGTCAGATCAGCTTACCCAGCACCCGAGTTACAGTTGGCAAAGTGACTTTGTCATTAAAACCCAGTTTATCATTCCTATTGGTGTTTTTCTTCCCATTTCAAACCCTCCTATCCATTTCTCCTGAACCCACAGTATTGTTTTTCTCTCTGTAGATAACAGACCAATGGCTCCAAATTTTAACATTTCAAAGGGACTCAGTATGATGTTTGGTGCTCAAAGGATAAACAACTTTTTCATATGTCTGTTTCTCTCATTAGAGGCAGGAAAATACATATATACGTGTATAGTCCTACTTAGTCTTGACTCAAAATAGACATTTTTACAAGTCAGAGCCAGCTTTGTAACAGGCTCAATTGAAATTTGTCAGCCTAGCTGTCTCAGATAAATCAACAAGGTTAAGTTTGTCTAATGTGTTGTTATGTTCCAATAAACAGAGTCCAGCTGACATTTTACGTGGGCTTTTAAAAAAAATTAATTACCGGTAAAGTAACACCATTTCCCTATTTATTAAATGGAGTGGCAATCTAAATTGCAGTGCTGGGTTTTTTTCCCCCAGTGTTCTCTTTCTGTGGAGAATACCCCCAGAGTGATAGTCACTGGCAACAGAAGCTCTGGCAAAGCAGTGGGTTTTTTTCCCCCTTGAGATCTGCCAAGAGTAACAAATAATTCTGTCAGGAAGTGCCAGCTCAGCCACTAACCATGGTTACTAAGTTCTTACTTGGGTCCATCATGTGAAGACCTCCCTCTCTGTTAGTTTGGAATGTTTTTTTGTTTTTTTTTTTTTTTTCTTTTTGCGGTACGCGGGCCTCTCACCGTTGTGGCCTCTCCCGTTGCGGAGCGCAGGCTCAGCAGCCATGGCTCACGGGCCCAGCCGCTCCGCAGCATGTGGGATCTTCCCGGACCAGGGCACGAACCCACGTGCCCTGCACCGGCAGGCGGACTCCCAACCACCGCACCACCAGGGAGGCGCTGGAATGTTTTGATTGCAGGTATCAAAAACTACCTGGCTAATGTTAGGAAAAAAGAAAAAGAAACAAGTGTATAAATTTGCAAGGATACCAAGGACATCACACAAAATCAATGGGAGGACAGAAAACCAGGAATAGAGACTGGGTGTGAACCAAGACACTTCTGTTCTTTTATGCCAAGAGGGAGGAAGTCAAGTCTTTAGCCCAAGCAGAATCTTGTAGAGCTGCTGGTGCTGTGAATGAATTGAAATGGTCCCTTTTGTTTTGTGTCCCTTGCTAAAGAGTCACTGTCCCATGTTGGAGCCTCTGGTTGACTGAGACTGGAACATTTGCTTCTATTCTGGCTGATGGTGCTCCAAAGAAAAAAGAAAGATCATTGGATGGTAATCCAACGACCTCTGGTTTCTCCCAATAAGGAAAGGGGTGTTGGTGGGGAACTGCCCTATGTAACAAATGTCCTCTACACTCAGAAGATGAGCACCTAAATGGAATATGTGAATGAAAACTGCTGGAGAGGCTACAGTTTCTCAACTGTTCGGCATATGCCTGGAACCCCCAGAACTTGTCAAAACAAGATTTTCAAAACAGAATATATGGTCATTTGTGCTCAGCATTCCTATAGAGTTGAAATCTAAAATAAGGATCTAAAGTTTGCAATACAGCAGGTCTGAACTGGTAAGTGTTATAAACTGGAGAAGTGATCCATGGACATTTTGAACGATTCAAGGTCACTGAAATCTTGACAAATGATCTTTACATGAGAGAGAGTCATGTAAAGAATCTTACATAAAGAGACATGTAAAATGGTTCCTGTAGAAAACATAGTAAATAGGGAACAAAAAGAGGAATAAGCTAGTTAGGTAGTAGAGTCTCCAATAAAAATCTTAAAGTTAGGATGAAATATAAATAGGACATAAATTCACAGTGTTGTGAAGTTGTAGTAAGGCATATCACCAAATGGTTTTAGGATATATTACATATATATATGGAAGTCCCATATATGTATTCCATACTTCTATGTGACTAAATTCAGTGAATACTTTTCAGTCTTTATTTTACTTCAGGCTCAGCAGCATCTCAACACATTGCACAGTTATCTCCTTTAATTAAAAAATTAATTTTTATTGGAGTATAGTTGATTTACAATGTTGTGTTAGTTTCTGCTGTACAGCAAAGTGAATCAGTTATACATGTTTCTGATTCTCTCCTTCTTGAAACACCCCTGTCTTAGTCAACTTGGGCTCTGTAATGAAATACCACAGATTAATAGGCTTAAACAACAAAAATGTATTTTCTTACAGTTTTGGAAGCTGAGAGTCCAAGATCAAGGTCCTGGTAGTTTTGGTTCCTGGTGAGAACCCTCTTCCTGGCGTTTAGAGGTCCCCATCTTGCTGTGTGTTCACATGACCTCTTCTTTGTTTAAACAGAGAGAGAGAGAGAGAGAAAGCTCTGGTGTCTCTTTCTCATCATATAAGAGTACTAATCCCATCAGGGGCTCCACCTTCATGACCTCATCTAAATCTGATTACCTCCCACAGACCCCACCTCCAAATATCATTACACTGGGGATTCGGACTTCAACCTATGGATTTTTGGAGGACATAGTCAGTCCATAACAACTCCCTTCTTCAGCGTGCCACACTTGCATGGTTATCCTCCTTCCTCACTGACCACTCCTGTTCCGTTTCCTTTCCGTTGTTATCCATTCCTATTTCCAGTCCTCTCTTCCTATTCTTCTTGCTCTTCCTGAATGATCTTATCCATGCCCACATTTAATAGGCACTGAGAAGCAGATGTCTCATGAATTTATCCTTTTACACACCTCTAATTTGTAAGTTCAGTTTAATCTACAAAATTATTTGATATCACTTCTTGTGGCATCAATAATACTTCTAAATGAAAATGTCAAAACTGAACTTATAACCTGCTCCTTCCCCGCCTCAAAAAAACACTAACCAACCAACCAACATACATACATACATGCATACATGCATATAGAAACAAATACCCAATCTTTTCCAGCATCCTCTGTCACAAGGATGGTACCACTATGAATCAAACTGCAATTTTACATTTATTAGCATGATTAGTACCTGTTAGTTTATTAGTCAGTCAGTCAAGATATTAATTGTACATCTCCTGTCTGCTCCAGCATTGTTCAAAACTCTGGGAAAACAGCTGTCAACTAGACAGACAGAGTCCCCCCTATATTAAGGATATATGATATACTTTTGGGAAACAGGAAATAAAAAATAAATAGGGTAATGTGGTGAGTGTGACTGAAAGGGCTGCTATAGCTAGGGGAGCCCACTGTGAAAAGGTACTAAATGATTTGAAACTTGAATGATGAAAAAATTACCTTGTTGAGAAGAATATTCAAGCAGAGGGAGGACCAACTGTAAAGGTCTTGAGCCGGAGATGAGTTTTACATGTTCTAGGAGCCAAATGTAAACCAGTGTGGCTGTACTATAGTGTAAGAGAGGGATAATGGAGGGAGATGGGGTCGGAAATATCTGTAAGACAATGATATTCATATTAGATCTTTGGAGTAAAAAAGAAGTAAAACAACAACAAAAAAAAGAAAGCGGAGTTAGCAGTTGAAGGAAAATACTGGCTTTTTATTGTACTCCTGAAACATGAGGGAAAGAGAACTGGCTTGGCATATCCTCAATCTTGAAGTCTACTTTCATACTCTCCCCTTTTTAGGGGATGTTTGGAGGCAGATGTGGGCCTTTAACCGATATAAAGGACAAAAATTGATGAGTTCAGATAATTGTGAGAGGACTGGAAATTTTGGCTAACATGTTCCTCGTATACAGGGATTGAACATAGGAATTCTATTGACATCTAATTGCTGGCATGTGCAAGCTGATAAGTGTTACCAAATGCCTTCCTATATAAGTGTGGGGTGGTGTGGAAAGAAATGTTCTTCTGTTGGCTAAATGGTGAAAGCAGTAATCTATTAAGAGAATTATTCTCAGAGACTGAATGCTAATTGATTTTATGTGCATGTCAAGAAGCCAATCAGTGGCAAGCTTGTAGCAAAATAGCAGAGCAAAAAATAATATACGTAGAAGATTGGAGTCAAATGTGGAAAACATCTGACCTTATCACTGAAAATATCTAGTTTAATGAACATAATTTTTACTGGTTCGGCACCCATAAACTCTAATGGAGTCTCTTCAATTTCACTCTGAACAATTATAGATACATGTAAATTTCTTTAAACTAAAGGAAACCAACCTTATAACTTCATAACCCTAAAATTTTTTATTGAAGTGAAATTTATATAATATAAAATTAACAATTTTAAAGTGTGTAATTCAGTGGCACTTAGTATGTTCACAATGTTGTGTAACTATCACTATCTAGTTTGGAACTCTATAGTTCCAAAAAGTGAAAACAACCTAAATGTCCACCAATGGATAAATGAATACACAAAATGTGATACATCCATACAATTGAATATTATTCAGTCATAAAAGTGTGAAGTACTGATACATCCAGCAATGTGGATAAACTTAGTAAGCATGCTAAGTGAAAAAAAAAAAAGACACAATAGGTCACATATTACATAATTTCATTTATATGATCTGTCCAAGGTAGGCAAATCCATAGAAACTTTATAATTTCTTGTATGGTGAGCAAAGGCTGATTTTTCCTTTAAGAATTGTGATAATTTTGTAACTATAGGGTCAGTACCTTATTCATCAGTTTTGTCAGTCCATAACACAGTTCTTGGAACAAGGAGAGAGAACCCACTGTATCAGTTAAGGTTCTTATCAGATTATCAGAGAAGATGACCAGGATAAATATATGAATATATCTATAACTATATAGATATATATTTTTAATAGGCATTTATCATAAAGTTTTGACCTTACACAGTTATGGAAACAGGAGAAACAGTGTATGTGAAGTTTAGTGTCTGAGTCTAGTGCTGGAACCTGATGTCCACAGGCAGATGGTTGAGAAGGGAGGATGGTTGTGGAGTGGGGGAAAAAAAGGCCAAACTGGAACCTGCAAGTCTGAGCTGGAACCCTTAAGAATGAACTGGAACCTGTATGGGTTCCTTACTGCCTCCAAGTTTCAAACTTTGATGATGAGGGTTTTCTTCAGGAGAAGCTGGTGCCCCTTTGTCACATTGCTAAACACACATCTGGGCCAGGAGTTGGAGAACTCAGAGCAGGAGATGCAGTAGGATCTGGAGGAGTTAAGCATCTGGCTGCTGACACCCTCCAGCCAAGAAGCCAGGGGGTCAGCACCACCAGGCAGGAGCTGCAGCAGTGCCTTGTGCTGCACCAACCTTCTCAGCACCAGAAGCTAGCTGAGAACTGATCACATGAGGGAAATGTGGATTCTGGGAAATGTAGTCCCAGTTTAGCTAAATTGACACAACACAAATCTCCCACAATTACCGGGAATGCTTATGGAAGAAATGACTAAACCAGTGCAAGAAACAATGCTTCAGCAAGGATTTTTGTACCTTCCTTGCCTGCAGAGTGTGTGAGAAGTATTCCCTAAGACCAGAAAATGGATTGGGCACTCAACCAGCATTGTTGTTTCATTATATCTTCACAACATCCCTATGACATAATTATAATTTTTATATTTATATATTTTATAGTTATAATTTTTATTACCATTACAAAGGTAAAGTGAGAGTGGCACAAATTGTTGAAGAGCAATAGGTACTTAGCCTAGGGAGCAAATAATCCAGCTACAAAACCAAATTTAGATCTATCTCATTATACAGCCCATGCTCTGTCCACTATACCGCACTGCCCCCCGCAGGCCCACCTTGATCTCCATTTTGTGTGTAGTGAAGTTTTCTGCTTCTTTCTTCTCTTTCCATCTCCCTCCCTGCCCCTCCCCTCCCAAAAAAAGGGAGGGGCATCCTTTTCTTCCCAGGTAATTGTTATTATAGATGACCCAGCTTTTTCAGTGGTGCCTGTCAAACATGGTATGAGGCTCAGCATCAGAAAATGGGCCTTCCCTTTTTCCTCTTAGTGTACTATTCTCTCTCTCCTGGTCTCTGTGCTCTTGCCTCTGTTACTGAATCCACTTCCATCTCCTGCTACCAATAAGCTACCATGAAGTCATGAACAAGTCAGATTCTGAGACATTTTTTGTTCATCTGTTTGTCGATGAGTCTCACGAATCCCCACAAAAAAGTATGTCATTTTGCAATGACCACATACTTAATACTCTCACAAAAAGGCTTAATATATACCTTATATGGCCAAAAAGGCAGATTAAAGATTTGTATACATTATTTGCCTAAGATGAGGTGTAAAATTGTTAGTAGCTAATGTTTTTTATCACTTTAAAACCATGAGCATGGTTCTGAGCTAAGAGTTTTGTATTCATTATCTTATTAATCTATGTGACAACCCAATTGAAGAAGTAATTGTATATTGAGATTTTTTAAAAATTGGAGTATAATTGCTTTACAATGTTGTGTTAGTTTCTGCTGTACAATGAAGTGAATCAGCTATATGTATACCTATATCCCCTCCCTCTTGGACCTCCCTCCTACTCCCCCCGCATCCCACCCATCTAGGTCATCACAGAGCACGGAGCTAAGCTTTCTGTGTTTAAAGCTTGTTCCCACTAGCTTTCTATTTTACACATGGTTGTGTATATATGTCCATCCTAATCTCCCAATTTGTCCCACCCTCCCCTTCCCCACCATGTCCATGTGTGTGTTCTCTATGTCTTCATCTCTATTCCTGCCCTACTAATAGGTTCATCCATACCATTTTTCTAGATTCTACATATATGCACTAATATACAATATTTGTTTTCTCCTTCTGTTTTACTTCATTCTGCATGACAGATTCTAGATCCATCCACATCTCTACAAATGACCCAATTTCTTTCCTTTTTATGGCTGAGTGATATTCCATTGTAAATATGTATCACATCCTCTTTATCCATTCATCTGTTGTTGGACGTTTGATTGTTTCCATGTCCTGGCTATTGTAAATAGTGCTGCAATGAACATTGGGGTACATGTGTCCTTTTGAATTAAGGTTTTCTCAGGGTATATGCCCATTAGTGGGATTGCTGGGTCATATGGTAGTTCTATTTTTAGTTTTTTTAAGGAACGTCCATACTGTTCTCCACAGTGGCTGTATCAATTTACATTCCCACCAACAGTGCAAAAGGATTCTCTTTTCTCCACACCCTCTCCAGCATTTATTGTTTGTGGACATTCTGACCAGTGTGAGGTGATACCTCATTGTAGTTTTGATTTGCATTTCTCTAATAATTAGTGATGTTGAGCATCTTTTCATGTGCCTCTTGGATCTGTAGGTCTTCCTTGGTGAAATGTCTATTTAGGTCTTCCTTTTTAATTGGGTTGTTTATTTTTTTAATATTGAGCTCCATGAGCTGTTTGTATATTTTGGAGATTAATCCTTTGTCAGTTGCTTTGTTTGCAAATATTTTCTCCCATTCTGAGGGTTGTCTTTTCGTCTTGTTTATGGTTTCCTTTGCTGTGCAAAAGCTTTGAAGTTTCATTAGGTCCCATTTGTTTATTTATTTTTTTATTTTCATTACTCTAGGAAGTGGGTCAAAAAAGATATTGCTGTGGTTTATGTCAAAGAGTGTTTTTCCTATGTTTTCCTCTAAAAGTTTTATAATGTCTGGTCTTACATTTAAATATTTCATCCATTTGGAGTTTATTTTTGTGTATTGTGTTACATGTAGCTGTCCAGTTTTCCCAGCACCACTTATTGAAGAGGCTGTCTTTTCTCCATTGTATATTCTTGCCTCCTTTGTCATAAATTAGGTGACCATATGTGTGTGGGTTTATCTCTGGGCTTTCTATCCTGTACCATTGATCTATATTTCTATTTTTTGTGCCAGTACCATACTGTCTTGATTACTGTAGCTTTGTAGTATACTTTGAAGTCGGGGAGCCTGATTCCTCCAGCTCCATTTTTCTTTCTCAAGATTGCTTTGGCTTTTCGGGGTCTTTTGTGTTTCCATACAAATTATGTAACTTTTTGTTCTAATTCTGTGAAGAATGCCATTGGTAATTTGATAGGGATTGCATTGAATCTGCAGATTGCTTTGAGAAGTATAGTCATTTTCACAATATTGATTCTTCCAATCTAAGAACATGGTACATTTCTCCATCTGTTTATGTTGTCTTTGATTTATTTCATCAGTGTTTTATAGTTTTCTGAGTACAGGTCTTTTGCATCCTTATGTAGGTTTATTCCTAGGTACTTTATTCTTTTTGTCACCATGGTAAATGGGATTGTTTCCTTAATTTCTCTTTCTGATTTTTCATTTTTAGTGTATAGGAATGCAAGATTAAAGGCAGATTAAAGAATTGTGTACATTATTTGCTAAGATGAGGTGTAAAATTGTTAGTAGCTAATGTTTTTTAGCACTTTAGAACCATGAGCATGGTTCTGAGCTAAGAGTTTTATATTAATTATCTTATTAATCTAAGTGACCACCCAATGGAAGAAGTAATTATATATTGATATTTTTTTAATGAACAATCTGAGGCTTAAAGAAGTTATAAAAACTTGCTTAAGGCCACAGATAGTGAATTAGGTCCATTTGATCTCAGAGCTCTTGGTCTTAATTATCGTGAAATGATAAATTATGAAATCATGAAAGGATTTAAAACTCCTTAACAAATTCTTCCTCTTATCTAACAAATATCCACTGAGTGCCTACTAGGTATTCAAGTAATAATAGCAGATTAAAACACCATAGCATGGGGTAAAATGAGAAATATAGTCATAAGCATATTTTTTTGTATTCTAATAGCAGTCTTTAAAGTCAGTTTCTGAAAAACATAGTAACATTTAATGAATGAAAACCTTTTTGAAGGATCTCTCCAAAAGATTGATTTTGTTTTAGTAGATAGGAATTAAGTAAATCTTAAAACTGCAAGTTTCTGACTGAATTTTTTAAATTCAAGCTTTTGTCTGCAAAATTTATGTACAAAAGACAAACTAGCAAAAAATAGGTTTTATTTTCATAAATTTTACGTTTTTGTTGCAGTGCACTGTGAGGATAGGGACCTATAGAATGGAAGACTCCAACATTGGGAGCAAAATGCTCATGGATATTTCTGTGCTAGCACAGCAGATCCCCTCTCAGACTCCTTTAGATTGTACCCTTGCTATTTGTGCTATCATTTCCACTCACTCTTTCCTAATTTTTTCTTTTCCTTTTCATGTTAGATCTTTAGTGTTTCCACGGTGGAAAAGCTATGAACCTCTACTGGACTGGGAAATTACTTACTTAGAGAATGCAGAGCGCAAGAATGCTGGAGACCTAGCTAACGTGATCTTCTCTAAGGTCTGTTATCTATTTGTTTTCCCACACTACACGTTAGATTCTCGACAGCAATTGCCAGTGGATATCCACTGTCTAGGGTTCTACCAGAGTTATTCTTTAACCTAGAGCTTCTCTGAGACAATAGAGTCACAGAGATGACTCCTCCACAACATAGGATAAAGAACTATGTCTGGTTTAACATGCTTTTGTAGATATTGCATTATCTATGACACGCAGATGGGTTCTGATACAAACATCAATTCCTCCTTTACCATGTGAGTAAATTTGGCTTGGTGTGGCTCAGAGCATAATCTTTTGTAATGGGTTTTGTTTTCTTTCTTTGTACAGGATCTACTCCTCTTTCTTGTTGGTTTTTGTTTGTTTGTTTGTTTTGTTTTAAATGTTATTACCTGAAATCCTGTTTGCAAGTATACTCAAATTTTACTTTATCAGCTGAATTGCTTAAAGGGAAGTTACTTCCTTCAGTCTTTGTGAAGGTGATCTACTACCAATTATCCCTTATCCTGGAGATAGGTCCTGAGTGCCTGGTCTCTGTGTCTTTTGTCTGCTTATTTTCCCTTTTTAATCTTGATGTCCTGTCTGTGCTGTGGTAATACTTCCCATGTATTGAATGGCTTCCATGTACTGCCTCTCACTTTCACAGTAATCTTGCAGAGTGGTATGATTACTCTGTTTTACAGATAAAAAACTAAGACTCTAAGAAATTCAACGACTTTTCTAGGGTCACACATCAGGATTTAAATCTATATCTATGTGACTTTAAAGCTCAGAGTGACTTTGAGTGAGAAAAGTAACTATTAGAATGGAAGTAACTGTATAATGGAGGCATGGGGCTCTGCGGCTGGACTGTTTGGCCTCAAACCCTGGCTCCACCTTTATTATCAAACTAACTTTGAATAAGTTACTTGAACTTTCTTAGACATAGTTTCCTCATCTGTAGAATGGACATAAGTATATTAATTAACTTTCTGGACTATTGTGAGGACTAAATGCAATATTGCAGGTGACATCAGTGTTTAGGACAGTGGCTGGCATGTGGGAAGAGTTCAATACATGCTAGCTGCTGTTACTGTTGAACTGAAAATTGGTTTATTAAACAGAACTATTGGTGTCATGACGTTTACTTGGAAGCATCAATGAAAGTCCTTCATGATTTATCAGTTCAGAGGTTTGAGTATTTAACCATTTCATACCCACTGTCATGTGGGGCCATATCTATTCTGGAAAGAAATGATTTTTTTTTTAAATTACTGCTTTCCAAGCTTTGGTAATATTACTACATTTTTTTTTTCTGTCCTGACTCTGTTCTTAAATGTGAAGTGGACTATTCACTAATTACCACACAATGCATGAAGTAGCCTTACCCTATAAAGCCCTATTCCTGGGAAACAACCTTGGCTTGGGTTTAGTGATTCTAAATGTGAGGATTAGAGTCCAGAACTGACTCCCTGGAACTGCTGACCAGACAGCAGTTCACAAATCACCCCTCAGCAGGAAGAGTTCCCGGACAAGCTGGGCAGGATCAGGACTTTCACTTCCCATAAATCTCCCACCGGCCATTGTCCTTCTTTCTGGGAACCACCATTATTGGTTTCCATTTTCCCTCCCTTCCTCCCTCCTTTGCTCGCTCCCTCCCATCCTCTTTCCTTCCTTTCTTTTCTTCTATTAGGGAATTAAAGCAGATATCAAAACCAAATACAAAACTAACCCTTTCATATGCCCTGTGTCTTTCATACTATGTGTGCTATGTGTATATAAACTTGGAAAGTTAGGACTTCAAGGGCAGGGACTTTGTCTGGTCCTGCCCTGAACGATTCCTAAAAAAAACAGAACTTCACACTCTGTCAGGGTCATGTTCTCAAAACAAACATATATTCATGAATGTTAATCTTACTCAGTGTTCTAAGACATTGGCCATAATACCTCAGATATATTTGAAGAAAAATTTTGTTGAAGTAATATCTATAAAAGTAATGAAAAATTGGGCTTTTGATTTTGGTTGTAAGGATGATCTCTGCAAAAGAAAGAGAAGGCCTGGGTGCCTGGACCAACACTCTCGCATCTGATTTGTTGTACAACATCTATTAAATGCACAGTGGTTTTAACCACTTAAAATATTGAGGTTGATCCTAAACTGTCCTTCTTGGATCGGGTATTTCCTAGTGTTTTTCTATACTGGAACATTCCTCACTTTGGTGAGGTGAGTCAGCCTTTCCCAGTTCTCTATTTGGCTCATTAACTGAGTTGCCCCTCTGCCAGTGATTTCCAAACACCAGTCTGTGACAAGATTTCACCAGTATGAGGTAAAATGAGAAAAATAAGGATAATGTAGGGACTTTTTCTTATGGCTAAATTTATTTAATTGAAAGAAAAGCAATTTACTCTGAGATTATGTAACTCCTATATTTTTGTGACAAAGAGGTCTTTACTTTATGAAAAGATTGGCAAAAGAGGAAAATCAGGGAACCATGGCCTTAGACTCTGGGATATGTGAAATGGAGAACTGCTCTAGGCAACACATGGTATGTGCACATGTATGTGTGTGTGTGTGTTTATGGCCAGGTACCCACCTCAAGGGACCATGTGACTGGACAGTCTTTTAAAGGAGGTTTCTAATGGGGGACTCATGGGACCTGTTATCACCAGTCAGATGGTTGCTAAAGCAGAGGAGTTCCTGAAACAGAAGGGGCACCTATTCCATCCTTACAGACAAATCTTTAATATTCTCATTTCTCTCTTGGGATATATTTTCTTCCTCTGAGCTGCACTTGGTGTCCTTTTTAATCTGATTTCACCTGAATGAAATTGTTTCATAAGGATAGCCTTGATGAATAGTCAACAACTTAAAACAGGAAATGAATGAAAAGAAAAAATGCTTTGATGATGTTCCTAATAATAATGGTACTTTAAATGAATACCATGGCTCAAGTTTTTTAGAAAACAGAATACACAGCAAAGCTTGATTGATCATGCTTTATTGGGAAGTGCAATCTCAGGATAGCAAAAAAGAGAGGAAAAAAGAAGTGCTTTCACATACATAGTGCATTTACTCATCTTGACAGAAATTTTAAAAGTGAGTGATCTAATTAAAATTTTGAGAAGCTGCTTTTAAATGCCATTTTTGGATGTCCTTAGTGATTCCATGGTAAATAAGTGAGTGAAGTCCTCAAGAGGGTGAATGACTGGCCCAGGTCTATGTAGTTGAGAAGTGGCAGAGCTGTATTTAAAATCAGGCTTAGCTCCCGAGCTAATGGGTTTTCACCATTCCTGCAGATTGGCAGCACAGGGCTTTTAGAAAAATATCTGGGACAAAGATTATTATTCCAGTTTTAGAGAAAGAGGAAATAAAAGTACTGGCGAGCTTAGTAATCTGTCTAAAAACAAACTAGCAAATTGAATCCAACAGTGTATAAAAAGAATTTTATAGGGAATTCCCTGGCAGTCCAGTGGCTAGGATTCAGTGCTTTCACTGCTGGGGCCTCGGGTTTGATCCCTGGTCAGGGAACTAAGATGCTGCAAGCCATGAGGTGCGACCAAAAAAAAAAAAAAAAGAATTTTATACCTTGACCAACTGGGATTTATTCCATGCATGCAAGGTTAGTTCAACATTCAAAAATCAAATGATCATAATAGATGTAGAAAATAATATTTGAAGAAATACAACACTCATTCATAGTGAAAAAAAACTCTCAGCAAACTAGGAATAGAGGGGAACTTCTTCAACTTGTTAAATAACATCTGCAGAAGCCTATAGTAAACTTCATATTTAATGGAGAGAAACTTGAAGATTCCCCACAAAGATTAGGAATAAGGCAAAGATGTCCCCTCTTACCACTTGCTTTTAACATTGTACTAAAAGTCCTAGCTAATGCATTAAGACAAAAAAAGGAAATAAAACGTATACAGACTGTGAAGGAGGAAATAAAATGTCTTTGTTTGCAGGTGACTTTATTGTTCATGTAGAAAATCCGAAAGAATTGACCAAAAATTGCCTGGAATTAATAAGCAATTATAACAAGTTTGCAGCATACCAAGTTAACCTACAAAAGTCAGTTGCTTTCCTATATACCAGCAATGAACAAGTGGAATTTGAAATTAAAAACAATAACATTTATATTGACACCCCAATGAAATATGTAGGTATAAATCAAACAAAATACGTACAAGATTTTTAGAGGAAAACTACAAAACTGATAAGAGAAATCAAATAAATAAATAAATGAAGAGTTGGTCTATGTTCATGGATAGAAAGACTCAATATCATCACGATGTTTGTTCTTCCTAACTCGATCTATAGATTCAATACAATCCCAATGAAAAACCCAGAAAGTTATTTTGCAGACTCTAGTGTTTATATGTGGAGGCAGAAGACCCAGAAGAGCCAACACAATATTGAAGAAGGAAAACAAAGTTGGAGGAATGACACTACTCAAATGCAAGACTTGCTATAAATCTGCACGAATCAAAATAATGTGGTATTGGTGAAAGAATAGTCAGATCAATGGAACAGAATAGAGAGCTCAGAAATAAGCCCCCACACAAATATAGGTGACTGATCTTTGACAAAGGAGCAAAGGCAATACAATGTAGCAAAGATCGTATTTTCAACAAATGATGCTAAAACAACTGGGCCCTCACATGCAAAAAAAAAAAAAAAATGAATGTAGACATAGAGTTTATACACTTCACAAAAGTTAACTCAAAGTGGATAATAGACTTAAATGTAAAATGAAAAACTATAAAACTCCTAGAAGATAACATAGGAATATAGATCTTGGGTTTAGCCATGACTTTTTAGATACAATATCAAAGACATGATCCATGAAAGAACTAAATTAATTTCTAAGTACAACTTTTCTGTGAGTCTAAAACTGCCCTAAAAAAATAAAGTCTGTTAAAAAACAAAAAAACTGCAACAGACAGTGAGTGTGTGGGGATAAGTTTTGTTAAAAGAGTAGTAGACACCTAGAGAGAGCACTAGACGGGACCATGGAGAATTGCTTCTAGACCCTGCTCTGCAACTAGTCAGCAGTACCTTGGGAAAATAACACCTTCTCTAAGCTTTACTTTCTCGTATGAAAAAAGAAGCAGGTGGAAAAAGTGTTCTCTAAGGTTTCTTTGCCACTCCCATTTGCTCAGTTTTGGAACAAAGCAATTAAGTCTACTTTTGGAGAGTTCACATAAGTGATGGGATTCCTCAGGAGCTGAACAGGTCCTCTTACCCCAAATTGTCACCTTCTCTGCCTGATGTGTCCTTCATTAGAGACTCACTTGTTTAAGTCCATCTCCCTGCACGTATTTAAAGCAGAATAATCTCAGCCCTAACCTTGCTCCCTACTGTAGCTACCCTTAGGAACTATTATATCTTAAGGCATAAAGTTAATTAGTATGTATTTTGTCAGGACAGGGGCATCAGAACAAAATCTGGTATATATCAGGTGTTCAATATATTTGTTAAGTAAACGGATGGATGAATCAGTAATTGTAAAGAAGAGGGGTGCCGGGGTAAGTGGAGCTGCAGAGGTGCAGGACTGGGTTAGGGTCATGGAAAGAGGGATGAGACCTAGAATGCTGTATAAGGAGAGACGCTCCAAAGATAGATTTGCCTACTTCACACTCATGCGTGAGACTTGCCCTGGGAACGAACCCATTCCATCCCCATTCTTTATCAATCATTCATTTAGTAAGCAACTACCGTGTGCCAGAAACAGCACTTAGCATTAGGGATTCAATGATGAGTGAGCCAGAGGGATGATCTCTTTCTCACAGAGCCATTTGACTTGTTCCTTTTTAAATTCCTACACAGCAGAGCAGACACCAGGCTTCCACCCACTTTCCTACTCCTGACATCCTTATGTACTCACACTAAATTCAAGAAAGAGTTTAAGTGTTCCTTTCATCCAACTTCTCAACCTTTACTACTTTGAAAGCTAGCTAAAGTAAAACTTTTTCTTGGTTTCTCTATTATGAATAAATGCTGCCCCCTTCTGGAATGTTGACAGTATGAAAGACTGACTTCTAGCAGTGAAAGTTTTTATAGTTCGTGGAAAGTTTAGGCTTAACTTTGGTTAAATCTCACTGGATTATCAATGGGGAATTTGATGTGTGGGAAGGTCAACTTGTCTGTCTATATCTTGGGAGAGGAGAGTTAGTAACAACAGCGAATGAAAGAGGGGACTGAAACCTATGCTTTCAGACTTTCAGTTCATGGTCCCTCCTTTCAAGTTTACTAGACTGGAGACATGGTTATAGATGTTTTTGTTGCTCCTATGTATGTATTTGCCTATACGTTTCCCCTTCATTTTCCATCACATTCAGTCCATGCTTTCGTCTCTTCCCTATTTCCTTTTCCATATGGTTGTGATGGACAGATTCACCTTAAGGAATCAAAGCAGGTTAAGAGCTGTCTCAACCCGTCTCTGTCTGTGTATCTTTGTGTCTTCTGAATTTTTGTCTGTCTGACTGTCTGATATCTTCTATAGATTTCTGGGTAAGGGAATTTAAAGTCCACCCATTTATGAATTTAGATCTATAAGAACAAATGACACATTGTCTTCTCTTCCACTCAGATAATTATTTAGTGAAAATTTATTGCCTACCCCGTACATGTTAGATGTTGTGAATACAAAAAATTAAAAAGACAAGCTCTCTGTTCTCCAGGACTTATTTTGGGGGATGACAGAAAAATAAACAAATTATCAGAGGCAGCAGCATGATGAGAGCCCTAAAAGAGGAAGTCCCAGAGAATGGAAGGAGGCATCTAACTTAGCCAGAAGGAAGGTGGAAGTTGCTTAGAGGTAGTGGTGTCTTACCTTCCAGCTTTTTGAGGATTCCATGTAAAATGAAGTGTGAGTACAAATGTCAAACTGTAAGCAAAGTTTCATAGACATCCGTATTCAATTCAATTCTTCACCACTCGAGAGGCCTCAGGGATTTGCAGATCTCAAAGTAAAAGTATTGTCTGAGTGATCACTGAAGATCAAGGATATAAATATCTGATAAAATATATGTGACCAAATTTTACAAATAAATCATTCAGAAACATCACTTTTAATAAAATTGTGATAGTATTTAATTTTTTTCCATCTACTTCTGTAATTGATATTCACATATTTATATGGCTTAAAGTAGCTTCATGGTTTGTGAAGCCCTTTGCTTTATTGAAGATCTGTACTAACTTGTGATTAGCAAACTCTGTAGGCTGTTCAATAAAGAAAAAGCCAAAATAAAACTAGAAAAGATCTAAAAGTGGGAGTGGAAATCAATGAACTTACGCTTGCAAAGTGTTCTGGGAATAAAGGCTATTTATCTGTGTTAACAATGCCTTGAAACCTGTTTTAGTGTATTATAAGGGAATGCACATTTAATTAAAAGAAATTTGATTAGGAGAGAAAGAGAGGTAGTTAATTTCTGAATGGATCTTGGTCAAGTTGTTTATTCCCTCCAAGATGCAGATACAGGGCTACCTCTAGCCCATATGCTGCCTTTATGCAGATTAGAAATGGCACCTGCACTCTGGGTGGGTATAGCCCCCCAGACACTAGGCTTGGTTTTGAGGATATCTTATTTCTTTGCTCAGAGAGGGTACGGTATCTTTAATCATGTTCACATTTACCGTTCATTTTCCCTAATAAGTTTTTCTCTACTACCAGCCAACTGCATTGTTAAAATGGATTACTCCCTCACTGTCACAAAATGTTAACAGTTATAAACTGCCAGGTAGTCAATCAGACCTCTTTAATTACTATTTTGTACTGAAGAACACAATCTTGATGATTTTATAGGTACAGAACAGTAATATTACCTTAGAAAACGTCCTCTCTTAGGGAGACACCATGGCTGAAGTCATTGAGAGGGAGAGGAGAGCATAGAATCTAAGGTTCCATTGTCTGGGAGCTTTTTGAAATGGAAAAGTATGAGAGGGAAAATGAAAGCTTGTTGTTGTAGTTCTGTATTCTTATGGACTTTTAAAACAACATTGGGGCAATTCAACATTTAATAATGTGGTATCAATGTGAAAAAGTACATTTTCATTCTTATTTACATATATAATTTATATATTTTTAGAAATAATCAGAAAATAAACAATCAAAAAAGAGATAATGAATGAAATGTACCTATTACAGCATGCTACAAAGATAGCTATTGATAACATTTTGTATATATACGTATATCCTTGTAATCATATATGCAAAATGTCCCAATGAAAATCACACAAATTATTAATGCATATTTTGAAAATACATCAGTGTATAGATAAGCAGTTAGTTTGTTACCTTAAGTTTGTCCTCTAATATTTAAATATATTACTTTAAAATGTTTTTACTCTGATTCTCTTGATATGGGTTCTACTGAAATATTATAATGGGGATAAATACATTTTTTAAATTGAGGAAATACACAGATAAACACACGCAGGCACATATATTTTTTAAATGGTATCAGCTCTCTAAATTGTTTTGTTTTTATTATTTTTTATCTAGGGACTATGTCATGATCATCTGCCTATTTCTCTTAATTAATATACATTCTCACTAAGTTTTTAATAGGAGTGTAGTAATCCACAATATGATTATTCATTAGACCAATCTTCCATTTTGGCAGATTTGCATTATTTAAGATTTAGCTTGATTATAAGAGTGCTGACATTTCTATCCTCGTTGGCATATCTTTGTGCACTTGCCTAATTGTATTCTTATTCTGTTTCTAATCAAAGGGAAGGTACATGTTTCCAGGTGTCTTTAATTTTACAGAAAGTTATAGAATAAACTTATTGTTTTTATGTTTGATATATGTAGTTTTGTAGTGGAGTAGAATGTAAAACATGCATACATGTTAGGTATAAAACTGGAATTTCAAAGAAATTTCAAGCTGTTATCAGGCCACTTTGAGAGTGCGGAGGCTAGCAGGTGAGGGTAAGTGGAAGGGTGTGTGGAAGTGGGAGGAATCACATTTACTTGTATCATCAGAGTTTCTTTAACGGAGAAGTTTGAGAAGCATTTAGGATAGCTCTAAACTAATTTCTAGATCAAATGGCACTTCCATTTTTATGATTTTTTTCCACCTGGCAAATGTTTCTCATCACTTTGCCCTATATCTATTAAAAACTGCGTCAATTTGTTGGAAGGTGGTATAATCTTCCATTCATTATGATATTTAAAGGTATAGTTTAAAAAGAAAAACATCATGGGCACAAATGTCTATTATTTTAACATTGCTTTCTTCTCATCCTACTTATGTCACCATCTTGAGATGTTCATATACATAACCTCTTTGAAGCCATAGCTAATTTTCAGTGAATACAAATTTTGTTCTTCCTTCTCTGACTTTATAAATAGACAAGAATTAAAGTGATTTTCAAAATCACTGTATGAGGGTGGTCAGACCGGCTGTACCCAAATTAAAAAGAAAAACTATTTATGGGTATCCAAATTTATTTTAAAATGCAATCATCACATTCTGCATTGACTTTGATTAAGAAAAAAAATCTGTTCTAGCTTTTCAGACAGCTGTCAGCCCAACCATAGTTGGAAATAAGTATTGTTTTTTGAGCATAGCAATGAGAACTATTGAGTGTGCAGTACTGTGGAAATGATTAAATAATGGCCAAAATTCACTCTTGAAATAGAAAGGACACAAGTATTGTACTGGTTATGAGACCCTCATATTTGTAATTCACTGAAGTGCATTTTCATGTCAGTATAACTTTTTGTACTTCATGAATAAGGTTTAATGATACCTGTAGTCATTGTACAAATGTTAAGCTACAATTATGTTATAAACTCTAATAAATTAGGTAGATTATAAAATCTTTGTGAGTAGAACAGACTCTTATCTTTGTATCTCTAGTGCTCAGCACAGTATCTGGCATAAAAAAGAAACCCAATAAAAGGTTCCTGAATAGGTGAAATGTAGTACATAGCCCCAAAATTATGATATAAAATTAAAATGTCCACTTCAGAGATGATTCCCCTGATTTAATCAATGTAATTGAATGTCTGCTATGAGCCAGGTACTGGAGATATTGTGGTGAACAAACCAGACAGGGTCTCCAATCCCTGTATCTAAGCAACATAGTATTCGTGTTGCTAAGGAGACGAGCATGCTCCCCAAATCCCATCTTGTCCTCTCTATCAAGAAAGGCAATCTGTCTCACTGGAATTTTCTTAAATCACAACTGGGACACACCAACATAGAATTATACTAAAAATTAGTAATTACAACTCCATCCTATACTTCCTCCTTCTCTTTGCTCTAATGATACTGGTCATCTTTCTGTCCTTGGATTCCCTAAGCACTTTCCATTCTTAGGGATGCTGTCTTTGCTCTTCCATGTAATTGGAACAGTCTGCCTCACATCTTCTCGCTCAGAATTTGGGTTGAGTATGGTCTCCTTAGAGAGGTCTTTCCTGTTCCCCTCACCCTAACCTCAGCTGGTCATCTCCACTCCATCACTCTATCACATTAAACCATTTCATTTTCTTCCTAGCAATGAGACATTTTTGAAATTATATTGTCTATTTATCTGTTTATTTATTATTTCCTCCACATGGAATATAAGTTCTAAAATAGCAGGGACTTCTCTGACAGTCCAGTCGTTAAGACTCTGTGCTTCCACTGCAGGGGGCTCAGGTTCAATCCCTGGTTCTGGAACTAAGATCCCACATGCTACATGGCACGACCGAAAAAAAAAAAAAAAGGGCAGAGTAAATTCTAAGAAAGCAAAGACTTTCCATGAAAGCAAATTTGTCTTGTTCACCACTATATTCCAGTGCATAAAAGAACAACCTGCCAATTTTATCTATACAATTAGGTTAAGAAAACAATTTTTTTTTCCATTTTGAATGACAGCTATATGACTGACACTGGAAATACAGACTCCAAGGGGACAAAACACTATTATTTTTGTATTAAGAAAATAAAGAATTAAAACAAGTTCAAACAGTAGAGAAAGGTATGGAAAGAAAAGTAAAAGTCTCTCTTTTTTTCCCACTCTTAGCCTCAGTTGTGCTCCCCAGAAATTTAACCTTTAATTTTCAGACATTTCTGTTTTAAATGCTTTCAGTGGTTACTACTGCAACTCCAGTAGTAACATATTACATTTCTTGATTTATCATGGTTAGACAGTATCTCACTGTAGAAGACGAGGAATTGGTGTACGATTGTCCCCAATCCCTGGGGCAGTGGTTCCAGGACCACCTCATGCACACCGAAATCTGCCTAGGCTGAATTCCCTTATATGAAATGATGTACTATTTGCATGTATTTTATGCACATCCTCCCAAATATTTTAAATCATCTCTAGATTACTTATACTTTGCTGAGCGTAAGACAAATTCAAGTTTTGCTCTTTTGGAACGTTCTGGAATTGTTTTTCTGGAATATTTTTTATCTCTGATTGGTTGAATCCTTAGATATATTTAGAACTCATGGATACAAAGGGCCACTTTCTCTGCATCTCCTTCTTTATGTCCCATTTCTTGGTATTATTATTTTAATACTCATGGTTACCTTCTCAGTGTTTAACAACATATTTAAATCTCTTGATTAACCCATCTAGATATTATCTAATTATGATAATTATCAAAAATTGGGCAGTTAGCTCTCCTACAGTTTCTTGATATTTTCTTCTCACCTATTCTGTTCAAAATTTTTGTCATTGCTTCTTCATTGGCAGAGTTACATTATTTATAGTCCATAGTTTGATTCTAATACTTTAACGAGTACTTTAACCACCATTTGTGAAATTATTGTTGTGTGAATTTTCTCAAATACGTAGTACGCTTGGATAGAGGAGAAACCCTAAACCAATGCTGCTATCCATGTGTTCCTCTAAGGATAATGCTTTTTTTGTTTGTTTGTTTTAACATCTTTATTGCAGTATAATTGCTTTACAATGTTGTGTTAGTTTCTGCTGTATAACAAAGCGAATCACCTATATGTATACATATATTCCCATATCCCCACCCTCTTGCATATCCCTCCCACCCTCCCTATCCCACCCCTCTAGGTGGTCACAGAGCACAGAGCTGATTTCCCCGTTCGATGCAGCTGCTTCCCCCTAGCTATCTATTTTACATTTGGTAGTGTATATATGTCAATGCCACTCTCTCACTTTGTCCCAGCTTACCCTTCCCCCTCCCTGTGTCCTCAAATACATTCTCTACATCTGCATCTTTATTCCTGTCCTGCCTTTCTTTAATCAGGAAATTTTTCTTTTATCATTTCCTACCATTCATTATCTCTGTCCTCATCCCCATGCCTTTTGGAACTCTTATTATAAGGATTTTGTAAGGAGCAAGCAAATTGGTTTGAGGCCCTCACAATTAACCAAAAACAAGCAAACAAAAACAACCCTTGTCTAGATCTTTTGTGAGACCTAAATTTATCTTAGGATCTGCTCTAACTCTTTTCCCAACTCCAAGGCCAGCAACTTGGAGCCTACCTAGGAAAATTTTTGAGGTTCTAACTGGAGGCAAATGTTCCAGCTAACTGCTAGACTGGAAGGGAGAGAGGCCAAATGGTCCAAAGTGTTCTTAGTTAAACACGTTGATAAGTGATTCAAAGTTCAAATAGAACTTAGAGCCTAGAATCGAGTACTGTAGCCCTGTAATTTCCTTTGCTCTTGTGTTTCCATTAGAATGACCCATTCAAATTCTGTCTCCCAGAAATGTATCAAAATCTCTACTGTGCACATGACATACTCTCTCATTTTCAGTGCTGACATGGATTTATTAGTTTCAATATACTTTTTACTAAAATTTCAGGGTAGTCTTGAGAACAATGAGAGGCAAACACATGTGCTCAGTCTGCCATACTGAACCAGACATTAGCACGTGACAGTTAGATGCATGGTTTTGAAGAGTAGTTTTAATGTTGGACTATTTGTATACAATCCACATCAAAATCATTCAATTTGCCATTATTTAAATTAGTAAATGTTATGTTCAACACATACCTTTTACGTGGTCCCTGAGCCTTCCCTCAAGCTTCACAGGAACAGAAATGTAGTTATAATGTGGTAAGACCTCCTGCTTTGTCAATTAATAATAGCCTAATCCTTGTTGAAACAAATGATAACTTTCTGAAAGACAGAATTTGGGCGGAATTATAAAGAGATAATCACACAGTTGTGTGGTTAGTGCTATGATAAAGCCAGAGAATTGCCTTTTCTGTCTTTCGCTTCTTCACTGCCACAAATGCTCAAAGTTTCTTTGCCTTTGAGGCATGTCCAGAACACTATTTTTCCTCTGCTAATTAAAGTATTCTTATTTTCTAGTCTTTCATCTCTTAAGACCTCTGGTTTCAGCTTCTCAAGTCTCATCTGAAATCCCAAACTCTTCATAAAGATTTCCTTAGTTAATTAGAAAAAGTTAAAATTTTCTTATCATGACAAGGATAATTTCTGCTTTATCCTTTTTTAAAACAGTTTTAATGAGGTATAATTCACATACAATTCACCCATTAAGGTGTTACAATTCCGTGGCTTTTAGTATATTCAGAAAATTATGTGGCGGTTGTCACAGTCAATTTTAGAATATTTTTATCACTCAAAAAGAAACTCTGTACCCTTCAGCCATCACTTTCCTATTCTCTCATTCCTTCCGCCACCATCCCTAAGCAAGCACTAATCTACTTTCTGTCTCTATACAGTTTCCTATTCTGAAATTTCATATGAATGGAATCATATAACATGTGGACTTTTGTGACTGTCTTCTTTCACTTAGCATAATGTTTTCAAGGTACATCCAAGTTGTAGCGTATATCAGTACTTCATTCCCATTTGTGGTCAAATAATGGTCCGTTGTCTGTATATTTTACATTTTGATTATCCATTCATCCATTGATAGGCTTTTTTTTTTTTTTTTTTTTCTGTACGCGGGCCTTTCACTGTTGTGGCCTCTCCCGCTGCAGAGCACAGGCTCCGGACGTACAGGCTCAGCGGCTATGGCTCACGGGCCCAGCCACTCCACGGCCTGTGGGATCTTCCCGGACCGGGGCACGAACCCATGTCCCGTGCATCGGCAGGCAGACTCTCAACCTCAGTGCCACCAGGGAAGCCCTGATAGGCATTTTTATCGTTTCTACCTTTTGGTTATTATGAATAATGCTGCTATAAACATTCATGTACAAGTGTTTGTATGGACATTATTTTCATTTCTCTAGGAATTGAACTGCTGGGTCACATGGTATCTTTATTTTTAGTTGTTTGAGGAACTGTCAAATTGTTTTCCAAAGCAGCTGTACCATTTTACATTCTCACTAGCAGCATATCAATGTTCTAATTTTTCCATATCCTTGCCAACACTTGTTGATACCTGATCTTTTGATTCTAAGCATCCTACTCTGTGTGAAGTGGTATCCCACTGTGCTTTTGATTTGCATTCCCCATAACTAATGATGTGCGTAGCTTTTCATGTGCATATCGGTCGTTTGTATTACCTTCCTTGGAGAAATGTCTATTCAGATCTTTGCCCATTTTTAAATTGGGTTGTCTTTTTATAAAGAGTTCTTTATATATTCTAGGTACAAGTCCCTTATGATTTGCAATTATTTCCCCCCATTCTGTTTTTTACTTTCTTAATGGTATCTTTGAAACACAAAAGTTTTAAATTTTCATAAAGACCAGTTTGTCTACTTTTTTCTTCTGTTGCTTGTGCTTTTGGTGTCATATCTAGAATTCTTTTCCAAATCTAGGCTCATGAAGATTTACCTCTACAGTTTCTGCTAAGAGTTTTATAGTTTAAGCTCTTATATTTAGATCATTGCTGCATTTCAAGTTAATCTTTTTGTATATGGTATGAGGTAAGGGTCCTACTTAATTGTTTTATGTGTGGCTATCCAGTTGTCCCGGCACCATTTGTTGAAAAGACTACCCTTTCCTCAGTGAATGTTTTTGACACCCTTGTTGAAAATCTGTTGACCATAGATCCTACTGACTCAGTTTTATTCTTTACTCCACAATATACATTTATCTCTTTGCCTGAACATAAGAGATAATGTCTGATTAATTTCTGGAGAATACTAAAATTTTTCATAACATTTGCCAGGCAGACGATCTCAGAATCAGTTAGCTATTGCTGCATAACAAACAACCACAAAGTCGTAGTGGCATGAACATGTATTTAGCTTATGCATTTCGGAGTTGGCTGAGGTAGATTGGATCTGACTGTCACAGCTGGGGTAGGGCAATTCTTCTGCAAGTGTCTCCCATTTTCTGTCTGGGACTAGTGTCCCAAACTGAGCATGCTTTTCTCATGGTGATAATGGAAACTCCAGGTAACAAGCCTACCTGCATAAACACATTTCAAGCTTCCTCTGTGTCATGTCTGCCAACTTCATTAACTGAAACAAGTCACATGGTCAGGTGTAATATCAAAGGGACAGGAAATTATATTTCTCTCATGGACTGAGGAAAAGGAAGTAACTACTGAGCAATAATTCAGTCTATCTATTTCCATTAACCAAAACTTCTTCTAGGAAAGAAATTAAAAACCCCCAAACTCTTGAACAAGATCCCCTTATACTAGATCCTCCTTGCTAAATTCACTTATCATTTCTAAGAATTTTATTTTGTTTATTCCAGAGTTTTCAGTATTCCCAGTCATGTCATCTCTGAACAATTACAGTTTACCATGTTCCTCTCCAATCTTTATGTTATTTCTTTTTCTTTCCTCTTACACAGGTTAGAACATTCTAGTTCAGTGTTGAATAGAAGCAGTAAGATGAGGCATCCTTGCCTTAATATTTCAACTTTAAATGTGATGTTGGCTGTAGGTTTTCTTTGATACATTTTATCACATTCAAGAAGTTTCCTACTATTCCAAGTTTGCTGAGACCTTTTATTATGAATGAGTGTTAAATTTCATGAAGTACTCTTTCTGCAACTATTGAACTGATTTGTTTTTCTCTTTAATTCTCCTAAGATGATGAATTACATTGCTTGATTTTCTTACAGATTTATTGAGGTATAATTGACGTACAATAAACTTCACATATTAAAAGTATGCAATTTGATAAGTTATGACATTGGTATATACCTGTAAAATCATCACTGTGATCAAAATACTGAACATATCTATTGCTTCCAAAAGTTTCTTGGTGGCCCAACTGTAATTCTTCTTTCCCATCTCCTACTGTGATCCCCAGTCAAACACTGGTCAGCTTTCTCCTACCATACATTAGTTTCATTTCCTAGAATTTTATACAAATGGAAGCATATAGTACGCACTAATTTTTGTCTGATATCTTTCACTCAGCACACTTATTTTGAGATTCTTCAATGTATAGAATGTAAAAATTTATTGTTATGAATTATGCTTTGGACATTGAATCTAAGAAATCTTTACGTAGGTCAAATATGTTGCTAGATGTATTATAGTTTTAGATTTCACTTTTAGGTCTATGACCAATTTTGAGTTATGGTGGACCTTTGTGATTGTATTGGGCCTACCTGGATAATCCAAGATAATCTCCCTATCTCAAGATCATTACTTTAATCACATCTGCAAACTCCCCCCTGGCTTGTAAGACAAAATATTCACAGGTTCCAGGAATTAGAATATGTACATCTTTTGGTGGGGAGACGTATTATTCCGTCTACCACAGATGGATTCCTGTAAGCAAATATCCATGGGTTTTCCATATTATACAAGTGACTTCCATGTTGCTCTACAATAGATTAATAGGGTGAACAACTTGGAGATGGGAGTGGAAAGACTGAACACTGAACAAAGCTTTACCACCAAAAGCTCACCCAATTTGCAGTGGAAAGAGTATGGGCTTCAGAGTAACTAGGAACTGGATTTGAATCCCTAATTTTTCCATTATTCACTCTGTGGCCTTAGACAAGTTAATTTATATGTTTAGGTTTCTCATTTAATAATAGGATAATAATGCTTATGTTATAGGGTTATTTTGAGGACTAAAAAGATAATGTAAATGCCTAGACAGCACATAAAAGGTATAGTAATTTACATTTTTTCCAGAAAGCTTTGCTTCCATGAGGCTCTATTTTCCTGAACAAAGAATGTGCCTTATTTATCCCAGATACTTATGCAATTAGTTTGTGTGCACTGAAGTCATTCATCTTCAAATTAATATCATGGCTAAGGGCACATTAGTAAAGAGGTTAAGAATTAGAGGTGCCTGGTTCTAAATCTTGATGTCAGTTTGTGTTAGCTGTGTGAGATCAGGTCATTTGTTTACATCTCAGTGTTCTTATCTCCTCAATGAGAGTAATAGGACCTACCTGTCTCATGGTGTTGCTGTGGGGACAATGGAGGCGCATATAAAGTACTTATCACAGGACTGTGGCGCAGTAATTAATTTGGCCCTTAGAGGGAGCTCCATGTGAGTGAGAATCCTGTGAAGCAGATGAGCTATATGGTGCTTCTTTCCTGGGATTCTGTTTTTAGCAAAATTGATTAAGAGGTGATTTAAACCACGCAGATTCACAACTATGTGACATTATATATGCATTCTTAAATTTTTGAAGCAGAGCATTAATTGAGGTTCATCTAGATTAACAATAATTTGAGTTATTTTGCAAAATGCTCAATTCCTTGGTAAGATCAGAAAATTTAAATAATCTTACATGCTAGAGTGTCCTTCAGTGGCTGACCAAGATGTAAATCCCATAATTCATAAAATATATTTTTAGTGCATATGTATATATATACACATATAATGATTACACTAAAATAGGCAAGGCAGTGATCATTTTCAATCTTTCAAACCATAACCTTTCAAAGAAATTAATTCTTCCTGTGACAAAGATTGTTGAGGCAATAAACTATAAATGGCTTTTATGGAAGCAAATCCAAAAAGAAGAGAGTTATAATTTTAACATCAACAGTCCAGATAACCCAGAGTGGCTCTAAACTTATTTTTGGCTTATTGAAAAAATTAAATATAAAACAAGAAAGATGTCACACTCAACACTAAGACCAGAATGCAATATTAATAAGTTTAAAAGAAGATACATTAACGGGAAGATTAATGTGAAGTTTTACCCCTCACATGGCAAGAGATAAGATAATGTAGTTTAAAGCATTTCTCTTAAGAAACTGTTCAATTCAATTTTTAAAGCAACTATATATGAACTATCCTAAAGGGAAGGGAGGAAATAATCTCCTATCTTAGATACTGTGAAACTTTATTTCACTGTGAATTTACATTTTCAACAGTTCGGTTAATTTTCTTTAGCTTGACAAAGCGTGGGCCTGAGCCTGAGCCCCACAGTAGGACTTGCTGTTTCCCTAACGTACTTTGCACTTTCAAAGTATCTATGATTTGCTTTTTGATTTCTTCTGGTGAAGATTGCATTCTTTCCACCCTTGTTTTCTGCTCTTTGGGTATAGCTCAGTTATCCCATCTTCTCAATAATTCTCCCTGAATAATCTTTACACCCCTCCCCACCCTGTGCAGTGTTATTTATTTCCTCATCATATTTCCCAAAACACATTTCCTATTCCAGCTACTGATTTATGGTCTTGTGTCCATGACTGAATTCCGAACTCTGTGTGAGCAGAGAATGTGCCTTATTTATTTCAGTATCCTTGGAACCTTCCAGGGAACTCAGAACGTGTTATAGAATTAAGTTGGATTTTTGTAGGGCTAGGTACCCACAGTGCCAAGTATCCACAGGCAACTTTGAGTCTGTGAGATGAGGTCAGTAGTGATAAGAGTGGTGATTTAAGTACATGGTGAAACTACTACACAAAATTAAGAGACCTCCATATCCTTTCTTCTCTTTTC
Organism: Tursiops truncatus; assembly: GCF_011762595.2. Lineage (NCBI taxonomy): Eukaryota > Metazoa > Chordata > Mammalia > Artiodactyla > Delphinidae > Tursiops > Tursiops truncatus. Next base: position 50,772,138 of record NC_047050.1, read on the forward strand.
AGAAGTAAAAAGTTACTCGTTACTTTCCTCATTACAAAAATTTCCAATTTTTTTTTCAAAATGAGTTTTTAATGTTTTGGACAAAAGCAGAACAAGTTAAAATTACTTTTACCCGGACTCAAGCCTCTCATGTGGCAAACTCAGGAGTCTTAGGTGTAGAGAAAATACACCTTCACAGTATACTTTGAGGTGTACTGGACAGATTCCATTTGCTAAAATTTCCTCTTATCTCTTCCCTTTGCTAGCCAGTCTCTATGCAGAACCCAGAGCAATTTCTTTTTTAAAAAGAAGAAATCAAACCGTACCTGCTTAAGACTCTCTGATGGCGTCTCAATCCACTTAGAATAAAACTGAAACCCTTTTCTTCGGCCCACAGGCCCTATGTGGTCTGCCTTCTGCTGACCGCTCTTGTCATTTCTCACTGTATTCTGTTTCATTCACAAGCTACAGTCACACTCTCCTGTCTTCTTTTATTTGAAGGCACCAAGTTAAGTACCACTTTTAGCCTTTGACGAGAATTCTTCTCTCCTGGAGAGCTTTTCCCTCACCTCTTTTAAGAGACTTGCTATCTCATGGTTTAGATCCACATTAAAAACACTTAGCTTTCCCTGATTGCCTAATCTAAATAGCTCCTCAAATCTTTCAAGCATATCATCTTGTTTTATCTTTATTATAGCATTTAGCACTACCTGATTTCTTCTTGATATTTGTTTAGTTTTCTGTCCCTCTCCACTAGATGGTACAGTCTTTAAAAACAGATACTTTGTTCATCTCTGTGGCCCAGATCTCCAAAAAGGCAAATAGGGGCTCAAAAGCATTTCTAAAACAAATTAATGTTCTATAGGGAATCAAATTTATTCTTTATCTTTTCCCCTGGTATTCTCTGAAAATATTTCCTGAGAAAGTTGATGTTAAGAACACATTCATCTAAAATATCTTAAATGTTTAAAAATTAGTAGTTTAATTGAAAGGATCAGCATCTTGAGAAGTAAATGTTGAAAATACCCTTGGTTTTGAGATATCCAAAGGCAGCTTACAGATTCTGCTAGAACCAAGCAGACTCAGAGACTGTAGCAGCTCTTCCAAGTTTTGCTGAAAATGCAACCAAAGAAAAAGTGAGATGGAATTAGGGCCAAGAGAAGTTTTTATTTTTCTTTCTAAAACAGAAGAAAGAATTACGTCTCTAAAAAATGGTATAGTGCCAAAGATCATATTAATTAATTAGGACATGTGTTATGATAGACATACGAGATTTATTTTTTCATATCTAAGTTGCTGTAAGTTACTCAGAGAAAAATCATATCTCCGGGGGAAGAAGCTAATATGTAATTAGTGTCATAATTGAGGGGAAGTTGTTAGATATTTAAGGAGGGAGGGATCAGAAAAACATTTTTGTATACCATGTGATAATAAGTAAGTTTGGAGTGTAATACGTAATTCACTACTCCATTTATTCTGGACATATTGGGCCATATTGATGGGGCCTGCTTCAGTGGGGCTCCGGTAATCAGAGCCTGGGGAAAATCCCATTGCTGAGTGGGTTTCTTTATTTTTAAAATGACAATATGTGTCATCATCTCTAAGGTCTCTAACGGGTCCAAAAACTCTGTAACGAGTTGGAATGTTACAGGTTTCAGAAGCAAAATACACTGAAAGCAGAGGAAAGTAAACAAATGAGATCAGTGAAGGTAAACTTATCTGTTCCAAATCTCTGACTGGATGGCCTTGCGTGCCACTTGGAAAGTGCATTACCTCTTTCAAAGTAGAGTCAATCAATGGACAAATAGCACTGATAGGCCATGCCTAGCAACTGAAGATTGCAAAACTTTTTCTGGTGGAATTATACATTTTGTATATAGAAAGGACCTAAAAAATGATTTGATGTAGCTTTTTTTTAACTGTGGGATGCAAGTAATATGGTATGTTAACAGGTATTATATGACAAATTAGTTCTGTGTTCAAATAAATATGGAAAACATTGCACACTGTATTTGACTGGAAGATTCTCAAATATAATCAGTGTATTAAAGGTCCTAGAAATTCATCAGTGAAGAAGACCAACTAACTTTGAACATACATTTCATTCATTCAACAAATATTTATTACATGCCTACTATGTACCAGCCACAAATGCTAAGGCAAGAGCAGGTTTGATATTCAAGCAAAAGTGAGGGGGCCACTGTGGCTGAAGCAAAATGAGCAAGAGGGAGAGTCACAGGAGAAGAGATGGAAAGGATTGCTCATGAAGATTTCTGTGGGCTATTTAAGGCTTTTGGCTTTTTCTCTGAGTGAAATGGGGAGCCACTGTAAGGCATTGACCAGATAAATAACTCAAATTTGTTTAAGTTCTAAAAAGGTTGTTTCAGCTGCTATATTAAGAATAGACTATAGGCCAGTGTCCTCATCCCCACAGCCACCACCCACCTCTGCAGGAGACCTTCCAACACTAGCAGAAATAACTAACCAGAGACTCATGGCCTGATAACATTCCAACCGCAGGCAAGACATGATGAAATTTTAGTGCCAGTGATCATGATAATCATCTCTGAAAATAGAAGACTACCCTTTCCCCAGCATGTAACCCCTTCCTCTTTTCCCATATTATCTCTGGGCAAAACCTGGGGAGTCAGGAATTGGTTCTTTGGGACATGAGTCCACCTTCTCCCCAGAATTGTTGGCTTCCTAATAAAGCTATCTTTCCTTCAACGCCCCCCCCACCAAAAAATAAAAGAATAGACGAGAATATATTTGCAAGGTCAGAAGCAAGGAAACCCATTAGGGGTCCATTGCAGTAATCCATGTGAGAGATACTTATGATCTTGACTAGGAGGATAGCAGTGGAGATAGTGAAAATGGTGCGATTTCTGCATGTAGATCCAGGAGAATTTTCAGATTACATGTGGAATATAAAAGAAAGAGAGGTGTCAAAGATACCTTTCAGGCTTTCAGCTCTAGGAACTTAAAAGATGGAGTTTCCATCAACTTCAGTGGGAAGTCTGTGTGGGGAGCTAGCTTTTGGAAGAAAGAAAAAAAGTTCAGTTTTGAGTTTGTGATCTTGCACAGACATAGATGTGAGGATGCTGGGAAGGCAGTTAGATATATGAGTCAGAAGTTCAGGAGGGAGATTTAAGCTGGAGATAAAAATTTGGAAGATATCAACATGTCAATTGTATTTAAAGACCTGAAATTTAAGAGGTCACCAAGAGTGTGTCAATAAAAAATAGAAATGGATGGAAAAATAAGCTTTGGAGCCTCCCACATCAAGAGCCTTGGGAGAAGGGGAAGAACCAGCAACAGAGACTGAGGAATAGACAACAAGATATGAGGTAAACCAGGAGAATATGGTGTCCTGGCAGATGAATGATGACACTGGATCAAGGAGGTGGGAATGACAACTGTGCCAAATGTTCCTGACAGGTCAAGTAAGGTGAGACTGAGAATTAAACATTGGATTTAGCAATGTGGAATCATTGGTGACCTTGGCAAGTGTAATTTTGGAAGAATGGTGCCGTCAAAACGCTTATGAAATAGCTTTGGGAGAAAATAAGAGGGATAATTGGAGATGATAAGTGTAGCAACTCTTTCAAGGAATTCTGCTGTAACTGGGATCAAAGAGAAGGTGGGAGGAAAGTAGGGCCAAGGGAATTTTTTTTCCAACTGAAAGGTGGTAAAAAGTCATATGCTGTATGCTTATGGCAGTGATCCAGAAGACAATGAAATATTGATGTAGGAGGGTGGGGGACTTGCTACAGCATTTTCCTATAGGCATAAGCAATATTCTGGCTTTAGATATCAGCACAAAGAGTTTATTTGTGGTAGCAGGTGGGAAGGTAGAATTTGTGGAGGCAGATATTGGTAGGTAATTGAGAGGGGTAGTGGGAGTCTAAGAAAGTTCTCTTCTGATCGTAAAACCTTTTTTCTCCCTCCCCAGCTCCAACACAATACAACTAATATACCCAGGTTGGGTATGCCATAGAACACTGGGAACACTGGTTTATTGACACACCATTCACTTTAGCAAGGTATGAACTATATCCAGAAAGATAAAATGGCTAGTTCTAGCTTACATATGTGGTTAATGTTAGTAACACTTCCATTTTTCATAGATAAACTAATCAAGTACTAAATAATCTAAACACTTCCAATTCTCCACCTAGAGTCATTGGTGTAAACTGTATTGATGTCATAACTCACAGACCATTACTCAGTACCTGATACATATAGACTCTCAATAAATATTTGTTGAATGAATGATGCATTAATAAATCATGTGTTTTTTCCAAACAAAACAGGAGGCCCAGATATGACAATTCACTTATTTCACTAATTATATTAAGAGCAATCAAAATTTAAGTCCCCAATTATTTAGAAATGTGAGAATTATACAGTCACTGAATCATTATATTAATTTTCTGTTGCTGCTGTAACACATTTCTAAAATTTTAGCAGCTTAAAACAAGACCTATTTATTATCTCAAAGTTTTTTTGTGTCATAAGTCTGACATATATCTCACCAGGCTAAAATCAAGTTGTCAGCAGGCATGCTGCATTCCTTACTAAAGGCTCTGTGGAAGAAACCATTTCCAAGCTCACTCAGGTCATTGGCTTAATTTAGTTCCTTGTGTTTATAAGACTGAGGTTTCTGTTTCTTTATGGCTGTCAGACAGGGGCTGGTTTTTGCTCCTAGAAGCTGCCCACATGTCTTCACTATGCTTTCCATGTGGCCTCCTCCAGCAATGGTGGAATGAGTCGCTCTAACACTTTGAATCTCTCTGACTTCAGCCAAATAAAGTTTGCTTTTAAGGGCTCATGTGATTAGGTTCAGCCAATGGAGATAATTTAGTATACCCTCTGTTACCTTAATCACATCTGAAAAGTCCTTTTGCCATGTAATTTATTCACAAGTTCTAGGGATTAGGGCATGGACATCTTTGGGAAAGGGAGCATTCTGCTTCCCAAATCTTTCCTCTAAAGGTTCAAGGCATTGTTCAAAAGGTATTCTTATAAAGTTAAGCTTTGTCCATGAGATAAGAGATGATGGATATTACTCCATTTAGAGAATGAAGAAGAGAAGCAAAAAATTAATTGTAATTTCCTAAATTTAATTAATTTCCTAAATATCATTTCTTTCCTTCTCTCCCCTTTCATCCATTTGATCCCATTCTATTCCATTCCATTCCATTCTAGAACTTTAGTTGAACAACTTCCATATGCCAGACACCAGTGCTAGTTGCAATGGATATAAAGATGGAAGACATTTTTTAGCTGTTAAGAATTTCACAACTTAGTTGGGAAAACCTTACAAACATAATTTGCAGAACATGGTGTAGCAAATAAACATTAGTGGACAAAGAAATTGAGTTAGAACTACTTGTACACCCTAGAGTCCCTAATGCTTTATTGGACCACAGGAATATTTCCAAAGTAACTAGATTTTCAAGAAGCCCTGGCAGTCTCTAGAAAACAGTTTTCTCCTCCACCTGTATCTTCAACTGCCTGAATAAAAATCTTTTGGAGTATTGCCTTGTGACTAAAAAGGAAAACATTTCAGAGTTGGCATGAGCCTGCTGGTCTTTCTATAACTTAACTTTATAAGGTCAAATAAAAGCCTATAAAAATCAAGGTTCCCATCATGATCAATAGAGTAGGGGTGGGGTGTCAAGCTGGCAGGCTGGGCTGAGGCCTGCATATGTCTAAATCCCCTTGGAATACTCTCTGTCTGACCCTTTGGCAATTACTCTTGCTGTATGTACGTTGTAGAAGACTGCTGAAGCACTCATTGGCAGGGCTCTGAAGATTTAAAACAGTAGCGATTTTTTATATAGACCCTGGCACTGTCCTTCACAGACAAAATGAGGTTTCAAGCTTTTATCAGCACAATCAAGACAACTGGCTCCACCACTGTCTTGCTTTTTGTTGCACTTTTGGATACCAATATTTCAGAGAAAATATGGTTTCCCCCTCAGATAAAGTTCTTTTACATTGCTCATTAAATAATTTATTCATATGTTCATTTATTCCTTCATTTCATTGTGTATATCCAGAATATAAAACTGTATAAGTTTTAGCTTTAAATGTATGCAAACTTCCCACTGTTTTTTGTTTTTTTTTAAAAATTAGACTATAGCTGCTTTACAATGTTATGTTAGTTTCTGCTGTACGATGAAGTGAACCAGCTATATGTATACATATATCCCGTCCCTCTTGGACCTCCCTCCCACCCCCACCCCTCATCCCACCCATCTAGGTCACCACAGAGCACCGAGCTGAGCTCTCTGTGCTATACAGCAGGTTCCTACTAGCTATCTGTTTTACACATGGTAGTGATATATATGTCAATGCCAATCTCCCAATTCATCCCACCCCCCTACCCCACCATGTCCGCTCTCTACGTCTGTGTCTCTATTTCTGCCCTGCAAATGGGTTCATCTGTACCATTTTTCTAGGTTCCACATGTATGTGTTAATATACGATATTTGTTTTTCTCTGACTTGCTCCACTCTGTATGACAGACTCTAGGTCCATCCACATCTCTACAAATGACCTAATTTCATTCCTTTTTATGACTAAGTAATATTCCATTGTATATATGTGCCACATCTTCTTTATCCATTCATCTGTTGATGGAGGTTGCGTCCATGTCCTGGTTGTTGTAAATAGTGCTGCAATGAACATTGGGGTGCATGTATCTTTTTGAATTATAGTTTTCTCAGGGTATATGCCCAGTAGTGGGATTGTTGGGTCATATGGTAGTTCTACTTTTAGTTGTTTTTTTTTTTTTTTTTGTGGTACGCGGGCCTCTCACTGTTGTGGCCTCTCCTGTTGCAGAGCACAGGCTCTGGATGTGCAAGCCCAGCAGCCATGGCTCACGGGCCCAGCCGTTCCGCGGCATGTGGGATCTTCCCAGACCAGGGCACGAACCCGTGTCCCCTGCATAGGCAGGCGGACTCTCAACCACTGCGCCACCAGGGAAGCCCCTACTTTTAGGTTTTTAAGGAACCTCCATACTGTTCTCCGTAGTGGTTGTATCAATTTACATTCCCGCCAACAGTGCAAGAGGGTTCCCTTTTCTCCACACCCTCTCCAGCATTTATTGTTTGTAGATTGTTTTGATGATGGCCATTCTGACCACTGTTTTTCTAAGGTAATGAAACACTTAGTTTACCTTAGCATGTACAATTAAGTTAACTATTATTCTTCAGGGATAAGAGGAAAGCAGGGGTACCATTCATATTTTTGACCATCCCATAAGGCACTGACCAGTCCAAATAGATGTCAGCAGAGGTCTTGGGCAGTGTCCTAAAGACCCCTTGCTATACCTGGTATGGCATTAACATTTTAGTTTTGGGAATGTGGGTAGATTCAGAGGGTGCTAGGTGTTTGAGGAGAGGATATATTCCCAATAGGTAGGAAAATATTTAGGTATTTTAACACTTGGTATGGTCATACTGGTCATGAGAGCTAAATATCAGTCTTGAGGAAGAGTATTTTTATGAATTAGTAGATGAGTTTGCTGTGGGCAGAATCTTTCTGTTGTTTATTTATTTTGACCCATTCACTCCTCTACAACTGTACCTTAGAGCAGTGTTTCCCACATCTTCCTCTTCTTAAGAGTTAACTGATGAGCTTTATCTTACATCTTGCTAGTTTTTTTTTTTTTAAGTCAAATCTCTTGTCCTACGTTTCTTCTGCTTTACAGAATCATATCCCAGAAGAATTCACTTTTGACTATTACAGTATTTAGTTCTTCCAGTGCTTGCTTCCTCAACTAAACACAATAGTTTTACATATGTGATTCTTAACAATTTTAAGTAGCATTCATTTAGTTAGAGAGCCTTTTAAAAATATACAGATTACCAGGATGCTCCTTGCTATAGTCTGATTCAGGAAATCTGTGCTGGACTTGGGAATCTGAATTTTCAAAAAGTTCTGATGTGATCTCTTTGTTCAGCCAGAGTCAGAACTAATTTACTAGAGAAAGGAGGGTGAGGATAATAACATAATTATGTATTATTATAAAGATCTTTGTTCAACCAGCATGGCCATGCATGGCAAAATTTTGTGACCTAGAAATTTCTCTTCATTTGGAAAACATCTTACCTTGCTCTCCTCATCCTTTTTTATTTTCACACCTTTTTCATTCTTTCTCTAAATATATTTGCCTTATTATAAACCCTTTTTTTGGTGTGTCCTACAGCTTATCTGTTAACCCTATATTCCTTTCTTTTCTACCCAGATTTAGGGCGTTAAATAAATTGCTGTCTTACATCACTGTCTGAAGAAAATGGACACAGTGAAAGTTCATTAAAATTGTAGACCGCAGAGTTTTCAAAAAGGATGATCAGAATTTTCTGGGAAAATGTATAATCTCATGATCAATTAATAGGATACATGTTCTCAGTAGTTGGAAACAGCATATTGATTTAACATAGCAATTTATATTTAGCAAAAATTACACACTCAGGAGCATAAAATTTCTACACTCATTTCTGCCTGCCAAACATTTAATGCAGCCCTACTTGTTTATAAGGATGGTGCTGAGTTTTCAAATAAAAATGTCTTCTGTAGGATGCATTAAGTCACTGGGAGTACTAGGTAATAGTGAGCACAAATACACCCTCAAAACAGGACATGGCATCTGTTAGACTCTGCTTGATAATAAGTTTCTGCCCTTATGTTAAACCTCTGAGCATTACTATATACTTAACACAGGTAGCCAGCCTTACGTTCTGGGTAATGGGAGCAACCAGGTCAGTTTGGTCTGTTATACAAAAACTGTTCTTAGTCGAATCATGTCTGAATATTATCTCAATTTTGGAGTGTTGTTTTGTAGAAGACTTTTAGTTTAATCATTATTTCCTACAGGAGGAACTGTTCCTCTCAATTTTTACAAAGGGATCTATAATTATTCCTAAGAATCTACAACACACAAAAACAGATGAAGGGAAATATTTTAAAAAAGAACACCATATTTTTTCTCCTCAGTCAGCTTCTTTATTTCACAGTTTAACAGCATATTTTTCTGATCCCCAGTACGTACATGCTTGGACTCAGTATTTGATCCTCTCTTCCCAGTTGCTTCCCATTCCCAACTCCAGCAGTCCTACACAGCAGTTGTAAAACCCAATTCTTCCTTTCAAATATCTTAGACAAAGAAAAATTGGAAATTAAAGAATTGTAAATACCATGTATAATTGTGTTGAAACCATAAAATACTAAGGAATTAATTTTTAAAAAGGTGCACAAAATTGCTTCACTGAAAACTACAGAAGAGTGCTGAGAGAAATGTTAAAAGACCTAAGTAAATAGAAGGAGCTACTATATTTATTGATTGGAAGGCACTACTGTTAAGATGTCCAATCTCCCCCCAGTTTTGTATGTGTGTGTGTGTGTGTGTGTGTGTGTGTGTGTGTGTGTGTGTGTTCAGTGTAATCACAAATTGTCTAAATTCCCTGTGGGTTTTTAAAGAATATAGACAAAATGATTTTAAAGTATATTTGGAGATGCAAAGGACCTAGAATAGCAAAAAAAAAAAAAAAAAATGTCTTTTAACAAAGTTAGCAATACCTGACTTCAAGATGTGTTACAAAGCTACAGTAATAAAGACAGTAGACAAATATATTAAAATAATAATAGATAAATAGATTAAAATACAGAATCTCAAAATAGACTTACATATGCATCTATGATGATTAAGTAATTTTCAACAAAGGCATCAAAGGGATTCATTGAGAAGGGGAAAATCTTTTCACAAATGGTGCTAGAAAAACTGGGTATTCAAATAAAAAAAAAACACTTCAACTTCTACCTCACTCCACACTCAAAAATTATTTGAAATGGATCATAGACCTATAAATAACAGCTGAAGTTAAATATACTGCTTCTAGAACAATGCACAGGAGAATATTTTCATGAACTTGGAGTAGGCTAAGATTTCTTAAGACAATGAAACCATAAATTAGACTTTATTATAATCAAAAACTTCTGTTCATCAAAAGACACTGTTAAGAAAACAAATAGGTAAACAACAGGCTGGGAGAAAATATTCATAATACAAATTATTGTATTCATAATATAAATGTCAAAATACATTTGAGAAAGGTCTTATAATATATATAGAATATGCAGAGAATTCCTACAGCTCAATAATAATATATAATTGTATACAAAATGGACAAAATATTTAAGGAAACACTTCACAAAAATGACATATAAATTACTAACAAGCACATTAAAAAGTGTTCAACATCACTGATTCTTAAGGAAATGCAAATTAAAACAAATTGATAAAAGATTGAAAATACCAAATGCTTTAGAGGATGTAGAGCATCTGGAAATCTCGTACACAGCTGTAAAGATATAAAATGGTACAACCACTTTGGAAAATAGTTTGGCAGTTCCTTCAAAATTTAAACATACATATGTACATCCTATGACTCAGCAGTTACACTCCTAGGTATTTATCTAAGAGAACTAGAAACATCTATCCACAAAAGCCTTGTTCTAGAATATTTAGAACTACTTTATTTGTAGTAGCCCCAAACTGGAAAAAAACCCAGGTGTCCATCAACAGGAGAACAATGGTTAAATAATCTATGGTATATTTATACAATGGAATAACAATAAAAAGAAGTGAACTACTGATACACATAACAACGTGGATAAATCTCAAAAACGTTGAGTAAAAGAAGCCAAAAACAAAGTAGCATATAATTTATAATTCCATTTATAAAAAGTTTAGAATAAGCAAAAATAATCTATGATAATAGAAATCAGATGAGTGATTGCTTCTGGGGAAAAATAAAGAGGAGTTACTAGAAAGAGGTGGGAGGGAATTTTCTGAGGTGATGGGAATATTTTGATGATAAGGATGTGGGTTACATTAGTGTACTCATTTGTCAAACTGAACAGCCTATCCACTTAAGATCTGTGCATTTCATTGAACATAAAATAGTACTTAAATTTTTTTTGAAAATACCTGCCAGATTTTGTCCATCACTGCTTGTTACCTTAATACAGGATATAAATATTCCACATTTATTTTGTTGTAATAATGAGGGAATTCTTTAAGTACAGGACTGTTTTATTTATATTCATATCCCAGTGAATGGCCCGGTGTGGAGCACATTTTGTTCTCTAACCAGACGTCCAGGTACAAGCCAGTTGCTGAAATGTAGCTGTAGCTTAGCCATTCCACAGACATCAAGCATCATCTAGTCTGTTCATTCTAGAACTTCAAGCTATTTCAAAACCAGTGAATCTTTTCATTCATCTCATTCATGTCCTCATTTGGTGCCATTCAAAACACAAGTTACTTCAATTATTTGTCTTCTCTATCATCACCTCTATTAAGTTCAGTGTGTCCTCTTCTCCTCCCACTTTATATCATCTTTCCATTATTTTCCTCTGAGCTCAATTCTTTATGGATTTTGGAACTTTTTTTTGGTTCAAAAAAGAAAGAATAGGATAAAAAATTGAGGAAAGAAAAGAAAAAATCCTCCTGAAGAAGACTGAATTTTTCAAAAAATGCCCTAGGTTCATCCTTGCATTAATAGACACAGGGGACATTTGAGACCTTGCAGCTTTCTCAAGCAGAGGCTGTTTACTATCACACCCTCAGGCATGTGTAGGGCACTAGGCATTCTGATAGACATTGATCTATCCAAACCATTTGCCTTAAAAGAAATTTTTAACAAAGATACATACAACAAACAGCACCTACTTGTAGTTCAATGACATATAGTTAACCACCACCTTTTCTGCTTACCACTGACATCTGCTAATATCCTAGTGACTGACTCCCGTACATTCACTAAGGACTCTGGCATCAGACTCAGTATACTGCTCTACTTCTAATCCCATCATCATCCTAGGTCAAGATATCTCATTCAGTATCTTACTTTTTTAGTTCCTTGACCTTCATTTCCATCCCACTTTAGCAGCTCATATCCATGTCTTCAGGATGGACTCGTCCATTGCCTACTTCATTTTATCAACAGCTTTATTGTGATGTAATTCACATGACATAAAATTTACCTATTTAAGGTGTACTTTTGGTACACCTTAAAGTGTACTTTTGGTACACTTTTGGTATATTCACGGGTATGTGCAACAATCACCATAGTCAATTTTAGATAATTTTTGTCACTTTAAGAAGCAATCCCATATCCTTTAGCTATCATCCTTCTATACCCCATTCCTCAACCCTGAAACCCTGAAAAACCACTGATCTACTTTTTGTGTCTATAGATTTACTTATTCTGGACTTTGCTATGAATGGAATCACATAGTATATGATCTTTTGTGCCTGGCTTCTTTCTTTTAGCATAATGTTTTCAAGGTTCATACATGTTGTAGCGTGTGTCAGTACTTCATTCCTTTTTATGGCCAAATAATATTCTATTGTATAGATACACCACATTTTCTTTATACATTCATCCATTGATGGACATTTGAGTTGTTTCCTCCTTTTGACTATTATGAATAGTGCTGCTGTAAGCATTCATGCACAAATTTCTGTATGGATATGTTTTCATTTCTCTTGGGTATCTATCTAGGAGCACAATGCTGGGTCATGTGATATCTTTATATCTTGCATACATCTTAATATTCAATATCTCACTCTGACCACAAATCAGGTTCTCATTTTTCTCTACTCTACACACCTACTTTACAACTGTATACAAATCCAATTTCATTTTCCCACAAACTATGTGATTCCTTCTAACTTTATACTCTCGCCTACATACCCGATGGTCTATCACTTGAATTACTCACTTGACACAATTCTCGAATCTTTTGCCTTCTTTTCTTTCTGTTATTGCACAGTGTAAAGACCTAATTTGGGGTTAATCCAAGCATTTTCTGCTCTTAAAAATCATCCTAGTTTGGCATCACTAAAAATTCCCTGTCTCTAACCTCAGCTAGGCTTTTGGTGCTATCTGTCAATGTTTTCATTTGTCCTAAGCCAACTTGTTATTTCATTTCCCATAACAGTATTTCAAACTTTGTCATCTTTTCTCAAAAGCCTATATTATCAACCCCTGCTCACCCCTCCAACCTCTTTGATTCATTTTCTTACCCTCTCCCCACACTTACTCTGCTCCATATCAGCTCCCTCCTTGTGTCCAGACACTCAAAAACATTCCCACTTCAGGACCTTTGTTCTTGCTGTTCCATATGACCAGGAACCTCTACTTGTTATTTGTATTCTTATTCCCTAACTTCATTCTGTTGTCTTCTCAAATGTCACCTCGTGAGAGAGGCCTGTTTTTCTAACCTAACTGAACTGTCTTCCAACAACCTTTTTGTCATTACTCTCTGTTCTATTACCTGCTTTATTTTTCTTTTTAGCGCTCATCTTCACCTGGCTTATTATTTATTTATCTGTTTATTGTCTGCCTTCCCCTGCTAGGATGTAAATTCCATGAGATCAAGGCATTCATCTGCTTATGGTCACTCATGTATTTTAGTACTGAGAAAAACTTGGATATAAGAAGGACTCAATAAATTTTGTGGAATAAATGAGTGTAATATTTATGCCACTTTCTTGTTTTCTCAGAAGGTTACTGTCTCCCTCTACTCTCAGTATCCACTCAGTCTTTTCCACATGCACCTGTACTTTCTTCTTACCCATCTCAGTGAATAAATGCCCCGCTCCTTCAAAGAGAATCCTGTCTGTTCTTTTTCTCATCTTTGCCTTTTAACCTGGAAAATTTCATAATTTATTCCCGATTTTTCCTATATCCTTAACCGTTCCTCTGCAGACAGGTTTACTACCTCTTTTCCTGGAGCCGATAAGCACACTTGAGTTTGTTCTACCTAAAATCAAAAAACAAACAAACAAAAATCCCTAGAACCCACATTCCCCTGTTGTGCTGCTTTTTCTATATAGCTATATCTATATGTATGCATACTTCCATTCACAGCCAAGCTTCGTGAGAACGAGTTCTATTTATATTATTTCTACATTCTCATTGCTCATGTCATTCCTCAATCTACAGTATCCTGAATTCTTCTCTACCTACTCTACCAAGATTATTTTTATGTTAAGATTTACCATGATCTTCATAATGTCAAAGTCAATAGACAGTGTGTTTCCCTATCCTAAGGGCCCTTCTGGGGCAGCTGACCTATTGAGCATGTCCATTTTCTTGATACACACTTTCCTCTGCTATTGTGATACTTTTTTTTTTCCTGCTATCTTTCTGATTTTTTTGTTTTCTTATTCTCTAACAGAGGCTCACCTTCCTCAACTTGTCCTTTAAATGTTGATGTTTCTCAGAGTTCCAGATGCAACCTTCACTCTGTCCAGCCACACTAGCCTTCTTTCTATTGCAAAAAACACCAACTTATCTCTTCCCTGCAGCTTTTATATTTGCTGTCTTCTCTGCCTAAAACACTTCTTTTTTGTCCTTCTTATTCGTAAGTCTCACTTTCTGTGTGACTATATCTATCAGGATCCTCATAGGAAACATGCCATACTAAAAAGGGAATAATTAAAGAATTTTAATAAAAGTATTTATAAAGGTTTGGGTAAGATTAAGGGAAATTTACAAGGGATGATAAAGCACTCTGGGATTGGCAACAGCAGGAAGTTGGACATCAAAGAAAGGCTACCAGTACCAGGTGGTAGTTATAGCCATAAAAGAGGGCTGCCTAGCAGAATCTGTGTCCTTTAGGAATGCAGCCGCTGACAAACCATGGTCAAGCAGGAAGACAAAATACTTTGCCCTCTGCTTTCTCCCACTCTCTAATTGGCTGACCCTATTGGAAGCCAGAGGACAAGGGAGCCTGGTTGATGTTGCCTATATAGTCATCCCCCAAGGTTGAGAAGGATGGAGAGTAGAATTGGAGGGGCCAGCAGTGAATACTCAGTTTATCCCTTTTCTCCTTCAGCAACCACTGCTGTCCTTTGTCAAGATGAAACACCTTGTTCCCACACAGGGGAATAAAAACTCTTATCAGTTAGCATGTCCTTTTAGATTGGTGTCAATTCAGTCAGTCTTACCTGAAAGTTAAAATATTAGCACCAGTGTATTTTATTTGAGGTAGCTATAGTGTAAGCCCTGACAGTTGGCTTTTCTTTCTGTAATGCAAGTACCTGACTTAAACTTTGATTTCTCAGGCATCCACTTCAAAGAAGCATCCACTTCAAAGATGGCTACCTTATATATCTTGAATAAGCACATTCCCAGCCACATGACTAGATAAAGAGCCAGCTCCCCTTCCCCCCACCCAGGCTTTGTTTTCGAAGTCTTGGCTGATTTTGATAACTGACCATTTGGGCCGCTTGTTCTTTTTCCCTTTCCATGCTTTAAATTACTGCTCTTGTGTTTTAAGCACATCATTAAAGAGTGAGCCTTGGAAACCTGAGGCCCCCACCCTGTACCTCAATAAAAGCGGAGTCCCGGGCCTTCCTCCCCCACCGTCTCTTTCTCTGTCTCTCTTTCTCTCTCCCCCTACCTGTGACCTCAATGTGTGGTCCTAGGTGTGTCCTGTGCTTTTCAGGACCTGTGAGTAATAAACTTTTTTTCCCAAAGTTTCCTGGTGGTTATTGCTGAGAGCATCTTGCAGTCGTAATTAGACCACAGGTCCAGGTCCAGCCACAATATTGGTTATCAATAGGCTGAGACCAGCATGAAACAGCAGCAGAGTAAACAGGGTGGAGAGAATCAATTAAAATAAAATTAGCCCTACAGTCCCTGTTTCTGTAACTAGTCACAAGGGCTACGTATTCATATATTTCTTCCTCCATCAATCTGTCTATGTTCCCCTGGCTATTGGCACCATGGCTGTTTTTATTTCTTCCTTTGGGATGATCATTATTCCCAGAATTCAAGTCCTCATTGATTGGTGCAGTTTTCCTTTGACGAGTACTATTGGGCAAGCGAGTACTGAGAAAGAACCTGTAAATCCCTGGATACCAGTCTTCTTTGCCCTCACTGTGTAGCAGTGACCCAGTTTTCCCAGATAATAAGGATCAATTATCAATGTTCTCCTTCTTTGTATGTTGGTTCAGGGTAGGAAAAACACAAAATGATCAGGTGGCAGTCTTAAATTACAATTTAGTGGAATAATGACTGTACTCCTTAGTGGAAACACTCCTCCACGAGGTACTAAAATCTCCAACTCCAGTTCTCAAGGTTATAGAGATGATCCTCTCCCACCTGCATTCTTTCCCCAGACCCTGCATTCTGGCTTTGGTAAGATGGCACCATATATTGACCACCGGCACATAACAAATCCTGTAGGACATCAGCTCAGCCTCGCAGAATGTTGGCTCCAAGCTATCACCATAAATGAGTTTTCCACAGGCTATTGCACCTATCCTATCAAGTCGGCTACTTCTAGGTTACAAGGACTGTAAGACCAGTGAATTCTGTGGCTGTGCACTGACTACAGCATTTCTTTTGCCAGCAAATGAGTTCTTTGATCTGAGATGGTGTCCTAGTCTAAATTATGTGGTGTTGAATAAGACTTTTTATTAAGATCAGCATGTCCACAGGTGATGGTGTTGACAGAAGAACTGCAATCAGAAAAGAATAATCTGCACCTAAACATACCTATTCCTAAGAGGGCAGATAAGTTTGCCTTGCTCACCACCTGATGATAGAAGGGCTCTCCAAAATAGTCTATGTGGCACTAGGTGCCTGGATGGTACCTTAGGGAATGGGCCAAGCAGAACTCAGCACTGGCCTTTGCTGTTTTTGGTCCAGTACTCACCTTTGTTGGGGGAGGCCCAAGTTTTTAAAGCTCTGAAGAGCCACAATTGCCATCATGGCATCTCTGCACATGGGCCCATTGAGTAAGCACTGAGGTGGAAGATAGAGAGGTCAGCATACCATGCAGACCCATTCATAACTAGGTCCACAGATTTTTTTTCTTTGTTTTTTGCCTAGAGGAAACTCCCCATGACAGTACAATACCATGACACCATGACACCATGGGAGTCTGAGTCACCTACTCATGAAGTTGACTTGTGCCTTCCACATACTACTGAGCATGTTCAACTTTATGCTTCAACAGATTAGATAACATTCTGATGAACATTGTGGGTCACATAGTCACTTGGTGTTCCATTATTAGGTTTTCAGTCTTCTAGGGCTCAGTAGCAAATCTAGGGTGACTTTTCAAATGGAAAATGGTGCTTAGAAGCAGGTTTGCTCTTAACCCCAGGTTGTAGAGGTTGGTGTTTTGATTATTCTTCTAGGTATTGCTAGAGGTTCCATTCAGGGTCTCTTGTACCATAGATAATTCTGATACCATTGGGTCTACTGCTCATAAGATGTAAGTGGCAGGGGCAGTTTGTAACGTGGCTAGTACCTGCTGGAAAGCCTTTTTTTGGTCCAAGTCTCACCCAAAGTTGCAGTCTTATGTGTCATCTAATAAGTGGCTTTGAAAAGCACACCCAAATATGTTAACTGTGGCCTCCTAAATCCAAAGAGTCCAAGCAATGTGCCTTTTTCTTGGTGGTAAGATATATGAGGGCAACTTACAACTTGTCCTCCACTCACACTGGAGGACATAGATAGATGTGCCCACAGACCACTAGACCTAGATATTTTTCTAATGAGGAGGCCCCTGAAGTCCTGCACTTATTTCCCATATTCTGCTGGGCATATGTTTTAGTAGGCATGTAGAGATGCTTACTATTTTCTGCTCAACATGTCCAAGTAGCATCATATTATATAATGGACCAGAATGATATTCTGGGGGGCACTAAGATGATGAAGTGGCATCTGGATGACATATAACATAGAGCAGGAATAATGACATAACCCTGAGATCAAGATAATGAAGTCTACTGTAGTTCCTGCCACATGAAGAAATACTGTCATTGTCATAGAACTCTGTGTTCCAAACACTCTGATGCTACTCTACCCCTGAGGTTTATTGTGATACTTTCACCCACTTTATCTGATTATTAAGTGATCATGACTTTGACTCTACCAGTTCAGGATCCCAATATTCCTATTAAAATCCAAGAGCCCAACATCTTTGAGGCATTCCCTGATACTATCTCTGGCTTACAATTAACACAGAGTTTTTCAAAGATACTAGTATTACAATTTCTTATTGTGTGGATGAGGGAATTATCTTCTGAGCCCATATCCTAGGGGATATGGTTAAGGGTGGCTACACAGTTGGCATATAATAGGTTAACTTACATCCTTCTGATGTTTTTAGACTCCCTTTATCTAAAATGTGCTGGGGAAATTCCAGTACTTCCCGCATTTCCTCACCACTTGCTGCAGGCCAGGCTTCAGTTAATCAATCTAGTTGAAGAAGGTACATGGCATTTACACATGCATGAGTTAACACATTAAATTCTGAATCCTGAATGTACTCCCATGTCAATAAATAAAACTAATGTCATCTTGTGACTTGACCACCTTGGTCTAAACTACTTAGAAGCTAGTCCTGTACATGCTGTCCATAATTCTGCTTACATGAATCTGCCACTCCTCAGGCCTTGAAGTTTTCCAACTGTGCAGTGTTGGACCTGGAGGCAATGAGGGGTAGTGAGTGTGCATCCTGAAAAGAATCAGCATGTCCATGTAAGCCACTCCCACGCCTGGCCAATTCAAGTCTACCATGTGTGATCCTCCATGAGCTTTTCCTTTTCACCATCCGGATGTTGACAGCTAGGGAGGCCTTGGAGCTATGAGTTGAGTAGTAGTGCTTCCATCAGCCTGGGTCTCCAAAAGACTTCGTGGAAAGAACTGCATACCACCCGACTCTACCATCCACCAGCAAGCTGGCACCACCAGTGGACTGTTACATAAGAAAGTAATATCTATTGTGTTTGAGCCATTTTGTATTTGAGATCTACTAGTTACATCAGTTTGCTTACCTTAAATTATACAGGGGTTTTTTTGGCTTCTTTTTTCTCTTTACTTGAAGCGTGGTTTGTAAATTATTTTCAAAATGGGAAATTAGTGATTCTTGGAATTAACGTTATAGATAGCCTGTTCTCTCCCTGATGGTACTCCTACATAAATTTGTAGATATGACGACTCTAATGATAGTTAGATATTATTAGTCTGCATGCCACTCTTGGAATGGCATTTCTTCTTTCCTGTTAGTATCATAGAAGCTACAATTTTCAATGCCAGAGGGATGCAAAACATACACAGGTAACCTTTAAGAAAAATAACAAGTTGATGAGCAAAACGATCTGAGTAGCTATCAAAAGAGATCTTTACGCAGGACAGATGTCTTCATTGTGGCTTTTTTTTTTTTTTCAGAGAAAAAGATACCCCTTTATATAAAACATCATCAACATATATTGCACACAAACTACTATGTATCATAAGTACTTCTTTTCTTCCTCAATTCAGAACCAGAGCACATGGTAAGCAAAAATACAGAAATAGCTACAATGTTCCCAGTAATCCTGGCAAGGTCTCTTTTCAGGCAGATTAAATAACCTTGAAATTTTGGGCCTTGCAAAACTTTCACCAGACCTCTCTTTACCATATATAGAGTTTGTAATGCAGGTAGGTCACTCTACTGGGCTACGTGAGTAGAACCTTGCGTTACTTTCTCTAGAAGAAATGATAACTCTACCTCGATAGAGTAAATTTATCTACATAAATTTGTAGATGTCCTCATTTAGCATCAGCCAATTTCCTTTTTATAGAATTCAATATTTTACTTCATTACAGATGTCCTTGGGTCAGATTATTTCAGAGCTTTCCTCTAAAAACAAATGCTTAATTTTATAAAAGTAGAACAGTTTTATCAGTAATTTATTAAAAGCCCCCTTGACTTTCTGTTTCTTTAAAGTATTCACTCTAGAACGCAGAGGGTAGAGCAGAAAACGTGCTGATCTGAATGTCAGGAAGCTGTGGGTTCATATCCTGCCTCTGCTACTTGCTATATAGGGACTGCTGAGTAAACTAGTGACCACTCTAAACCTTATTTTTTCTCAATCTCAAAATGAAAACCTCTTAGGGCACTGATGAGGAGCTAATATGTATGAAGTGCCTGGTATACAGTTCCTTCTTGTTCCTTTATTCCCTTTGGCTCTAGCTTGATTCTTCTTGATTGCATTAACATGATTTCTCAATGACTTGCATATCAAATCAACTTGGTAGAATTGTCATGTGCTCCAGACACAATATCACTCAGAACATTTGTCCTTTGGATCTGGTTCATTCATTATTTAAAAAGCAAGCATAATTTGTTGATCAAATCAAATGTGTGTAATCTAAATATTAAAATATATTCAAATTTACCATTTAATATCAAAGGCAGTCTGATGTTGAAACTGTCTTCTAGCATTGGCAGAGAGACACTCACCTCTTTGGGACCAGTAGAGGCAGGTATCACCTGTCTGGGCTAAGGATATCCTTGGATCTTTGTAGCTACAAATCAATAAAACTTCAGTGCAATCCAGCATAAAACAAACAATACAAATTCAATAAAGGAGGAACTTTCTGAATAGTTTGTTCAAAGCAATACATTTATCTTCCATTACCCTTTCCTGTCCTCCAAGTACTTAAAACCTTTGTTCTTCATATTTATAAAAAGATATGGACGTATATGGAAGCCAAGCTTGAATAGAGAAGGCTAGTGTAGTGTAGTCTACCCTATACCTCCACTTTCTTATTCTCCCTTCAGTCCTCAATTTCCTGCAAACTGGTTTTGGTACCCTTTATTTTAGTGAAACCATTCTTGAATGTAGCACATAGTCTCCACTACACTGAAAGCCTTTAGTGTATTGTACCCACCAGCTGCATTTCAAACTATATGTAATATGTGAAATCTTTAATCATAACTTTCATAAACTTCTCTCTCTGGTTTTTACTATCACTTTAACTCTTTTGATGTGTTTCAAAGTCTCTCTCCCCTATACTCAGCTTCTTTTCATTAATTTTCCCTCGGGGTTTCATTTTAAGCCCACTATTCTTCTAAATGTATGTGCTGTTTCTTGAGATGACTCTAGTTTGAACTGTGGCCTATGGGACCACCCTGTTGATGTATCCAGTCCTACCTCCCTACTGAAGTTTAATAAACGTTTGAAAATGTCTTTTTTTTTTAAACATAATTCCTCCGTCATTTTGTTTATTTATTTATTTTATTTTTGGCTGTGTTGGGTCTTCGTTTCTGTGCGAGGGCTTTCTCTAGTTGTGGCAAGTGGGGGCCACTCTTCATCATGGTGTGCGGGCCTCTCACTATCGCGGCCTCTCTTGTTGCAGAGCACAGGCTCCAGATGCGCAGGCTCAGTAATTGTGGCTCACGGGCCTAGTTGCTCCGCGGCATGTGGGATCTTCCCAGACCAGGGCTCGAACCCGTGTCCCCTGCATTGGCAGGCAGATTCTCAACCACTGCGCCACCAGGGAAGCCCCGAAAATGTCTTAATTGTACATCTCCACTTAGGATGCAGGTTAAGGGCCTATTTTAAACACTCATTGGCGTTTCTGCCGAGTTCAGAACATCCTTTCTGAGCACTACTCGTGACATACTATTGTGGTATACTCTGCTTGTAAGTCTCCTTAATCTCCACTTCTTGTTCTATCTTACTAATAGAACTTGCATTTTACTTAGGGTATCAATGTGCCCAGCTACTAAATTAATTGTCAAAACGTGGCCACTGTGACATAAGTGAAGCCTTCTAAGGATTCTAGAAACTTTTGAATCACCTCTCCCACCTTGCTGCTTCCTTCTTTTTCTTTCTACCTGAAATGTAATTGAAAGCTGAAGGACGAAGAGCTATTTAGCTACAATGAGGTAGCCTAAGGATGAGAGCCACAAAGCGTGGTAGATCAGAAAGACGGAAGCAGCCTGGGATGCCGTAGACACTTTACAGCTTCTGTGCCAGCCTTGACTGTATTAGAGTAATTTCAGTTGTGAGCAAAATAAAATCTCAGAATAACAGTGGCATAACAGGATATAATTTCATTTCTTTTTGGTATAAATGAAGTCAAGGGATTGAGAGGGGCTCATATAGTGATCCATTAATCATTAGGCACAGAGACTCCTTGCATTTTGTTGCTTATGACTTTGGGAATAAGAAGGGTGCTAGGGCGAATAACCCAGTTACTAAATCCACATTTAATTCATGAGCAAGAAAGAGGACAAAAGAAGGACATGATGTCTCCTGTTAAAAATACTTTTCAGAAGTCACATAGGACACTTCTATTTGGATCCCACAGCCAGAAATTAATTACTCAGTAACTACAAAGTAGCCATGTGTTCAGCTAAAAATCATGAATGCTATGGCAAAGCAAAAAGGTGATGGAAATTGGGGTCAGTAACTAGGTTTTTCTTCCCCAGTTGCCCATCTGTGACTTTTTTTTTTTAACATCTTTATTGGGGTATAATTGCTTTACAATGGTGTGTTAGTTTCTGTTTTACAACAAAATGAATCATTTATATATACACATATGTTCCCATATCTCTTCCCTCTTGCGTCTCCCTCCCTCCCACCCTGCCTATCCCACCCCTCCAGGCGATCACAAAGCACCGAGCTGATCTCCCTGTGCTATGCGGCTGCTTCCCACTAGCTATCTACCTTATGTTTGGTAGTGTATATATGTCCATGCCTCTCTCTCACTTTGTCACAGCTTACCCTTCCCCCTCTCCATATCCTCAAGTCCATTCTCTAGTAGGTCTGTGTCTTTATTCCTGTCTTACCTCTAGGTTCTTCATGACATTTTTTTCCTTAAATTCCATATATATGTGTTAGCATACGGTATTTGTCTTTCTCTTTCTGACTTACTTCACTCTGTATGACAGACTCTAGGTCCATCCACCTCATTACAAATAGCTCAATTTCGTTTCTTTTCATGGCTGAGTAATATTCCATTGTATATATGTGCCACACCTTCTTTATCCATTCATCCGATGATGGACACTTAGGTTGTTTCCATCTCCTGCCTACTGTAAATAGAGCTGCAATGAACATCTTGGTACATGACTCTTTTAGAATTATCGTTTTCTCAGGGTATATGCCCAGTAGTGGGATTGCTGGGTCATATGGTAGTTCTATTTATAGTTTCTTAAGGAACTTCCATACTGTTCTCCACAGTGGCTGTATCAATTTACATTCCCAACAACAGTGCAAGAGGGTTCCCTTTTCTCCACACCCTCTCCAGCATTTATCGTTTCTAGATTTTTTGATGATGGCCATTCTGACTGGTGTGAGATGATATCTCATTGTAGTTTTGATTTGCATTTCTCTAATGATTAGTGATGTTGAGCATTCTTTCATGTGTTTGTTGGCAGTCTGTATATCTTCTTTGGAGAAATGTCTATTTAGGTCTTCTGCCCATTTTTGGATTGGGTTGTTTGTTTTTTTGTTATTAAGCTGCATGAGCTGCTTATAAATTTTGGAGATTAATCCTTTGTCAGTTGCTTCATTTGCAAATATTTTCTTCCATTCTGAGGGTTGTCTTTTGGTCTTGTTTATGGTTTCTTTTGCTGTGCAAAAGCTTTGAAGTTTCATTAGGTCCTACTTGTTTATTTTTGTTTTTATTTCCATTTCTCTAGGAGGTGGGTCAAAAAGGATCTTGCTGTGATTTATGTCATAGAGTGTTCTGCCTAGGTTTTCCTCTAAGAGTTTGATAGTTTCTGGCCTTACATTTAGGTCTTTAATCCATTTTGAGCTTATTTTTGTGTATGGTGTTAGGGAGTGATCTAATCTCATACTTTTACATGTAGCTGTCCAGTTTTCCCAGCACCACTTATTGAAGAGGCTGTCCTTTCTCCACTGTACATTCCTGCCTCCTTTATCAAAGATAAGGTGACCATATGTGTGTGGGTTTATCTCTGGGCGTTCTATCCTGTTCCATTCATCTATATTTCTGTTTTTGTGCCAGTACCATACTGTCTTCATTACTGTAGCTTTGTAGTATAGTCTGAAGTCAGGGAGCCTGATTCCTCCAGCTCTGTTATTCCCTCTCAAGATTGCGTTGGCTATTCGGGGTCTTTTGCGTTTCCATACAAATTGTGAAAATTTTTGTTCTAGTTCTGTGAAAAATGCCCGTGGTACTTTGATAGGGATTGCATTGAATCTGTAGATTGCTTTGGGTAGTAGAGTCATTTTCACAATGTTGATTCTTCCAATCCAAGAACATGGTATATCTCTCCATCGTTTTGTATCATCTTTAATTTCTTTCATCAGTGTCCTATAATTTTCTGCATACAGGTCTTTTGTCTCCTTAGGTAGGTTTATTCCTAGATATTTTATTCTTTTTGTTGCGATGGTAAATGGGAGTGTTTTCTTGATTTCACTTTCAGATTTTTCATCATTAGTGTATAGGAATGCCAGAGATTTCTGTGCATTAATTTTGTATACTGCTACTTTACCAAATTCATTGATTAGCTCTAGCAGTTTTCTGGTAGCATCTTTAGGATTCTCTATGTATAGTATCATGTCATCTGCAGACAGTGACAGCTTTACTTCTTCTTTTCTGATTTGGATTCCTTTTATTTCCTTTTCTTCTCTGCTTGCTGTGGCTAAAACTTCCAAAACTATGTTGACTAAGGGTGGTGAGAGTGGGCAACCTTTTCTTGTTCCTGATCTTAGTGGAAATGCTTTCAGTTTTTCACCATTGAGGATGATGTTGGCTGTGGGTTTGTCATATATGGCCTTTATTATGTTGAGGAAAGTTCCCTCTATGCCTACTTTCTGGAGGGTGTTTATCATACATGGGTGTTGAATTTTGTCAAAAGCTTTCTCTGCATCTGTTGAGATGATCATACGGTTTTTCTCCTTCAGTTTGTTAATATGGTGTATCACATTGATTGATTTGCATATATTGAAGAATCCTTGCATTCCTGGAATAAACCCCACTTGATCATGGTGTATGATCCGTTTAATGTGCTGTTGGATTCTGTTTGCTAGTATTTTGTTGAGGATTTTTGCATCTATGTTCATCAGTGATATTGGCCTGTAGTTTTTGGTATCAGGGTGATGGTGGCCTCGTAGAATGAGTTTGGGAGTGTTCCTCCCTCTGCTATATTTTGGAAGAGTTTGAGAAGGATAGGTGTTAGCTCTTCTCTAAATGTTTGATAGAATTCGCCTGTGAAGCCATCTGGCCCTGGGCTTTTGAGTGTTGGAAGATTTTTAATCACAGTTTCAATTACCGTGCTTGTAAGTGGTCTGTTCATATTTTCTATTTCGTCCTGATTCAGTCTTGGCAGGTTGTGCATTTCTAAGAATTTGTCCATTTCTTCCAGGTTGTCCATTTTATTGGCATAGAGCTGCTTGTAGTAATCTCTCATGATCTTTTGTAGTTCTGCAGTGTCAGTTGTTATTTCTCCTTTTTCATTTCTAATTCTATTGATTTGAGTCTTCTTCCTTTTTTTCTTGATGAGTCTGGCTAATGGTTTATCAATTTTGTTTATCTTCTCAAAGAACCAGCTTTTAGTTTTATTGATCTTTGCTATTATTTCCTTCATTTCTTTTTCATTTATTTCAGATCTGATTTTTATGATTTCTTTCCTTCTGCTAAGTTTGGGGTTTTTTTGTTCATCTTTCTCTAATTGCTTTAGGTGCAAGGTTAGGTTGTTTATTCGAGGTTTCCTGCTTCTTAAGGTGGGCTTGTATTGCTATAAACTTCCCTCTTAGAACTGCTTTTGCTGCGTCCCATAGGTTTCGGGTCATTGTGTCTCCATTGTCATTTGTTTCTAGGTATTTTTTAATTCCCTCTTTGATTTCTTCAGTGATCACTTCTTTATTAAGTAGTGTATTGTTTAGCCTCCCTGTGTTTGTAATTTTTACAGATCTTTTCCTGTAATTGATATCTAGTCTCATGGCGTTGTGGTCGGAAAATATACTTGATATGATTTCGATTTTCTTAAATTTACCAAGGCTTGATTTGTGACCCAAGATATGATCTATCCTGGAGAATGTTCCATGAGCAGTAGAGAATAATGTGTATTCTGTTGTTTTTGGATGGAATGTCCTATAAATATCAATTAAGTCCATCCTGTTTAATGTATCATTTAAAGCTTGTGTTTCCTTATTTATTTTCATTTTGGATGATGTGTCCATGGGTGAAAGTGGGGTGTTAAAGTCCCCTACTATGAATGTGTTACTGTCGATTCCCCTTTTATGGCTGTTAGTATTTACCTTATGTATTGAGGTGCTCCTATGTTGGGTGCATAAATATTTACAATTGTTATATCTTCTTCTTGGATCAATCCCTTGATCATTATGTAGTGTCCTTCTTTGTCTCTTCTAATAGTCTTTATTTTAAAGTCTATTTTGTCTGATATGTAAATTGCTACTCCAGCTTTCTTTAGGTTTCCATTTGCATGAAATATCTTTTTCCATCTCCTTACTTTCAGTCTGTATGTGTCTCTAGGTCTGAAGTGGGTCTCTTGTAGACAGCAAATATATGGGTCTTGTTTTTGTATCCATTCAGCCAATCTGTGTCTTTTGGTGGGAGCATTTAGTCCATTTACATTTAAGGTAATTATCGATATGTATGTTCCTATTCCCGTTTTCTTAATTGTTTTGGGTTCGTTATTGTAGGTCTTTTCCTTCTCTTGTGTTTCTTGCCTAGAGAAGTTCCTTTAGCAGTTGTTGTAGAGCTGGTTTGGTAGTGCTGAATTCTCTTATCTTTTTCTTGTCTGTAAAGGTTTTAATTTCTCCATCAAATCTGAATGAGATCCTTGCTGGGTAGAGGAATCTTGGTTGCAGGTTTTTCTCCTTCATCACTTTAAATATGTCCTGCCAGTCCCTTCTGGCTTGCAGAGTTTCTGCTGAAAGATCAGCTGTTAACCTTATGGGGATTCCCTTGTGTGTTATTTGTTGGTTTTCCCTTGCTGCTTTTAATATGTTTTCTTTGTATTTAATTTTTGACAGTTTGATTAATATGTGTCTTGGCATATTTCTCCTTGGATTTATCCTGTATGGGACTCTCTGTGCTTCTTGGACTTGATTAACTATTTCCTTTCCCATATTAGGGAAGTTTTCAACTATAATCTCTTCAAGTATTTTCTCAGTCCCTTTCTTTTTCTCTTCTTCTTCTGGAACCCCTATAATTCGAATGTTGGTGCATTTAATGTTGTCCCAGAGGCCTCTGAGACTGTCCTCAGTTCTTTTCATTCTTTTTTCTTTATTCTGCTCTGCAGTAGTTATTTCCACTATTTTATCTTCCAGGTCACTTATCCGTTCTTCTGCCTCAGTTATTCTGCTATTGATCTCATCTAGAGTATTTTTCATTTCATTTATTGTGTTCATCATTGTTTGTTTCATCTTTTGTTTTTCTAGGTCCTTGTTAAATGTTTCTTGCATTTTGTCTATTCTATTTCCAATATTTCGGATCATCTTTACTATCATTATTCTGAATTCTTTTTCAGATAGACTGCCTATTTCCTCTTCACTTGTTAGGTCTGGTGGGTTTTTATCTTGCTCCTTCATCTGCTGTGTGTTTTTCTGTCTTCTCATTTTGCTTATCTTACTGTGTTTGGGGTCTCCTTTTTGCAGGCTGCAGGTTCGTAGTTCTCGTTGTTTTTGGTGTCTGTCCCCAGTGGCTAAGGTTTTTTCAGTGGGTTGTGTAGGCTTCCTGGTGGAGGGGACTAGTGCCTGTGTTCTGGTGGGTGAGGCTGGATCTTGTCTTTCTGGTGGGCAGGTCCATGTCTGGTGGTGTGTTTTGGGGTGTCTGTGGGCTTATTATGATTTTAGGCAGACTCTCTGCTAATGGGTGGGGTTGTGTTCCTGTCTTGCTGGTTGTTTGGCATAGGATGTTCAGCACTGTAGCTTGCTGGTCGTTGAGTGAAGCTGGGTGCTGGTGTTGAGATGGAGATCTCTGGGAGATTTTCACCGTTTGATATTATGTGGAGCTGGGAGGTCTCTTGTGGACCAGTTTCCTGAAGTTGGCTCTCCCACCTCAGAGGCACAGCACTGACTCCTGGCTGCAGCACCAAGAGCCCTTCATCCACACGGCTCAGAATAAAAGGGAGAAAAAGTAGAAAGAAAGAATTAGTAGAAGTAGAAAGAAAGAAAGAAAGAAAGAGAAAGAAAGAAAGGAGGGAGAGAAGGAGGGAGGGAGGTAGGAAGGAAGGAGGGAAGAAAGGAAAAAAAGAAAGAAAAGATAAAATAAAATAAAGTAAGATAAAATATAATAAAGTTATTAAAATAAAAAAATAATTATTGAGAGAAAAAAAAGCGGATGGGTAGAGCCCTAGGACAAATGGTGGAAGCAAAGCTATACAGACAAAATCTCAACAGAAGCATACACATATACACTCACAAAAAAAGGAAAAGGGGAAAATATAATAAATCTTGCTCTCAAAGTCCACCTCCTCAATTTGGGATGATTCGTTGTCTATTCAGGTATTCCACAGATGAAGGGTACATCAAGTTGATTGTGGAGCTTTAATCCGCTGCTTCTGAGGCTGCTGGTAGAGATTTCCCTTTCTCTTCTTTGTTCTCACAGCTCCAAGGGGCTGAGCTTTGGATTTGGCCCCGCCTCTGCATGTAGGTCACCGGAGGGCGTCTGTTTTTCGCTCAGACAGGATGGGGTTAAAGGAGCAGCTGATTCGGGAGCTCTAGCTCACTCAGGCCGGAGGCGGGGGGGGGGGGGGGGGGGGGGGGGGGAAGGGGCCTGGAGGGCGGGGCAACCCTGCGGCGGCAGAGGCCGGCGTGACGTTGCACCAGCGTGAGGCGTGCCATGCGTTCTCCTGGCGGGACCCTGGCAGTGGCGGACTGCACAGGCTCCCCAGAAGGGAGGTGTGGATCCTGACCTGTGCTCGCACACAGGCTTTCTGGTGGCGGCAGCAGCAGCCTTAGCGTCTCGTGCCTGTCTCTGGAGCTCCTTTAAGCAGCGCTCTTAATCCCCTCTCCTTGCGCACCAGGAAACAAAGAGGGAAGAAAAAGTCTCTTGCCTCTTCGTCAGGTCCGGACTTTTCCCCGGACTCCCTCCCGGCCAGCCGTGGTGCACTCACCCACTTCAGGCTGTGTTCACGCCGCCAACCCCAGTCTTCTCCTTGTGCTCCGACCGAAGCCCGAGCCTCAGCTTGCAGCCCCGCCCGCCCCGGCGAGTGAGCAGACAAGCCTTTCGGCTGGTGAGTGCAGGTCGGCCCTGATCCTCTGTGCGGGAATCTCTCCACTTTGCTGCCCGCACTCCTGTTGCTGTGCTCTCCTCCGCGGCTCCGAAGCTTTCCCCCTCCGCCACCCGCAGCTTCCGCCCGCGAAGGGGCTTCCTAGTGTGTGGAAACATTTCCTCCTTCACAGCTCCCTCCCACTGGTGCAGGTCCCATCCCAATCCTTTTGTCTCTGTTTATTCTTTTTTCTTTTGCCCTACCCAGGTACGTGGGGGGTTTCTTGCCTTTTGGGAGGTCTGAGGTCTTCTGCCAGCGTTCAGTAGGTGTTCTGTAGGAGTTGTTCCACGTGTAGATGTATTTCTGGTGTATCTGTGGGGAGGAAGGTGATCTCCACGTCTTACTCTTCTGCCATCTTCCTGGAAGCCCCCCATCTGTGACTTCTTGTTATGTCAAAAAAAATTCCCCATTTGATTAAACTTAAGATTCAGTTATATGAAGCCAAATGCAATCCTTAATTCAGAATCTGGATCCTAAATGAGGCCGCTAATAGTAACAGAAGATAAAATATGGAATTGACCAAAGGAAGAAAGTGGTGCACTGGACAATAAGGACTCATATACTGCATGCCAGGAAACGTGATGATCCCTCTGTGGAATCAGGTCAAACTGGTGTGGGTTGCATTTTAGGAGGTAGACCGTATGAATCCCCAGGCTACAGTGTTAGGAAAAATGGTAGGGCAATTCAGACTATTGGGAGGTAGGGGTTACTTGTTGCCACTATCATCAGACCATTCTACAAACAAAGATGGGAGTTGCTTTAATCATCTGTTGCTGTGTAATAAACTACTCCAACACTAAATGGTTCAAAACAGCAATTATTATTGCTATGGTTCTTATGGGATGACTGGGCTCAGCTAGGTGATTTTCCTATAGTGTCTCTCATGTAATTTCATGTCAGATAGTAAATGCGACTGAAAATATCTGATGTGCTGACTGGTCTGGACATCCAAGAAGGCTTTTTTCTTTACATGTCTGATGCTTTAGCTAGGATAGCCGGAGGCTATGGATCTCTCTCTCTCACCATGCAGCCTCTTCTCATGGCTAAATTAGACTTCCTCACAGCATGACAATCTCAAGGTGGTCATGCTTCTTACATTGCTGTTGGCTATCCCCAGAATGAGTATATGACAGACCTAGCTAGAAGCTACTAGACTTATTTATTTTATTTTTTTATTTTTAGCGGTACGCGGGCCTCTCACTGTTGTGGCCTCTCCTGTTGCGGAGCACGGGCTCCGGACGCGCAGGCTCAGTGGCCATGGCTCATGGGCCCAGCCGCTCCGCGGCATGTGGGATCTTCCCGGACCAGGGCACAAACCCGTATCCCCTGCATCGGCAGGCGGACTCTCAACCACTGCGCCACCAGGGAAGCCCCTAGACTTCTTACAATCTACCCTTGGAAAGCATAACGCATCGCTTCTGTCACATTCTGTGGTCAAAGGTGAGTTAAAGGGCCAAAGTAGATCCAAAGAGTGGCGACTACACAAGTTTGGGAATCCCAGGAAGCATGCTTCATAAGGGTTGGAGTGCTTTCTTTGGAAACAGAATACAAATCTGTTGAGAGAGTTGCTTTAGGCCTGTGTCCTGAAATCTAAATTGCATGCTGAATTTAGATACTGAAAGACTGTTAAAAAGAAATGTTTTTACATTCTAAACAAATTCCATGTGGCCGCCTTAGCAAGAGCAAAGACTGACCCAAGCAACTTTTCTTAAGAGTCCTCTATCAAACAAAGGTTTTGAATTTTAAGGCAAAGATGGGATTAATACTGCTGCCATCCAAACAGAGGCTGTTTTAAATTTAAATTACATAATAGTGAAGACTCACTTTATGTACTGGTATTAAATGATGTCTAACATAGACCCTCTAGTAGGGTAGCTATGTCCTGCTTTGCATGGGACAGTCATGGTTTATACCTGTGGTCCTAGTATAATTACTAATTATGTCATTTTCATCCTTAAATTGGCTGATTGAAATGATAAATTATATGTTTATCCTATTGTTAAGTAACAAAATGCAAGATGCAGAATAGTGTTTAATCATCCTTCAGTTTGTATAATATGACCTATTCAAAAACACATAAATTTAAATTTAGAGAAAAATAAAAGTTATGGCCAACATTTTGGGAAAAGGGAGAACTTGTGGAAACAAAATACTTGGGAAATAGGATACTCTACAAATGGATAACAGTGGAGCAGAATCAGATGGTTGGAAGACAGAGGTGGGAGACTTACTTTTCTCTATAAACCCATTTGCCCTGTTAGAATTTTGTGCCTTATCCATGTATTACCTTTTTGAAAGAGCAATTTAAAACAACAAAATTTATTTTCAATGTAATGTGAGTCATGCCATGATAGCTATCACCATACTAGCTTCCATTTGTTGGGTTCTTATTCTACAAGGCACAGTTCTAACCACTGTACATACATTAGATTCATTAATTCTCACATCAGACCTAAGAGGTGAGTAGCACTGCTATTAGCTGTGTGATTCAGAAAAGTTGCCTGATTTCTTCTGTAAAACTATTCTTATTCTATCCTACTTATATTGTTCTTATTCCTGCTCGTTCCGTGATACCACATATGTTAAATGTTGAATGTTTGCTAAGTTAGTGGCTATAGTAGGAAGTGTTCTGGATTTGAAGTCCTGAGCCCTTTTTCTTGCCCAACTACTTACTACCTATTCTAACCTCAGTGAGTCACTTTCTGAGAAAGAGTTTTCACTGTAGAATGGAAACAAGGTGCCTTCTCATTTTACAGGCTTACTGTGAGGATCAAATGAAGGCATTCAAGTGGAGGTAGGCTGGAAACCAGAATGCAGCATGGGAATATGAGTTACTATTGTTATTAATGACGTAGTGTAACACTTCTGTCAGAAAGCCATAAATCAATAGAGATGTAACTGAAAATAATTTGAAGACCATTTTCACTTTCAGCACGTGGCCTTTCCTCATTGCTGGTTGCCTTATATAGTCGATAGTTTTATGCATAGCAACAGCTTTGAAACAGATCAGCAAGTACATATGAACATACTTAAGCAGGAAATGTTAAATGATCTATGTCTATTGTTATGAGCTAAGCCTCGATTAATTCAGGAGGTGGTTTTCTCAGTTGAAAAGAAAGCAAATGACCTCATGTCGTTTACTGTACATAATAAATTCAACATTTGATGATAAATGGTAAGAAAGGTTAAATGTGTGGCTTTTTCTCTTAAGAAAGCCTTGGAAATATTGCACAGTATTTATTTAGCTTCACTCTCTTTCCTTTTGCATAATTTGGGAGCAGACTCTCTTCCTCCTTCTCTCCCCCACCGCCACCTCCTTCTTAGTCTTCTTTTCAGGAGCAAACAACTGTGTAAAGTACTGCAAAATAACAACGACAAAAAAAGTCTTACCAGAAATTAAACAGAAAAAAAAGTAGAAGAATTTTATTTTATTTAAAAATAGCATCTGTAAAAATATATGCAGTGTTCTAGAGGGTTTATCAAAAAATCTTTCAAAATGTCATATATAATAATGGAATTGTTAGAGAAATGAGAGGAAAGGCAAAATATATAGCTTAGTTGTTTTTACAGCTTTGTAAAGTTACCTGGCAGACTTGCCTATGATTTGCTTTATTTTAGTTTTTCTTTGCTCTTCTAATAGTTGAAATCCAGAAAAATCTTCTAGAGACCTTTATCTCATTGGTGATTAAAAAATTCATAATACCAGTAGGCTCCCACAGCTCAGTTTATTGTTGCATAGAAATTTTATTTTTCTTTCAGTAATGTCCTATCCCCCCTCTCCTCCATGGAGCCTTTTACCTCTCTGCAGTGGCACTCTGCTGAGCAGCTTTCCAGGGGGAGAAGGAATGTTTGAAAATGTGGGGGAAGATGTGAACTGCAACCCACAGGAAAATTTTTATTTATATCATTTTTATCCAGAGATTTAAAAAATGCCAACCAAGGTACTCAATCCTATTTTCTCAGCAGAAGAATAAAGCAAGAAGGTGGACAATGCTTAGTACACCTGAACCCCAGTTGGAATTCAACATTTCCTCTTATTTAGTGAGTTATTATTTAACTATTCTCTATCCAGAGCTTACAGAATCAGTAGGCAAGACCTTTCTGGGCAGCAAATTCTCTTTTTTACATCTTTATTGGAGTATAATTGCTTTACAATGGTGTGTTAGTTTCTGCTTTATAACAAAGTGAATCAGTTATACATATACATATGTCCCCATGTCTCTTCCCTCTTGCGTCTCCCTCCCTCACACCCTCCCTATCCCACCCCTCTAGGTGGTCACAAAGCACTGAGCTGATCTCCCTGTGCTATGCAGCTGCTTCCCACTAGCTATCTATTTTCCGTTTGGTAGTGTATATATGTCCATGCCCCTCTCTCACTTTGTCACAGCTTACCCTTCCCCCTCTCCATATCCTCAAGTCCATTCTCTAGTAGGTCTGTGTCTTTATTCCTGTCTTACCCCTAGGTTCTCCGTGACACTTTTTTTTCTTAAATTCCATATATATGTGTTAGCATACGGTATTTGTCTTTCTCTTTCTGACTTACTTCACTCTGTATGACAGACTCTAGGTCCATCCACCTCATTACAAATAGCTCAATTTCGTTTCTTTTCATGGCTGAGTAATATTCCATTGTATATATGTGCCACACCTTCTTTATCCATTCATCCGATGATGGACACTTAGGTTGTTTCCATCTCCTGGCTACTGTAAATAGAGCTGCAATGAACATTTTGGTACATGACTCTTTTTGAATTATGGTTTTCTCAGGGTATATGCCCAGTAGTGGGATTGCTGGATCATATGGTAGTTCTATTTATAGTTTCTTAAGGAACTTCCATACTGTTCTCCACAGTGGCTGTACCAATTCACATTCCCACCAGCAGTGCAAGAGTGTTCCCTTTTCTCCACACCCTCTCCAGCATTTATTGTTTCTAGATTTTTTGATGATGGCCATTCTGACTGGTGTGAGATGATATCTCATTGTAGTTTTGATTTGCATTTCTCTAATGATTAATGATGTTGAGCATTCTTTCATGTGTTTCTTGGCAGGCTGTATATCTTCTTTGGAGAAATGTCTGTTTAGGTCTTCTGCCCATTTGTGGGTTGGATTGTTTGTTTTTTTGTTATTAAGCTGCATGAGCTGCTTATAAATTTTGGAGATTAATCCTTTGTCAGTTGCTTCATTTGCAAATATTTTCTCCCATTCTGAGGGTTGTCTTTTGGTCTTGTTTATGGTTTCCTTTGCTGTGCAAAAGCTTTGAAGTTTCATTAGGTCCCATTTGTTTATTTTTGGTTTTATTTCCATTTCTCTAGGATCTTGCTGTGATTTATGTCATAGAGTGTTCTGCCTATGTTTTCCTCTAAGAGTTTGATAGTTTCCGGCCTTACATTTAGGTCTTTAATCCATTTTGAGCTTATTTTTGTGTATGGTGTTAGGGAGTGATCTAATCTCATACTTTTACATGTCCCTGTCCAGTTTTCCCAGTACCACTTATTGAAGAGGCTGTCCTTTCTCCACTGTACATTCCTGCCTCCTTTATCAAAGATAAGGTGACCATATGTGCGTGGGTTTATCTCTGGGCTTTCTATCCTATTCCATTGATCTATCTTTCTGTTTTTGTACCAGTACCATACTGTCTTGATTACTGTAGCTTTGTAGTATAGTCTGAAGTCAGGGAGCCTGATTCCTCCAGCTCTGTTTTTCGCTCTCAAGATTGCTTTGGCTATTCGGGGTCTTTTGTGTTTCCATATAAATTGTGAAAATTTTTGTTCTAGTTCTGTGAAAAATGCCTGTGGTAGTTTGTTTGGGATTGCATTGAATCTGTAGATTGCTTTGGGTAGTAGAGTCATTTTCACAGTGTTGATTCTTCCAATCCAAGAACATGGTATATCTCTCCATCTATTTGTATCATCTTTAATTTCTTTCATCAGTGTCCTATAATTTTCTGCATACAGGTCTTTTGTCTCCTTAGGTAGGTTTATTCCTAGATATTTTATTCTTTTTGTTGTGATGGTAAATGGGAGTGTTTTCTTAATTTCACTTTCATATTTTTCATCATTAGTGTATAGGAATGCCAGAGATTTCTGTGCATTCATTTTGTATCCTGCTACTTTACCAAATTCATTGATTAGCTCTAGTAGTTTTCTGGTAGCATCTTTAGGATTCTCTATGTATAGTATCATGTCATCTGCAAACAGTGACAGCTTTACTTCTTTTCCAATTTGGATTCCTTTTATTTCCTTTTCTTCTCTGCTTGCTGTGGCTAAAGCTTCCAAAACTATGTTGACTAAGAGTAGTGAGAGTGGGCAACCTTGTCTTGTTCCTGATCTTAGTGGAAATGCTTTCAGTTTTTCACCATTGAGATTGAGGACGTTGTTGGCTGTGGGTTTGTCATATATGGCCTTTATTATGTTGAGGAAAGCTCCCTGCATGCCTACTTTCTGGAGGGTTTTTATCATAAATGGGTGTTGAATTTTGTCAAAAGCTTTCTCTGGGCAGCAAATTCTGAGTGTGGGTTTTTGAGTCAACCTGACCTCACTTCAGATTTTTTGAGTATTTATAGGCCAGAGAGTTTTCCCACTTCAGCAGAAGGAACCAGAAATTGTACCCTATCTAAAATAAACAAAACCAAGACAAAATTTCAAACAATATCAGTAACAACAACTGAAGCAAAATGGCCAAAATGTATGTTTACTGTAATGGAAAGAGATTCCATGTGAGGTCAGGAATCTGCATTTAATTGCCTAGAATAAGTACTCACAGGAGATGTGATCTTAAGACTCCTTAGTGTCTTTCTTCATTTGTTCAATTGTAGCGGCTACTTGCCTAACTTCTTTATAGTTCATGTGCAGATTGAACAATGGCGTGTCTCGGGGGTCAGTAAATTTTCTTTGTAAAGGACCAGAGGGTAAATATTCTACGTTTTGTGGGTCATTATTGTCTCTACTGCAACTACTCAACTCTACTGTTGTAGGGCAAAGTAGCCATGGACAATACATTAAGGAACATGTCTGTGTTAAAAAACAATAAAAAACTTTATTTATAAACATTAAAATTTATATTTTATAGAGATTTCACATTTCAAAATATTCCATTCTGCTTTTTTTCTCTCCAGACATTTAAAAATGTAAAAGTCAGTTTTAGTTTCTGGCCATACAAAAACAAGTGCTGGGCTAGATTTGGTCCACAGTTGTAATTTGCTAAGCTTCGTATTTATTAAAGCACTTAACAAACTTCCATATATATAAGTAGTTACTAAGATGTGTAAGATCACTGTGGAATATTTGAGATATATTTTAACTCCAGATTGATTTCCCTCTGTCATCCTAAACTTGGTGAGATTCCTGTTTGCCATCTCTGCAATATTTCAATGTTGTCCTGAGGAAAATCATTTAAGAGGGGAGGATCTTTTGCTTGAAAAAGTTCTAATATGCATTTCCCATCCAGAGAGAAATAGTTGTAGAGTTACTTGGCATTTGAAATTAGATGAACTACTGAATTGTCTCAAAGTGAAGCATCCTGGATTTCCCTAGATGATGTTTGTTTATTTTACACCTTGTGCATGTCCCAATATAGAACCCTGTCACATTGCGTTGTAATGGTCTGTTTAGGTGTTGGTCTCCTGATGGATTAGGAGCTTTGTAAAAGTAGAGACTGGGCCCCAGTACCTCCTAAACTGTCTGGCGATATTATTCACGTGTTTATTTATATTCCTGTCCAGCAAATAAAGACTCAAAAGAGCTTGCAAAAATACTTACAGAAAAAAAAGACCAGATAAAATAGATGGGGAAATCAGGATAAAAGAGAAATTTGGGAGTTAAACTTATAAAGGTGAGGTAAGAGTATCACAGAGAAGTGTGATCCACATGGTCTGTACGGTTGCTAGGTGTAGCCAGCTAACTTGCCCCTAGGATTTCCAGCAGCAGCAGATTGCCCTGATCTGCAGATAGGTGTGGAGGACCGTGACTGGCCTCCAGATGTTATTGTAAGGGAGAAAGTGGTCACAGCATTTGGGAAATTGTGCCAGATTAGTGACTACATATTTATATTCTCTGCCCTTAAAAGATTATGTTATGGGTTCAGAAGTGAGAATTAGGGAAAATTTTGAACAGTAGGCATAGTTTATCTTTTGAGTTTCCCTGCTGCTTCTTTCATCACCCTTCCGCACAGGTTTCTACCCTATGCCGTGCCCCACAGGACTTTGATCTTAGCTCTCTGTTAGCTAATTACTATTGATATCCATTAGGTCAGCATCACTTTTAGCAGTACTTTCAAAATCATAAAATGCTCTGAGGGAAATGAAAAGGCTCCATGGCAAAATAAGTTTGCAAACTTCGAAAATCTAGTTCCTTCTCTGAGAATCACAATAGATAATTGCAGATTTATAAACCTTCTGGGAATTCCCCAGTAAATAGACCTGTATAAAGGTTGTTTGACCTAACATTGATCAAGTGTATTTGATTATGGATTTTTTCAGATAATCCCTATTAACATCTTATGAATTAGTTTTCCATATATTTCAATTAACTTGTATTGAACAAATACATTTAGAGAACATACTTGGTGCACTGAAGTCTTCATAAGTGAGAGCAGTGATTCTTCCCTTCTTGGAGCTTATAGTCTAGCAAGGAATGACCCACTTTGAGAACAGATGCCTTACAACATTATTCCTTATAGCATGTGAACAAATTGTTTTTGAGATTAAACCGCTTTCAAGACCCAAAGGAATGATTATTTAGGGTGGAAACATTTGGGGTTTCATGACAAGCAGCAAGAAGGAGAAGGTATTTTTAGGGAGGTGTCCAGGATCATTGTTTCTTGGACCATACCATGCAGCATGCAGCTTATTCCATATACTTACAAATACAATTTGCAGCATTGTGGAAATGGCATAGAACTTGCGATCAGGAGATATAAATTTGAATCCTGGTTCCGTCACACATTCTTTTTGTCCTGGAGCAAAACAATGGCATGATTATATGTTTAGAAAACACAAGAGAGTACATTCAAAACTACTAGAAACTATGAAAGAATTCAGGATGGTCACTGGTTACAAAATTTATATGTAGAAATCAATAGCTTTACTATATACTGACAATAACTGGTTAGAAAATTTAACGGGGGAAAAGTTTTCCTTTATAACAGCAACAAAAAACATAAAATAATAAATGTAGCACAAAATGTTCAGAACCAAAATTTAAAAATGAAAAACAAAAAAATCTTCCTATGTGGTATATTACAAAAACAACTAAATTGAATGAAATACATTGCTCTAAATAGGAAACAAACACTGTAAATATGTTTATTTTACCTAATTCGTGGCTATATATGATATACTGCCAATCAAAGTCTTAACAGGATTCTGGAGAACATACAAAATGATTCTAAAATTAGTTAGAATGAATAAACATGTGAAAACAGCCAGGAAAATTTTGAAAAGTAAGAGAAAAGAGGGAAATCTTGCTCTTCTCTATGCTATTAGAAAACTTCACTTATTAGGAGAGAAAGGAGAAGGTCCACTGTTGTAGACTCTTGTTTGTCATGTTCGCTGCTACACACAGAACAGTGCCTGGGCAGTCAAGTAATGTTTTTGTTGAATGAATCGTTGAAGGAATGACAAAGCTTCTTTATGTGCAAATATTGATAATCCCTCATTTTCAAGTGGTACAGAGGATGGGACAATATGAAACAAGGTAGCAGTCATAAGGAGCACTGACTCTGAAGATGAACTTTCTGGGTTTGAATCCTGCCTCCATTACTTGCCAGCTGAGTGGCCTTAGTTGAATTCCTTAACCCCTTGGTGTCTCAGTTTCCTCACCTCTAAAATAGGGATGGCAACTGTACTTACCTCATACAGTTGTTGAGAGTAAATTTGTTATCCAACTAAAGCCTGTGAAGGAGGCCTAGCACAGAATAGCTCTCAGGCAATAATTGTTGAATGAAAAAGTGAAGGATGGAAATTTATAAATGTAGCCTTTCTCAAAGGTCAATGATATGGCATCGTAAATCTAAACATCTGCTTTCATGTGAATGACTACCTAACAAACCAGTCTCAAAGTTCTTTAACTGTCTTTCATTCCAACTATGCACCCATAAACCACTTTACCAACCTACTTGCATGGTCTCAACCGAAACCTTATTGTCACTTCAAAGTAGTTCTCTCTGGAACCTTATATAACTATTTCCATCCACTCAGATGTATTAATTCCTGTCCATAACCTTATAGTCTTTCACCATGTTCACTCTTTTATCCCCACTCCAACTGTTCTTGCACTTTTCCAAGCACCTTAAATCTCTTCCTTTCTCTCAGTCCCTTACCACCTCACGAATTTGCTTCTTCCTTATCTGGCTTAGACATAATGTCTTTCTTGTCAGTACAACCAGTTTATTTTCCTCTCTATTTCTCTTGGCACTGTCATGAAAATCCTATAACTGGGCAGCTGAAGGGCGGAAATCTTAGTGTCACCATAGATTCATTGGGTCTCCAGCCTCAGTTTGCCTTTTGGTAGCACACAGTCACACCTTTAACACATCCTTCTCCAATCCCTCACATGTTTCAGGTTGTGTTAATTATTCTAAGCTTCTCCATTTCTCAAATTTTCTTAAACATTTTGATCCATTTCTTAATTTGCTGGAGTTTGTGGTCAAGTATTTTTTTCAAGAAGGACTTATAGGCATTATATTTTCTGAATTCTTTCATGTTTGAGAATGTCTACTTCTATTTGAAAACTATCTTGGCTGGATATAATATTCTTAGGTTCTTACCTTCAGAACTTAATGAATATAGCTCCATTGTTTTCTGGCATTGAATGTTTGTGTACAGAAATTGATGCCAGCCTAATTTTTCTCCCTTGTAGACATTTTTGGTTTTGTGTGTGGATGCCTGAAATTAAATAACTTCATGATACGTTGAACATTTGCCTTCAAATTTTCATGCTATCCTTAGCATTGAATGTTTGGAATCAAATTTTTCTGGAACCTATGTGCCCTTTGAATGGCAGTTTCAGGTGTTGCTTCATTTGGGGGAATTTTCTTATATTTTTTCTTTCATTTGTTGAGTTCCACACTTCAGGGGCACCAGTTATGCTTACTGGGAAGACTGTTTGCCTATTATAGCTATCAGCTTTATTCTGACTGCTTTAATCTCTTTGTCCTTTTCATCTGCATTTTTGGAAGTGAGGTTACTCCAAATCTTTATTTATATTAGCACTTCAATTTTCAGACATGTCTACTCTGTTTTATACTGTTTTTAATTTATGTATGAGTTTTTCATCATGGAATGTGTTCCATCTGTTCTACGTTCCTCCATTTCTCTTTACAGCACTCATTTGTGTGAATCAAGTATATTTTGGTATTCTATCTGATCCCTTCTACTGAGCTATGTTTGTAGCTATGCCTCATTGTGTTATTTTTTTTTAGTGTTCTCAGACTTTAGAATCATGAAAATTGTATGGAGAGCTTACTAAAACACATATTGCTAGTACCAGTCTCAGGGATTTTGATTCAAAAGTAGGAGGTAAGACCTGAGAATTTATATTTTTAAGTTCCAGGACAACACTTCAAGAACCAGTTTTCTAGAGAATATATTATGCATCTTTAACTTACCACAGTCTACTATCAAATGATCTACCTCATAAGTGCTGTAAAAAAACTGAAAACAGAAAAATTCATTTTATCCTTTATTCCCCTTGTGTTCTTGTTGACATGCATTTTACTTCTACATATGTTAAAATTACACTATATAGTTATTACTTTTGTTTTAAACTGTTGACAGGTTTTAAAATTAATTTTATAATATATTACAGATAATAAAAACATTTTTTATATTTACCTGTGTGGTAGGCAGGCCCAAGCGTGCCCCCTACCATGATCCCTGCCTCCTGGTCTTCATGCCTTTGTATAATCTCCTCCACTTTAGAGTAGGCAGAAACTCTGACCTGCTTCTAACCAATAGAATATGGCAAATATGATAGGATGTCACGCCTGTGATTATGTTCCATTATATAAGACTCTGTCTTTTTAGCAGACTCATTCTAGAGACTCCCCTTGCTGGTATGAAGTTAGTGGACATGTAGCAAGGAACTGGAAGCTGCCTCTAAAAACTACTGGTAGCCTCTCAGAACTGTGACCAATAACCAACAGGAAACCAGGGCCCTTAGTCTTGTAACCTCAAGGAAATGAATTCTGCTAGCAACCTAAGTGATTCTGGAACCATATTCCTCCTCAGTCATTACCAAATGAGAAAGCAGACTGGCTGACACCTTGGTTGCAGCCTTATGAGAGCCTGAGCAGACAATGCAGTTAAACTGTACCTGGATGCCTAACTCACAGAAACTGTGAAATAATAAATGTGCATTGTTCTGAGCTGCATAATTTGTGGTATGTTACATAGAATAGAAAACTAATACAACTTCCATACTTACCCTTCATGATGCTTTTCTTTCCTTCCTACTGATCCAGGCTTCCCGCTGATATCATTTTCCTTCTGCCAGAACTTCCTTTAACATTTCTTGTAGTGCAGCATGGTTGGTGATAAAAACCTCTATTTTTGTCCATTTGAAAATGTTTTTATTGAGGTTTTATTTTTGGAGGATATTTTCATCGGTTATAGACTTATAGGTTAACAATATTTTTTTCCTTCAGCATTTTAAAGATACTCATTGTCTTTTGGCAACCACTGTTTCGAATGAGAAATCAAGTATCAATCAAAGAGTAGGCATTACTATAAAATATTTTTTTTAAATATAGTGCAAGAAAATAAGGTTGGAAGTCCCACTTAAAAATATGACTTTCAAAATTAATTCTGAAGAGGACATTTTACACTACAATAAAATAGTAAATTGGCATCATTGATTTTATTTCTCAAGTATCCAAGCCTAACTAAGATTTCTGTTTTAAGCTAATAAAAAAACAATCTCACTTTTGCATTCTATACCCTCATGGTTTGCTTTTTAACAGAAGTTTAAGAAATCATTTTGAATTCTGCTAATGATTTGCTTAATTAGCAAATAAATGACAAATAAATAAATATATTTAAGATAGGAGATGCACACAAGAAAAGTAAGTACTGTATTTTCTAAAACTCATATTAGAACTAAGGTCAGAGTGGAAGTTGAATATTAATAGCAACATAAATTTATTACCAAATTAAAGTGAACTTAAGGTTTAGATGAGAGTATGAACAGACAAAAAGAGAAAAAAGAACAGGAAAAAGTATATTATCAGGAATTGGGGAATATAGGAATGAGAGGGAATAAAAATATATTTTTTTCTTTTTTGGTGTTTGTCATTCAATTAGTGCTTAAAAGTGACCCTAGATTATATTCTAATCACTTGAAAGCAACAACAAAATACTTTGTAATAAGAAAGTAAGGTATAACTGAAAACTAAAGAGTTTGAATTTGTTTCTGAACTTTTAAAGTTATTTTATTATATTATTAAATTTTCAAAACACTTGGGTTTTATCCTCCAACTAAATGGAAGGCAACATTCCAGAAGTTGGGGTCATAAATGTACCTGATGATACAGAAATAAAATTTTACTATGTTCAGAAATCGGGGAACTCTTTTAGCATATGATATAAAGTGTTTACGTTTACAGAATTCTTGGGTCCCCCTCACCTGTCTGTTTCAGTAAATAGCACATGGGAAATCACTTCATCTCTTTGTTTCCCTTCCTGACTTAAAAATAGATGGAAGGGACTAAAATTCTGCATCTGTTACAGTATATTCTTGAGACATTTAACTTCAGTGTCTTTGCTCCTGAACCTTATCAAATCAACATGTTCATTTCTTACAACCTAAGATACATACCTGCAAATTTAGAGGAACAGAGTGAGATCACTGCATGAAATAAAATCAGTTTTTCTTCATAAGGATACATCTAACATCTCTTTGTAGCTATGTTCAAAATGGCTGGGTCAGTACCTGTTGTAGGAACTCGAAGAATGATGCTAAATTGGGGAAAGGATTCTTTACCTGGTAATAGCCTAAGTTCCAAGCTTATGGCGCCAACACTGCTTATTATTCCCAGCAGACCTCTGCTTTGATCACAGACCTCAGAAGTTCCATTAATCATTTTTGTTCCCTTAAGAACTAGGAGACTATACCCAAAGGAGCAATACTAGAAAAGGATACGATTATAGACTGTTCATTCATTTCCTAATTTGGGGTCTACAAGTTTAGCATTTAAGAAGCCAGGTATTTCTTACTGCTAGCAGTAGGAGACAGTGATGCCTGATTAGGATTATGCAAACTAAATGGTTAGGATCATCCTTGATGTGGATAACTTAAAGATAACAAATATGTAGCCTTAATTTAGTGAAATTCCCTTGAAAGAAGTATATAACATTCTTTTTGTGTTACTATGTTCCACCAGATTGGATATATCAGTATTTACCTCAGCACAGACTATTCATAATAAGAAAAATAAAATGGTGAATGGTTTTCAAATATTATAATATTCTGAAGATTTTTTCTTTTGCTGTCCTCTTAAGGGTATTCTTAAGCTTACATATAGGGTGAATTAATTAATTACTTTTATCAGAGAAAGGGCCTTAACAAAGTTGATTTAAGTGCTTGCTGCTATAAATTCCTTCTCTTCTATTTTTTTAAACCAATAAATTGCTTTTAATGCCTTCAAGAAGCCCCCATGTATGTACTTTTAAATTTTATGTAGTTGTTACAGAGAAAATGAGCCTAATGGTGCCAGAATCAACAGTACATTTATGTGCTCAATTTCCCTATGACTTCCTTTGTCAGGTCTTTTATTTTCCCCTCATCAAATCAGGAGCAATTTCCCCTTAGTAAATGCTTTGCAACTTACTCTGGAGTCTATACCATTACTTGTTTAGCACTGAATCATTTATGTACTGAACTCTGCGTCTTTCACTTTCCTGTTGAATTGTGCTTTTCTTCTTGTGTCATCAAGAGAGAAGTTAAACTCTTTTTTTCTCTCTGAGAATTTAAAAATGACATTTTTAAAAGCAGAACATCTTTGATGATGTAACTAGGATATATCATTTGATGAATTCTATAAGAATTTTATAATAACCCAAAAGTAAATTTAACAGAAAATTTCCAGTTCCAGGAATAGTTTGGACAAATTACCATAATAATCCCTTTATTAAAAGAAAAAACATCACAAAGTAAAAACGGAACAAGTATACTTTTTTTTTTTTTTTTTTTTTTTGCTGTACGCGGGCCTCTCACTGTTGTGGCCTCTCCCGCTGCGGAGCACAGGCTCCGGACGCGCAGGCTCAGCGGCCATGTCTCACGGGCCCAGCCGCTCCGCGGCATGTGGGATCCTCCCGGACCGGGGCACGAACCCGTGTCCCCTGCATCGGCAGGCGGACTCTCAACCACTCCGTCACCACGGAAGCCCAGTACAAGTATACTTTTAAATGTGTAGCAGAAACAAAGGGAGTGTTGAGAACCAGTAAGTGAGCATGCAAACTGAGCTCTCCGCATGCATGCAGGATCCATAAGGTTTACATCCTCCA
The DNA here is from genome assembly GCF_011762595.2 of Tursiops truncatus. Taxonomy (NCBI): domain Eukaryota; kingdom Metazoa; phylum Chordata; class Mammalia; order Artiodactyla; family Delphinidae; genus Tursiops; species Tursiops truncatus. The sequence continues at coordinate 50,816,702 of NC_047050.1, forward strand.
TGAAGGGAGGTATTAGAAAAACTCCACCCAGGCTTAACTCTCTTGACCTGAGTCAGGGGAAGGACTGACACGTGAAGAGACAATTCACAAAGCAGGAAATGCAAATGGCCAATAAGCTTATGAAAAGATGTGTAATCACCTTAGTAATGGAGGAAAACCAAATTAAGACAATAGGAAATACAAATACCCTTTCCCCATCTTACACTTACTTTGAGCTAGGCACTTAGCAGGTGGAATTGTGAACAAAGTCACTGATACTATTCCGAATATATACATATATTTGTACAGTCAAAAAATGGGGTATGATAAATATGTTAAGTTGAACCATTATATATTTTGGTCTATAACAAGAATGATTTGATATGGCTTGATCACCTAATATACCTGATGCAGAGTACTGCTTAGAAAGTTTTCAGAGCACATTGACATACAGACCCCATAATGGATCTGATGATTCCAAGTGATACCCCCAAGAAGCTTAGAGAAAGCAGAACAAGGGTCAAGCTAGCATCTTGGGATTGGCGATCTGGGTTGAAAAGCCAAGTGCACCAGGGAAGCAATGCTGGCTCTCACGGCCCTTGTTGGTCACAGATCCTATCTTAGGAGATGAGTTGCCAGTAGCAGAGCTAGACGATTAGTAGCAAGCCTACTCTGAGTGCAGTTTTGACAGAATGCATCCGTTGGCAGGAGTGTGAGAGGCAGCAAATGCTTGTGGCTTGTTTCTGCTCTGACTGAAACATTAACTTGTCTTAACCTTTACTTGGCTGAGTGCCTGAAGCTCTCCTTAGAAGAGATGCAATTATCCCCTTGCCCTTTTTCAAAATTCTCTCTATGTCACTTTGTAGTTGGGCTGCAGCAATGTCATACCTGATGGCTGGTGTCTGATATGAGCCCTAGCCAAGGATGTCATTAACTGGAGAGGGCACAGTGATGTAACTCTATATGATAATCTATAGTGAACTATACTCTAAGTGCTACAACCCCCAAAGCTTTTACTGGTTCAACACTCAAGCCAAACTGCAGTGCAGAAGGGAAAGGAGGTGATTTGTTTGCTCTGGGATTGGGTCAGAGCTGGCTGGACTATGTCAACTAAAGGATTCTCCTCTTATTGCAGCTCTGATACACCAGCTCCTGAATTCCTAAATTACAATAAAAACTAGGGCTCTGTCTCACTCTGTCTCTCTGTTTCTCTCTCTGTCTTTCTCTCTGTCTCTCTACCTTTCTGTTTTTCTCTCTCTTCCTCCCTCTGAATACTATGAGACCCTTCTTTGAGAAGAAATCCACCTACCTAGCACCTGTCCTAGAAGGTTTTTAGCAACTCTTTACTTGTATAGGGTCCTTTGTGAGTCGTTTTGCTCTGTGTGTGTGTTTAAAATTTCACGACAGCCAAAATCTTTATTAAATTTTTTCCTTTGCAAGAGAATCTCATTGCCTTTATTTACCTTATTTTTGTTTCTATTCATTCGTGAAACCATTCCTCCATTAATACAATAAACATCTTCAGTATAGCTGATACAATATTAGGTTCTGTATGCTATAGCAGTTAAGAACATGGTTTCTGGAGTCAGAAACCTGGGCTCCAGTCCAGGATCATCTACTTACTAGATATTACTTTGGGTTTTCTAATCTCACTGCTCCTTATTTTTTTTCATCATCTAAATAGAACCTACCTCAAAGAGTTGTAAGTATTAAATGAGATAATCAATATAAAGAGATCTGCACAGAAGCTGGATTCAATAAATGTGAACTCTTATTAATAATGAATTAAATAAAATTGTTTATTTTATCCCTTATCCTTTTAAATGAGAGCCACAGGAATAGTTCTACAGCTAGGCCATGCCCGAAGCAAAGATGCCTTTTCCATATGATTGTACCCTCTTCCTATTTCCCTATCTATCCAAATTATATGCAGTCCTAACACTCTTCCTGGTGGAGTAATTGAGTTCTTTTTTTCCTATTTAGTCCTTACATGAGGATATTCATAACATCAACCAAACCTTCTAAAGGTTAGGCAATTCCTTTATGAAATATATTTATTTCAAGGGCTCATTCTAAAAAAATATACAAAGAACTCCCACTTCCAAAAAAATTAGTCAGCCTAGTCAGCCTTTTTTTTTAATGTATCATCATTGTTGTATTTCAATATTTTTTTAAATGTGCTATTTAAAATACAGATTTTAAATGATTTTATACCCTCATAAGCCTCTAATATTGCAATAAACAAACTAATGAATTCATCCTAACAGTTTTTCAAATCGGTTTGGTTTTAGGTATCACCATGGAAAAAGGCTGTGTCTACACTCAGTTCTTAAAAGGTCCAGGTCAGAAATGGCAAAAGCCAGAGGTGGGATCCTGACCCTCCAGCTCTGGCCTCTATAATCTGTCTCCCCAGTCCCTTTAGAGCTGGAATCTAAGAAATTCCCTTTCTGGCCCAGGTTCTATCTACGAGCATTTTCATTTTCTTGTCCCAGGGGCTTACACCAGTGCTTCTGTGGGGACTCAGCTCCCGAGCCAGAGCCAAGAATGCATAATCGCAGTTCCCAGCTCTGCAGATAAATGACCCACCTACTTGCCCTTTCTCCTGGACCACTGCTGATTCGATTCCCATCAAATCACAACACAAAAGAGACCTAGCCAAAGGGCTTGGTGCCTTTCTGTACAGCTTTTGGGAAGAAAGGCCAACAAAGAATCCTTCTCGACCTAATGTAATCCCTCCTACAATTAATTAACTACAATTCAATGCAGTAATGTTTGCAAATGATTCGGCAGTGTTTCATTCTTTTTGCTATTAACACCAAAGATGAAAGTTGATAGAATGGGCAGCATTTTAAACAGGGTTTGAGGAAGGAACTAGCTGTGCTTCGTGAAAAGTAAGCCTCTTTGCACACAAATAAACCTGGCATAGACAATAATCTCCTTCATCTCTCCAAGCACACCTGACTAAAATTTCAGAGATTCAAAGAATAAAAGTACATAATACACCCTGACATGATGGGTTTCAACCTTCATGATGCTGGATTACCTCCAACATGAAGGAAAATATCCAGCATTATTTTATACATTTTCCTAAGGACAAACAGCTGATTCTCATGAACAGACTGAAAACCCTTCAAAGCAAACTTAGTATATAATGCACAAGGTCAGGGCTTATTGTAGGCTCCACATTTTCTCTAAGTTCTTAATCTGTTCCTCCTTTCAGACTCACTCATGAGTATTTAGAAATTTTTCAATTCAACCATGTGGGTAGAACCTACCTTGGTGACACTTTCAATGACCCGAGCTACAGCATTTATCTTCCCACCATCATCAAACTTCAGGTCTCAGTCCAAGAGTCACTTCCTTCCCCATATTATAGTTTCATCTCTCCCTGTCCTTTTCCCTTTGTTTTAGTTATCATCAACTGAACTATTTTCATATGTGATTATTTGATTCACACCTGTCTTCTCTACTAGATTAAAATTCCTTGAGGATAGGTAGCTTCTGGTTTGGTTTTTCTTTCCTTTATATTCTATTTGCCTAGCAAAATTCCTAGAATATTACAGTTAACCAGTAAATTACTGAACAAATGAAAGAATTCATTTCCTCCAAATTATTTTCTTCTATTTTGCCTTACTACAGTCTTCCAGATATTTCCTAGTTCATATTTCTCATGGAATTAAATTGTCCCATTTATCTGGCTGAATCGTAATTAAACCTTTCTTCTCCTCCCATTGATAAGTCTAAGAAACCAAACTTTTCCCCATCGTAATACTCCCCTGTGTTTTGTCTCAAATCAGCCCAGATAAAGTAGGTGTTATGAGTCAGCCACAATAAACACAAACCCCAAGCAAGTTAAAGGCAAAGAGCTGCATTTTAGATAAATTCTGAAAAAAGCTAATTGTACTTCTAAAGTGCTAAAAATTCTGCCCTGGAATTTAGCTAAATAAACACAAATCTAGGCATAAGATGGTTTGCATAGTATTAGACTGTTTTAAAACATAAATTCCAATATTCACTACTTTTAGAGATTTTATAAGTAATACAAAAGAAACAATAGATTATTGAGCTTTGAATTTGTGGTTTAGATTACTTGGGGATGACCATGAAGGTCACCAGAATGTATTCATTTATAACTTGGGTAAGAATGTCTACCCTTAATGGTGTTTTGAGAAATAAACAAATATATACCAACACCTAGCACTCAAAGCAGGTATGCAAGGTTCTTCTCTAGTAAAAGGTCTAATTCTCTGACCAGTATCTTTATTTCAATTAATGAAATCTGTATCTGAATCCTTGAAACTATGATGATCTTCAGAGTTATTCCACAGGCAGGTGTAGGTCTACTGACTATTTGCATAGTCTCAGAATTAAACAATAATTCTTCCATCTAGGAACATTACAGGTTTCTTATTATTTAAACATTCTTTTATGCACACAGTTTAACATGGCAGTACTTAGGAAAAAAGGTGGAAGAGTTATTGAAAAAGTACTTGGGGGAAAACAATTGGTAAGACATGAAATTTTCCTACTTTTTCCTTTTTCTTTTTTGTGTCACCTTAGGAAGGTAGAAGGTGTGAGAATAAGTGAGCCTTCAGAAATTGCCATTTCCCAGGGGGAAAATATGATAGCATTTTATAGGATATCCCATTTCTCTCTTGCCTCCACAATACAACCAAGATAAAAGAGAGGATGTCCAAATGGCAGGTTAAGTCTGGGTAACAACAACATGACAAACCAACTGCAAGCAATGGGAGAGAGGAGACCAATTCAACAGTACAGATGGCGTCCATAAGCCACAGTGGTTTTTTGGAATTTCAATAGACTTGGCACTTTCTACAACCAAGACTAAACAAAACAAAAACATACACAAATACAACTCTCAAATATTTGGCTTGACTAAAAAAAATACCATTACCTTCCTAGAGTGATAAAGGGAATATAAGGGTTAATAAAAGGGAGAGAATAAAATTCTGGCTATGCCTGAGCAGCAGGAGAATGGAGGTTGAATAAAAAAGTGAATTTCTAGATGCCATTCACATTTTTTCCAGCTCTGAAATAGGGTTTGCTTTGAGTTTAAGATGAAAAAAATCCTTACCCTATCTGTGTGCATGATGAAGTTAAAGACAAAGGTCTTGTGGCTGCCTCATCCTGCTGATGCCATTTAAAGATACAGAATATTTCCCTCTGCTATGCTTGCCCTTTAGGCTAAGATGGGGGAGGTCATGTCTGGACAATGACACAGAGGATCTGAGCTTGAACTGCTGCTGGAGGGGTTGTGCCTCTTCTTTCAGCTCATCTCACTCTAGTTTGATCCCTGCTTCCAATTTACTGCCTGCTAAAAATGCATGTATCTGACATTTAAAGACATTCTGTACTGTCCTAGGCACCTGTAAGAGTAAGATTCGTCCTAGTTTTGTCAGAGATGAACTCATTCCCTCAGCTGCAGAAAAGCTGTAAGAACTCAATCAAGCTGAGTTGATCCAAGTATTCATCTCCCTGCTATATCATTTTAGGGCTCCAATGTGTCTGGGCCCTCCAGTCTCTTCCTCTTGAGTTTTCATCATATCAAGTCAATGTGGTTATCAATTTCAGGTACACAGCCTCAACCTACACAGCCTCTGGTACTGGATTTGCCTGTGGTTGGAATTAGGTGTAAGAGGTGAAGATTGTATAGGGCACATTTGCTGTTCCTACACTAATATCATCCTTGACCCTCAGCTTCAAGTTTGAACTGGAGATCAGAGCTTAGCCAGTCCTGAGAACAGAGGGTCATGTCTGACATATCTGCCTTTTCTGGGGTACTCTCTTCTCCAGCTACGTGTAATCCTTCGATTTTAAGTCACAATTCTCAAGGGCCTTTATTATCCAGGACTTTAAGAAGTGGTTATGAGCTTGGTGACCCCATACACAATACAACCTTGCTAAGGTCTTAGCAGTTTGCATCAGTTGATTGATTTCAAAGACTAGGACATGAATAGAAACATCTAGTAGAGGAAACAGAGATGATGGAAGAGAAAGAATGGACCTGCTTTTAGAAAGTCAGTTTCTCCATGTTAGATGTTATGGAATTCTTTCTTAGCTAATTTTCCAGTAAAAAAAAAAAAAAAAAAGCTTGATAAACACATATAAGTGGATCAGCCAGAACAATTTCATACTGACATTCAATTTTTAACCTGATATGGTATATTTAAGAATGTGTTTCTTAGAAGCATGGCCCAGTTTGAGGTTGAGACCCACCTGGAAGGGTCCTATTAATACAAGTAGAGAAAGCCTGCAAGATGCTATTCTTCAATTGACACTTTCTGAACATTGCTAGGATCCATGTACGGGCGATCTCAGATAAGATTTGAATACCATGATTCGCAGTGGTTCTGCTTTGGTTCTACTATGAAACATCACTCAACAGGAAACCTGCATTGGAAAAATTGTTTCTTTCTAAGCCATTTCTTCATAGCCTCCTGTATCAAAACAGAAAATACCTTATCAAACTCATTTATTATTGTAAATGATAGTCTTTTTCACTAAGAAAAGCCCATGATTTATTGAATACGTCACTATTCCTAGAGGTGAACTTTTAAACATATTGACCCTCTATATTTCTGCCCTAAACTCTGATACTTGACATACAATAATTGGAATGGGGTATCTTCTTCTAAAGTCTAAAGTGCTCCTAGCATTCTGACCAAATCTTTTGGGGCAGGCTTTGTCTCTATGGAATTTGTTTTGGAAGAATTTGTAAGAACCAGCCTGTTCCCTAATATCAGGGTATTAGGAAAAGCAGGAAGCACATTGGCAGATTATTTTCAGTAGGATTAGCATAATCTAATTAACAGTGAAAACATTTGCATTGACTGGCATATCCTAATATGTAAGCAGGAGACCCTAAATGACCTTATCTAGCAGGATTTTAAAAGAGATAATATTTGAAGGTGCTCAGTGAAAGCAGTAATGAAGGGTAACTATTACTGAGGTTTCATTTGGACCTCGTAGACTCACCAAGATGTCCTCTACAGAGACAATAAAGAGGTTATTTTTTTTTGGCCAAGGTAACACATTATAAACATAGACCTTCAAAGTTTTCAAGCCAAAATCATATTCTGCACCTTTCATGGAATGAAAATTCTCTTAGTGATTGAAAAAATTCAAAATAATTTTTTAAATTAGATGGACTTTTGCCTGGTCCCTAGTGGACCCCATTCACGGACACATGGTAAGAACTTCCATACGGACCAACATAAAAAGGAGCCTCTGAAATTTTCACTGTAGAATCTCAACTCTTCCCCTATAACTGACACCTGAAGCATTTGAAACATACTTTCTAGACACCCATCAGATAATTCAACAAAAGATCAGAAATTTTGTAAGAAGCTTACTTGAAAAAATTCAATATTTAAGAGTCAGCCGGAGAAGCATGCTAACTATTCAATCCTCAAGATAATTCTGGCTCCATTCCTTAATTAAGTTATCATCAGAAAGCAACTTGGGCTGTAGTATCCTAGTAGTATCCTGTAGTATCCTAGTTTTCTGAAAAACCTATCTTCCTTTTGGACTTAATGATATGAAGAACATTTCTTAGCCTTGCTAAAATGATTTTCCATTATGTTACTCATTGGCCTTTATCTAAAGAGCCACATGATAATACCTCCTAAAATTTTGCACAAGGAAATGTTTCTCTGTCTAAATTAATATCTAGACTTTCTTTTTATCAGGTACTTCATAACTGTGATCCAATATTCTTCACTCTATTTTTCACTTTGTTTAATAGAACCTCAAGGTTAACTTTTAAACTTTTATTGTGGCTATTGACTAACTTCAGGTATTCCCTTGCTTTCCTTCTGATTGATTTTGAATATTATTAAGCTTTGGTTTACATCACAATTGTATTGACCCTCTTTGAAATAGATGAGATGAAAGTATAGTGACCATATATCCTGGATTTTCCAGGGATGTTTTGATTTCAGTGGCTTTATTTTTTTACTTGATGGTAACTAATTAAAATCTAACAATATACTTCCACATTCTCATATTCATAAAATTTTTTCATGAAAATAAATTCACTCACCATTGAAAATTTGAAAGACCCTGGGCCCTAATTTTGGGTTAAGAGAATATTGTCACATAGCTTTATATCATAAATACACCCAACCTCATTCTAGTACTCCAGACTCATATTTCCACTGACGGTTAGACACGTTCACTTGGATGTCCCCCACGTACCTCAAACTCAGCATATCTTTTTTCCACCAAACATAGTGCTTTTTCCTATGCTTTTCCTAACTTGGTCAGTGACAAATTATCCAAGTGATTTCTCTCAATGGCCCCACCCTATTCAAATCAGTCATTAACTTTATCTGATCTTTGAAATGCCTAATATATTACCTCCTCTCAGTTTCTTCCTTCACTCTTCAAGTTCATCATTTCTCCTTGGCCCCTTTCTATTGTTTCCCAACAGTCCTTACCCACTTTTCCAATCTGATCTCTACCCCACTATCTGAGTTTTCTTTCTAAAACTAAATTCTGATTATGCCATTTTTCTTTTTAAGAAAATCTCAGTATTTCCTCCATTATTGGTAGAATAAACTTCAGTTTACATAACCATGACATGTAGTTGTTGTTTCCTATCTCAATTTCTACCATTTACTCCCATAACACAAGTGTTTGTAGCTTTCATCCACAACCACTTCCCTCCCCCACCCTCATCACAACTCTTTTCAAGGACCCCCTTCCTCTAGCCAGTTTGGGAGAAATTAAAAGTACGTCAGTGCATACCAGAGCCTACTTTTCTACTAATGCTAGCATCTACCTGCTGCTCTTAGGTCTAGTTCAAATCTTCACTTGCTTCGCTAAAGATCATGGAATTCTGGAACAATTCTGGAACAACCAGCCCCCTCGACTGCTGGTGCCTCCACCATGTGGGCATCAGCAGAGGAGTAATGCCAAGGGGTCTGCCCTTCTCTTCTATGTCCTACCCTTAAATTCCCCATGGCTCCACTAATATGAGGCTGTTATATATGGCTGACTTGTATGAAAGGCTTAAAGACATTGAGAGAGAACATACGGAATAATTAGGACTAGGGACCAGCTTAATATTAAATATGCAACATCGCTGATTTTCAAAACCCTTCTGCCATCTTTGCAACTGGGAATTTGTCAACAAGTAGACTTTTCCTTCTGAAGCCTCTAACCACTTTCTCGGGCCCTCTCCCTCTGTTCTTTTCTCCCTCTGTCCTTCTCTTTTCTCCCTAGATGCCTATATCCAACTCTAAAGTTCCTTGTATTTATCATATAGAGTAGTTTTACTTTCCACTCACTCTCCCTGAGCAGGAAGAAGTTCAGTCTGTGAGTAACAAGCTACAAAGTGGGCCATTCCTTTTCTAAAACCAGGATGGTTTAGCACAGTGAGAAAATAAATTAGTAATTTTCCTACTAATCTATTTTTCTTTTGCAATTGGATAGAAATCAACAACAATAAAACCAACTTCTCAGAATAACTATAGGCCTCTTGGCAAATAAGAATAGTTTTTAATTGTTAAACAGGTATTTCTTTTTCCGCTGACGTATATTCTGACACAAAACCTAAACTCATAAAAGCCCTAAAAGAAGAGGAAGGAAAACTGATGAAGTACAGTTCAGACCAAATGATGCCATCTAGCTATCAAATAAATTATTCATCGTAGCTATTTATATGGTGTAATCCTTATACTTACCTGACAATGTGCTGACGAATTCTTCTTTCTACTATATTTTCCTCAGTCGACTTATTCAAGTCTGAGAAGAAAGGTGAGAAAACAGTGGATTCTCTCTCTCTTCTTAGAAAGTACTTAGATTATGTATGTTATTCTAAGTTTAGATTTAAAAAATTAAATTATTATATTTACAGGAAGGAGAGTCTCATCTATGTGACTCCTTTAAAGGATGAGAGTATAAATGTAATTAGGGGACAAACTGGGTCATCCAACTCTGCTTTATTATTTCATGAATCACTGAATCATAGGCCTGGCAGGGACCTTGAGAGTCACACCACCAATCTCAGCAAGAAGACATTACATATACCAGACGACCACCAATCCCATTTTTATTGCCTCACTGAGAACTTCCCACATTTTGCCTTATAACTCATTGCCTGGATATCAGAATAGTCTTTCCTAATGAATAACTGAATTCTTCATGTTGCTTTCTTACCTTCTTATATTAGCCCAGAAGAGTCTGTATAATTAACTCATAATTTTCTCCAACTAAAAATTATTTTATTTTATTTTCTGGTTTCAAAAGATTTTCACAATCAGAGTATAGTTAAGTGCATGGGCTCAAATCCTGCTTCCACAGCTTACTATCTGTGTGACCTTGGGGAAATTTTTAAACCTCTCCGTGCCTCAGTTTCATCATCAAACAGTACCTACTTCATAGGGTTCTTATGAGGATTAAATTAAATGAGTTAATATCTGTAAATCTCTTGAATAAATATTGGCATATAGTATTATAAAAATATTTGTTAAAAATTGAAAGCACTTTAAAAAATAAAAAGGAAAGAAAATTTAGGAAAAACAACAAAAGAAACAAATCACCAATAACCTCACTCTGGAGATAACTGTTTGCATTTTGATGTTTCCTTCTGTCCTATGTATATATAAATCACACAGATTGCATATGATTGGGATGATGCTCTATTTGAGAAAAGGGTCTACATCATGAACTTCTTCACTTAATGTTATTTTATGGGCATATCCATAAAATATCTTTAAATATCTTTGAAAATATCTCAATGTCCTTAAAAATCTTTGAAAATCATATTTAGGTGTTTTACAGCAATTCATTTTATGGGCTTACCCCATCTCAGCAATCCCCCTATTATTGAGCTATGAGATTGTTTTCAGTATTTCCTTGTTTTAGCTAATGCAGTGATAAATATCTTGGTAAATAATTTTTTATCTACCTCCTTGAATATTTCTACTCTAAGTTTTCTTGAAAGGATATTTTGAAGACTTCAGGTACAAACTGTTAATTTGTGTTCCAGAAAGAAATGTATTAATTGATGCTCCTATGAAGCAGTGTATGAGACAGCATCTCTCATGGCAACATTAAATATTACTTTTTTTATTTTAAGAAGACGTTGGGGGTAGGAATTTATTAATTTATTTATTTTTGCTGTGTTGCGTCTTCGTTTCTGTGCGAGGGCTTTCTCTAGTTGTGGCAAGCGGGGGTCACTCTTCATCGTGGTGCACTGGCCTCTATCGCAGCCTCTCTTGTTGCGGAGCACAGGCTCAATAGTTGTGGCTTATGGGCCTAGTTGCTCCGTGGCATGTGGGCTCCTTCTAGACCAGGGCTCGAACCCGTGTCCCCTGCATTAGCAGGCAGATTCTCAACCACTGCGCCACCAGGGAAGCCCTAAATATTACTTTTAAAAAAGGAAAAACTTCCCAATTTAATGATAAAAATCATGTTTAAGATGCTAATTTGAATGTTTTGATTCCTGGTGGAAGTGAATGTTTCTGAATATCAAAATTAGTGAATTTTTATTAAGTTATGCCTTAGTCTTTGGCTGTATAATTGGAAGTTATTGTTCTTTTACATTTTCCCTTGTGTCATGCTTTCTAACTTTAATCCACTCTGTGGCTCTCCTCTAGGGTTTTTTTGCTTCCTTGGGTTCTTTTCTTACCCTGGTTTCCAAGATAAGGGGCTACTTAGTATTGGGGCCAGACTACTTGTTTTGGCAAGAATTTATAAATCAGGAGAATTTATCATGTTCCTATTTATGCAAGTCATGAATAATCATCAAGTGACTGGTATGAGTAAGTATTAATCTAGGTACTAGGAGGTAAGAGAGGTGCTTGCCCTCCCAGAGTTTAAAGTCTAACTGGAGAGAAACGTCTAAGCCATGAAACAATTAGTGATCGATACAAGGCAGCCTACACTGGGTGAATTGTGTAATACAGATATAGATACTAAGTGCTATGGTCATTTAAAGAAAGGAGAGATCAATGATGATGTGAGTAATCATCAATGAGGTTGGCCTTGGCAGAGGGAAGGACAGGCGGTTCAGGTGAAAAGAACTACAGAAGTAAATGGCAGCTTAGTATAGATACAAAGAGCATGGATTTTTGTGTCAGACTTGGGTGGGAAGTCTCAGCTCCACCATTTACTAGCTTTAACCTTAAGCAAGTTTATTAACCAAACTCTCGGTTTGAACCCCAACCCTGCCATTTATGAACTTTGTGTCAAAGCTAATCATTGGGGCAAACTAATAATTTCTTGGTAATGGTAAATCTAACTTTGCTCATGGATAACATCAGGGTAATCAGAGTACCTACCTCATAGCATTGTTGTGGGGATTAAATATGAAAACAGGGGCCTGGCACATTATAAGCACTCAATAGTGTTAGTTTTCATCATTAACCTCTTTAAGCATCAATTTAGTAAATCACTTGTTTTTATGATGTAATAATGACTTTCCACCATAATAGATAACCATTGGTGTTTTGATAGAGAGAATTGGACAGATTTGTTACTGCAAAGGAGAAAAAGAAACTGGAACTGGAGGTTTTTCCCCAAATCATGATGCACATCTTATATTTTGAAGTGGAATGCTTGGCTCTTCTCTCAAGGTCAGTTTACTGTTAATTATAGCCCACATCCACTGACCTATGTCTCTCTCCATTTGGGCTTGAGAGCCTAATTTTTCTCTGCAAGACCCAAAGTCAGTTGACTTTTTAAAGATCAAATTCAGTGCTCCCATTAATACATCCTAAATAAAAGATGTAATTAACATTCCTAAAAATGGGAATGTTAATTAAAAAAGTAATTAAGTAAAGGAGTTAATTAAAGTACCTAGTAGGTAAAGAAGTATTATATTAGCAACACTAAAGAGGATGAAAGGATTTAGAAAAATCAAAACTCTAAGTGTGAAGGTTTTAAAATATAGACACACTTTTTTTTTTTGACACTCCTCCCTTCATAAGATGGAGCCTAGTTCCCCTTTCATTGAATGTGGGCTGGATTTAGTGACTATATAGAATGTGATGGAAGGGACAGTGTTTGACTTCTAAAACTTGGCCATAGGAAACTTTGCAGCATCCTCCTTCTATTTAGTATCACACTCTTTAGGGGAACCCAGCAGTCATGTTTTAAGGAACCTCAAGAGGCCCTATGGAGAGGTCCACGTGTTAAGAACTCAAGGTCTCCCACCAACAGCCAGCACAAACTTGCCAGCATTGTGAATGAGCCATCTTGGAATTGACTCCTCCAGTCCCAGTCAAGCCTTAAAATGCTGCAGCCCCAGCCAATATCTTGACTGCAACCTTATGAGAGACCCAAGCCAAACCCACACAGCTAACCTCCTCCCAAATAATAAAAGTTTACTTTTAAGTCATTAAGTTCGGGGATAATTGAACATGATATACAATGAGATACTTAACCTAATTCACTTGAGAAAAAAACAAGTCAAATACTCATAGTTAATTAGAGGAAAATTTTGTTAAGCAAAATTGAAGAAAATAATTGGAAAATATCAATCAGGAAATTGACTACAACCAGGTCACACATTTTGGCAGAGACTAGCTAGCTGTCCATCAAAGCCATTTCTTCTTTTTCCTGGATATTACTGCTGGATGACATTTCACATCTAACTGCTGGGAAATGCAGTTAGATGTGGCAATAAGGTTGAGTGCTAACCAACTGAAATGAAAGCCTCCATGCTGTCTCTTTTTCTGTCTGCTGGCTAAATCTTGACAACCAGGGTGATCTCGGAAGTCATATGCTGAAGATGACAGAGCCCCTATTAGCATAGGTTCCTGATAACTGTGGAGCAGACAGCACCCCGCACCGCCCACACTCATCCCAAACCTTGCTAATGGAGGATTTGTCATCTTCATTGTGGCTTCAAAGTTCTTCTTGGGCAGTGTATTAGTCAGTGTTTTCCAGAGAAACAGAACCAATAGATGATAGATAAATTAGTATAGACATAGATATTTAGAAAGAGACTTATCATGAGGGATTAGCTCACGCACTTACAGAAGCTGAGAAGTCCCACAGTGTGCTGACTTAAACTGGAGGCCCAGAAAAGCTGATAGTGTTGTTCCAGTACACACCCAAAGGCCCAAGAACCAGGGGATCCAATGATGTAAGTCCCAGTCTGAGTCTGAAGGCCCAAGAACCAGGGGCACCAATGTTGGAGGGCAGGAGAAAATGGATGTCCCAGCATAAGTAGAGAACAAATTCACCCCTCCTCTACCATTTTGTTTTATCCAGGTCCTCAACAGATTGGATGATGCCCACCCACATTGGTGAGGGCAATCTTCTTTACTCAGACTTCCCATTCAAAAGTTAGTCTCTTCTAGAAACATCCTACAGACACATCCAGAAATAATGTTTTACCAACTATCTGGGCATCATTTAGTTCAGTAAAGTTGACACATAAAATTAACCACCTGCTTAATTCAGCCACCAGATTGGGGAGGGAAATGAACAAAAGTATGCAGCTTTCTTAACTACCTCATCCAGGAAGTGATACACATCACTTTGCTCACATTCCATTGGTGCAAATTAGTCATTTGGCCTCACCTAAATGAAAAACAAGCTGGGAAGTGTAGTACCCCATTGGGCCACTGCTCTCTAGCAACAACTCTACACAAAGGAAATGGGGTATGATCTTTGGTTAACCTGCCATGGTCTATCCCTTCTCCTTACACACAGAGCATACTCAACTCCCAAGGGGGATGACTAAAAGGTCCATCTAGATATTGCCTCCAGCTCCAGGTCCAGCACCTCCAGGATGTGCACAGTCTTCTGCATAAGACCTGGATGTCTCTTCTTGGGTTCTAAAAAACTGGAAACTAGGAAGACAAGTTATCCTTCATATACAATAGAAAATGATGGTAGTAACAGGGACATGATAATCATATCATTGATCCATAGAAATGCTGAAACTCTGTCAGGTTATTATACAGTCCTTTTGTCCTAGGGGGTGGGTAAATTCCTTGATTAGGCTTTGTTCTGATTTCTGGAAGAAATTCACTTGTCTGCTATTCCCCAAAGCTCCTGTTCAAGCTTCCAGGAGTTTGTTTCTTCCTTGCCTTTTCTGGCCACATCTAAAATGGATATTCAGGAGTATGCCCTCCTTAGGTCCTGTACAAATGTTCAGGACTGCTTCCTGCTAGTACAGGTATTGGGGCCCAAGTGTTGTTTTTTAAGGCTCAAATATTTAAGGGCTTCTTTGGCAATAAAATGCCTTCAGCAACTTAGACTTCTCTGCTACTTGCTTCCATTAGTTTCATGTGCCATTAACCATACTCAAGATTTTCCTACCTCCAGCCCGAATAGTTTCCTAGCTTCTTGACCCCGGCTTCTCTTTCTCAGCTTAATGATGGCTCTTTTGAGGTTATCCAAAACAGCTATGCCCTTAATATGATCTTTGATATAAGGTTGTGTCATTAAAGAAACTTTTTCTCTCGAAGTCTCTCTCAGCCTCACCTATTACGGTTTAAAATCTAGCAACACCTTTTATTCTGTTTGCAACCAGGTCCTGCCTTTGCCCTCTTCCTTCTCTGGTGACCCTGGTTTCTCTGCTATGCATCCACTCAGCAGCAGGGGCATTGCTGCCTATGCCATTTAAGCATCAAGGGAAAATGAGTTTAATTTTTGGCAATTGTTCTAAATGTCATCTGTATTCCAGAACAGTTAATTTTCCTAATTTGGCAGAGTGTGGGCAATTCAAATAGAATTCAAAGGTAGATTTAATATAAGCACACAAACACTCAGGTCTAGATAAATAGCAGTGAAGAACAGCCTTTTGCCAGAGTGCTCACGGAATAGAATCATTTAAGTTTTAACATTATGAATGTAAAAATATATATTTTTTCAACCAAATAAAAGGATTTTGTTGGACTTTTCTGTGGCAAAACTGTTCTATTCAAAAAAATAACTGAGTTTTCTGCCATGTAGCATGCTGATGATTGGAACTATGGCTATTCAAGGTATGGAAGACTATGGTACAAGATATTAGCACACAGTTGGCTTCACAATTAAGCAAAAGACAGTCTTCCAGATTATTTTCTGTCTCATGAAGGGAAATATAATTTTCTTTCTTGGACATATCTACGATGGTAGAAATAAAAGACCTGCAAATTAATGGTTTCCACATAGTTGATGATGCTGGTGAAGGACGAGAGAGGAGAGAAAAGGAAGAGGAGGATAAGAAGAGGAAAAGAGAAGAAGAAGGAGGAAAGGAAAAGAAGAAAGAAGAGGAAGAGATTATTTTGGATCCTGGTGATGACCCAATACAGTAATTTGTCAGCAGTACTTAATCAACATGATCATGGTTCCCAAGTACTTCCAAAAACCCAAGTTCTGCTGTTACAAAGCAGCCCGCTAAAGATAATGTGTATCTAATGATAGAACACCAAACAGGATTTCTCTCTCAGCCTTTGTCTCACTTATCTTAAGTTTCATCAGAGTCCTGCAAAGTAAACAGTATTATTCCTGTTTTACAGATGAAAAAACCATGGCTCAGATGTGTGCCATTTCAGGGCACATGTTAGAAATGTATTTCCTGGCATGAGTCGGACTATGTAACTAGTCCTGGCTAACAAGTTGTGAGGCGGGACAATGCCTGTTGAGACCTTTCAGATTCTTTTTCCCTCTAGCTGGACAACCAGTAACATTTGAAAAGGTAGTTGCATCATATTGGGTCCCTGAGAGCCTCCCTGTTGACCTGTCAGGGTCAGGTAGCAAGAGACTATGGAGTTGTAGCAGCATCGTGTAGCTCATCCTGAATGACCAGAGGTAGTTAACTTAAAAAAGGTCTTCTAGCAAAAAATACATATGAAAAAAGTCTAGATTTTCTTTCTTTATAATAGATAAGAATCTTGATCCAATTTTTGTTTTAAATGAGTGGAGCAATATATGGGGCTTCACTTCAAATTGCCGCTTTAGGATTCTCAACCTTGACAGCAGTTATACAAAATAAGGATAAAGTTCCACTTAATTATATAAATTCTTATCCATCTCTCAAATGAAAATAGAGATCAAAATTAGATTTAAAAATGATTAAGAACAGGGGCACAAGCTAATCCAGTTATTTGTTTCTCACCTAAAAGCTTTCTAGATTTTTTAGGTAAGTGTTTTTAAAATATCTATTCCTGTATTTTTTGAAGAATTTAGAGAAACCCAAATAGCTTTCATTATTTCATATAAAGTAAAAACAAAAGGCATAGTTTACATTGTCCAATTATATGGTACCAAGAAGAATGTTATGCTTGAATCAGGGGTAAATATTACTTCTAATTTTTTTCGATAGATAATTTGAAATATAATTTTAAAAGATCAAATCAGCATTAAAGATTCAGATTTACATGAAAGTTAACAAACACAATAAAACATCTTAATAAATAGTTTTATTTTAAAATGATATGACACACTTGCTATTAACATGTATGGCATCAAATGCCCTAATAAAAAGCCAAGAACCTTAATAACTGCCCTTTTAGAATATCAAAAACAAATAATCAACATCAAATTATTTTTCTTGTTTGGCAAGAACAGTAAAATTTAAAGCACGATGAGAACCATAAAACTAAAACTCTCAATACACTATATAGAATAACCTATCTTTGCTTTCTTGTATGACATTTGTTTGGAGCCTGGCTAGGAAGCATGAAGATGGTAGTGCGAAAACAAGGCTGGCTCTTCCTGAAACACAGGAGAATTAATAAAGCAGAGGAAAACACTGTCTGCTACTCATATTTCCCTGAAATAAAATAATAATCATGGTAAAATGATTTCTAAATATGCCACACTTTAATGAGCCTAAAATTGGGAGGTTAAAAATGTAAATTAAGCATCTGCAGGAAGCTGAATAACCAAAACAATCCATATAATTATGGCATCTCATTCTGAGGTTGATGGCAAATTCTTCATTCACGACCTGTGAAAGACTTCTCTTGTCCTTAAAGTCAACATTAAGGCATGCCAAGTCTCCTATAAGAAAATTATTCTAATGATAGCTTTAAATGTTACAGTTCTATAATTATAAAATATTCTCCTAGTAGATACATAGACTTGAGTGTACATAAACTTGCACACTAGCAAACAGAAATGATAGGTGCACTCTTAAAAGTAACCCATGGATTTTTGAACTCAGTTTTTTATGTTTAAAATAACATCTTACTTTACATCACTGTAAAGTGCTAGTGCACAAGTCAGGCCAATTACTTCCCAAGGCTTATGTCCATATGAAAGTTGGAAGGAAAGAATATTATAGAGTACTATGAACCATAAAATGATATGGCTGAAAATCAGCTGAAAGCCGATATGTCAATTCTCTTTACAAATCATTTTATACTGAGAAAAGCCAGTGAGATTTCATCGTAATTCTTTTTATTGTAGTCATTCTTTATGCCCAATTCTGGGAAAGGGTAAACCCCATTACAGAGAACTATAAGGATCTGTCTTATTCCTTTGTCACAGTGGAATATAGTTGGTGGTATTAAATCTTGCTGAACAGGTGAACCATTGGTGAAGGTTGTGAATCTCTTTTGTCAGACCACATTTTTGTGGTAGCAGTTATTGCTGCAATGGAATCTGGCCTTCAGATTGGAAAACCTTCTCCTAATATATACATAGAACATTTGTTGTTTAACTTTATATGAATAATACAGGTTTTGCATGTGCCTGTCATTGCACGTGTGAAAGATGAAGCCTAAAATGTTCAAATCTTCTTGCCCAGAATTTTTGCCTCTCACAAAGAAGTAACAAAAAGTAGAGCCACTTGGATTCACACCTTTAATTCCTGATATTCAACTGACATAATTCTCACTCACTCATTTATCCTTATGCCCAGCAGCAAAGGGAAGGCACAAAGGAATTTGGTAGGGCAGTCTCTTTGTCTAAATTTGCACCTCGAAGGACATGTGCCAGTACTGGTCCAGTTGGGTCCCTAAAACAATTAAGTATGAGAGGGATGGACTCATATTTTAAGCAGACAGTAAAGCATGTGAGACTGATAGCAAGGCAAGTAGCTAGGTAGTATAGCATCAAGGGGCATGGCAATTTTGTGGGTAAAAACACCCACAGCCACCAAGAATTTCATGGTTCCAAGCAGTCCTGTAATCCTCTAAACTACAAACCAGCTATGAAATGGGGAGCCTGGAGGAAAGACATTCTTCTTATGAGGGAGCCAGTACATCATATGAGATGGTCTGCTTTAGGAGCTCCAGATGGCTAAAAAGGACACACAACATTACAAAGAAATCACGGCAGCTCTGCCACAAACAGTTTAAGGTGAACTAAAAAGGAACAGTTTCTTTTAAAGTCATTAAGACAATTAAACTGTTCGTTAGCAGCCTGTAGATCCCGGTAGTAATAGAGAAAGGCAGCTTTCTTTGTGGTACTCACCGCTTTGGGTCTCAACGCTGAACAATGAGCTGTCTTCTTTTAAGATTAGGAAGGTGACTCTAAGTTTAGTTTTCTAAAACCTGGTAAAAAGTTAAAGACCTAAACTATGGACCTCTGCAAAAAGAGTTCTGCTTCTCCAGGTCTAGCAATAAAAGCTCTCATAGATAACAACCAGCACCATGTTAAAGAGATAGGCGTAAAGTCACAAATCTCCAGGAAGACTCCAAGACCAGCACCATAGCTATGGTCTGTTCAGTGACTATAACAGTATCACCTGATGTTGCCAAAGTACTTCTAAATAAATATATTTAGAGCCCCAGACCCTCTTTATCAGATTGGAAAAAACAGTGTCTAAAGTTCAGGGTTTTTTGTTACCTGTGTTACCATCACTTTAAATTCAGTTAATCTTTTTCTTGAATTTAGGCACTGACAGGATGAACTACAGCTACACAGCTGAATACCTGGGGAAATCATAACTGATTAAGGCAGTTGTCTAAATCCTGTCAACACAGCACTAGAGGAGACACCCAGATGATGTTCTGAATTGGTTCCTTTTGGAGTAATGGTCTGCCCACATAAAAGGAGAAGTTAAAAGAGATATGCCCTATATATCTGCCCTATATACGCTCGATTTAAATAATGTTGACATAAGTAAGCATATACTTACTATATTTCAATTTTAAAAGTTTAAGGAAGAAAAGGAAGAAATATATTCTAAGTCTTTTTTTCCCTGAATATTTTTTCCTAATTGGGATATATACATATATTTATATGAATATATATGTAGGAATATATATCCTTTAGATCACATCAGAACTATATGTAGTTTGGTAGCACTACAACATTCATTAATTGCTTCCAAATGAAGAGCTTTGGCTTTTTCTCCTTTAGCATCAGTTTTACAGAACTGAAAAAACGTCCTAACACCTGATTCTCAAATTTGTCTTACTTCAGAAGCTGAAAAATCAGGCTTCTCATTAATTGTTTGTCTGCAATTTGACTAATTAATCCTGTTTCATCAATAAATAAAAACAAAACTCAGCTGATGCCATTTAGCATCTCTGAATAAACATGTATTTTTTAAAAGTATATTTTAAAAAAACACACAGCTCAGACCTACTCACGAAGCCAAGGAGATTATTCCCTTATTGCCTCAACGTCACGCAAAGTAGATCCTCAAGCAGGCTAGAATCTGAAAATTTATATATAAACCTCAGAATATGAAATTTATACTGCTGTTAAGCCGGCCTCAACACATGAGAGTCACGGTAAAACAAAAGTTTCTTCAAAAAGCAGTAGAAAACAGAAATCATGTCTATATTATACCAACTATTTCCAAATCAGCAATAGTCTGTTACATAGGATAAGGTAATCCAGCTACATCCAGCTTCCTCTGATGTCCATATAATTTACCATTTTAACCTAATAATTCTTTCACACACCTGTCCTCACTATTTTTATTATCCTCTGATCTTCTCTTTTTACATTTCGCTTTAACCCTTACTAACACATAGTGTACCTAACTCATCAAATCAATCTGACACCCACAAGAGCTCACTCACATAAATATCCTGACTCACACACTCTGCCAGCCAAGTCACCCACATATTCCACAGTCTTCAATAACAACAAAAACTTCAGACATTAGAATTAGGCTTTAGAATCTACAAAGAAATCACTTTCTCACCTCCCCTTTCCTGCCCTCCCACCCCAATTCCCAGCTCCAGTCCTCTTTAAAAATGGCCCCACTGATCCTGGTAACACAGTAATGGAAACTAAAACAACTCTTGAAGTGGGAAGTTGGAAACACCTCAGAGAAGAATTCTAAAATGCAAGATATTTCTGAGGCTGCATTCCCCATCCCCTTCTTGAACCATAACCGTACCAAGACACTGAGTTAGCATGGATGCTAGGTGTGTGTTTTACAAAGTATTTACTGTTTTGCTCATGGTGCTTCTAATCAAGCAAGTTTGAATTCATGAGGCAAGATCTCACAGGTACTCAGGGCCTGGATATTAGGTGCTCAGAATGATGCCTAGACCATTGTTAGGGGCAGGTGGATTCTGGTGAGGAGTGCAGTTCCCACTGAGTCAGTGTGTTTAGTCTGTCTCTCTCTCTTCTCATTTTAATATTTTTGGCTGTGAGCTTAAGGACTGCTGGATCCTGGCGCAATGACTTGTTGCTTGGCCTGAGTAAATGACACCAGTTTCTAGGCACGGTCCCCAAGAGTCTAGCTGCACTTGTATTGGAGGTTTTCTCCAAACAACAACAAAATGTCACCTGGGAGTGTGCCTGAGCCAATCATGAGTCAACCTGCCTAGATGCTTAGATATCTGGAAATAGGATAAAAACATCTTATTCTTGCCTCTCTGGTGTGAGAACCAGGAAAGACTTCAAGAGTGCGCATAACCAGTATGATAGCTAAATCACAAACAGAAAATGAAATTTATATCAGCAATTAATTTTACTTCATCTAGAAAATGGGCATGTGACACTGCCTAATATCTGACACTACCATTCTGGGTTAAATTCAGATTGTTTGATTTATATAATTTTATTTTACTAGAAAGTTTATTCTTATGACTTAGTTACCACTTCTGTGTACTGGAATAGTTTTGAATATAACATATGTGTTTTTGCATTTTTAAATAATCAGTATCCTCAAGCTTCGAAATATTCAAAGTCAAAACCCCATATTTTAGTGTTTAGCCAAATTACAGGAAGAATAAATTTAGCAAGAAAATGGATAAGCACCTTTGAGAATTAAATGTAAGCCTTATTATGTGATTAGCGCTTACATTCTTTTTCACAAAATAGGTTGCTAATTGATCCTACACCTCCTAGTGTCCAAAGAATAATATCCCATATCATGTAAAAGAAATCGTTTGCACACTGGATTGTTAGAAGTATTTTGCTATAGAAGTAGAAGCTGATGGCCATTACAGATTAATTACTCTCAGCTCTTGAGGACTGGTGAAGCTGGTTGTGGTTTCTTCATGCATCTTACATGGCTTTTCTTCTACACAAAAGTACATAGAGAACAAAAACACTCACTGGCTGTTCGTTTGGGAAATAGACTTTCCTCGCCAGGCAAATAAACTGCACTGTTACTTTTAAGAAATGTGTTGTGTTTTGTTTTGCTTTGCTTTGTTCTGTTCATATAAAATGCCAAGGCAGACTCTCAAGAAGTTCACAACCAGAATTAACTCTGTACAGCGAGAGCATCTTCCTCTACCAAGGACAGCTCCAGGGTGTTTTCATTAGTGCTGGTTTTCATCCTGAAGTTGAAGGAACCGTAAAGTTTCGCAGACTCTTTGGAAGAGGCAAACCTGTCACGCCGATATAGCTCCCCCTTCCACATGGACATCATTAGCAAACAGGAAAGAACGACCCCCCCAAGCGTGAGAAGGCAGAGGCCGGCAATCACACAGCGGTCTAGGTGAGCCCCCAGCCTCGCGCTCTCCTTCTCCAGACGTTCCATCTCCCGGGCCGGCACAGTGTTGGGATCCACAGTCACATCCCGTGGGACAACGTAAGAGATGATCACCAGCAAGATGCCAGTGACCAAGAACAAGATGGCGCTTATGAAACCATAGTCTACTGACTTCCCTGAAGAGGTGGCTTCCGAGCTTGCATCATCTTCATCTTCGGATATCAGCGATATGGCAGCCTCGGGGGACCACTCATTTGGATTTCCCCAGCCAAGGTCTCCCAGGTGCTTACTCCCTTTTGCTGAAGGGGAGCACCGGTTCCTTTGCTCCAGGTTGATATTCTCATCCACATAGGTAAAAGAAGTTTCTAATTCCTGGCTACAGCAGTCACAGACTTTCTGTTCTGCTGTTATTTGGTTGTTCCCTGAGTTGAGAAGCCCTGGTGGCAAGAAGTCTAGCTGAATAGCACTGTCTTGCAGTGAGGGGGAAGGGGATGCTGGAGAAGGGCTAAGTTTAGACCCTTCCCTCTCTGGTGCTCTTGGTGTCGACGTACAATGTCTCTGGCAGCAGAGAGCAGCTTTAGTGGCTGCTGCATCTGCCTGGTCCCTGGGAAGCCCTCCTGAACTCCAGTCCACAGCATCACACAGGGCTGCCTGGCTGCTCTTCTTAGCAAGATAGTGGAGCTCCATTGGAGCTAGTCAGACATCCCCCAGCAGCTTCCAGAAAGTCTGCCAATAGCAACACAGTTAGATAAGAACCCAACAGGAGCTAAGACCGCACCACCAGCAGTATTGCTCCTGAGGCCCTCATCTCCTTTGTAGCCACAGGTCTTGACACTTCAGCCCCAATTCCTCCTAAAAGAGGTAAGAGAAAGGAGAGGCTACCTAGTGGTGGGAAAGTGTGAGAAGGGCAAATCCTCTGTCTTATCACATGGATTAACACTGAGAAATTTAGGCCAGGGTAGAAAAGGAACATGGAGGAAGTGGCAGTGTCTCTGAAGAAAGCATTGCCGTCACCAAGCCAAATTTATCCAAGGACTCACACATTTCGGTGACAGGATCCCTCAAACGAGAAGGCAGGTTTCCTGCATAGAGATACAAATGAGAAAAGCAGGGACCTTTTTTAGCAGAGCTGCTGATTTTCTGAAGAATCTAGGGAAGCACAGACTTCTCAACAATTCAGTTAAATTATAAGTGTTTAGACTCTCTGTAGTTCAGAACAGATTCTAAGACAGATTAGTGTTAGAGCGTCACCATGGGTGAACCAATCAGTATGTCACTATCAGTTGGGCTCTGTTGGAGCTGGGGCTCAGCATTTTGACTGGGTAGCTCTGAAATGGGTGAAAGATGGCAAGCTTGATCAGCCACCCCTCCTAACCTTACACTTTGTATATCCAGAGACCCTAGTCACACAGCCTTGTTCACAGTGCTTCCATTCTCAGCTTACTGCCAGATGGTGGTAGCATGTTCTGGACCCAAAAGTATGTGGACGACACACCTCATTGTGTGATCTCTGCAAAACACAATGGGCTAGCCCACTCCTACACACACACACACACACACACACACACACACACACACACACACACAGCTGCCTGCTCCAGGTATAGGTCTGCTACTCCCACTCACTGGGTCTGAGTGGGTATGAGTTCCTCTACCTCGGCATGGTTTGCTAACAAATGTGTACAGGAAATCAACTGTCTAGAAGTTTTCACAAATCCAATCTAGAAGTAAACTGACAATAAAAGACAAATCATCAACCCACAGAGTCACAGTTTTGTTGAGGCAAATAGGTGGAAAGCTATTTCCAAAGTTACCTCTGGAACTCTGTATCCGTCACATGCCCTCAGCCCCACCACAGCAAGGCACATTTATGGGATAGAAGTTTGTGTTGAGCAGAAAACCAGTTGCCCATCTTTCTCTGCCTCTGCCATCTTTCTGAGGAATAAAAATGTACTTTCCACTATCACCAAGTACAGAGGTTTCAAGCAAGGGCCCTTTTTATTTTGCTTCCAAGTTCAGGGTAATAACTGATTTAACTCATGTCTTGGAGGCTTATTATGCTTCAAAATCCACATCCCAGCAGCTGGTAAACCCACACAGAAACGCAGGTAGGCTAACCTAAAGTCCACCTGGCAACTCACTTAAAATATGGGAGAGGAAATTTACATGTTTTCTGTTCTACATTAGAGTTTGTTTAAAACACACACACACACACACACACTCACTCACTTCTCTCCTATTATCGGCGTTTCTCTGGGGCTAAAACAGATAAAAACCAAACCCAAAACAAAAGCAAACAAAATCAGGTGCAGGAAAAACACAACTGAACCAGAGCTTTCCTTTAGTAGGTGGACAGACCCCCACTGCAGGATCCCTCAGTGAAGGAAGCGATGATAACGGGTTTGACCAATTACTGAAATGAGAAATCATCTCGCAGTTCCCTCAAACATTAGGCGCTGTGATTAACCCTTGGCACAAATAACCCATCAAATTGGATTACTTTAGATAAAAATCGGCAGAGTCCCTTATGGGACTTCCAATTTATAACAAAGAGGGAGAGAAATCTCCACTTAATTCCCTTCTCCTGCTTCTTTTTCTCTTAAAAGGGAGACTGCTTGTTCCATCGGAACAAGCCGCACAGTCGATTTCCTTTGCAGCTCCGTTATCCGGGGCTTCCATTCTCAGGAGAGAATGGATAATCCCAGGGGACCAGCTAAAGGCTCTTTCCTTCAGTCTACTCCCTCTCGTCTCTGGTTTAAGAGCGCGGTTAATAAAACTGCACCGCAAAACGAGGGGTCAGCACTCTCCCTTGTCCGTCTGCCAGCAATTAAGGACATTAATATTTGCATTGGAACTAACTGACACAGGCGAGGCTGGTCTGGGGGAGGCGACCTCGGGATCCGTCCTGCGCGCGCTGTGCGGGAAGGGCGCGCCGCGAGCTCCGGGCAGCGGTGTCCTTCGCGGAATCAGTCAATCCATTCCGGGTGAACTCCGCGTCCGCCGAGGTACCCAGTGTTGGGCTGCGTTCGCCAAATACCCTAAGGCAAGGCAGGCACCTTGGGCAAGGACTGGGGACGCTCGGCCAGGCTCTCGGGGTCTCTCCCTCGCCCCAGCGCCTCCTCCCCGTCCCTCTCTCCGCCACTCACCTCCTGCCTTGGCCACCCAGCGATGCTCGAGCACCGCGCGCTTGTCCCTGCGCGGCTCCTCGGGAAAGTACCCCGCTCACAAGCCGCAGCACTTGTAGCCTCTGCGCGCCGCCGGGCTCCGTGGGGTGGGCAGCGCCTGCTGTGCCGGTTGGGCGGGCCGGGGCGGGGCTCGGCTCTCCCTCTTGCTGAGCATCCCGGGAGATGTAGTGCGGTTCGGCCTCCCTGCCTCCCTCCTGTCTCTCTTCTGTCCTACCTTCTCGTTTTTGCCCTTCCTGAAGACGAGTTCCCGCTATACCTCCGTGCTCCGGCCTGGCACGTTAGAAGAAATCGCTGGCTCTTAAACTCAGGCTTAGGTCCCCTAGCCTCAGGTGTGGCCACAGGATTATGAGGGAAGGAGTGTATATTTAGTTACAACTATGTGCCAGGCAATATGCATATTTCGTTTTGTTTAAAAGTCAGAACAAATCCTCCACGTAGATTTTATTAATCCTCATTTTACAGATAAGGAAAGAGGCTCAGAGGAATTAAGTGCCTCATCCAGGGTTACAAAGACAATTAATGATTGCTAATAAATTGTATCCAAGAATCTGCTTCCAAAGTCATTGCCTTGGTCACAAAATCAGGAGAAATGTGAACATTGAGGGTAAGGGATTGTCCTGTTCTCCTCTGCATCCCCTGTGCCTAGCAGAGTGTTTGAATAATAATGACCCAAAATAACAATAATTAACATACATAGCACTTACTATTGCCAGGCTCTCTGCTAATCACGTTGGATACATTAACTCATTTAATGGTCACAGTTAATTTTTTTTTTTTTTTTTTGCGGTACGCAGGCCTCTCACTGTTGTGGCCTCTCCCGTTGCGGAGCACAGGCTCCGGACGCGCAGGCTCAGCGGCCATGGCTCACGGGCCCAGCCGCTCCTCGGCATGTGGGATCTTCCCGGACCGGGGCACGAACCCGTGTCCCCTGCATCGGCAGGCGGACTCTCAACCACTGCGCCACCAGGGAAGCCCCACAGTTAATTTTTAAAGTCCTGTAAAAATCCACTTTTGTAAAGATGGGGTTTTACAAAAGAGGAAACTGAATAACAAAGAAGCTGAGTAATTTGCCCTAAGTCATACAGCTAGTACTCGGTAGAGGTGGCATGAACCCCCAAAGGTCCTAAGCATTATGCAAATTGAAAGAATGGAAAAAGGACCAGAAGGCAAGAAAAGAAAGGGTTAGGAATAAAGGAAATCTGGAGGTTGAAGCTACTGAGATGTGATTCCTAGGACAGGACAAAGTAACTTCTTTGGGTCACCAGCCTCTTTTTAACCACAGCCAACACTGCGACAGCCAACAGCCAAACAGAATGTGCGGTTTGTGAATCGTCTCCAAGTTTTCAGCATCTCCTTTGGGGTGATTCTAGGGTTATTGATTGTTTTTATCAAAGGGGAGCAAGAGAAGGGTTATAATATAACGTCTTCCTGCTTGTGAGTAGCTCACATAAATTCTGTGGTTGCTTGCTTTCAAATAATAGATCAACCTCCTATAATGATGATTTTGTTGGTTTTCCTTTATATTGATAGAATTCATAGTCTCATAGTTCCAGGGACTTCGTAATATAACACTTCTAAATCTTTTCTCACTATGACTCTCTTTTAGCCAGTTAAGCCCATCTGTTGCTAAACATGACATATCTATTATGGCTTTTTCTCCTTTGCTCATTAATTACACTGTTTTCCAGTGAGAATATCCTTTCCTCATTCCCCTATTCCCTCCACGCTTCAAGGATTAGCTCATCAAGCCACATTTGCTGGGGTGCATTCTGTTCTTAGTACTATATATTTAAAAGGGAGCCCAAAGACACCATGCAGTGTCCAGAAGAGAGCAATTAAGAAGTTGAAGAAACTTAAACTCACGTTGGACAAGGAGATGCTAAAGGAACTTGGGATATTTAGCCAGAGGAGGAGACTCAAAGGAAACAAAAACTAACTTTAAATTATTTGAAGTTTATGAATAGAAGAGGAATTCTATATTGTGGTTAAAAAAGGGAAAAGCAGAACCAATGACAATAATAGTATTTATTTGTCCTAATGTGTTATCTTTAATTTTTAGACCAACTCTATAAGGGAGCCAGTATTATTATACCCATTTTACAATGTAGAAATTGAGTATTGAAACTGTCTTTTTCCCAAGGTATTAGAAGTAATAAGTAGCTGGTAGAGCCAAGATTCCAACTCGTGTCTATCTTCACCACTACACTATACTGAGCAATGCTTCACAATCATTTTCACAGCAGAGCATAAATAAGAAGTGATCATAGTATTGCACTGGGATAAACACAGGAGGTTTCTCATGGCCATCATCCTGGTGCTATGGGTACTTCAGGCCCTGCAAGACAGCTAGGGGGCCCAAGGGAAGAGATAAACCGGCACATCTGTAGTATACTGGGGCACCTGAGGATGATGGATACAGGGGCTGGGAAGCTCTGGATAACACTATCAGACTTAATAAGGAGGCTAATTTGAGGCTGAGCATAAGGAAGAACATTCTCTTTAAGGGCTTGAAGCAGGATGTCTCATGAAAGTGAATTCTGTTATTACTGGAGAGGATAAAAAAAAAAAAGAACCATTGATTAGTGATGTGGCAGAAGGGATTCATCTAGTTGGGTTAGAGGACCTCTACGGTTTCCTGCTGAAATGATTCTAAGTTACATCTCCTTCATGAAGCCCTTTTCCTCCAAGCCAGCTCCCAAAGCTTCTACCTCCTATGAACTATACTAGGACTTGTCAGCACTGACATTTTTTAATATTTATCAGCCACTACCTTGTGACATTTCTAGAATGTCTAGGTAACTACTGCATATCGTTTAACTTCTCACTTAGGTGCCTAAACCTCTAATAGCAATTGTAAGCTCCTTAAGGTCAGTATCCACATATTAAATGTCTTATTATCTCCTACAGAAGTAAAATATTTCTACTGAGTAGAGTGAAGGAAAATGCCAAGACTGAACTGAGACTGGAGATGATTATCTATTCACATTATTCTCTCTCATTTCCTATTTCTGAATATAGTACACTTGACTGTCTACATATTCTTGAGCATTAAAATAAAATCAACTCTGTGCCAACATGGTACAAAATCTCCTTCAAAATTCTGCAGAAAAAGAATAAATGTGAACTTAATAAGCTTCTGGAAAGAAAAGCTTTGCGAAAAATACCATTTGCTAGAATAATTTCACCTCTCTCTCCTATAAGTTCATGTCTAAAATTCCCTCAAAATCTCACCCAGGAACCTTTTTCAAGAGGCTTTCTTGTTCACAACCCCCAAATTCTTATTGCTCTTCTAATTGGCATTCTAGTGGCATAATACACTTCCTTTTATACTATCATGTTACATCTATAGAAGTATTTCATATATATTTTATACTGCTTTCTTTAGACTGCTGTCTCTCTTCCCAGGTAAAATTTAAGCTCTTTGAGAACCAATATATTCTTTCTATAACTTTGAAGATACACTTGGGCATGAAACAGCAGAAATACATGGCCAACAATGGTTCTTCACTGTATGCTTACAAAATGATTGACACCAATAAAAAAAATGATACTAAAGTCTAAGTAATGATTTTGATCTTACATAATTTTTAATATGGTTCATATTTTCCTGTTTACTTATACTCCATGAGGTATGAGAGGCACAATCATGATTACACCAACTGGAAATATAGACTCTGAGAAGTAAATTTACCATGTGAACCAAAGGTAGTGCAGGGACTTTGGAATTCCCTGGTGGTCCAGTGGTTAGGACTCCACGCTTTCAATGTCTAGGGCCCAGTTTCGATCCCTGGTCAGGGAACTAAGATCTCACAAGCCTCGCCAAGTGGCCAGAAAGGTAGTACAGGGACTTTTAACAAATAGTCTCTTGTAATGATGACTGAGGATACTTTCCAGTTTTCTCTCTTCAGCAATAATAAAAAGGACTGATTATAAATAAATATCCTTAGTGGATTTAGAGTTAATAGGAGAGGCTAGGTTGTAGGGTGGTAAGAAAGACATTGGCTGGATAGAGGCTCAGTGACTTCATGGGAATAGTACAAGGAATATGATTTACTTTATGTCCAAGCTGACACTTCTAAATGGTGGAAGAAAAGGATAAAAATGACCAACTTTTATAGTAATGAAGATCTCATTTACTAACAAAATTCTAGGAACAACAAAAAAGTCACATTAAGTTTTAAAGTCTTCTTTAAATAAAAATGCTATAGCGGCCAGGATAGCAAGTTATTTAAATAAATAAAGTGGACAGATACAGACACTAGGGAGGAGGGAAGACTGTAGCCAAATTGAGAGCAAGTGCTTTTCCTAAGGGGTCAGTGTCCCCTAACTGCTTTACCAGATGTTTGTCTTGAGTGAATTCATACATCAATAAAAGTCAGATATCCCAATTTTTATTTAAAAATTTAAAATCTTTAAAATTTAAATGAAAAAAATTTTAAATTTGTATGGATCAAAGAAAACATAACTATAGGAAACGTTTGTTTCTGGTAACAGCAGACAAAGTGATTTAGACCCACCCATTGCTGAGGATAATTAAAAAATCTGGACAGAGGACCTTCAAGATAGCGGAGGAGTAAGATGTGGAGATCACCTTCCTCCCCACAAATACATCAGAAATATATCTACACATGGAACAACTCGTACAGAACACCTACTGAACGCTGGCAGAAGACCACAGACTTCCCAAAAGGCAAGAAACTCCCCACGTACCTGGGTAGGGAAAAAAAAAAAGAAAAAACAGAGACAAAACAATGGGGATGGGACCTGCACTTCTGGGAGGGAGCTGTGAAGGAGGAAAGGTTTCCACACACTAGGAAGCCCCTTCACTGGTGGAGACCGGGGGGGGGGGGTTGGGGGGAAGCTTCAGAGCCATGGAGGAGAGTGTAGCAACAGGGGTGCAGAGGGCAAAGGGGAGGGATTCCTGCACAGAGGATCAGTGCCGACCAGCACTCACCAGCCCGAGAGGCTTGTCTACTCACCCAACGGGGCGGGCGGGGCTGGGAGCTGAGGCTCGGGCTTTGGAGGTCAGATCCCAGGGAGAAGACTGGGGTTGGCTGCGTTAAAACAGCCTGAAGGGGGCTAGTGCTCCACAGCTAGCCAGAAGGGAGTCCTGGAAAAACTCTGGCCCTGCCTAAGGGGCAAGAGACCATTGTTTCGGGGTGCGCAAGGAGAGGAGATTCAGAGCACCTCCTAGATGAGCTCCAGAGACGGGCGTGAACTGCAGCTATCAACCTGGACACGAGAGACGGGCATGAGATGCTAAGGCCGCTGCTGCAGCCACCAAGAAGCCTGTGTGCAAGAACAGGTCACTATCCACACCTCCCCTCCCAGGAGCCTGTCCAGCCCGCCACTGCCAGGGTCCCGTGATCCAAGGACAACTTTCCCAGGAGAACACACAGTGCGCCTCAGGCTGTTGCAACCTCTGCCGCCGCAGGCTCATCCCGCATTCCGTACTCCTCCCTCCCCCCATCCTGAGTGAACCAGAGCCCCCTAATCAGCTGCTACTTTAACCCCATCCTGTCTGGGCAGGAACAGACACCCTCAAGCGACCTACATGCAGAAGCGGGGCCAAATCCACAGCTGAACCCCAGGAGCTGTGCAAACAAAGAAGAGAAAGGGAAATCTCTCCCAGCAGCCTCAGGAGCAGCGGATTAAATCTCCATATTCAATTTGATGTACCCTGCATCTGTGGAATACCTGAGTAGACAACGAATCATCCCAGAATTGAGGTAGTGGACTTTGGGAGCAACTGTAGACTTGGGGTTTCCTTTCTGCATCTAATTTGTTTCTGTTTTTATGTTTATCTTGGTTTAGTATTTAGAGCTTATTATCATTGGTAGATTTACTGATTTTGCTCTCTTCTTTATATATATATATATATATATATTGCATTTGCCCTTTTTGTAAGTGTATATGTATATGCTTCTTTTGTGTGATTTTATCTATATGGCTTTGCTCTTACCATTTGTCCTACGGTTCTGTCTGTCCATTTTTTTTTTCTTTTTTAGTATAGTTTTTAGTGCTTGTTATCACTGCTGGATTTGTTTGTTGGTCTGGTTGCTCTCTTCTTTCCTTCTTTTCTAAATTTTTTTATTTTTTAATATATTTTTTTATTTTAATAACTTTATTTTATTTTATTTTTCTTTCCTTTTTTCCCCTCCCTTTTCTTCTGAGCCATGTGGCTGACAGGGTCTTGGTGCTCCGGCCACGTGTCAGGCCTGAGCCTCTTAGGCAGGAGAGCCGAGTTCAGGACATTGGACCACCAGACACCTCCCGGCCCCATGTAACATCAAATGGCGAAAGCTCTCCCAGAGACCTCCATCTCAATGCTAAGACCCACATCCACTCAACCACCAGCAAGCTACAGTGCTGGACACCACATACCAAACAACTAGCAGGACAGGAACACAACCCCACCCATTAGCAGAGAGACTGCCTAAAATCATAATAAGTTCACAGACACCCCAAAACATGCAACTGGACACAGTCCTGCCCATCAGAAAGACAAGATCCAGCCTCCTCCACCAGAACACAGGCTCCAGTCCCCTCCACCAGGAAGCCTACACAACCCACTGAACAAACCTAACCCACTGGGGGCAGATGCCAAAAGCAACAGGAACTATGAACCTGCAGCCTGCAAAAAGGAGACCCCAAACACAGTAAGTTAAGCAAAATGAGAAGACAGAGAAATACACAGCAGATGAAGGAGCAAGGTAAAAACCCCCAAGACCAAACAAATGAATAGGAAATAGGCAGTCTACCTGAAAAAGAACTCAGAGTAATGATAGTAAAGGTGATCCAAAATCTTGGATATAGAATGCAGAAAATACAAGAAACATTTAACAAGGACCTAGAAGAACTAAAGAGCAAACAAATAATGATGAACAACACAATAAATGAAATTAAAAATTCTCTAGAAGGAATCAATAGCAGAATAACTGAGGCAGAAGAATGGATAAGTGACCTGGAAGATAAAATAGTGGAAATAACTACCACAGAGCAGAATAAGGAAAAAAGAATGAAAAGAATTGAGGACAGTCTCAGAGACGTCTGGGACAACATTAAACGCACCAACCTTTGAATTATAGGGGTCCCAGAAGAAGAAGAGAAAAAGAAAGGGACTGAGAAAATATTTGAAGAGATTATAGTTGAAAACTTCCGTTATATGGAAAAGGAAATAGTCAATCAAGTCCAGGAAGTGCAGAGTCCCATAGAGGATAAATCCAAGGAGAAACATGCCAAAACACATATTAATCAAACTATCAAAATTTAAATACAAACAAAAAGTATTAAAAGCAGAAGGGAAAAGCAACAAATAACATATAAGGGGATCCCCATAAGGTTAGTGGCTGATTCATCAGCAGAAATTCTACAAGCCAGAAGGGTGTGGCAGGACATATTTAAAGTGATGAAAGGGAAAAACCTACAACCAAGATTACTCTACCCAGCAAGGATCTCATTCAGACTTGATAGAAAAATTTAAAACTTTACAGACAAGCAAAAGCTAAGAGAACTCAGCACCACCAAACCAGCTTTACAACAAATGCTAAAGGAACTTCTCTAGGCAGGAAACACAAGAGAAGGAAAAGACCTACAATAACAAAATCAAAACAATTAAGAAAATGGTAATAGGAACATACATATCGATAATTACCTTAAATGTAAATGGATTAAATGCACCAACCAAAAGACATAGACTGGCTAAATGGATACAAAAACAAGACCTGTAGATATGCTGTCTACATGAGATCAACTTTAGATCTATGGACGCATACAGACTGAAAGTGAGGGGATGGAAAAAGGTATTTCACGCAAATGGAAATGAAAAGAAAGCTGCAGTAGCAATTCTCATATCACACAAAATAGACTTTAAAGACTATTACAAGAGGCACAGTAGGACACTACATAATGATCAAGGGATCAATCCAAGAAGAAGATATAAAAATTGTAAATATTGATGCACCCAACGTGGGAGCACCTCAATACATTAGGCAAAAGCCAACAGCCATAAAAGGGGAAATTGACAGTAACACAATAATAGTAAGAGATTTTAACACCCCACTTTCACCAATGGACAGATCATCCAAAATGAAAATAAATAAGAAAACACAGGCTTTAAATGATACATTAAACAAGATGGACTTAATTGATATTTATAGGACATTCCATCCAAAAACAAGAGAATACACTTTCCTCTCAAGCGCTCATGGAACATTCTCCAGGATAGATCATATCTTGGGTCACAAATCAAGCCTTGGTAAATTTAAGAAAATTGAAATTGTATCAAGTGTCTTTTCCAGCCACAATAAGATGAGACTAGATATCAATTACAAGAAAAAATCTGTAAAAAATATAAACGTATAGAAGCTAAAAAATACACTACTAAATAACCTAGAGGTCACTGAAGAAATCAAAGAGGAAATAAAAAAATACCTAGAAACAAATGACAATGAAAACACGACGACCCAAAACCTATGGGATGCAGCAAAAGCAGTTCTAAGAGGGAAGTTTATACCAACATAATCCTACCTCAAGAAACAAGAAACATCTCAAATAAACATCCTAACCTTACACTTAAGGCAATTAGAGAAAGAAGAACAAAAAACCCCCAAAGTTAGCAGAAGGAAAAAATTATAAAGATCAGATCCGAAATAAATGAAAAAGAAATGAAGGAAATGATGGCAAAGATCAAGAAAACTAAAAGCTGGTTCTTTGAGAAGATAAACAAAATTGATAAACCGTTAGCCAGACTCATCAAGAAAAAAAGGGAGAAGACTCAAATCAATAGAATTAGAAATGAAAAAGGAGAAGAAACAACTGAAACTGCAGAAATACAAAGGATCATGAGTGATTACTACAGCAACCATATGCCAAAAAAATGGACATCCTGGAAGAAATGGACAAATTCTTAGAAAAGCACAACCATCCAAGACTGAATCAGGAAGAAATAAGAAATATAAACTGATGAATCACAAGCACTGAAATTGAAACTGTGATTAAAAATTTTTCAACAAACAAAAGCCCAGGACCAGATGGCTTCACAGGCAAATTCTACCAAACATTTGGACAAGAGCTAACACCTAATCTTCTCAAACTCTTCCAAAATATAGCAGAGGGAGGAACACTCCCAAACTCATTATACAAGGCCACTATCACCCTGATACCAAAACCAGACAAAGATATCAAAAAATAAGAAAACTACAGGCCAATATCACTGACGAACATAGATGCAAAAATCCTCAACAAAATACTAGCAAACAGAACCCAACAGAACATTAAAAGGATCATACACTATGATCAAGTGGGGTTTATCCCAGGAATGCAAAGATTCTTCAAGGTACACAAATCAGTCAATGTGATAGACCATATTAACAAATTGAAGGCTAAAAACCATATGATCATCTCAATAGCTGCAGAAAAACTTTTGACAAAGTTCAACACCCATTTGTGATAACCCTCCAGAAGGTGGGCACAGAGGGAACTTACCTCAATATAATGGAGGCCATACATGACAAACCCACAGCCAGCATCATTCTCAGTGGTGAAAAACTGAAACCATTTCCACTAAGATCAGGAACAAGACAAGGGTGCCCACTCTCACCACTATTATTCAACGTAGTTTTGGAAGTTTTAGCCATGGCAGTCAGAGAAGAAAAAGAAATAAAAGGAATCCAAATTGGAAAAGAAGAAGTAAAAATGTCACTGTTTGCAAATGACATGATACCATACATAGAGAATCCTATAGATGCTACCAGAAAGCTACTAAAGCTAATCAATGACATTCGTAAAGTAGTAGGTTACAAAATTAATGCACAGACATCTCTTGCATTACTATACACTAATGATGAAAAATCTGAAAGAGAAATTAAGGAAACATTACCATTTACCATTGCAACAAAAAGAATAAAATGCCTAGGAATAAATCTACCTATGGAGACAAAAGACCTGTATGCAGAAAACTATAAGACACTGATGAAAGAAATTAAAGATGATACAAATAGATGGAGAGATATACCATGTTCTTGGATTGGAAGAATCAACATTGTGAAAATGACTATACTACCCAAAGCAATCTACAGATTCAATGCAATCCCTATCAAACTACCACTGACATTTTTCACAGAACTAGAACAAAAAATTTCCCAATTTGTATGGAAACATAAAAGACCCCAAATAGCCAAAGCAATCTTGAGAAAGAAAAACGGAGCTGGAGGAATCAGGCTCCCTGACCTCAGACTACACTACAAAGCTACAGTAATTAAGACAGTATGGTACTGGCACAAAAACAGAACTATAGATCAATGGAACAGTATAGAATGTCCCGAGATAAACCCATGCACATATGGTCACCTTATCTTTGACAAAGGAGGCAAGAATATACAATGGAGAAAAGACAGCTTCCTCAATAAGTGGTGCTGGGAAAAGTGGACAACTACACGTAAAAGAATGAAATTAGAACACTTCCTAACACCATACACAAAAATAAACTCAAAATGGATTAAAGACCTAAATGTAAGGCCACACACTATAAAACTCTTAGAGGAAAACATAGGAAGAACACTCTTCGACATAAATCACAGCAAGATCCTTTTTGACCCACCTCCTAGAGAAATGGAAATAAAAATAAACAAATGTGACCTAATGAAGCTTAAAAGCTTTTGCACATCAAAGGAAAGCATAAACAAGACGAAAAGACAACCCTCAGAATGGGAGAAAATATTTGCAAATGAAGCACCTGACAAAGGATTAATCTCCAAAATATAAAAGCAGCTCATGCAGCTCAATATCAAAAAATCAAGCAACCCAATCCAAAAATGGACAGAATATCTAAACAGATATTTCTCCAAAGAAGATACACAGATTGCCAAGAAACACATGAAAGAATGTTCAACATCACTAATCATTAGAGAAATGCAAATCAAAGCTACAATGAGGTATCACCTCACACCAGTCGGAATGACCATCATCAAAAAATCTATAAACAATAAATGCTGGAGAGGGTGTGGAGAAAAGGGAACCCTCTTACACTGTTGGTGGGAATGTAAATTGATACAGCCACTATGGAGAACATTATGGAGGTTCCTTTAAAAACTAAAAATAGAATTACCATATGACCCAGCAATCCCACTACTGGGCATATACCCTGAGGAAACCATAATTCAAAAAGAGTCATGTACCACAATGTGCATTGAATCTCTATTTACAATAGCCAGGACATGGAAGCAACCTAAGTGTCCATTGACAGATGAATGGATAGAGAAGATGTGGCACATATATACAATGGAATATTACTCAGCCATAAAACAAAATGAAATTGAGTTATTTCATAGTGAGCTGGATGGACCTAGAGTGTATCATACAGAGTAAAGTAAGTCAGAAATAAAGAACAGATACCATACGCTAACACATATATATGGAATCTAAAAAAAAAAATTGTTCTGAAGAACCTAGGGGCAGGATAGGAATAAAGACGCATATGTAGAGAACGGACTTGAGGACACGGGGAAGGGTAAGGGTAAGCTGGGACAAGGGAAAGGGTAAGCTGAGAGAGTGGCATGGACATATATACATTATCAAACGTAAAATAGCTAGTGGGAAGCAGATGCATAGCACAGGGAGATCAGCTCAGTACTTTGTGTTCACCTAGAGGGGTGGGATAGAGAGGGTGGGAGGGAGACGCAAGAGGGAGGAGATATTGGGATATATGTACACGTATATCTGATTCACTTTTTTATACAGCAGAAATTAACACACCATTGTAAAGCAGTTATACTCCAGTAAAGATGCTAAATAGATAAATAAAGTAAAAGGGGGAACCAAAAAAAAAAAGAAATCTGGACAAAATGTACAAAAATCACTTGCTTGAAGACATGTAAATTTAACAAGATAGAGAAAAATTACTGGGCTACAATCCAGAAAAGGAGAGAGAGTCCGTGAGGCAAGTCAGGAGCTTGGAGTTTCCTTTTACTTGGGGATGTTAGGTGATTCAAGAGGAAATAGTTGAGAGTCCAAGAAGCTAAGGAGAGTGGAGACTGGGGTTCTGAGCCCACCAAGGGAAGGAATTATAGTGAATCTGCTCCACTCCTTAAACTTTGGGTTAAAAATCCTAAAAGGTTGCATCCTAGCAGTGTGAAGCAGTTAGATGGGACCTCACAGGGAGTGCACCTCACTTTGTTAAGATGTCAATCCCTAAAATTTAACCACGGTAATTTCAGAGTGCTAGAACACCAGGTACTTGGCATAAGAAGCAATCTTTGAAAAAGGAAAAAAAAATACTGCATCATCTCAAACCAGTTTTACAAACAATTTTGCAAATACATTAACTCAGAATAAAAAATAACAATAAAAAAAAGCCAATTTCTAAAGGTCACATACTGTATAATTCTCTCTCTCATATATATATATATATATATATATATATATAATGTATATAACATTATATATAGCATATATATAACGTTATATATCTATAACATTTTCATAATGACAAAGTTATAGAGATGGAGAACACATTAGTGGTTTCCTAGGGTTAAGGATTGTGGGTGGTATAGGAGTGGCTGTGATCATAACTATAAGGGTTAGCATGAGGGAGATCTTTGTGGTGATGGAGTAGTTCTGTATCTTGATTGGGGTGGTGGCTACACAAATCTACGCATGTGGTAAACTAGCAGTTTTCTGGATTGATATTATATATAGTTACACAAAATGTAACCATTGAGGGAAACCGAATGAAGGGTACACACGATCTTTCTGTAATATCATTGCAACGTTCCAAGAATCTATAATTATTTTAAAATTAAAAGTAAAACAAAGAAAAAACCCAAGCACATCAGAAGATTATATCACATGTATGAAAACAAACAGAAACATAAAACAATAGAAAATGACCAATAGGAGACTTCAGATATTAAAGAATTTTATTTCATTTTTAAAAAAATATTTATTTATTTATTTGGCTGCGTCGGATCTTAGTTGCAGCATGTGGGATCTTCGTTGTGGCACGTGGGCTTCTCTCTAGCTGTGGCGTGTGGGCTCTAGAGT
Organism: Tursiops truncatus; assembly: GCF_011762595.2. Lineage (NCBI taxonomy): Eukaryota > Metazoa > Chordata > Mammalia > Artiodactyla > Delphinidae > Tursiops > Tursiops truncatus. The sequence goes on from NC_047050.1 coordinate 50,855,726, forward strand.
GCGCGGGCTCAGTAGTTTTGGCACATGGGCTTAGTTGTCCCGTGCCCTGTGGGATCTTAGTTCCCGACCAGGGATGGAACCCACATCTCCTGCATTGGAAGGCAGATTCTTAACCACTGGACCACCAGGGAAGTCCCTAGAGAATTTTAAATAACTATATTTACTGTGCTCAATGAAATAAGACAAAATTTAGAATTTTGTCAGAGAACTGGGAATAAAAAATGAAAATTGCCAGAATCAAAATTAAGAACTCAGTGGACAGATTAAGAGATTAGACATAGTGAAGAGAGAATTAGTAAACTGGAGGTAGATCAGAATAAAACATCTCAAAGAAAGCGCAAAGAGACAAAATGATGAAAAAGACAAAAGTGAGGATAAAAAGATATAGAGGATAAACAGTCAGGTTTCAGTCAGAGATTCTTGTGTCCAAAGAGTGAAGTTTTTCTCTCTTCTTTTGGGAGGGGAGGAAAAGGCAGCTTTTTCTGGCTTCTGTGTATAAGCAGACAAAATCAATTTTTTCTCTGTTTCTCACCTCTGATAAAGACTTTGAAGTTTGTATGCATAAGACATTTGACTTGGCTTTTCTTGTGTTGTCCCAGGGGTAAAAGTGGAGTGTTGGGAACCACATGGTCATTATTTGCTTTTTAAGTGAATAATGGTAAGGTCTCTGATCCAAATACCATGAGTACATTCTGGATAAAAATTAATAATTATGAATATTTTAAAACCCAACAGTAAGAATGAAGAAAAGAAGCTAGCCACTAAAAAATACTAATGTGTAACTGTGCAAGTCCATTTATATTGTTAGCTAAAGAGGCAAAACTATATCAGAGTACTTTGGGATATTGGTGAAACAATGAGAAAAGCAAGAATGTGGTTGCCATAAATTTCAAGATAGAGGCTACATATGCAAGGGAGGGAGGGAATAGTGATTTGCAGAAAGCAAAAGGAGAGGCTTTGGGACACTGGCACGTTGACCTAGATATGCTTATATGAGCATTCTCTTTGAGTTAGGTATCGGAGTTGACTCTTAATTTCATGCACCGTACTGTATGTAGTAGTTCATTATAAAAGAGCAATATGCTTTTGGAGAGAATTCAGGTTTCAAGCACCTGATCTGAATCTCTGCTTTAAGAGTTTGTATCATAGTGTAAGGATTTTGTTCTCTCATCTTAAGAAGAACTAAAAGACAGTTTTCTCTAGCTTGGCTTCATCCAACATACTGTTATGCATGGAGAGTGGGAGAGTATAAAATCATTCAGTACTCCTGATACCATACCACCATGGTCTCCTGTTATTTATTCAAGAAATATCTCAACTGACTTCAACTCTTTCCCTGTCCTTTATCACATCTCTTTTTCGAGATATGTTCCAGTTTATGGGTCTATCACTGCACTGAAATTTCTTATTAAAGTCATTAATAATATTCAATAATTCAGCCACTCACTCAACAAGTATTAATTAAATGTCAAAAGATTCTATGCTAAGTTTCAGATGTACAGCAGTGAACTGAATGGATACATCCTAACTTTCAGGGAGTTTACAATCTGATGGGGGGTGTGCCAGTTTAACAGGCAAGTGTAATGCCATTTCATCAGTGCTGTGATAAAGGAATAAATGGTACAGCGGGAACATAAAGGAAGAGTACTTAATTCAGAATTGACAGGTCAAAGTAGATTTCTAGATGATATAATATCCAGACAGAAGTTAGTCCTTAGAAGAATGAGGTAGCATATGGATGGCAATTCAGAAGTGGAATTACTGGAATTGAAAAAAGTTCAGTATATATACAGTATGAAATGTGAGGGGAAGAATGTCAGTAATGATACTGGAAGTTTCAGTAGAGGACAGATCATCTTTGGACTTGTAATCAAGGCTAAGGTGTGTGGATTTAATTCTAAAAAAAAAAAATGTCAATGGTGGTTTTTAAGCAGGAGAATAAGATCATACTTGAATTTTTAAAAGACCATGCTGGGGAATAGATTGAAGAGCTAGCTTAGTGTAATCAAAGAGCTTATAAAAACCATCTTCAAGCAAGAGCTAATGACAGTGAAATTTAGATATAAAGATATAGATAAGTTACAGGATAAAAATGTATATCATGCAAACATTAATCAGAAGGAAGCTGAAGTGGCTGTATTAAAGTGGGCTTTAGGATGTTGAATATTACCAGGTATGGAGGGAAATAATAATGATAAAGGGTCAATTCATGAAGAAGATACACCAATCCAAACTATGAATGTACTCCCTGCATCTCTGTGGGGCTACATTTCTGGTTCTGGGGAATGGAATGTGTGTGGAAATGATGTGAGTTAATTTCCAGGATAAGGTAGTTAAGGGTCTGATGTGGCTGCCCATTTACTCTTCCTGCCATGTGCTATCTGAATGATGCTAAAATGACCCTGAAGCCACAATATGAAAGCAGCCTGGGCTGCTGAATCACAGCTTAGAAGAGAGTTACCTGATCCATATCAGACTCAGATGCGAGCGTAAAACAAACTTCTATTGTGGCCGTGAGGTTTTGAACTTGTTTGACAGAAGTTAGCCTTCTTTCCTTAACTGCAGCCCCTCCTGAGCCAAAAAGGAGCTCAGAAGGGGGACAGAAGGGATCTGGTTATCTACCACTAGACAGTGGTTTAAGCAATTATTATATTTTGCTTTCCTTTTACATTAAAGAGAGTAAAGGTTTTATTTTAGACTTTTTCATATCATAATTATTATTAATGCTAATCTTTTGAGTGATATTATTAATACTTAAACTAAGTTATCTTTCTACTTGAATCTTCCTCATTTTTTCTCACATTCTCCTTTTCTATAAAATATTTGAAAGGCATAATAACACTGTAAAGCTATATTTCATACTTATGAATGTACGTCAGAGGAATAATAAAAATTGAATTCCTATAAATGCATAAACATATGCCTCTAAAATAGTATTTTCCTAAATATATGTACCTCCATATATATATACACACATATAAATTAGTGTCATGGGGTATAACTAAATATTCCTGAAGAATATTCCACTCTTTAAAAATTCAGCAGGTTTCATTATTATAATACTTCTGAGACTCTTTAATTTGTTAAGGCATGATTTGAGACTCTAAGGGTAAGACCTGTTTTTAAAGTTTTCCCAAACTTATAGGATTATGAATCTTTAATTTTCCACAAAGCATCTTGTAGAACTACTGTTATATAAAATAAACTTTGGGAAACACTGTTATGAAGAAATTATTATTTTATTTTCAACAGTCATATCAGATAATATTTCGTATTTTGATTCATATTTTTCAAGACCCTTTATGATTCAAGTCTGCCATGCTACTGTTGGAGACCCTAGATTAGCAAGTGTCTTCGGTGGTGGCTGTGCTTCATTTTTAAAAAAAATTTTTTTTATGTCATTAAACTTTATGGTATGTGATTTGACATTTTGGTATCTCACCATTATTGTTAGTATTAGCGTCAGTTTTCTGACTCTGTGCTTGGTTCTTCTTCCTTATGTCTCCTTCCTCAGTGTAAGCTCTTATCATCTCTAGTCTGGACTACTGCAATTATCTGATAGGTTGTACCTTGCCTATAATCTTGAGCCTCAAATTTATACTTAACACTGCCCATGAATTGATCCTTATGAAAGAAAAAATCTGACTATGGCAATCCTCTTCTTAAAATCCTGTACCTAATCTCCATTGTCTAATGGCTTAATGGCTTCTTTCAAATGAATAATCTTATCTTTCTTCAGTTGTAAGAAATTCTCGACTATCATACATTTAAATATTGCTCCCTTTTCATTATCACTAAGCTCGTAGATGCTGCAACTTCTAGCTCTATTCTCCTTACCCTTAACCTTTATTTCTTTATACCCATATTTTTATCTTCTTGTATTGCATTCTAAAGTGATTCTTAGGTTCAATCTTCTATATGTTATACAGTGGTTTAGTAGGTGTTATCTGGAGTTGACACATGTGACTTTGAGTGAGTTTTATAAAACTCCTGTAGTTTAATTTTCTTATCTGTAAAATAAGGATCATAATAGCATTGCTTATTTGACTACTGTGAGGAAGAAGTAAATAAAATGTATGCAAAGCACTTAGAACAATGCTTGGCATATAAGTGATCCAATAAGTATTAGTATATTATTTTTTTTAGCTATTAATTTGCTTTTCAGCTGCTTCCATTATGTTGTTCAGTCCATCTATTAATTATTTAATTTCAACAATTACGTTTTTCACTTCTTAACCATTTTATTGTTTTCTTATTTGTAATCATCTATGCTATTTCTTATTTTCTAAATATGATGTCCTGACATAACTCTCCATGGATATTAATTATACAATATATTCAAATTTATAACCATATCAATTTTGATTGTTCTTTTAACTACTTATTGGGTGTAAGGTCTTCAGTTTTGTCTCTCTTTCATGGAATGTCTTTCCTCAGATATTTTATCATTTTTTTATTATGCTGCTCTCCACAATGGACATTTCGTGTTGGACTTGCTGCTCCATCTGTATTGATAGCTTCCTTTTAGTGGTCTCATATTTCATCCATCACACCTTATCCTGCTTTTCATATTTTAGAGATTTCTCTTGACTTCTTCCCCACTGACAATCTTACAGATTTTTGAAAGAAGCTTATTTCAGAGAAAGTTTTTTTATGACTTGGCCTTTGCCTAACTCTTCTTCCTCATCTCCCACCATATGTTCCAGCTTCATAAACTGTATGCGATTCACTGATATTCCCTGCTGTACCCACAGTTTTCCTTTTCTAAAGCTGCCTCCCCTACTTAGACTAGCTGATTCTGAATTTCATTCCCCCAATGTGTCAGTACAGGTCAACTCTTCTAGAACATGGTTTTCTCTATAAAGTTCTTTTAATAACCCTTCTCCATCCTGGGTAGAATTGACCACTACTTTCTTTGTACCTCAGCCTAATTTAGCTCTTACACTCCTATCAGAGCATCAGTAATATATCATTATATTTGTTTATATGCGTGAAAGGGGAGAACATTAGTCATCATTTTTAACCCTTGATCTCCAACCTTCACTTGCCTTCAAAAGATGGCAAATGTCAAGGAATATCTTTCAATTTGCTGAGCTGGGTGGTATATGAAGGTGCAAACTGGGAAGCTGAGAAAGACTTAAGTTGTACTATTTAAGGAAAGAGGTGGTGGAGGAAAATCCCAGAGTGGGAAGGAGGATGAAGTCAGACCCTGAGAGGCTAGAAGAGGATTTTGGAGGAGGAGGGAAGGGAAAAAAAAAAAGTGTAAGAAGATTAGGGAAGATTCTTTGTGAGAAGAATGGGAAGAGGAAAAAGAAAGGGGATGACATTCTGTGCAAAATAATTTTGGGGTCCCCAAATTCTTGAGCCTGATATGTTTCAAAAGTCAAGTGATTTGTTTGTTTGTTTTGGTTCTTGTTTGATTTGGGTTTTTCTTTACGTAATTTAAAAAGCCAGAACTTTGCATGTATAATATATTTTGTAAAATCCCCAGTAGGATCTGGGGCAGCACACTGTTATCAAACGCATTAATATATTTTTCAGCAAAAAGTGGATATTCACACTAGTTTGGGTAAAGAAAGAGTGTAAGTAGCCTTTCATTAAGTTCACATTTGGTTTTGCTGCCAAATGGATTTCCTGCAAATTAATAAAAATGCTTTTGATTTTAAGAGTTTATTGGATTTCAGAATCATAACTAAACAATGGTGGCCCTGTGTAAGCCCTTGCCTTCACCTCCCTAGCAGATCCTTCTGGTCTTGACTAGGCTCACTTACGGGTCTGTGGTCAAATCCTGGGTCACTGACTGGTCTGGGATGGCCTGAGCTGGAATGCCTGCTTGTCTCTATTCTATGTGGTCTCCCAGTCTTCAGCCAACTAGATCAGGCTAGTTTACAGGGTGGCAGCAGGGTTCCAACAGTGAGTGGAGGCACATAAAACCTTTTGGGAGCCAAGCTCAAAAGAGGATCATTTCCAAGGCATTATTTTGTTAAGTGAAATCACCAGCTTAGCCCAAATTCAAGAAATAGGAGAACAGACTTTCTCTTGATGCGAGGACCTACAAAGTCAAATTGCTTAGCGTGTAGAACAATTTGGACAATTTTGTAATCAAGCTACCATAGTAATAAAATGCTGAGTCTGAACATAAAGTGGGAGTGGGTGGAAAACTGATGCTGTCCAGATCCAGTCTTTGGTTGCCTTACCAATACCAATTTCCCACCATTCTCTTTTGTAACACTACTTGAATCTCCCTCTAAGTAACCATCTTTCGCTTTTGTGTAGTAGAACTGTGGTTTGGGGGATATTGACTACTCTACCCTCTGCTCAAGGGTGCAAACTAATAAGCCTTATCACATTCCTCAGGCTACAGCAATTGGTCAAGACAAAGGAAGGAACCCGTCTCAAGCCCAAAACACGGGACTCCCCTAGCCACACTTGACGCAGAAATATTCCAATCAAGGTAAAGTGCATAATTTTTTTTTTTTTTTGCGGTACGCGGGCCTCTCACTGTTGTGGCCTCTCCCGTTGTGGAGCACAGGCTTCGGACGCGCAGGCTCAGCGGCCATGGCTCACGGGCCCAGCCGCTCCACGGCATGTGGGATCTTCCCGGATCGGGGCACGAACCCGTGTCCCCTGCATCGGCAGGCGGAGTCTCAACCACTGCGCCACCAGGGAAGCCCAAAGTGCATAATTTTGATCAATGGTTGAGAATGGAGGAAGTACATAGTCCCTGCTTCTGTTTAGAACTACAAGGTAAGTTAGCCTGAGGATAAACTGACATACAGGAGAAGGCAAGAGGTTAAAGAATCACAAAGAAACAGAATGAAAGTTAAGGTTAGACTGTGCTGAATTTTCTCTTACCTTTGAGCATCCAAATATGATATATTTTCATACATTTTCTATCTCATTAGACTCCTTGAAGTAGACACCAGGTTTAATTTATTTCCAACTCCCCAGTTTGAGCATAGTGTCTATCTCATCATAAGTCTAAAATAAGTGTTTGGTCAAGAACCCTATATAATCTGAAGCCTGCTGTAACATAGTTCTCCAGAATGAATAAAATAGAAGCAATATCTGTAAATAAGAAAACAAAATGCAGTGAGTAGACGCCCAACTCATAGGGCTCAGTTCATATTTGTAAATGAATGTGTAAATCAACTGATAAGTGAAGCATTTAAAACTGAAATCTATCATTTCATATAATTCTCCTATTTTGCTACAATGATAGCTAAAACAAACAGGTACAAATAAAGGCCTTTGGTTTAAAAAAAAACCAAACAAACACCTCAACACAAAAAAAATAAAAAATAAAAGTCCCTAATCAAAAGGAAAGAAATATTCCAGAAGAAACAATCCAATCCAATCATTTTTTTTATGGATAGTGGGTTTCAAATAAGGAGAAGAAAAGGAAAATAAGCAACAGAAGAACTGAAGAATAAGTTCATAGTGAAATGTCAGGAGCATGGCACTTCTACAAACAGCATCCTTATTTTGCAAATGTATAAGCAAGCTAAGCCTGATTCCCTAGTCCTTATTAACATTTTGATTTTAGTGCTCCTAGAAAAAGGGAATTCGGTTATCTGGCAATGGTTTTTGCAAAAATTAACTAAAATGGATGCTTTTCTAAAATGAGAACCAAATAGCAATGTGGAATGTTAGTTCTGTGAGATGGAACCAGAGCTCTTGCATGGTAAGAATTACATGTTTCTTTGATCTTAATGGGAATTAGAACATAATGTATGTCTCAGCCTGCAAGATAAAACCCACCCTTTTAAAAATCAAGACAAAGTAACTTTAAGTAGCAATAGAAATGAAGGCTAAATATTGGGGGAAAAAACACTGTAATGAACTGTAAAATATGTAATAAAAGAGTCTGTCACTGTGCAGAATCAATGTCACTGTCACATCTGCTAAGCTATGACATGCATCTATCAAAAATACTTTAGAAATAATTAAGTGGATCATTACTGTATTACTCTATCTCCCCCTCACTGTGCAGGCAGACTAAGTACCTTATTACCAAATTCTCTTAACCCATTGGAGTCCTCATTTCTATTTTTATGCACTTATTAAAGTCTTATATATTCCTTATAGTCATGTCAGATGAGAATATGGCATGTCTTTCTTCAAGATTTATGATTAGGATGATATTGATAAAAATAGATGCTATCTTAGAATAATACCAAGTAAAATGAAATTCAACATTTCAAATACAAGGCAACTTAATTTATCCACCCTTTACCTAGCAATAGTTGGTAATTATATTTTATTATGTTGCAGTCTGTACATCACATTTATTGCTTCACACATTTAGTGAAATTTATTGAGCACACACTCTGGTCAGGCACTATGCTAGATGCTGGGAATTCAGAGACAGAGGGACATATGACTAACATCTCTACTTGCAAGTGTTTCCCAATGTAATACAGGCTAGCCTGTAGAAGGAACATTTCCCAATCTTTTCCTTCTTCCTAAAAATGCCGAGAAGTCCCAGTGGTTTAGTCTGCAAGCAGTTGTTCCTGTGTATTAAACATCTTGCAACCCATTTACCTACTTACGAGATGCTTTAAACGTCTCCCAACTTAACCAGTTGTTCAACTGAATCACTTTAGATACCTGGCATTCTACTGAGTAGAATGTGCTGATGATATTTCATAAACTGGGAAATTTTTTTTCACTGCCTTCTCTCAACAACAGTGAAGATCCAAGTTCTCCTGAGGGAAAAATAGGAAGAAACTACCTTAAAATTATCAGAAAAATCAAGCATTCATTTGATTCTCAAGCTAAACCAAAAGGGAAATAGTTGGTATGTTTTGTCATAGAAAGTATAATGAAGTAAAAGACTCCAAAGTATTCCCCTTCCATCTAGCTATGAATTAATAGTAAAAAACACCGTTAAGGGCCTTTTATCCTCATAAATATTTTAAATTTCGTGACCAGCTGTGCTTGCTATTTCTCTTTTAATTGAGATGTGAGAATCCAATCACTGGAGGGGGTTAGCAGTTCTGACAATCTCAAGGGATTTTCCTGCTATCTCTGCTACCCCAAAGAAGCTGACTTTCGATAGTTTGATTATTGGAAGGAGGGAGAAGTTGATTTCAAATTAATGCATATTTTCAGATGTTTGTGTAAATGTGGATAATATTATTTTTAAAAGAATCTTATTTTTAGGAGATAAAATGATTTATATTTCAAAACCCATGATCCAGAAATGTGTGGGTGTCATAGTCATGTATCTCAGACCTTGAATCTGTTCTCTCTCTCTTTGAATATGAATTTGTACCGCGCTCTCTTCAGTAACTTAGATGTTGAGGCACTTCAGTCTTGCCTCAGTGCTCCCATAATCCTCTGCACATATCTCTGCAATCATATTTACCACACTGTCAGTTTCAGTTCCCATCTTCGCCACCAAAAGGCAACTCCTGTAGAGGAGGGAATATTGTTATTTATCTCAATATCTCCAGTGCCTAGCAGAGTGTGGAACCAAAAAGTCAAAGCATATTGGATAAGAAAGGAAGGAAGAGGGTGTGGGGACAGAGAGAAGAGAGGAATGAAAGTAAGGAAATATGGAAGAGAGGAACGTGACAATCAACAAGTGGAAAAGTATTTTAATAATGTGGTAGGAGGTGGTTAGAAACTCTCCATTGTAACATCTACTTGGCAAAAACATCATGTTTGTTAAAAGCTAAATGTGGAAGATTTGTCAAAGAGAAAGAAACACTCAGGGGTAGAAAATGACTTCAAATATGCAACAGGATGGGGCTAACTTTAGTAAACTCTTTAAAAGCACAGGGACCCAAAATAACTATTTACTATGAAGTCTCAAAAATACCACAAAAATAACAATATGAACTTGGGCTATAACAACTTGACCTCAACATTTATACTTCATGTGGCTGTTTAAGACAAATAGTCACAAGTTTTTTGATTTGACCAAGAGGTGGGATCTACTTCCTCTCGCCTTGGATCTCAGTGGGGCTGTTTCTCATTACTGACTGCTAGAATGCAGAAGGAGTGACTTCGAGTGACTTTCTAAGCAAGGCCGAAAATGGCTATGCAGCTTCCATCTTGTTTACTGGAACACTCGCAGTCCTGAGCCTCCATGTTGGTGGTCGGACTACTCTGAGACCAATGTACGGAAAGGCTGTGTGGAAGTGCTCAGTGGACATCCCAGCTGACTTCCCAGCAAACAGCTTCCATCAACTGTCTTCCCTGTGAATGAGCTATCTGGGACAATCTGCCTCATTGAGCCTTCATATAAATGCAGCCCAGCCATTAATTGACTGTAACTGCTTGGACGCCCAGGAAGAAATGGCCAGCTGAGCTCTTCCTGAATTTTTGACCAGAAAATTGTGAACAAAATAAAATAGTTGTTTTATTTACTAATGTTTTAGAGTAACTTGTTACACAGCAAAATTAGCCAAAATCCTTCTGTTTATGGAACCTCTAATCAAGACCTACTTAAAGCAGTTGGGAGGTCAGGTCCAGCCTGTTTAATAACATTTTTCTGATACAAAAAGCAAGTTTAAAAAAACTTTCCCTTGGGCTTCCCTGGTGGCGCAGTGGTTGGGAGTCCACCTATGGATGCAGGGGACACGGGTTCGTGCCCCGGTCCAGGAGGATCCTGCATCCCGCATGCCGTGGAGCGGCTGGGCCCGTGAGCCATGGCCGCTGAGCCTGCGCGTCGCAACGCAAGAGGCCACAACAGTGAGAGACCCGCGTACTGCAAAAAAAAAAAAAAAAAAAAAAATGTAAAAGAACTTTCTCTTAAATTTTTTGAAGAAATTGAATCTAAATTGTTTTAATTAGTGAAGGAAAATAGCTGAATACAGGAGAATATTAGTCACATACACATCATTTTAAAAAACTTGAAATAGTTGAGTATTTGGCAGAGTTTATTGATTTAGAAAGCAAACTTGGATAAACTTTTGGTTAGCCCCACTAAAGTACACATCTCATCTTTAAACATTTGTAAGCCTTGTACTAACAGTTATAGCTGAGGTATGTGTGATGGATACATAAGGGGGAAAAGACAGGAAAAACCCACTGAACAAAAAACTAGGTAATATTTTAGACAAAACTGAATAAAAATGCTATTTCTTCTGTAAGCAGAGAGTATATAAGTAACACAAAACAGGGATTCCTGAAGATATTCATTAAGGCATAATTTAGGGTTAAATACATATATATATATATATATATATATATATTTTTTTTTTTTTTTTTTTTTTTGCGGTACACGGACCTCTCGCTGTTGTGGCCTCTCGCGGTGCGACACGCAGGCTCAGTGGCCATGGCTCACGGGCTTAGTTGCTCCGCAGCATGCGGGATCCTCCTGGACCAGGGCACGAACCGTGTCCCCTGCATTGGCAGGCGGACTCTCAACCACTGCACCACCAGGGTTAAATATTTTAAAAGAGGTCACATATGGTTGGAAAGAAAGAAAAAGTTAAGTTTCAAAAGGGGAACCTAATGAACCCCACAAAGTCTTCAAATTGTCTTAAGAATAGCTGAGGTTTTTCCTTTTTTATTATATAGCAGTTTCATGTGAAGTTTGTGGTAATTACTAGATACTGAAAAGAACCTCCTGTTGGCAATCCTGGATCTTAAATGTCTTTTGAAGTAGCTCACAATATGGCAAATTCTAGAAATGAATGTAGCGTGGATCTTTCCTCCTGGCAAGAAAATTCATTCTGAGAATGAAAGTTAAGGGCATTTAGCCTATGTGAATTGGCAGAAAGTTAATGTTCTCTGAGGAAATTTTAGTATATTGGCAGTAATTATAATTGTCATAGCTCAGATTGTATTCATACCATGTGGTAAGAAATGACATTGCAAAGATGTTTGAAGCACTCCCAGGTTTTCAACTTACTTCAGTCTTTCTTGCTATCTGTTTCTCACATTTCTTTGGGCCTTCCTCTAACCTCTTTTCAGTTTTGTTCCTGATTTTTTGAAAATATTTTATTTTTATTGAGAAATATTTGCAAAAAATTAAATGTAAATAGTGATAAATATGACGTTCACTTGATCCCCTTGTCCTAGTCCATAGGGACAACTGCTTTCAACTTATTTAGCTTGTTTTCTAGATATTTATCTTCATAATTTAAAAATATATGCATATACTTCTTCATCAACAAAAATGTTCTATTATGGTATTTGAGGATTTAACTCAAAATTCCTCTTCTCCTGTCTTACCCTTCACATCATCTCAGCATATTTCAATTTTTAATTAAAAGAATATCCAATGTTTTCACTATTGTGACTACATAAATATTGTTCATGCTGAACCAAGTAGAATGCTATGATGCTTTTGATTTCTTACACAATTTATTTCCGCTGTAGTTACTAAAGCCCTAAAACTTTGCTTATTTGTTGTCTTTCATTTCTTTGAAGATCTAAGTCTCCTACACTCTCCCATAACTCTTTAAAATGCCTCTCAGTACAATTTTCTTGACAGTCAAACATGTCAGATGAGTTATTAGTTTCAGATATTTTTCCTAGAAACAGCTTTCATGCTTTGACCTGAGCAGTTTGCTCTCTAAGACAGATAAACATGTTTTTGTTTTTGTTTTTGTTTTTTCCTGGAATTGTTGTTTACTTTCATCTTGGAAATTGCCTTTGCTTCTACTCTTTGCTGATTTTTCCCCCACCCCTACCCCCCAAATCTCTTGTATATTAGTTTAGATTCAGCTATAAGTTTAAAAAAAAAAAGCTAACAAAAACTAAAATTTAAAAAAAACTCCTCAAAATTTTCTTAGATAATAGAAATTTATTTCTTTTCATGTAAAAAGAATCTAGTAGTAGATAGTCTGGGCTGGTGTCATGGCTTCACAAGTATCAAGTACCCAGGGTTCTATTTTGCCCCTCTACTATATTTACCAGGCTGCCTCATGGTCCAGAAGAGTTGCTCAGTCTCCAGCCATCATGTCTTTATTACAACCAGTATCAAGAAGGAAGGGTGAAAAAGGTACATTTTCTCCTTTAAAAAAATTTTTCCTATATTTTCTTGGCCCAAACATAGTTCCTTAGCTATATTAACTTGCAAGGAAATAATTCTTTTGGGAAATAAATTCTTTTATCTGAGCTGCAATATTCCTATCTAAATTTTGGAATTCTATTATCAAGTACCAAGTGTATAATGGATTTTGGATTTTACCAAATGGATTTTACCACATCTGCCATAATCTGCCTCATTGTGTGTGTGGCGGGGAACCAGGAATGGGCTGGGGAAGAAGTCACACTCTGAGGCAGCTTGGATGACATCCTTGACCAACCCCAGAGGAAGCTCAGAAGCTAAAATAGCTCATCAGAGATGTCCCTTTGGGGTCAGAATAGTTGGACCCTTACATCCCTGCCTCTGTCAATCATTAGAAGAGAGTTACTCTAGGAAGCATATAATCTTGGGTGAAGCAGCTCTTTTGAGCTAAAGCAATCTCTGAAGAGGCTGACAACTGTCTTTCACAGCCCTACCTGCCTACTTTTTTATCCTATCAGGATAGAAAGGGCTTCTCTGAATGGGAATCTGGAGGACTCAGCCTTACTGTTATCACCAACCATGTGAGACTAGTTTCTTCAAAATATTTTAAAAAGTCTCCTTAGCTAAGGTATAAACAGATGAGAATGTTTAAGTAAATGCAAAGTAATACTACTGAGGCCTATCGCTGAGTATCCTTAAGCTTTCTGAGTATTGCAAAAAACGTAAGACATGATCTTAATTGCTATCTTGTAAGTGAGTATATTCAAGAATCCACACTTCCAACATCCTTATTTAGAACCTACACCCTGTTCTGAAAATTGGAGCTTCCTCTATGGGAACCAGGACACAGATTTAATTCTAATTTTGGTATCTTCCTAACAAAAGGCCCATCCATGTTCCCATCCTAGGCAAATCCTTTCTTGATCTGCTGCTTATTCAGTGCCCCTGTGACTCCTTTGTATCCCTGCATATACACAGCCATGCACGATGGTTTATATGAAGTGTCTCTGCCATGTGCTCTCAAGAAGTCTGCCCATATATCCAAGCCCTCACATCATCTGAAAACATTTCCATGGCCATAATCCCAGTGTCATTATCCTCTTGTCCAGGTTTCACTAACTCTGTGTCTCCTTTCTATTTGTCACACTTTTTTATGTGTTGCTGCCCAGATTCTCCTATGATTTCTATTTCCTTAAAAATTATAGAAAATATCAATTGATTGAAGACAATTTAAAATATTTATAATTCCCAACTCTCTCACTTTCTAAGTTGGTCGGGTCCTAAGGAAGATACCCTTGAATGTTCGGTGGATTGGTAGCTGATGGTATAAATAAAGATGGTGAATGAAGAATAAAAATGAGAAATTATACTCCAATAAAGATCTATTAAAAATTTTTTTAAATGTGCCTTTTCTGGCCACTTCCTTGTATATATATATATATATATATATATATATATATATATATATATATATATATATATATATATAATTTTTCCTCCAGAAGAATCATTCTAATGGATTTTTCCAGTTTTGCAACTATAAGGGTCTTAGGCACCCATAGTCCTAGGGGAATGATATTACAGGATGTTTGTGAACTTGAGAAAGGATGTTCCTCTGAATAACAGCCCTGGATATGCAGCTGTGGTTGCTAGGGAAGAGGTAAATAAACATGCATAGGGACCCTTTCTTTCAAAGTCCAAGCACTGCTCTGAGGGAGAGATATGGTCTTACTAATGTTTTATGGCTGGAAAGGAAATCAAGGCCCTGGAAAAAAATTCAGGAGTGGAGGAGAAGTCTGGATTGGTAACCCAGTTTCAATACCTAGACTTAAGTGGTGATGGTAAGGGCTGTGTTCAGTTTGATGTTCTAGTGGTTGAATTGTCATCTTGGGACCCAGATCATGGGCGCTACTATGACCTGTTCAAAACTGGGAGGAGTTAGGGACTCACTGAAGCATAGGACTTTGCAGGACCAGTGTTAATTGCATCATTATAGAGGCAGAAGCAATATAGGGAGAAAGCTGGACTCCACTGGCAATCTAATCTGACTTTTACATTTTCTATGCTTAGTGTTTGAAAGTAGAATGGACTCTTTTGCAATCATTAAAGAAAAAGTATTCTTAAATAATTTAGGGAAAGAATGTAGCCTCAAAAAGATTCTTAGCTTCCTGTTTGTTTGACTATGTGGAGACTGGATTAATTAATTGAAAAATAAAATTAAGGTGACTATTATGGACTGAATGTTTGTGTGTCCCCAACATTCATATGTTGTGGCCCTGACTTCCAGTGTGACTATATTTGGAGATGGAGCTTTTTGGAGGTAATGAAGGTTAAATGAGGTCATGATGGTTGGGTCCTCATCTAATAGGATCAGTGTACTTATAAGAAGAGACACCAGAGGGACCTCTTTCTCTCTGTCCACCATGTGAGAACATAGGGAGAAAGTGGCCATCTGCAAGTCAGAAAGGAGCTCTCACCAAGAAGCAAATTGACTAGAATCTTGATCTTGGCCTTCTAATCTTCAGAATTGTGAGAAAATAAATTTCTGTTACTTAAGCCACCTAGTCAATGATATTTTGTTATGGCAGCTGAGCTGACTAGTACCGTGACACATTTGTACTCCAAGCTGATGAAATAGGTCGTAACAGTCTCATCAAAATAATGAGAAGAACTTTTTTTTCCCCTTGGTAAGAGGTATAGGGTCAAGTTTAATGAGAACAAATACAATACAATATAATATACAATACAATATACAATAACACAAGCATAAAACCAGGAATATTTATATTGTTCACACTCACATGGAAGCCAAACAGAAATAAGAATTTAAAGAAAAATTCTGAGTGCTGGTGACCTTGTTACTCAAGGTCAGCTTAATATTGGGTACAGTTGGCCATCTGTTACCTTAAGCTAACGATTATGACATTTTAAAAGGCCAACCAGAAAAAAGTAGATTTTCCTTGTGGTCTGAATATTGCCCGTACAAAGTTCTGGAGTTATTTTTAAGAACCCACATGTCTCTGAGATAACATTCATGCACGACAATTTTTGTAAATGTCTTCTTTTTCCTTATTCTTAAAGGAATGGAAAGTGGAATGAAAATCTATTGAAGTCAATGGTTTGTAATTAAATTCTGGGTTGATTAAATAACTAAAGCGCATTACCTATGAGCATTTAAGATGATATAATACTTCTGCTGTGGGAAGTCACAAATAAAATTCCATTATATTACAATGTTTCTTTTTTCTTTATAAACTAAGGTGGACTCTGTCTTTATTTGCTAGTTGAAAAAGGCACTGTTGGTGATGAGGTAGCTATACAGAGTGACGAGACAAATGACCCTACCAGGATCAATGCAGTGGTCCACTGATGCCTGACCAATATTACTTTCTACATGACAGACTGAAAGAATAGAAACGTCATGAAAAGATTTACTGAGCTTAGAACACAGGCAATTTATTATTAATTTTCAGTTATCATTGAAAGAAGACCATTTTGATTCATGCTTGATTTCTTGGTCATTTGGAAATTTTAAGCGTTGGAATGTATCTTTTGAGGAAGAGTTTAAAAATTAGGATTTTTTAAGAAAAAGAAAGCATTACTTTATTCCTCTGGATAAGTGGTAACCTGCTCAGTTCTCTCTCCTGTGGCAAGATCAAGGTCTTGAGTCAGCTAGGTATGGGTTTGATTCTGGTCTCACCATAGCTGTATGGCCTCGAGTATGCATTTTTTTCTTATCTGAAAAGTATGGTAGGATGATAGTGAAGATTAAGTGAGCATATACATGGAAAAGTTTAATACAGGCCCTGGCCCACAGCAGCTGTTCACTAAATCATAGCTACTGCTGTTGTGAAGATCCTGCTGATGCTGCTGATGGGGATAGGTATGCTAGGCAAGAGCAGAAAGAGCATTCGTCCTGTATTTGTCATATTCACTCAACATTGTTTCTGCAAATATTCGTGAAGCCATGGGTCTGACTCTGAGTTAGACACCTGGTGTAAAAATTATAAACAAAATAGATATGACTCCTGCGTTCATTGTGCTTGTGGAGGAGTCATGAGGCAAATAATAAACTGAAAATCATAAACATAAATATAGAAATGCAAATAAGTATAAGCTTTATAAAGAAAAATTCACAGTACTATGGGAGAATATAAAAGGGGAATGAAGACAGAGGGGTGTGAAGAAGGGCCTCTTTGAAGAAACATTGCTGAGACCTGAAGAAATAGAATGTGATAACAGGCAAATAGTTTAGTGAAGTGCACTCCAGGCAGAGGGAAGAAATGTGTGCACCTGAAGAACTGCAGGAAGACTACTGGGGCTGAAATTAGTTGAGGGTTGGGGAGAAGTGGTACTATACAAAGAGGGAGAAGTAGACAGGGTCTAGACTGGACTTATTAAAGACTAAAGTCATTTTGAATAGAAGAGTGACATGATCTATTTTGCATGTTTTAAAAAGCACTTGGATAGCTTTGTGAATAATGAGAAGAAAGATACAGGAGCAGAAAAGAATGATGACCAGTTAAAAGCTACGGTAGTATTCCAGGGAGAGTATAATAACAGCTTAAGGAAGCATCATGGCAGTGGAGAAAGAGATGAACGAATATTTTATATATAAATTGCCTAGCATATTATTATATTATTACAATCATAATTATTGTAAATATGAAATGCAGCTGAAGGTGTATCTATACATCTTCATATATGTGTATATATTCAGCTGCATTTCATATTTACAGTGATTATGATGATAATAATAATATAATATGCCAAGCAATTTATTAAGCCCTTTCAAAATGCATTATACCATTTAATGCTTAGAACCTCTTTAAAAAGCAGATACTACTTTCTTAATCCTTTTTTAAAATAAAAGTCAGAAAAGTTAAAATAACTTGCTCAAGGTCAAACAGGTAGAAAGTAGTATTGCTGGGATCTGACTTTATATCTGTCTTGATTCTAAAACCCATATCCTTAAGCATTATTCTATTCTGTGCTTACCATCTGATCTAGATAATATGTCTACATGCTATCCCTCTGCACTGGTACCAGGGATTCCTTTAAACTTCCAAACCCTCAGACTTTGGAGTGACCATGGGGACAGAGCTGTGCCAGGAGTATCTCTGTATGAGGCAGCTGCAGTCAACTTTAAATCTACCCCAATATCAGTATCACTAGCAGCTCTAGGAGCTCTCCTCCAGAGGGCTCTACTGTTTCAGAAAAGTGGTCTTTAGAGAAAGTAAGAGGAATTATTGAAGCTTTACCTGCGCACATTAGGAAAAGTGGAATGGTAATTGCTATATATTGTATGGTGCTACAGATAATCAAGCAGAGGAATTAGAATAACTGTTTTGAAAGGACTGTGGAAGATCACCAAACCAGAAGTGTTTTAATCAGAGGAGCAGGGTCTCAAATTTGAATGACATCATGTGGAGAATAAAGATTCAGGTAGATAACTAAGAGGATATGCTTTGGTGGGGGGAAAGGAGAGGAGAATAAACTGATGAATAAAGTATAAAGACCTTGACATAGCTGCAGAGAAGAAACATGGAAAAACATGTCAGATGTTAGAGAGTGGAAAGTACAACAGTAATTGATACCACTACTGAAAGGTTACTATATGCTGTATGCAATTGTGTCATCTTGTTTAATTCACTCTCACAATAACATTTATTTACCAAGGATCAAAGATAACAAGAAAATCGCCTTGCATTACCCAGTTAATAAGTGGTAGAGTCAGGAATTATGTCTGTCTACCTTCAATGTTGAACTCAAATACTATATTCTCCTGACACAAAGAGGAGGAGAGGGGAGTGGATTTTGAATGAATCCTCTCTGTGATTCTTCTCTCTAATCCTAAAGGGGAGGGAAGCGCATAAAAGAGAGAACAGAAGAAAAGAGGAAAATACGATACCTGAATAGGCTTTAGAATGACCTCTCTTTAGAAGACAGCCACTCTGGCTGAGAGATTAAAGTGAAGGCTGCAAAGCTTGACAAACTGTACAGGCAAATCCTAAAAGGCTGTATCTCTAGTGACAGAATGAGGTTTTTCAGGAGTTACTGCAGATAACAGACAAACAATAGTACATTTGAATCACATGGGGAATAATAAGAGTGATGAGATTTCTGTTCTGACTGTCTCCTTCTTTAGTTTGACACTTGTGTGGGGTTGGGAGGGGATTTACATTAGAGCTTAGAAATATTAAAATGTGTGAGATGCCAGCAGTCAGAATTTAACTGGTTGACATTTGGTCAAGGGAGCCTATTTCTAGTAAAAGAATACATTAACAGAAAGATAAGAAACTTCTAGATCAAAGGCCAATGCTGTTTGTTTGTTTGTTTTTATTCTTTATTGGAGTATAATTGCTTTACAATGGTGTGTTCGTTTCTGCTTTATAACAAAGTGAATCCGTTATACATATACATATACATATGTTCCCATATCTCTTCCCTCTTGTGTCTCCCTCCCTCCCACCCTCCCTATCCCACCCCTCCAGGCTGTCACAAAGCAACCAGCTGATCTCCCTGTGCTATGCAGCTGCTTCCCACTAGCTATCTATTTTACGTTTGGTAGTGTATATATGTCCATGCCTCTCTCGCGCTTTGTCACAGCTTACCCTTCCCCCTCCCCATATCCTTAAGTCCATTCCCTAGTAGGTCTGTGTCTTTATTCCTGTCTTACCCCTAGGTTCTTCATGACATTTTTTTCCCTTAAATTCCATATATATGTGTTAGCATACGGTATTTGTCTCTCTTTCTGACTTACTTCACTCTGTATGACAGACTCTAGGTCTATCCACCTCATTACAAATAGCTCAATTTCGTTTTGTTTTATGGCTGAGTAATATTCCATTGTATATATGTGCCACATCTTCTTTATCCATTCATCCGATGATGGACACTTAGGTTGTTTCCATCTCCTGGCTGTTGTAAATAGAGCTGCAATGAACATTTTGGTACATGACTCTTTTTCTCAGGGTATATGCCCAGTAGTGGGATTGCTGGGTCATATGGTAGTTCTATTTCTAGTTTTTTAAGGAACCTCCATACTGTTCTCCATAGTGGCTGTACCAATTCACATTCCCCCCAGCAGTGCAAGAGGGTTCCCTTTTCTCCACACCCTCTTCAGCATTTATTGTTTCTATTGATGATGGCCATTATGACTGGTGTGAGATGATATCTCATTGTAGTTTTGATTTGCATTTCTCTAATGATTAGTGATGTTGAGCATTCTTTCATGTGTTTGTTGGCAGTCTGTATATCTTCTTTGGAGAAATGTCTATTTAGTTCTTCTGCCCATTTTTGGATTGGGTTGTTTGTTTTTTTGTTATTCAGCTGTATGAGCTGGTTATAAATTTTGGAGATTAATCCTTTGTCAGTTGCTTCATTTGCAAATATTTTCTCCCATTCTGAGGGTTGTCTTTTGGTCTTCTTTATGGTTTCCTTTGCTGTGCAAAAGCTATGAAGTTTCATTAGGTCCCATTTGTTTATTTTTGTTTTTATTTCCATTTCTCTAGGAGGTGGGTCAAAAAGGATCTTGCTGTGATTTATGTCATAGAGTGTTCTGCCTATGTTTTCCTCTAAGAGTTTGATAGTTTCCGGCCTTACATTTAGGTCTTTAATCCATTTTGAGCTTATTTTTGTGTATGGTGTTAGGGAGTGATCTAATCTCATACTTTTACATGTACCTGTCCAGTTTTCCCAGCACCACTTATTGAAGAGGCTGTCCTTTCTCCACTGTACATGCCTGCCTCCTTTATCACAGATAAGGTGACCATATGTGTATGGGTTTATCTGTGGGCTTTCTATCCTGTTCCATTGATCTATATTTCTGTTTTTGTGCCAGTACCATACTGTCTTGATTACTGTAGCTTTGTAGTATAGTCTGAAGTCAGGGAGCCTAATTCCTCCAGCTCCGTTTTTCATTCTCAAGATTGCTTTGGCTATTCGGAGTCTTTTGTGTTTCCATACGAATTGTAAAATTTTTGTTCTAGTTCTGTGAAAAATGCCAGTGGTAGTTTGATAGGGATTGCATTGAATCTATAGATTGCTTTGGGTAGTAGAGTCATTTTCACAATGTTGATTCTTCCAATCCAAGAACATGGTATATCTCTCCATCTATTTGTATCATCTTTAATTTCTTTAATCAGTGTCATAATTTTCTGCATACAGCTCTTTTGTCTCCTTAGGTAGGTTTATTCCTAGATATTTTATTCTTTCTGTTGCAATGGTAAATGAGAGTGTTTTCTTGATTTCACTTTCAGATTTTTAATCATTAGTGTATAGGAATGCAGAGATTTCTGTGCATTAATTTTGTATCCTGCATGCAAATGGAAACCAAAAGAAAGCTGGAGTAGCAATTCTCATATCAGACAAAATAGACTCTAAAATAAAGACTATTAGAAGAGACAAAGAAGGACACTACATAATGATCAAGGGATCATTCCAAGAAGACGATATAACAATTGTAAATATTTATGCACCCAACATAGGAGCACCTCAATACATAAGGCAAATACTAACAGCCATAAAAGGAGAAATCGACAGTAACACATTAATAGTAGGGGACTTTAACACCCAACTTTCATCAATGGCCAATGCTGTTTAAGGAGGAAGACAGTGAGCTCCTGAGGTCTGTGACTTGGCAATTGTCACATGGCTAGTTGCTGGTTATAATGAAAGCTGCCATTCATCATCATCAAGTACTTCCTATACTAGGCACTGCTCTTAGAACTCCCCATGCTTTAATAAGGGATAATTCAATTCTCATAAAACCCCATATAATACTAGGTGCTATAATTATAATAATTCACATTTTTTTTTAACATCTTTATTGGAGTATAATTGCTTTACAATGGTATGTTAGTTTCAGCTTCACAACAAAATGAATCAGTTATATATATACATATATTCCCATATCTCTTCCCGCTTGCGTCTCCCTCCCTCCCACCCTCCCTATCCCACCCCTCCAGGCGGTCACAAAGCACCGAGCTGATCTCCCTGTGCTATGCGGCTGCTTCCCACTAGCTATCTACCTTACGTTTGGTAGTGTATATATGTCCATGCCTCTTTATCGCTTTGTCACCGTTTACACTTCCCCCTCCCCATAGCCTCAAGTCCATTCTCTAGTAAGTCTGTGTCTTTATTCCTGTTTCACCCCTAGGATTTTCATGACATTTTTTTTTTAAATTCCATATATATGTGTTAGCATACGGTATTTGTCTCTCTCTTTCTGACTTACTTCACTCTGTATGAAACGCACCAACATTCGAATTATAGGGGTTCCAGAAGAAGAAGAGAAAAAGAAAGGGACTGAGAAAATATTTGAAGAGATTATAGTTGAAAACTTCCCTAATATGGGAAAAGAAATCGTTAATCAAGTCCAGGAAGCACAGAGAGTCCCATACAGGATAAATCCAAGGAGAAATACGCCAAGACACATATTAATCAAATTGTCAAAAATTAAATACAAAGAAAACATATTAAAAGCAGCAAGGGAAAAACAACAAATAACACACAAGGGAATCCCCATAAGGTTAACAGCTGATCTTTCAGCAGAAACTCTGCAAGCCAGAAGGGAGTGGCAGGACATATTGAAAGTGTTGAAGGAGAAAAACCTGCAACCAAGATTCCTCTACCCAGCAAGGATCTCATTCAGATTTGATGGAGAAATTAAAACCTTTACAGACAAGCAAAAGCTAAGAGAGTTCAGCACCACCAAACCAGCTCTACAACAACTGCTAAAGGAACTTCTCTAGGCAAGAAACACAAAAGAAGGAAAGGACCTACAATAACGAACCCAAAACAATTAAGAAAATGGGAATAGGAACACACATATCGATAATTACCTTAAATGTAAATGGACTAAATGCTCCCACCAAAAGACACAGATTGGCTGAATGGATACAAAAACAAGACCCATATATTTGCTGTCTACAAGAGACCCACTTCAGACCTAGAGACACATACAGACTGAAAGTAAGGGGATGGAATAATTCACATTTTATAGATAAAACAGAAGCAGAGAAAGAAAGTTAAGATATTTGTCTAAAGCTGTACCACTAGTAGGTATTACAGGTGGGATTTGAGCCTAGGAGATTTAACTCTATAGTCTGTACTATGCTGTCTCTCTTTTCTGTAAATCCTGTGTCCTCTTTTCTATTTTTCTGAGTGGCTCTTTGGGTTTTGGGCATATACATCTCACGTGCTCTAACATTCTAGCATTCCTAAAGTCAGTAATGCAGATGAGATCTTTCTTGAGACCCTCCTCACTTTGCCTATATTAAAAATAATAAAATGTCATTTTTAGCAGCACTGAAAATTAATTGACTCCAAAAAAACTTCTTTACTATGAAGCACTCTATAAAAAGTGTTGTTCTTTTATATACGTAAAGATGGAACCCTAGATAGAAACTTAGGAATTGAAGAACTTATTGCAGAGCTTAACACACAAATACACATATTAAATGTTGTTTGAAGAGAGTGGGTGAGAACTGCCATACTTAAATATGTCTAATTTCATAAAGGTTTTTAACTTTTCCTTTTTAAAAAGGTAGGCTTAACTTTCCCTCTCTAAGTGGGTATGCTGGAGGTTGGCTTGGTTGGAAGTGTTTCAGTGGATCAAGACTTTAAAGGGAGTGTCTTCCCTTAAAGCTGTTGCCAGTGATGACATGAGAAGGTGAGGCACAGCCAAAGGTTAAGAGTGAGATTCATGCCACTAAGCCAGAGAAGGAAGGCCACCTGGGCCACCAGCCAAGAGACCAAAAACTAATATGGAAAGCTAAAGTCTAGTGTTAAATGATTAGCAAGAAAGAGCAGTCAAGGTAAGCAGAAATTACCTAGGCCACTCAGGGTTATCACAAATTCTTCTATGTGGCATCTGCTGCTCAGAGTTGCTTGGGAGAGCTAACTCTGTATAAAGGGCAGCGATGGGTCAAGTTGAATGTTTCGGATAACAGAGACATTTTGATAATATATACCAATGGAAGGAGAACACAGAGTAGTATGACAACATACTCTCCTTTAGTCAACTGTGATAGTTTTTCCTTCAAAAATTCACTTTTCTCATTGTACGTTTTATTGATTTCTCTTCTCTCATTACAGTCACTCTCAATAATGTTATCTTAGTTTTCCTCCCCTATAGCACAAAAGGCAGAAATGAAATTTCTGTCTTTCTGCTCTCAGACAGCTCCACAGAACACTGCAGAACCAAGTGGGAGACATGAGCTTTTCTGATTTCAGCCAAAAATATATTAAATCAAGTGAGAGTCAAAAGAGGGTTGTGGCACATATATACAATGGAATATTACTCAGCCATAAAAAGAAACGAAATTGAGTTATTTGTAATGAGGTGGATAGACCAAGAGTCTGTCATACAGAGTGAAGTAAGTCAGAAAGAGAAAGACAAATACCGTATGCTAACACATATACATGGAATTTAAGAAAAAAAATGTCATGAAGAACCTAGGGGTAAGACAGGAATAAAGACACAGAGCTACTAGAGAATGGACTTGAGGATACGGGGAGGGGTAAGGGTAAGCTGTGACAAAGCGAGAGAGAGGCATGGACACATATACACTACCAAACGTAAGGTAGATAGCTAGTGGGAAGCAGCCACATAGCACAGGGATATCAGCTCAGTGCTTTGTGACCGCCTGGAGGGGTGGGATAGCGAGGGTGGGAGGGAGGGAGACGCAAGAGGGAAGAGATATGGGAACATATGTGTGTGTATAACTGATTCACTTTGTTATAAAGCAGAAACTAACACACCATTTTAAAGCAATTATACTCTAATAGATGTAAAAAAAAAAAAAAGTGTTGTCACTGTATTGGTTAAGAGCGACGGTTTTGGTATGAGACAACCTGGGCTCCAAGTACACTCTACTGCTTACTCACTATGTTCTCTACTGCTCAGACTGCATGGCCCTGGGCAAGGTTATCTGCTTTATAAAATATTATAATCATTCCAACTTCATAAAATTGGATAGTTGAGTTAGAGGATGGAAATGAGGTTTAAGCCTAGTAGGTACCTTCTAGATGGTGGCTATTATTTTTATTGATATTGTTGTTATCATTTAATATGGTCAACAATTTCAGGGCTTACATGGTGGGGGAGAAAGCTTATTTAAAGCACCTCAGCTCCCTCCTGGCACACAACTATATTTCAAGCACAGAAAATGACTATCTCACCTTGACAGGGACCGTTTTCTAATTTAAAGCACAGAAAATGACTATCTCACCTTGACAGGGACCGTTTTCTAATTTAAAGTATTTGATGACTTACTGCAGTAAAACTGAGGGAAAAATATTACATAAATGCTCAATTTAGGTTAATAATATTTCATCCTCTTGCTTTGGAATGCAAGGACCGGGACTGGTTCCTCCCCTCTATTAAGGGGCACCTGGTTGATTTGAAATATGCATTCTGGTTTGACAGTGGAAAATATAAGACACATCTATCTCAATGAGCTTAGAGAAATATATTGATAAGCTTCAAGGTTAGAATTGGGCAGTGGGGATAAAAAGAAGAATGCTTTTATAAAGAATATTTAAATCTTAAAATTATTATGAAAATAAAACAAAGGCATTTATTAATATAAATTTGAAACATTTCAAATAGATGATTCAACCAAATTTCCCATTCACTTATTCATTTTTTCATTCAGCAGATATTTATTCAGTGCTCACTATGTCCTAGATGCTTGAAATTTATATTATCTTTATCTCCATGGGATTGGCCTGAACAATAACAACAAAAGGCTAATGAAATAAAATAGAATTTTACAACAGTCTTGGGTTATACTCCTTTCGAGATTTTTTTATTTAGCAAGTTTACTTCTCACTTTGCACCCCAATCCCCATCTCCTTGCCCCATCCAACCTCTGGCTAAGGCAATGGAAGGAGATTGGAGGGCAGGAGTAGAGAGGCCAAGGAATTTCTGTTCCCATCCTGCTTGCCCCTCTTCATGTCCCTTCCTTTTCTCACTTGGCTCCAGTAATACTATTTGCTCCTTCAGGCTTAGCACTGGTAATGCCTTTCACTTTTTGGTAGTATGTGAGTGCTTCTACACCCTGTGATTGTTCCCTTATCTCTGTCCACTCCTTTGTAGATAGCCCTTTTATTACATTTTCTTTAAAATACCATCTGTGTGAGCCTTCTCCTTCCTGCCTGGACTTTGAATGATAAATAACTGCACCTATATGACTGAGTTAAGAACTTGTTTGTTATCAACAATAAACAAAAAAATTACCTAAAACAGTTTTAATATTTCCAAATTGATACCTTTACCCCCGAGTATCATGAAGTGATACTACTTCACTATTGCTGTAATTCAAGTTTATATACACATATCTAGGAATGTATATACAGGTCATTGACCATCAGTGACCTTCAGACAACAATTTGCCTGCTAGCTTTTATTGTCCTGAGATTTTTAATTAACACACACATTGTTTTATGTAGGTAAGCCCTACATTCCCAAATGTGTCTGGACAGGTACATCAAGACTTTTCCACAAGAGACTGAGATATTCCTTCTCTGCTTCACAATTTCTCTTGATTGTAGAGAATAGTGACAAGAAGCTAGAAAGAAAACACTATGTTTTACAGTTTAGCAGGAAATTCAAAAGAAACAGATAGGCAATCTGCTGCTTCTCTCCCATATGGGTGACAACAGTGCATTGGAAGAATAAGTACTAAATAGCTAAATGAAAAGCTCAGACTGTGATTGCTGAAGAGTTTAATTTTAGGGCAAACCGAGATGCTTTCCCAATCTACAAGAGGTAGAAACAGAGAGAAACTCAAAATATCTCACCTGTAATCAGTGGTCCTTAAAAACCTTGTGTGTTTCAGGGGGAACATCAGTAAAGTTATTTAGTGAAAATGCTAAGAAAGATTCTAGTTGAGAATGAAAAAATTTGATTATTTATACATATCCTACTCTGAAAACCAAAGTAAAAATATAATTTTGATTAATTCTTAGTTATATTCATTAAGAGCAGGTTATCAAAGTATTTATTAGAATTAATAAATGATCAACACTCTTTTCCCTCCTTCCTTAAAGAAGATATTTTGGATTCAGGTGAGAAACATCATTCCCCCCTTAACTTTACTCTGACCTTCAATATTGCACTTGATCTGATAAAGCATATTAACTGGAACAGTGAAAACAAAATGAGGCTCTTTAGAATTACATGAGTGACCTTAGGAGGTTCAAAAAAATGCCCAGTATTCTGCTCATGATTATTCTGAGAGAGGGTTTTCCCTCTAAATACATACCAATATATACAACATATAGAAGAGCACAATATAGGCAACCAAGGGCTCAAAGACAGAACAGAAAGAAAAAAAAATACTAGTAAGTTTGTGGATCAGACCTAAGACACAATCTCAGATAAAATTAGAATCAACATCTTATTATTGACTAAATGACTTCACTAGAAGTCTAAAGAAAATTTGCTTCCAATATAAAGGTTAATATAAAATTAAGATTAGGCAATAGAGTTACCCACGTACTATGAATAAAAACAAATCCCTTTTGATGACCACATAGGATGTTTACCCCAATGTATTCCTCAATTCATAGATGGTAATGTTTTATATATTAGGTAAAAGTAATTCTATTTATTTTTCAGTATAGTAATAGTTAGCTAAAAGTTTAAAAGACCCACTAGTAGCTTGTTATATCAGAAGTATGAAATTTATCCTTAGTGGTAGACTCAAATCCTTACTCTTTATCTTAGTTAATACATTGAGCATAGCTCTATCCAGATAGGTATAAAGTCTACCCCATCTTCAAAAAGGTAGAAACACTTCTTATACTCAAATTATAAACCTATTAATCTACTCACCTTCACTGTAAAATTTAATGCCAACTCCCAATACAACCTATGTTTGATTCTAGCAAAAACAAATGAGTTGGTTTTATATATTATCCCATTAAAAAAAACAAACACTAGAACATGAGGCCTGGTAGGGTTAAGAAATTTTCTCAATGTCTTAACAGATTTCAAGATTTAATTTTCATTGTAATATTCCATGGGGACTAATTTCTTAGACTATAAGCTTCATACAGGCAGAAATGTATTTGGTTTAGTGGTATATGCACAATACCTACAACTGTGCCTGTAGTGTAGAAAGCAGTTGTTAATTGTTCATGTTAAAGTCACAGCTACCATGGAATAACCTCTGTTTCATTTTCACCAAGAAAATAGTATAGGATAACAAAATTTTTTTGCAGTATTTAACAACTTTTTCCAGTTCTTTGATTTCACAGAATAATAGAATTTTATACCTTGGGGAAAACTTCAGGGTTATGTGCTCAGTTCCTTCATAACTGAATGTCTGTTCCCAGAGCACACTAATTTTATTGTAAATCTCAAGTTAATCACTTTTCAAAAATTAATATTATTACCAGAATGGGAATGGTTGAAAATAGCTTTCTGATGGATGAGATATCAATTCTAAACAGTTTGAAGTGGGGCTGTGTCCTAGTTTCCTTTCTCATTTCCTAAATATTTTGGTGTAGCTAATGGTTTTAGAGTTATGTGTCATCCAGCTAGCAGGAGTAAAATCAAGAAAACTACCTCCATCAATGTCAATGACATGAACTAGATATCTTTGACTAGTTATTGCTTCAGACCAGCTCAGCATTAATTTCATAACCACCAAGCAAGCAATTGAAAGTCAATTGGTCAGAGTTTCATGAAACACAGTCAACTTTTCATGTACAAATTTCTCAATTTCTACTGTCTGCCTAGCACCTAAACTATATGTTTAAGGTTTTCATTAAATAACCTCATTTTTAATTTCAAATATAAACTTGATATTACTATTTATTTGGAAATTTTATCATAGGACATAAGTATAAAGTAATTGTAAAATTAAATATTATATAAATAAAACACATTAAATTTTACCTATGTTCTTCTCTGGGCACTCTGGGTAGGAATTCAAAGTAAACTGCTAACTATCTGGATGATGTACAATAAGTTTCTCAAGAGACCTTTTCATCAGTTATATCACTGATCAAATGTGGATAATAATAATTCCTATCTCAGAGGACTTTAGTGAAAATTAAATGAAATAAAAGTGTCAAGTCTCTTCAAACTGATTTAAAGATGTTATGTTTTCCTAATCAGATTCTCTACAGATTTTTTTCTTTTGAGAAAATTTATAACCTGATTTTAAGTTTTATATGAAGTACAGGCAATTTATATGGAAAATAGCCAAGGCAATTTTGAAGAAGCAGAACAAAGTTGAAAGCATTTCACTGACTATTAGAAAGCTATATTAATCAAGATATTGGTAGATAGGATCAATGATAGACAAACTGATCAATGAGACGAAATACAGTGCCAGAATCAGATGTATTCAGTGCCACATATATTCAGTCACCTGAAATACAAAGACGATGGCAGTACAGTGCAGTTCTTATTCAATAGTGCTGCATCAATTGGATATCTATGTGGAAAAAATATGTATCTTGACCCCTATTTCACACTATACAAAAAAAAAAAGTCAATTCCAAATGAATTGAAGATGTAAATGTGAAAGAGAAAAAGCTTACAAGAGACCATCTTCATGACTTAGGCATAAACAAAGATTTCTTAGGCAGAAAACAATCACAAGCCATTTTTTTTTAAAATTATAATGGAATTTTATTAAGAATTTATGTTCATCAAGGCAATAATAATAGTGTCTAAAAGCAACTCATGGGCAGAAAAAAATATTTATAATATATTTATCTGACAACTTATACCCATGATATATTTTAAAAAACTCGTACAAATCAATAATCTCTTGCAAATTACACAACACATAAAAAACTGTACAAAAAGAGTTGAACCCTTCTCACAGGAGAATGTCCAAATGCCTAATAAACATAAAAAGATGTTGAACTTCATGAGCCACAAAGGAAATGAAAATTAAAACACCCACAATGGGGCTTCCCTGGTGGCGCAGTGGTTGAGAGTCCGCCTGCTGATGCAGGGGACACGGGTTCGTGCCCCTGTCCGGGAAGATCCCACGTGCCGTGCAGTGGTTAGGCCTGTGAGCCATGGCTGCTGAGCCTGTGCGTCCAGAGCCTGTGCTCCACAACGGGAGAGGCCACAACAGTGAGAGGCCCGCGTACCGCAAAAAAAAAAAACAAAAAAAAACACCCACAATGGAAGATGATATATTTGTAATATAGTTGCATCGCACAAAACTAGTACCCAGAATATAATAAAGTATTTCTGAAAATCAAATCCGTAAGACAGACTACCCAATAGAAAAATGGGCAAAAGACTTGAACAGGCTTTTCACAAAGAAGAAAATCCAGAGAACCAATAAACCAATAAAGGTGTTCAACTTCCTGCATCATCAGCGAAATACAAATTAAAAACCACAATGAAATATTACGACATAATAAAGTCTACCAATAACATGTGCGGGTAAAAATTTAGAACAATATCTATTATTGTAAACATCCTGTAATAGTTTAAATTAGTGCAACCACTTCTGAAAATATTTAGGCATTATCTATTAAAAGTGAAAAGATGTTAGGTATGTACCATAAACCTAACCACATCTACAAAGGACACATATGAATTCTCATAGCAGTATTGTTTAGGATGGCTAACAGTTGGCAACAAGCCAAAAGTCTTTTAACAGTAGAATGGATAAATAATTTTTGGTATATTTTTGCAAAGGGGTCCCATAAAGCAATGAAAATGAACTATACTACATGCAACATGTAAGAACCTCACAAAGAAGCATGAAATAAAAGAATAGATAAGCACGATTTTCTTCAAAACCAAAAAAGAAAGTAAACTAACATGTTTACAGGTATGTGGTAGGACTATTAAGAAATATAAGGAAATTGTTACAGAACTGTCATCACAAAAGTCAGGTTGGCAATTACTCTTTGGAGGTAGAAATTTAAGATCAGAAGAGACAGCCAGGGTCTTCTGGGAGCTGGCGGCAATGTTCTCTTTCTTAACCTGGACGCTGCTGGATAATGTTCACTCTGTAGTTATTTATTAAGCTTTACACATTTTCCATATATATGCTATGCTATATTTCACAGTTTTTTAAAAGTTGAGAAAAGAAAAGAGAAATAGAGAAAGGGTATTCATTTTGTTGGTATGGGTCATTACAAAGACATAGCTCAATAGTCAATCCAGTTCTTTAGGATGACTAAATTCCTAGAAGCTCAGTCTAGAGTATGTAATATGTTCCTTTGGCTCTTTTGGAATGACTAAAATGAAAAAGTTGAAAAGTAGCAAGTATTGAAAAGGATGTGGAGTAACTGGAATATTCACACACTATAGGTGTAAATGTAAATTGATATAACAACTTTGGAAAACTCTTCAACTGAAGTTGATTATAGACCTACCTATGACTCAGCAATTACTCTCATAGGCATATACACAATAGAAATATGCTTATATATTTATCAAAAGACATATACTAGAATATTCATAGCAACACTGTTCTTTGTAGCCCCAAATTGGAAACTGTACAAATGGACAATGATGTAATGAATGATAATGGAACGGATAAATGAATGGTGATATCCTTACACAATGGAATACTATTCAGCCGTAAAAATAACTAATTCATAGTTCCAAACAATGTTATAGATGAATCTCACAAACAAAACATTGAGCACAAGCAGTACATACAGATGTGTTTATTTATATAGTACCTTAACAGGCAAAATTAATCTGAGCTGTTAGAAGTCAGGATACAATTATCCTTGAGTAGGTAGGAATAGAAGAGGTCACAGAGGGGTCTTGTTATAGTCTGTTTCTTGACTAGGTTGCAAGTTAAAAGGATGAGTTCAGTTTTTTAAAAATCATCACTCTAAACATATGACTTACGCACTTTTCCGTATAGATACATTAAACTTCTCTGTGGGTTTACATATGTGAATGGGATTACATATGTGAAGTTCTTATAAGTGTACCTGGTATGTAGAGCTCTAAAAATCCTTAGCTATTATTTTTGTGTTGTTATTGACGTTCTTGCCTACAAAAAACAATAAGCCTAAGTCCTGCGCCTCATATATTAAGAAAGGAAAGTAGTAAATGTTGCAAAGACAAGACAGCATCAAACTGAGGCTATCTCACTAACATAATCAGAAGAATTAGAAAATAATCGAAAATGCATAATTTTCTTCTTAACAGAGTCAATGTATTTTAGCTCTGAATCTGTGGACTACCTATGACACACATCCCTCAATGTGGGAAACACTTCAATTGATCAAACAATTTAGCTACTTTGAAGAGACTGTTGACATCTTACTCACCCTGACAGTCTCATCACAGTCAAGCCAGGTATTCTTTTTTTTCCCCTGAAAATCATTTATGTCTACTTGATCTTAACATAACCCAAATAATGTTGACTTCTGAAATTTTCCATTCAATGGTTACCTGAGTACAGTACTTGATGATATGTAAAGTTCAATTTTAGCTTACCCTACAGCTTAATCCTATGTGGGAAAAAAAGAGTAACACTTTATCTAGAGAATATAAAGCATTCTACATTCTCAGAGAAGATTATTAGTTCTTTTGTCTGTATCCTTGGCATTTAGTCAATAGGGAGTCCTCTTAAATCGACAATAGAAAATAATATCATTATTATATCAAAGAATATGATGAAGATATGGAATAATATGTTTCCATTGCTCCTTAACATTTATGACAATGTGGCTGTACACGCACAGAACAGAGAAGTAGCTAGATTAAAAAGATATCTAATTTTAAGGCTTCCCTGGTGGCACAGTGGTTGAGAGTCCACCTGCCGATGCAGGGGACACGGGTTTGTGCCCAGGTCCAGGAGGATCCTACATGCCGTGGAGCGGCTGGGCCCGTGATCCATGCAACAGTAAAAAAAAAAAAAAAGGATATCTAATTTTAAATGTGATATTAAGATGGAGATTAGCGCTGGTTTAAAACCCCATCCTCTGCAAAAGGATGACTTTCCATTCATTTAGCAACTATTCTCAAACACTGATAGTTGCACAGGAGATGACCTCATCTACTTTGAGTTTAGTTTTATATACAGTCTAAATAGTTTTATATACTTTTTTAAACAATCTTGTAAATAGTTTCCAAACTAAAGGTGATGCATTTTTATGGACTCAAGAGAGTAAAGTTATTGAACAAAAAATCAGTTCTATAGTGGATGAAGTGAAAATCTCTGGTCAATGAGTATTTACCTAATAGCTTTTAATTATTGAGATCAACATAATATTTTCCCCTCTTCTTGGTTTCTACACTCTGGTAAGCCATTTCTCTGCTGTTGGAGGAATCAGAAATTTGATTTGCTTTGACAAGTGTGTGGAGTATCTGTTTTGCACTGCCCTCGCTGCAGTGACATTTTAGTCCGTCTGTATTAAGATGGCAGCTGGAAGAACTAAAGTAGGTAAGAGGAAGAACCAAATTAATGAGAGAAATTCATTTGAGGCTGCTGGGATGTTCTAGCTACTGGAACTAAGAGGATTGGTATAGCCATTAAGAGGGGAAACCATGTCTCATGAAAGGGGGGACAGTGAGTTGTTTGGGCTGCAAGATTATGTGATTTCTCCTGTTTGTTGATTTGTGTTTGCCACAGAATCCACCACGTCTTAATTTTCTTCACTTCTGGATCCCTTGGGTCTCTGGCTCTATCTTCTCCATTTTCTTTCTATTAGTGTACACTGCTGGCTAGCACTGTTAATCACTTTCTCTGTGCATGGCACTATATTAAGCAATTTTCATAAATAACCTCATTTGATCCTCAGGACAGCCCTATATGACTTATATCATTTTATATCTTTTACTGATTGAGGGAACTGAGGCCCAGAGAGGATAAATAAATTTTTCAAAGGCCACACAGCCAGTATGTGTTGGAGCCAGATCAGCAACCTGGAGCCTTTGCCTCTAAACACTAAATGCTACTGCCTAGACAATGACCTCCAGCTTTCCATCTTTGAACACCTATCAGAGTTTTCTCCACCAGTAGTAGAAACTGTTGTCATATGTTTCCACATTCTATGAAGGATCCAGTAAGCTGATCCCATGGCTGACAACAGATCTAAAACCTATTTACCAGTGGAAATATCAAATTGTTCTGTGAGAACTGAAAGAGAATAAAATATACCTTTGTGCTATTTTTTTGGTATTTGGTAGGAGCTCTTCAGATGGAGAAAGGGGGCCAATTACTGGAGATTGAGGGTTGGGAAGGGGAAGAAGACAAACAAAGGAAAATAGAGTAAACAATAACCAAGATTTTGCATTTTCCTTTCTACTTAATTGGCAGCTCCTATAATTCAAAGTCTATTACAAACTAACTCCTAGTCACACAGACCCCAGGTGTATATGACAGGTGTCGGGTGAGAAAAAGAATCATTTTCACCACCCCAGAAATCTCAGTAAAACTACTGAGGGTAATTCCAACTTTCCACCTCTGGAAAATCCTTTAGAACTCCTTGATTATATCCCTATTATCTTTCATTAAATCAATTTCTTCCCCCCCCCCAAAAAAAGAGCTGCTCGATAAATAAAGGAAGATAAGGAAGGGGTGTGGTATATGCTGTCCCAGTACTGATCACAGCAGACAGTGGGGTCAGGTCTTAGTGAGAAGGAAAACTCAGGTGATGCCCTAGGGGTGTCCCCCCAAGTTGAAAAGTGTATAGGACATCTCTTGTCCCCTGCTTCATATTCATTGGGCTCACTTTTTTTTCTGAGCACTGCTGCAGCAATGAGTTTTCACAGGTGTAACCTGATAGCACGATATATCTGTCATTTGTGGCTTGGGGATTCTTGCATGCAGCATCATGAGATGGATGTGAGCACTTAACTTTCTTCGAGGCACGTTTTGACTGATGGTAGAGGGAATCTGATCCTTTCTCTCGCAAAAGAAGACTTTCTGAGGTGTATCCTCTATAACACATCAGAAGGTCTTGGCTGGATAGAGCTTCACTTGTCCATCACAGAAATCAATGTGGCATATTACCAGGGGATTGGCTCCCCCTCCTTTTCTGTTTCACTCTCTCTAGTCCTTCCTTTTCTCTCATCTCGCTTCCCTCAACCATCTGCATGAAAGCCCTTGTCTCAGTTTCTGCTTTCAAGAGCACCTCAGGCTCACACAAAAGCATAAACAGAAAAACTGAAAAGTTGGAAAAAGAGTGTGAATAAGATGATAAAGGTATAGATTATTTACCTTACCTTAAAATTTATCCAAAATAGAATTTGGGACAATTTATGATAATGGAATGGGGTAGTAAACCAAAAAGCATTATTAGTACAATCAAAAAGGCAAAACTGCATTGTAAATGAGAATAAATTTACGTCAAGTTTCTAAGTTTGGATAAAATTGCAGCAATTGAATGAAATATTTATATTGAGGTTTCCTAGCAGCCAGGGCAAAAATGGAAATGTAGTTCTTAGTGTTTAGTGGTTGGGAGCAAACCAATTGGACAGTAGATGTAAATGTGTTCCACATACTGGACTCCAGGAGAAATTGTATCAACTTTTTTTTTAACATCTTTATTGGAGTATAATTGCTTTACAATGGTGTGTTAGTTTCTGCTTTATAACAAAGTGAGTCAGTTATACATATACATATGTCCCCATATCTCTTCCCTCTTGCATCTCCTTCCCTCCCACCCTCCCTATCCCACCCCTCTAGGTGGTCACAAAGCACCGAGCTGATCTCCCTGTGCTATGTGGCTGCTTCCCACCAGCTATCTACCTTACATTTGGTAGTGTATATATGTCCATGCCTCTCTCTCGCTTTGTCACAGCTTACCCTTCCCCCTCCTCGTGTCCTCAAGTCCATTCTCTAGTAGGTCTGCATCTTTATTCCCGTCTTGCCCCTATGTTCTTCTGACCATTTTTTTTCTTTTCTTTTCTTTTTTTTTGGATTCCATATATATGTGTTATCATACGGTATTTGTTTTTCTCTTTCTGACTTACTTCACTCTGTATGACAGTCTCTAGGTCCATCCACTTCACTACAAAACATTTTTTTTAATAGATGAGACATTGCAAATGTAATGAACGGGGTTCTTAATAACAGTTATAATGAAAATTACAGAGGAATTCCATGAGGCTGCTTCATATATTAGTTTTTCATCAATGCCAAAGATATAATATCTAAAATGCTAGAAATGTCTTAAAATAGCAGTTTGGGGTTGTTAAAAATGCACAAAAATCTGCTCAAATGCCAACTTATTGGAGCATGAAAGAAATAACTGTTACCTGAAAAATAATTCAGAGATCAGCACTTACCTAAACTGTATAGTAGAATCAAAATAATGGCAAATTTTGGGCAAAACTGCATCCTAATGAACTTTGAGCAAGATAAGACGCCTAAGCACTCTCAAATAACTAAATTAACACGTTAAACAACATTTCCTAATCATGCAAATATGACCAATTTATTGAATATGTCACCACTTCCTCCTGTACTTCTGGCAGGTATTCCTATTGATTATGGCATTCTTTCCCCTTGGTCTTGGAGGCAGCCTCCGAACTTCCTAACACAACACTCCAGACACTGAAAAGAATTAGAAACTACAGATGAGTTGAATGCTATTGATTATTATGTGTATGTGTTAACCATCTGGATGAGAAAACATGCATGTCAAAAGTGATTTTGGACTGAGAATAATAAATATTTAGCTCTTCTCACTCATGGTAAATGGACCACAGATTTCACAACTTCTTCAGACTACTCTTGGGACACAAGGTAGAATTTGTTCACTATGTTCAATACTGAAAACAAATAATGTGTGAAAATAGAGTGATATTTCCAATGTGACTAAGATATCTAAGACCCATGAAGAGGTAAATTTTATCACAGTATAAAAAGTGTTGATATATGGGGTACAGAAAGGTAAAGGAAGATTCTTTACCATAATGAATCCCTTTGCCTGAAAGACAAGACCAATAACAATAGATGTAAGTGCCGACCAAGCCTTATAATACCTATCATTTCATTAATAAAAAGAAGGCTGGCATGACACAGCGTACTTCCCATTCTGGAGAGCATTTCCACAACCCCCAGCCCAACTTCCCCCACTCTCAACCTTTCCCACATCTTGAGTACAGGTTAGTGTGGCATTGACACTTAGAATTCTTGGAAATATGACTGGTAAAGGAAAAACTCCATCTACAATTGTAACAAAAGTAACAACAGGATGAAATCCTTCCTACATCAACTTATCATTTTTCATCTGATGATACTGTGGGAGGATCTCCTCCGTGAAATGGAAATCTCCCAGGTTATCCACCACCCAAGCATACTTCCTGAAATATAATGAGCTGCCACTGCAAAAAAGAAGCAGCTCTGATTGTATGGGAGAGATGTAAAGAGGGAAACATATATCCTATTATAAACTTTAAATGGAATTCTCTCTATCTTTAATGTGAATAGATGAATAAAACATTTACAAAGTGAGTAATTGAGTAGTATATGATGTTAGTAAAATAAACGTGTGAAGCTTCCCTTAAATAATAATGCTAAGACCAAGTATTGACTTATTAAGTTTCTAATGCTATATATCCTTTCTGATGTATAGATATTAATTATCATATATAGGTAGAAAATGTAAGTAATAGTACAGTCAACTGCACTGTAGGTCAATAGCGGTTGTATGAAGGGAAATCATACTGTAATCAAGTACTTAAAGAATTATGAAGTTAGATTATTATATTTCATGGTATGTGAAAATATTGATATTGTTTTCAATAGTCCTCATCTGTGAATCTAATAATAGTTGTCTATTTTTGGCCTAAATTTCTTCCTGGTCACGAGTAACTTTCAGGAAGATTAATTCTAGGTTACTGAGTTTTGTTGATAAAAAAGGAAGTAAGTGTTGCAAGCACAAAGAGAACCTTTGTTATTTCTTCCTTGAAAATGGAAGACATTCATTTATTTTAAAAAGTGTGAATTATTTAGTACCTATGGTCATATGCTGTTAGCACTAGAAAGGCCCTTAGAGATTTCCCAGCTCAAAAGTTTTCAAATGACATTCTTTGGTGCCCTGGGCCCCTCAGATCCACCAGGGGTCTGCCCACGCAGCTGCTCACCTTCACTCTGGCTAACCCAATTATATTTTTGTACTGTTTTATGTAATGGTATAACTTGTAAGTTTTGACTTGGAAAAAAAGAATTCTGCTACTAAAAATTGTGAGATAGTGACTGTACCCCCTCGTTTTACCAATAATAATTGTAGGAATCCATGATGTAAAGAAACTTCACCGAGAAAATATCATCTTAGAGGCAGAGCCAGGCACCAGTGTCCTTTCTACTCAAGTGGGGCTCTTTCCCTCCACAGAATTTATGGAAACAGCTCCTGTCTGAAAATGTTTATAGGTTTTCTTTCTTTTTTTTTTTTTTTTCAGTTTTAAAGCTAATTAATAAATGAGTGAAACTTCCAAGTTTAGACCTAATTTTTATGTAAGACTATTTGCTGTTTCAGAGAATAGAAATACTTGGCTATTTTTATAAATTTGATTAATCAAGCAAGTTTGGGGGAAAATTGACATAAAAAAGAATTAAAAGAGAGACAGAGGAATGTAAAGGGAGGAGAAAGGATGGAAGAAAAATGAAGGAAACGAGAGAGACATAAGGGAGAAAAGAGAAAGAAAACTGTTTTGATCAATATGACTACATTTGGGGCTGAGGGCCTCAAATCCATTTTTTACATTAAACCGTTAAAATATAAAACTTACTTTTACTTAATACCATATAGGAAATAAACACTTGATGATAACTTCTTTAAAATGGATTTTGATTATTTACTTTTAAATTCTATGCATTCTCTCCTGTGTGTGTGATGACATTTAATAAACTGAACTGCAAATTGTTCTAAAAGAAAAAATATGAAAAGTTAAGATAAACTTAAAGATATATCCCAGGTTGGGTATGCTCAAGAGAGAGAATATATATAAAGCAAAAGTAAAAGTCAGTTGAGATAAAATTATCCAAGAATTTCAAAAATGTTGCTATATATTTATGAATTAAGACCTCCAGTTCCTTTGAACAGGGGAGAGATGTTAACTTGCTCTGCAAATCAAATAGCCTAATTTGTGCTTATTATAATTCCTTTCATATTACATTGATGTTATTTCTTTACTTGTTTGTCCTCTAAGGCTGCAAGTTCCTTAAGAGGAAGGATTTTTACCTCTTACTCATCTATTTTTTACACCTAGTAACTCTCATAGGCAACATGGTAGATGTGTTATTAATATTTATTTAGTGAATGAATGCATGAATAAATAAATATGAATGACTCTACACACCAAGCTTCTGGGTTACTTGCACTTTCTGGTTACTCTCTAAAAAGTCTGCATTATTTAGAATATTCTCACTTCAAAGTAACTTGGTGGCAAAAGTAAAGTTATAAATCCAGAGTTCTTCCTCACTGCTTTCCACATCATTTTAGTGACTTCCAAACACTATTGAAAACCAAGTTCACATTTACTCTAAATCATCTCTAATGGAGCAGAGGGGTAGAAATTCTAGCTCAAACAAGTATCATAATGATTTCCCTTACACACCTTCAGCTGAAAAACAAAATATACAGATACAAGCACACAAGTACACATACATGTACATGGGAATAAGGCCAGTACTTCATCTTTTTAAGTTCTTGACAGATTATTCATTTTTAGAGAAAAATAATCATAATAGATATTATTTAATAAGCAGGTACTATGCCAAACACTATATAAAGCATTTACATATATAGCTTGTTCTTCACAACATTCTTATGTTTAGAATATTCTCATTTTAGAAGGTTCCACTGTTATCCCCATTACATCGTTGAGGAAACTGGTGTTTAGAGGTGTTAGGAACTTGCATATTACTATCACACTGAAAGGCTTGGTTTCAAACCCAGTTATATCAGATGCCATGTACTGTAATCTAGTCTTGCCCCTTTTTAGGTGTAATCCTAGCCAATGTCAAAGGGTCTGATTCAGGTAGCAAAGAAGGAATGAATGAAACGAGAATGACTGAAACTGTTTGGAAATGCCTCACTTCAAAACAGAAGGCCCCCAAACATTTGCTTTTTGCTTTCTCCTAAATACTAGATTTCAGTGACTTTCTAATATCATAGCAAAGATTATTCATGTGCATTAAAAAAAAACTGGTGGTCTTCTTCCCACATATGCACCCTTTAGATAGCAGTCTTCTCTTTTTTAAGTAGGTAATTCAGTTTAGTTTCACTTGAAACAGTCATCTCTTTTGTTAATTTACAAATTTAAAAGATCAGTGAAGTGTGAGAGCTAAATGGGTATAAAAATACAAGAACATGTGCAGAGGGTGTTGAAAAGAGTCAGACAATACAGTGTTTCTCAGCATGAGGGCTGCTCTGTCACACTACTACTTGGGACATCTGTGCCTGCACCAAGCTGTCTCAGAGGAAGGCTTCGAGCCAAACCCTCCCGCAGACTGCGTCCTCCACACATAGTCATGGCAATGCTGCTATTCAGAAGCACCTGCCCACGAATACAGTCTGCTCACTGATGCTGCAAGGAGCATCAGAATTATGCACTGTCTCCATCTAATAACACCTTTGCAGCCTCTCCACGCAGGGGCTCTGTGTGGCTCTTTTAATCTTCTCACCCTCTGTAGGCAATAAGGACTATGATTTCTCTTCCCTTCACAAATTAAATTGTACTACCAGGTAGCAACAGGGCAGTGCCAGAAGAATAAAACTGATGACAGAAGCAGACAGAAGAATTCCAATGTCCTCAACTATGTTCGAGGGAGAGAGATTTTATTTCAAAAGCATAACTCACAGGGCATGAGCCTGAGGGTCATGCAAGCACCCTGGTGCTGCTCACTAAATCTAAAGCCAGAAGTGGCACAGAGTAGACATCACTTGCTAACAGCCAACCAAACTTAAGGCAGGTCCATCAGCAGGCAAGCCATGCCGCCCTTGTCCTCTTGCATATCTGTATGGTCACCATCCTACCTCATATTTAGCTTTGCACCTATGCTTTAATAAATAACCTCCTTAAATTAGAATGCTGCATTCACCTATTCAAATACTCCTAAGTACAGCCAGTAGGGTTGGCTTTCAGATGACTAAATTCA
Source organism: Tursiops truncatus (assembly GCF_011762595.2). Classification (NCBI taxonomy): domain Eukaryota; kingdom Metazoa; phylum Chordata; class Mammalia; order Artiodactyla; family Delphinidae; genus Tursiops; species Tursiops truncatus. Next base: position 50,896,769 of record NC_047050.1, read on the forward strand.
AGCTCATCAGGCAGGTACATAAAGGACATATAAATGAGGCATGTTGTGAGAAACATTTTCGTATCACAGGAATCCTGCTGCTTGTTTCTGACAGGAAGATGTAATAAAAGGTCGCATAATTCTTTGGGATTCATAAATTATGAATGCAGTCTTCTGTTGAGGCCGTGGTGTGTATGCTGCTTACCGCCTTTCAATTGCCCATGACTAATGCATTTATTGCCAGTGTCATCACCATCATCTTAATTTATAATAGACACTAAGATAGTTTTCCCAAAGTGCATTCCTTGGAAGACTAATACTGCTTAATAGAGTTCTATGGAGACACCCTGCCAAGAAGTGTTCCTGTGAACGTGTAGGAACATATATGCTTTGTTGCATTTTTTTTTTTTTATAAATTTATTTATTCATTTTTGGCTGCGTTGGGTCTTTGTTGCTGTGCATGGTCTTTCTCTAGTTGCTGCGAGCGGGGGCTACTCTTCGTTGCGGTGCGCAAGCTTCTCATTGCGGTGGCTTCTCTTGCTGCAGAGCATGGGCTCTAGGCACACGGGCTTCAGTAGTTGTGGCTCGTGGGCTCTAGAGCTCAGGCTCAGTAGTTGCGGCGCACAGGCTTAGTTGCTTCACAGCATGTGGGATCTTCCTAGACCAGGGCTTGAACCCGTGTCCCCTGCATTGGCAGACGGATTCTTAACCACTGCACCACCAGGGAAGCCCTGCATTTTTCAAAATTATTTAATTAGGAGTTCCCCTTTCACGAAATATCTTGAAGGGTGAATGCGTCACTAGAATTTCTATCTGAAGGAAGAATGAAAACAAATAGTAGCATAGATTATCATTATCCAAAAGTTCATGATGACAGATGGGGGAGAAAGAATCACAACTTTTTCCTTGTTTGAGGATTAACTTTCCCCCTTAGATTAAGACCTGTACATTGATCTCCATGATAGTTTCATTCTATCATATATCAGGCATATAGCAAAAATAGCAAGACTACGTCCATTTCCAGTGTTAGGCACATAGCAGGTGCTCAGTAGGTAAGTGCTTGTTGAATGAATGAATGAACGAGTCTGCATATGCCTCTTTATGAGTGTGGGTACATGCAATGATGCACTATTTTTTAAATGTAAGTAGGCAGTATTAGAACAGATGTTTCTAAGCCACCACAGTGGCTCTGCTATCCTCTCTATAACTTGTAAATAATGAAATCATATGTGTGTTTCAAAATGTCAGCCTCTGTTGCTGGCTGTGTTGTTGCCTTGGCAACATAGACTATGGCATTATAAGCTGTGGTCTCTGCCGTGGCAGCTATCTGAGAGTTACCCTGTAGTGTTCCACAGTGAGATATTGTCATTATGGATTCCTAAACACCCCCTAACCTGAACCTTGATGTGCATGTGCCTGTGAGAATGAGGTTTGCCTTACGTTAATTCCTTTTATTATTCAGGACCTAATATTCCAGTTGCTAAATAATTATTTTATCCTCCTCCTTCATTTGCTTCAATTATACTCACAGTTCAGAAAATATTCTCAAGAGCGCTGATGATCAGACTTTGGGATTTTACAGACTAAAAAAATTAAATCTTAGAGAAACTAATATATGTTTGCTGTCATTGTTGCTAAGTAAGGACAAAAATTAAAAATAATCACCCATTTTTCTAGTTTTATTAAAGAATGGACATTTTGTCCTCCAAAAGTAGGAAGGACAATTTTAAAATGGAAGACATTCTTTAATTTGAAGAGTCCTATAAAATATCAATTGCATTGTCTTTATTCATTTTATTAGCCTGTTGACATTGCATATGTTGTTCCACAAACACATACGTATTTGAAACCCTCTTCTCAAAGGTACACTAGGAAAATAAAAGTGAATATAAAATATATGAAGTTTTATTCTAGTCAAGGCCAATGGTCTATACAGCCGAAAACTCTATCCTGTCAGTGGCACCAAGGAGCATGGAGCAAGGCTTATCTTGTCATGCCAATCTCCAGTGTATGTGTTGAACTTCACAGGCAGTAACATTCTCCACCCTCCAGTTGCCAGCCCACCTCCGCACTCTCCCTCCCAGCATATAGCCTTACTTGCTCTCTCTTGAGAAAATTGAGGCCGTAAGTCTCCTGATTCCCCATATAAAAATTATCTAAATCCCTACCCATCTTCTGCAGGAGCTTAGGCCTCCTGTTACTTCCACTTGTTTGAGTTTTCAGAATCTGCCTCTTCATTGACAACTTCACTTTAGTCTTTACCCTCCCCTTACTCACTTCTCTCTAGTGAAATGCCAAATCTGACTTGTTTTGATCCACATTAATTATGCATGCAATTGCTATGTTCCAAAAAGAAGCAGTTGACTCCACCGCATTTCTCACTGCAGTTCGCATGGATTTTTAAGAAGGCCTGAGACTCCTCTCATTCCTACTCTCACAGTGTAAGCAGATCAGGCAAGGTCTACCACTGGTAGGCCCAGCCAGGTCTGTGCCCTCAGCCAGCTCCTCAGCTTATGCTAGATGGGATAAATCAGGACAGACTACTGTTCATGGACCTGGTTGCAAGTGGAAAAGGTCAGAGACCGACTGAGTTTTCCAACCCAGCCATTTCCAGTGAGCCCTGAATGACGCTTACACTGTGATCTCCATCTTGATGCCTGGTCTTTGTGCATATACAGCAATGGCCAGAATCTTGGAGAGTCAGAGATAAGTGGTAGGCTTAGTACCCTCCTCACTCCAAACTCCTAACAGTTTACACCCCTCAACTCCACTTCCATGTAAATCCACCATCTGCAATCTCATTTTACCACCCACAGGACACCCCTCTGGCAGAATGCACCAGTGTCTTTCTAATCGTCAAATTCAATAACATTTGTCAATCTTGTAATATTTTTTACACTTGAAAATCTTAAATTTTAAAAAAGTAAAATGTAATGGTTTTTGCATCTTGAAATCTTGAAACATTTTAGCTCTTATTTTATTCTTCTTCCTTCTGGTACTTCTGACAATTTTATATTTGAAATCCTTCACTGGATTGATGGATACATTTACCTGTATTCCAGTAACTTCTTTCATTTTATTTTGTTGCTTTGCTTGAAATGTTTTAGACAACAGTAATAATGTCAGGGTTCTACTCCCATCTCTACATCTCTCCTTCATTTTCTTGTTTTCGATTTTTCTAGTTTAATCTTGTTTTATTAGTTTGAAAATTCTATGATCTGCATACATAAAGCATTTAAAAACATTAAATGATTAGTTTATCATGCTTTAGTGTATGTTGTACCATGTCCAATATCTCTTTTTTTTCTGGGGGGTGGTCATCGTCTGTTTGGCGTTTACTGATAAGAATGATTCCTTTTTTAGAAAATTTCTTTTTTACACCTTTACTGGAGTATAATTGCTTTACAATGCTGTGTTAGTCTCTGCTGTACAACAAAGTGAGTCAGCTATATGTATATATATATATCCCCATATCCCTCCCTCTTGGGCCTCCCTCCCACCCTCCCTATCCCAACCCTCTAGGTTGTCATAAAGCATCGAGCTGATGTCCCTGTGCTACGCAGCAGCTTCCAACTACCCATCCATTTTACATTTGGTAGTGTATATATGTCATTGCTCCTCTCTCACTTTGTCCCAGCTTCCCCTTCCAATGTCCTCTGGTCCGTTCTCTATGTCTGCATGTTTACTCCTGCACAGCCACTAGATTCATCAGTACCGTTTTTTTAGATTCCATATATATGCGTTAGCATACAGTGTTTGTTTTTCTCTTTCTGACTTACTTCACTCTGTATGACAGACTCTAGGTCCATCCGCCTCATTACAAATAACTCAATTTTGTTCCTTTTTATGGCTGAGTGATATTCCATTGTAAATATGTGCCACATCTTCTTTATCCATTCATCTGTTGATGGAAATTTAGGTTGCTTCCATGACCTGGCTATTGTAGATAGTGCTGCAATAAACACTGTGGTACATGACTCTTTTTGAATTATGGTTTTCTCAGGGTATATGCCCCATAGTGGGATTGCTGGGTCATATGGTAGTTCTATTTCTAGTTTTTTAAGGAACCTCCATACTGTTCTCCATAGTGACTTTATCAATTTACATTCCCACCAACAGTGCAAGAGGGTTCCCCTTTCTCCACACCCTCTCCAGCATTTATTGTTTCTAGATTTTTTGATGATGGCCATTCTGACCAACCCGGTGTGAGGTGTTACCTCTTGTGGTTTTACTTTGCATTTCTCTAATGATTAGTGATGTTGAGCTTCTTTTCCTGTGTTTGTTGGCAATCTGTATGTCTTCTTTGAGGAAATGTCTATTTAGGTCTTCTGCCCATTTTTGGATTGGGTTGTTTGTTTTTTTTGATAGTGAGCTGCATGGACTGCTTGTATATTTTAGAGATTAATCCTTTGTCAGTTGCTTCATTTGCAAATATTTTCTCCCATTCTGAGGGTTGTCTTTTGGTCTTGTTTATGGTTTCCTTTGCTGTGCTAAAGCTTTTAAGTTTCATTAGGTGCCATTTGTTTATTTTTGTTTTTATTTCCATTTCTCTAGGAGGTGGGTCAGAAGGATCCTGCTGTGATTTATGTCATAGAGTGTTCTGCTTATGTTTTCCTCTAAGAGTTTTAGAGTGTCTGGCCTTACATTTAGGTCTTTAATCCATTTTTAGTTTATTTTTGTGTATTGTGTTAGGAAGTGTGCTAATTTCATTCTTTTACATGTAGCTATCCAGTTTTCCCAGCACCACTTATTGAAGAGACTGTCTTTTCTCCATTGTATATTTTTGCCGCCTTTGTCAAAAATAAGATGACCATATGTGCATGGGTTTATGTCTGGGCTTTCTATCCTGTACCATTGATCTATATTTCTGTTTTTGTGCCAGTACCATACTGTCTTGATGACTGTAGATTTGCAGAATAGTCTGAAGTCAGGGAGCCTGATTCCTCCAGCTCCGTTTTTCTTTCTCAAGATTGCTTTGGCTATTCGGAGTCTTTTGTGTTTCCATACAAATCGTGAACTTTTTTGTTCTAGTTCTGTGAAAAATGCCTTTGGTAGTTTGATAGGGATTTAATTGAATCTGTAGATTGCTTTGGGTAGTATAGGCATTTTCACAATCCAAGAACATGGTATATCTCTCCATCTGTTTGTATGGTCTTTGATTTCTTTCATCAGTGTGTTATAGTTTTCTGCATACAGGTCTTTTGTCTTCCGAGGCAGGTTTTTCCTAGGTATTTTATTCCTTTTGTTGAAGTGGTAAATGGGGCTGTTTCCTTAACTTCTCTTTCAGATTTTTCATTGTTAGTGTATAGGAATGCAAGAGATTTCTGTGCATTAATTTGGTATCCTGCTACTTTACCAACTTCATTGATTAGCTCTAGTGGTTTTCTGGTGGCATCTTTAGGATTTTCTATGTATAGTATCATGTCATCTGCAAACAGTGACAGTTTTACTTTTCTTTTCCAATTTGGATTCCTTTTATTTCCTTTTCTTCTCTGATTGCCATGGCTAAAACTTCCAAAACTATGTTAAATAATAGTGGTGAGAGTGGGCACTGTTGTCTTGTTCCTGATCTTAGAGGAAATGCTTTCAGTTTCTCACCATTGAGAATAATGTTGTCTGTGGGTTTCTCATATATAGCTTTTATTATGTCGAGGTAGGTTCCCTCTATGCCCACCTTCTGGAGAGTTTTTACCATAAATGGGTGTTGAATTTTGTCAAAAGCTTTTTCTGCATCTATTGAGATTATCATATGGCTTTTATCCTTCACTTTGTTAGTATGGTGTATCACATTGATTTATTTGCATATATTGAAGAAACCTTGCATTCCTGAAATAAACTCCACTTGATCATGATGTATGATCCTTTTAATGTTCTGTTGGGTTCTGTTTGCTAGTATTTTGTTGAGGATTTTTGCATCTATATTCATCCATGATATTGGCCAGTAGTTTTCTTTCTTTGTGACATCTTTGTCTGGTTTTGGTATCAGGGTGATGGTGGCCTTGTAGAATGAGTTTTGGAGTGTTCCTCCCTCTGCTATATTTTGGAAGAGTGTGAGAAGGATAGGTGTTAGCTCTTCTCTGAATGTTTGATAGAATTCGTCTGTGAAGCCATCTGGCCCTGGGCTTTTGAGTGTTGGAAGATTTTTAATCACAGTTTCAATTTCAATACTTGTGATTGGTTTCATATTTTGTATTTCTTCCTCCTTCAGTCTTGGAAGATTGAACTTTTCTGAGAATTTGTCCATTTCTTCCAGGTTGTCCATTTTATTGGCATATAGTTGCTTGTATTAATCTCTCATGATCCTTTGTATTTGTGCAGCATCAGTTGTTACTTCTCCTTTTTCATTTCTAATTCTGTTGGTTTGAGTCTTCTCCCTTTTTTTCCTTTCCATTAGCTAGAATTGATAAACCATTCTAGCTAATGGTTTATCAATTTTGTTGATCTTCTCAAAGAACCAGCTTTTAGTTTTATTGATTTTTGTTATTGTTTCCTTCATTTCTTTTTCATTTATTTCTTATCTGATCTTTATGATTTCTTTCCTTCTGCTAACTTTGGGGGGGTTTTTTTGTTGTTGTTGTTCTTCTTCTTCTTTCTTTAATTGCTTTAAGTGTAAGGTTAGGTTGTTTATTTGAGATTTTTCTTGTTTCTTGAGGTAGGATTGTATTGCTCTAAACTTCCCTCTTAGAACTGCTTTTGCTGCATCCCATAGGTTTTGGGTTGTCATGTTTACTTTGCATTTGTTTCTAGGTATTTTTTGATTTCCTCTTTGATTTCTTCAGTGATCTCTTGTTTAGTAGCATATTGTTTAGCCTCCATGCGCTTGTATTTTCACAGTTTTTTTTCTTGTAATTGATATCTAGCCTCAGAGCGTTGTGGTTAGAAAAGATGCTTGATACGATTTCAATTTTCTTAAATTTACCGAGGCTTGATTTGTGACCCAAGATATTGTCTATCCTGGAGAATGTTCCATGTTCACTTGAGAATAAAATGTATTATGTTGCTTTTGGATGGAATGTCCTACAAATGTCATTTAAGTCAATCTGGTCTACTGTGTCATTTAAAGCTCGTGTTTCCTTATTTATTTTCTGTTTGGATGAGCTGCCCATTGGTGTAAGTGGGGTGCTAAAATCCCCTACTATTATGTGTTACTCTCGATTTCCCCTTTTATGGCTGTTAGCATTTGCCTTATGTATTGAGGTGCTATGTTGGGTGCATAGATGTTTACAATTGTTATATCTTCTTGGATTGATCCCTTGATCATTATGTAGTGTCCTTCTTTGTCTCTTGTAATAGTTTTTATTTTAAAGTCTATTTTGTCTGATATGAGAATTGCTACTCCAACTTTCTTTTTATTTCCAATTCCATGGAATATCTTTTTCCATCCCCTCACTTTCAGTCTGTATGTGTCTCTAGGTATGAAGTGGTCTCTTGTAGACAACGTATATATGGGTCTTGTTTGTGTATCCATTCAGCCAGTCTGTGTCTTTTGGTTGGAGCATTTGATCCATTTGCATTTAAGGTAGTTATCAATATGTATGTTCCTATTACCATTTTCTTAATTGTTTTGGATTTGTTATTGTAGGTCTTTTCCTTCTCTTGTGTTTCCTGCCTAGAGAAGTTCTTTTAGCATTTGTTGTAAAGCTGGTTTGGTGGTGCTGAATTCTCTTGGCTTCTGCTTGTCTTTAAAGGTTTTAATTTCTCCATCGAATCTGAATGAGATCCTTGCTGGCTAGAGTAATCTTGGTTTTAGGTTTTTCCCTTTCATCACTTTAAATATGTCCTGCCACTCCCTTCTGGCCTGTAGAGTTTATCCTGAAAGATCAGCTGTTAACCTTATGGGGATTCGCTTGTATGTTATTTGTTACTTTCCCCTTGCTCCTTTTAATACTTTTTCTTTGTGTTTAATTTTTGTTACTTTGATTAGTATGTCTCAGCCTGTTTCTCCTTGGGTTTGTCCTGTATGGGACTCTCTGCGCTTCAGGACTTGACTATTTTCTTTCCCATATTAGGGCAGTTTTCAACTATAATCTCTTCAAATATTTTCTCAGTCCCTTTTTTTTTTTCTATTCTTCTGGGACCTCTGTAATTTGGATGTTGGTTCATTTAATGTTGTCCCAGAGGTCTCTGAGACTGTCCTCAGTTCTTTTCATTCTTTTTTTCTTTTTTCTCCTCTGTGGCCATTATTTCCACCATTTTATCTTCCAGCTCACTTATCCTTTCTTCTGCCTCAGTTATTCTGCTATTGATTCCTTCTAGAGTATTTTTAATTTCAGTTATTGCATTGTTCATTGCTGTTTGTTTGCTCTTTATTTCTTCTAGGTTCTTGTTAAATGTTTCTTGTATTTTGTGTATTCTTTTTCCAAGATTTTGGATCATCTTTACTCTCATTAGTCTGAATTCTTTTTCAGGTAGTTTGCCTATTTCCTCTTCATTTATTTGGTCTTGTGGGTTTTTATCTTCCTCTTTTGCCTGCAAGATATTTCTCTGTCTTCTCAGTTTGTCTAATTTACAGTATTTGAGGTTTCCTTTCCCTAGGCTGCAGCATCATAGTTCCTCTTGCTTCTGTTCTCTGCTCCTGGTGGTGAGGTTGGTCCAGTGTCTTGCATATGCTTCCTGATGGGAGGGACTGGTGCCTGCGTTCTTGTGGGTGGAGCTGAGTCTTTTCCTTCTGATGAGCAGGGCCATGTTAGGTGGTGTGTTTTGGGGTGTCTGTGAGCTTGGTATGACTGTAGTTCGTCTGTGTGCTGATGGGTGGGTTTGTGTTCCTGTCTGGTTTGTTTTTTGGTATGAGGCCTCCAGTGCTGGGAGCTGTGGCAGTTGGGTGGAGCCAGGTCCTGGGTTCAGATAGAGGCCTCCGTGAGAGCTCTCAGTGATTAATCTTCCCTGGGACCAGGAATTCTCTATTGGTCCAGCATTCTGGACTTGGTGCTCCCACCCCAGAGCCTCAGGCCCGACTCTCATTTGAGGAACCAAGACCACAAGTCGCTCTTCCCAGCAATAAAGGGGATTAAAAAAAAAAAACACCTAACTAAACCCCAGGCAAATGGTAAAAAGTAAAATCAAACAAACAAAAACAGAAACAAGGAAATGCATGCACACACACAAAAGAAACAAAACCAGAACTAAATGAAACAAAAAGCAAGAGAACAAGCAAACAAAAGAACCCAAGAACAAAATCAAACAATTAAAAAAAAACTGACAAAAACACAAAACCAAAATACAAAACCAAAGCAGAGTGCCAACTGAAGAATGAAGAAAAGAAACAAAACAAACGGACAAAAATGATTAAAAAAAGAAGAAAGGAAAAAAAGGGGAAAGAAGACAGAACAACAGAAAAGCAATGCAGAAATAGAAATATTAAAAAAAATAGAAAATATATTAAAGAAAAAAAAGACAAACAAAACACCAGAGAAATGGTAAAAACAAAATCAAACAAACAGAAACAAGGATACACACACAAAAGAAACAAAAACAGAACCAAATAAAACAAAAAGCAAGGGAACAACCAGACAAATAGAAGAACTCAAAAATGAAATCAAACAATTAGGATCAAAACTAACAAAAACACAAAACCTAAAAACTAAACCAAAGCAAGGAAAAAGAACAAACCGATAAAAATGATTTAAAAATAACAATAAAATAAAATAAAAAGGGAAAAAACACAGGACAACAGAAAAGCAATGTAGAAATGGAAATATTTTAAAAATTAAAAATATATTAAAGAAGAAGAAAAACTAAGGGAAAAGAACACAGAACAGAAAACAAATTAAAAATAGAAATATATATATATATATATATATAAATAAAAAATGTTATAAAACACGAAGACCCAAAAGAGTAAAAGAACAAAAAAAACTAAAACAAGAAAAACAAACCAAAGAAGAAAGAAAAAACAAAAACAAGCCAAAACCAACAAAAGAATGAATCAAAGCATAATAAAATTAATAGCAATAATTATGTTCCCCTGGGGTCTGAGCTGTAAGTGTCCTTGCACATGCCATGAGCCACAGCGCACCTCTGCCTCCCCAAGAGGCCATCCTCTGCCTCTTGGCTGATCTCTGGACCTGCTGTGGGCCCTGTGGGGACAGCTTAGACTCTCATCTGGCCCAGTTCCTGCGTGTGCTTTTTTCCAAAGTCCACAGCTGCCAGAGCTATACTGTTTTCATTTGTAGGAACATTCATTGTCTGCTCAGATATTCCATAGACACAGGGTCTACCTAGCTGATCGCAGGGATTTAATCTGCAGCTTGTACAGTTGATGGAAAGATTTTCGATCTTCTTCCTTAGTCCTCATCCCTGGGGTTCAGCTTTGATATTATCCCCACCTCTGCATGTGGTCCACCCACAGGTGTCTGGTCCTGAGGCTGCCTTGGAGCTCTTGGGTCTGCCTCAGTGAGGATAGGGCACAGAGGTGAGATGACTCCTTGGATCAAGGGAGCCCCAGAGGCGCCAAATGTGCAGGGAAGCCGGTGGCCTCGGGCACAAGAAATATGGCCCTAGTGAGGGCCTTTTCTGGCACCCAGCATAAGGCACGTGAGGGCCAGCCCTGGCTGGGCTTTTTCTGGTGCCTGGCAGCAGACATGCAAGGGATTTATTTATTTATTTATTTTTGCGGTACGCAGGCCTGTCACTGTTGTGGCCTCTCCCGTTGCGGAGCACAGGCTCTGGACGCGCAGGCTCAGCGGCCATGGCTCACGGGCCTAGCCGCTCCGCAGCACATGGGTTCTTCCCGGACTGGGGCATGAACCCGTGTCCCCTGCATTGGCAGGTGGACTCAACCACTGCGCCACCAGGGAAGCCTGGGCCTTTTTTTAATTGCCCTGCAACCAGCGTGTGAGGGCCAGCCCTGAGGGGAATTCTTTTATTGTCTGTCAGCAGACACTGACATGTGGGGAGAGAGAGGCTTCAATAGTGGCTCCTCCCACTGCGTGTGACTCAGCAGTAGCACCTGCTTCCATGGCAGTCCAGTCTACCTCTGTAGGCATTCCCTGCTGCAGATTTCCTCCCTCCCATCCCCTCGGTCTTCTCCCCACAACCAGTAGCAGTTCTCGCTCCAGGCCTATTCTCCAATCCCCACGTTCCAGATCCCAGCCGCTTAAACACCTGTGAACACACGTCCCAGTCCAGGACTCATAAGGCCGTGGTACTGACCATCCGTGTATTTCTCACTCTGTCCCATTTGCCACAGATCAGTGACTTCACCCTCTTCAGACACCCTCAAATGCTTCCCTTCTGTCGTAATTGATTTCCCTGTCAGAGGGGGGGTTTCCCCATCAGAGAGGGGGTTTCTCCGAATTCGGGAATCTCTCCTCTGCTTCAGCTCCCCTGCCCCAGGGTGCAGGTGCCGTCCCGCTTCCTCTTCTCCTCCTTCTCCCTTTTTTTTTTTCGTCCTACCCAGTTATGCAGGGATCTTTATGGTCCTTTCTGGTGTCCAAGGTCTTCTGCTAGTGTTCAGCAGTGTTGTGTGAGAATTGTTGCATCTATAGATGTACACCTGATGCATCCGTAGAGAGAGATGAACTCCACGTCCTCCTACTCCTCCGCCATCTTGCCCATCCCTCTTCTTTGTTTGTGGCCTTTCTTTCTCCCTCCCTTCCTCCCTTCCTTCCTCCCTCCTTTCTTCCTTTCCTTCTTTCTTTTTTGTACTCATGTTGTTATTTCATATTGATGCATTTCAAGCCAAATGGGGGAACTATAGCGATCATCTAACATAACTTAACATTTTTGATCTTGTACAAGGGCATCATTTTCTTTCCTCTGTCTCATTACTCATTTCGAAGTAACCAAATTTCTTGTTCAGTTTGCTTCTTTAATAGTTCAAGAATTAGCAAAATATATTTCTCTACACACATATACGTATAATTTTTTGGAATGAAAATATACAATAGTTTCAAATACTTGTGAAAATTAGAAATCATAGGACAGAAAAAATGCTGGGAATATGTAAAGTAATTTGGGGGCCTTGACTTATAATTAATTTTTGGTAAAGGGGATTTTTGCAAAGGTGAAGAATTTTACTGGTATAGGGTAATGTTGCCTATGGAAAAGGAATTGTGTTGGATGATCAGACCTAATGACAATGATTAATACATTAAACGGTTGAAAGACAGCTAACTTATAATGAAAATTATTGTTGTCTGTTTGTTTGGAAGGAGAAATGTACAATATTCAGGAGATTTAAAAAGATAATTTTGCAGAACACATTGTAGCTCCATGAAGTTCTAACTCCTATTCACTTAGTGGTTTTAGAAACAATACTAGGTTGGATTCACCACATTTGAGGAAGAGGGGACCTCCAGTTTGCAAATATAGGAACTAGAGTTTTTTCCTATTACCCAAGGATGATTTGCCATAAGAAAGACAGCTCATTCTAAATTGACAGGAGTTTTCCTGTCTGCAAATATGTGCACTCTTACTGCAGGTGGGCCAAGTGGGCAGCCAGTGTAAAATCAAAGTTTTGCCTGGACAGTACAGAAGCAGAACAAAGGGATTTAGGGATCTTTAAAAGTCTCTCAGAGCTGAGGTAACATGAAGCACTCCTTCCCACCACAGGGACAACCTGTCAAGGAGACACAGGGCTTCAGTTCATCAACCAAGACCCTTTCCCTGCATGGAGATTGTTTCTTGCTTCTTTTTTTCAAGACTCAGTCTTCCCTGGGTAGCAATATATAGCATCTACTCACATATAAAACCATTTGCAATTGAATTTATGTTGCTCCAGTCTGAAAGCATCATGCTTCCTGTATCTGATCAGGCTGCAGTTCCCTTTGGTTATAGAGGTTCATATGAGGGTCTGGTACCAAGAAACTTTAATATTGTCCATTTCCTCAACCCTTACATTGTCAGGTCACTTAGATTGTGCATGTGCTTTACTAATTAAGCTTGCAGAGAACACATTTTTTTCTCTCAGTTTTGAAGATATTTCACTTTAGGGCCACCAATAGTTCTTTGCTGTTTTGCTCTCTTCATGTGAGAAAATGCACTTTACTGTCTATTCCAATATATAACAGGTTTAATTTGACTACACTCTTACCAAAACCTTGACACATTATTCACTTTTCATAAAACAAAGAAAACTAATTTATTTAAATAACTATAGTTATGTTTTTGTAAAGAAGATTTATATTTAAATCTATATTGTTTAATTAATAGCCCTCTCCATTTTTTAGAAAAAGACATTTTGATATGGGCTTACCCAAGCATCTAATATCTGTGTATGATTTTTTTTTATTTGTTATTTTCTTATTTATTTATTTATATTTATTTATGGCTGTGTTGGGTCTTCGTTTCTGTGTGTGGGCTTTCTCTAGTTCTGGCAAGCAGGGGCCACTCTTCATCGCGGTGTGCGGGCCTCTCACTATCGCGACCTCTATTGTTGCGGAGCACAGGCTTCAGACACACAGGCTCAGTAATTGTGGCTCACGGGCCCAGTTGCTCTGCGGCATGTGGGATCTTCCCAGACCAGGGCTCGAACCCATGTCCCCTGCATTTGCAGGCAGATTCTCAACCACTGTGCCACCAGGGAAGCCCTGTGTATGATTTTTAGTCATCTATTCATCCTTATCCATAATAGAACATTCTCAGTCCAAGAAAACTATACTACCAGTTGTCAGAAAAGATCAATCAGTTATACCCAGGATGAACAATTCATGCAATGGAGAGCAGTTGGCCAAATGCTGTGTGCTTCAGATGGGTAGCTATTTCAAGAGAAAATACTCTCTAGTTCCTGGCCTCTCAAAAATTTTTTCTAGGCTAATATTGCAGGAGACAAGAAAGCTAGACAAAACAAATCAATGTTTTGCCAAGATGTGACTGAATATAACAAAAGATAGCAAATGAACAGGATTGAAAGCATAAAATACATTCAATCCAGTTAGAATTGATTTATCTTCAAAATAGAATCAGCAGCTAGATGATAGATATACCACTTTTGTTGTATTCCTCTGGCATTAGACAAGCCTCTACAACCCAGGATGCCAATTCACTGATACAAATGGAAAGAATTTGCTCTTTTGTAATGAAAGATCTGTAACCATGATCAGTATTGTGAGAAAAGATGGAGTATAACTGGCCTGCTGCGTGTGGGGGGCGGGGGCAGTGGTTACAGCAGGATATTGACCCCAGATCTCTATGTGGAATCCTTGGCCCTGGCATAAGTCTTGAGGCCCCCTGTTGCCCTTTTAGTCTAATACCCAGACCAGAGTTTCCCAAACTTAGTGTCCCGTGGAACACTATTAAGCAAGAAAAAACATGAAAAATAATGTTCAGGGCTCAAATAAGCTTGAGAAACTATTAAACAAAGGTAAGGAGACTTCCTTAAGTTTTCCAAAAGCATTAAGATGCTATTGTATATTGTAAATATTAAAAGCTGATATATTATGCTGGCTTTCATTTTAGACACATTTAACTCTGGAATTCCCATTAATATCTATGTAAAAATGCAGTGGAACAGAGTTCAGAACTTTAGCTTAGAGTAAACTCTGGACTCTTTAGGCCCTTTACCCAAATCTCACCCCTTATCTTAGCCTTTGAGATTGCGCCACTCAGGAGGCAAGCGGCATAGCATAACCATGCTCAGTTGCCCACTCCGAGGCTTTCCAGGCCTACCAGTAAGAGGAAGTCCCTGACCTATCCTACTGCATGACACAGTGGTAGGAAACCCTTCATAAGTGGAGCCAAGAGACTATGATCCTCAAATGAGAAATGGGCTCTTCATATTGAATCTCTCCCTCAGAAGTGTTGTGGTGCTTGACCTTGACCCATACCACCACTACCCCCCACCCCAATCCTCCATTTCTCTACTGGAAGAGAGCAGAGGTGAGATAGAGAGTTTTTCACATCCCATGTGGTCATAAGGCCATTCCTACAAAGGTATTCATTCATAGATACTGGATTACAACTCTCTGTATTGTCTATCCAAACCATTGCACAATGTAAACCTTCCAATTTACAGAGAGCTTTTAATGATATTTTATTTAATTTTTTTAAAGGGACCCAAAACTAAGGCATGGAGAGGAACTTTGTGAAATGAGTATAGTCTAGCTGAAACACAGACAAATGTCCCATTGGCATCAGGAATCATCTAATGTCTCACAAAGAATGCCCTCTGGCATGCAATGTTCAAACTTTCTATAGATTGGCAGAAAAAATAATATTGTGACTCTGCTGTGCCAGATGTGCCTGGAATCAAGGGTCCTGGTCACATAGGTCTTCAATTTCAATAGTCTCCTAAGGAGATAAAAGAGAGCAGCAACTGAACACTAAGTTTTATTCTTTATTCAGCTTGGTGGGTCACAAGAAATGCTTCTTTCTGGATAATTTTTTCTTAGAAAGTAATAAGATCTATAATGTGAAGCAGACTGGAAGAGTAAGACGTACACCCATTATGGAATCAAACAGACCAAGGATTGGATACTAGTTCTGCTACTTCCTAACTGATTACCTTGAATAACTTTATTAATCTGCCTCAGCTTCAGTTTGCTCATCTATAACATGAGGATAAAAATATCTAACTCAAATGATTAATCTTGTAATGTTCCTGGCTCATAATAGGTATTCTATAAGTTAGATGTCTTCTAGACTAAAATGAAAACAAAGTAAATAAGCAAATAACAAAAGCAGAAGAACACTGAAAAAGAGCTATCAATTTTGTGTCTATGATGGTTGTTACCAGACTGTAAAATTCTTTTACCTAATTTGAAAATAGGTCATATCATAACTCCTGTTTGACAAAGTGTAGCATTTTTATGATTTGAAATGAGCTATGTCTCTTACGGTCAGATCTAGCATTGACTAGAGTACAATTAATCACTCCAGCTGGTGGACCGGAGCCTTACTCAGTCTACCTTCAGGAAGTTTTTGTAAGACAAAGAATTCACCATTTGGGAAATAAAGTTTGGATTTATTTAAATTTTATTTTAAAGCTAGCCTTGAAAACAAAGTCCTGTACTATCTCGCAAATAAGATAAGAAACTGATGAGATGATATTGTAAAATTTGATTGAAATAATAGAATCAAACATCCAATAGTTAGTTTAAATGCCTGTGTTAATTGTTCTTTGAACACCTCCACTTATAATTTTAGTACAGAAGACTCCTTAAGCTCATTCTGGCCTGGACTGCACTTTTAATATGGCTCAGAGATCATTAACCTGGCACACCCAACTAAGCTTTCATGAAAAGTAATGGTGGAGACCTACATGTTAAAGATGAAACACAACCAGGCTTTTCCAAAGTAGATGCATTTCCCTGGGGATACTTAAAGAGAATTGGAAAGTGCTTTGGGGGTATCCTATATCGAATAAGTATTTGTTAGAAAACATATTAGCTGGGAAGTATAACAGCAGAATAAGTGTCAGGGTACAGGTATAATCTGTCAGTTTGGGTAGAAAAATAGAACCACTATAAGTATCACTGGAATGAGAAAATTAATAGAGGAATTAGGTTTACACAATGTGGCAGGCTGGAGGATTGGAACACAGTCACTGACGACTTCAGCCTATAGCACTAGAGAGGGTGGAGAAGTTGGAGCTCACACAGGAATCTGAGAAACCACTGCTTCTGGCCACTATGACCCACAGAAATATCTGTAGAAAGCCACCCATGCCTTTTGAGAATATGGCTTCCTCTTCACTTTTGCCTTCAAAACATCACAGTTTCTCTCATTAGCAGCCTCTGAGCTAGAACCACACAGGGAAAGGGTTTAGGGAAATGTAGTTTCCAGCCTTGGAAGGGAGTAATGATGGTGCTGAGTCAGTAAGAGACAACCCAGCTCACCTGGTTACAATTTGTGCTGAGATGTCCTGCCTCTCCCAGGGAAGCAGTGAGAGTTGCACAGAATGTATGGAAAGATGTCAGTCCCTTAGTATCGCTATGGTACTATGATAAAAAAATGAAGCAAAATGACTTAAGCAAAAAACTAAATCAAGAAAAAGAGAAATAAAGCATTTATTGAGTACCGTTTGTATGACAGGCATTAGGTGACTCACAACTGTTATCTTGTTTACTCTCACAACATAGATTGTTGCTTTATTTTTTCATTTTACAAACCATGCAACTTCATTTTAAAGGTGAAACAAATGTTTCATGAGTCATTTAACTCGTAGATGATGACGTAAATTGAACCTTGGTTTAGGTCTAAACACAGTGCTATTTCTACCACACCATAAAACATCCCATGAAGAGGATGAAATTTTTTATTTATTTATTTTTCTTTTTTTGCGGTACACGGGCCTCTCACTGCTGTGGCCTCTGCCGTTGCGGAGCACAGGCTCCGGACGCACAGGCTCAGTGGCCATGGCTCACGGGCCCAGCCGCTCCGCGGCATGTGGGATCTTCCTGGACCGGGGCACGAACCCGTGTCCCCTGCATCGGCCGGCAGACTCTCAACCACTGCGCCACCAGGGAAGCCCGAGACATCACTTTTTGATGGAGAGATTTTTGCCAGATTGGAGCTCATGTTCTAAATGCATGCAAGAACACAAGGAAAATTATATTAGGAAAATAACCATAAAACTTCAAATGTATTATCTAGAAGATTTAAGCAAGGAGGAATTCCTAATCATGTTGGTCTCTGTGGAGCTAACCAATTGTGCTACTGATTTTCTTGTTTGGTAACCATTACATTTTGAAAACCCAGTTATTAGTCCCAGGATGTCTGCACAAAGTGAAAACACAAAATATTTAGCTATGATAACCTAAGGAGAATATCAGTTGATTTTTGCCAATTAACTAAGCTTTATAATTGAGAAATGTAATGAAAATGATTTATTTCAAGGCTTCATGAAGAAAATATAAACTAAAAAATATTCTTATAATTATAGACATCTCAAATGGGAAAAAAATTGGTCCATCAAAGATGTTAATATTCCTAATTCCAGAAGCCCCATCCCTGACTCATCTGCCCCCTAATGCCTGGGATAAGTTTCTACCACCTAGGAACCATCAAAAACCAGAACTATGGGGGCTTCCCTGGTGGCGCAGTGGTTGAGAGTCTGCCTGCCGTTGCAGGGGACACGGGTTCGTGCCCCGGTCCGGGAAGATCCCACATGCCATGGAGCGGCTGGGCCCGTGAGCCATGGCCGCTGAGCCTGCGCGTCCGGAGCCTGTGCTCCGCAACAGGAGAGGCCACAACAGTGAGAAGCCCGCGTACAGCAAAAAAAAAAAAAAAAAAAAAAAAACCAGAACTATGTTGCTGGTAAAGTCTTCTCAGTGGTGATTTGCTTTATGCTCATTGTCGCTGTGCTCCCTCAATTCCTAAAGAATCTGTCATTTTAATCATTTAACCTGAATTTCAGACATCTGCTACCCTTTTTTTGTCACTTGATTTTCTGTACCCATCTCATCTGCCTTTTGATATTCTTCATCTTTCTTGCCACTCTTAACACATGCTTCAGATTCAGTCACCTGACAGCCTGTTCTACCTGGAGTCCCTTGTGGTTTCTCAAACTCACTCAATTGTCTTACCTATTACAGTCATGTGGAAGTTTACACCTTGTCTTAGTAAACTTCGGACTCACAATTCCTTGATTGAAGAATCAACTATTGAGGAAGATTAGTTAACCAGTCTTACCCCAGACCTCTATTTCTCCATGTTTAATGTGGGAGTTTTCCTGTCTTTCTCCTAAGGTAGCTTTGAGAATTCAGTGAGATGACATGTGAAAAGTACCCAGTGCCTATACATGTATAGCACCTCTTGCTTAGCAAGAACTCAAGCACTGAAGCTAGTTTTCCTCCATTTTGTCACTGCTACAGTGCTTTGAAATACTTATGTAAATTTTGGAAAATTTTTTGTTTCATGTAATATTTCATCTGCTCTTCCAAAAATGAATCCAACATTAAATAAATTTTTTAAATCTCCAGGGTAAGAATTATATGTTCTCTTCATTTGAAAGCTTCATTGCCTATCACCAGGCTGGGTATGACAGTAGGTGTCCAATAAATAATTACTGAAGTGAATTAAAGTGAATGAGGAGCTTGAAGGGTTTCGATGACACTTGTCAGGCTGCCTGTGCCATGTAATTCCTGATAGAATGTCTTCCATGAATTAATGATTCAGAACACCAGGTGGTCAGCCACAAGCTTCCTAAAAAGGGAAAAGAGTGGGAGGAGAGGAGGATTTTAGCACGAAAGCTTTAAGGTTTACCACAGAGAATTCAAAATCCTCCTCTCTCACTTCCCAAACGAGGCAGCTGGTGTCACAGCTTTATTCCAACTGTTAGGGACAGTGGCAGCAATGTTCTGGGTTGTGAGGTGGGTTGGTACTGGACTCCATCTCACTCCCACACTGCTTCCAGATTCTAATGATCTCAAAGATTCATTTACACTTAGATTGACTTTGATAGGTAAAATATTTGTACATCTCCAGTTATTTTTAAAATCAGAGTGAATGAAAAACTTGGCACAAATACAGCAACTTGGAAGAAAAATTTTACTAGTATCAAGAGTCCCCTTTATTTGGGGACTTTATTTATGGGTCCAAAAACCATACCCTTTTGGAGTCCTGAGGGTCATATAAGAGCAGAGACCAGCTTGGCTTAAGAACCTTGTAAAACTTTATTGAACTCATGCCTGCCCTGGTATTAAGAACAAAGCCATGGCTCCCTCAAGTCTAGCTCCAAAGAATACATTTTTTGACCAAGGCTTGTTTAAACATGCACATGTGTGCGCGCGCGCACACACACACACACACACACACTTTTCTCATTGGAAAATTGAATACTATTCTTATGTATAAGCATCACCTCTCATCATAGCAACCCATGGTCCAAGAAGATGAACTTAAAGAGACAGCCAGGGCAACTGCCACCCCCAAGTTACTTAATTTGACTCTGCAGATATTATTTCAGCTTTTGGAGGGCTCTTGGTATGTTATGATGTATAGCATCTGTCCATAAACATGAACATGTTTTCAAATAGATTGTACTCAACTTCACATCTCAGCTTATATCCTGTTCTATATCTAGCAGAAGTAGATCAGACAGATACAATGATTACACAAATCCTACACATTAACCTGATAAAGGGAGAATATAAAATGTGATCCTGTTATAAGAGAATGTGCGATTATCACTAGTTGGTCCTACTTAATAATTAAGAAATTATAAAATGGAGTACAATGGGGAAAAATGCACTGACATATATTTGAATCCAGACCCCCACCACCTAAGTGGAAGGTCCAAAGGGCACTCCATATGGATCTAAAATAGAAATGGTACCTGCATCCATGTAGCTTCTTCTTGTCTAATGGGAAACAGACACTAATTATGTCATTAAAAATAAAGTTGTTACATATTTTTATAGTTCTGTAAAGAAATAAAATAGATGCTCTGACATAATGATGATGGGAGACATTTTAAATAGGATGGTCAGGAAGATGACATTAAGTTGAGACCTGAAGTTTTCAGCCATGAGAAAGGCAGTGTGGCATGGAAGAGAAAATTACTGGTAAAGGAAAGAAAAACAAAAGACCCCTGGGTTGAAATACAGAGTGAAATTGATTTTACCATCTAAACGTTTCTTAAATCTGTGCTTTTCTTTCCATCCCCACAACCCTGACTTCTTTCTAGACCACCATTATCTTTTGCCTGAGTTATCCAAATATCTCTAAAGTGGCATCTCTGATTCTGGGTTTCTCCCCATCCCATCCATCCTCCACATTGTAGCCAAAATGATTCTTTTGGAACAGATTGGATCATGTTACTCCCAGGCTTAAAACTTTCAAGAGCATACCTTCACTCTGGAACTGAGACCAAACTCCACCCTGGGTTTGTAAGGCTCTGCAGGAACTCGCTCCAGCATTTTTCACTCACCTTGCCCTTTTCCACTAACCACCTTCTATTCTAGACTTCAACCGTATTGAACTTATTTTATTTATTCACACATACTATTCTCTTTCACCTTGTAGCCTTTGTCAAGGCTGTACCTTCTGCCTGAAACATTCCTCCATCCACCCTGCCCCTCTTTATTTGATTAAATCGTTTACTTCCTTCAGGTCTCACCTAAGACATTATTTCATTGAGGAAGACTTCCTTGACTCCTCCAAGTTTGAGCAGGTGCTCTTCTTAGGTAATCTTATATCACTCTTCTTCCCCTTTTATTCACTACCCTGTGTTGTAATTTCCTGTTTACTGTCTGGATCTCTACACTATAAATTCCACAAGCAGGGACTTTTCTTTCCCTGCTATATATCTTGAAGCTCTAGAACAGGTCCTGACATACAGTGAGTGCTCAGTAAAAACATATTAATCAATGAATATATGAATGAATACATGCATAAATGAATGAATAAATAAACCAAAAATGTTTATGAGTGGGTGATGAAAAATACAGATTTTCTGTTTGAAGTTCTTCATATTCTAAATTTTCTACAGCAAACTTGTATTACTGTTCTACTAAGGAAAGAATATTTGCTTTAGATGGCTCATCAAGTACTAATGTGGAGATGGCTAAGACTTCTCAGATTATCCTGGGATTTTAGGCTGATCTGAGTCTAGGAGCAAGCACAAAATTCAAGTTCCTGAGAATGTGCACTGTTTGGTGCAGGGATTCAGTGCTGAAATGAATGAGGCTGAGGTGAGAGAATCCAAGGGGGAGGTAGCATTTAGGAAGAGACCTAACCCAAAGCCAGGACAGGCCATCCAAATGAATCAGCCAGACAGATTCCTAGAAATCCATAGAAGGAGACCTGATATGAAGGAGTTAAGTGGGAGAAGAAACCTGGAAAACATTTCTGAAGCAAAGAAAGTATCACAGTAATTCTCTTTTTATGGGGAATATACATCCTCAGTGAGAGTGGAGAGAAAACTTTTAATGCTATTGACAGCAGAAGGATCATTTTATGGTCCAAAGACCACTGGAGTGCTTGCCATGAAATCAGTATTTTAGGCTACTCGCTTTTTGTGTGACCCCAAGAGAGAAACTTATCATCTGGGTCTTGGTTTCTTCCTTTGTAAAACTAAAGGATTAGCCTAGCTGATCTCTTCAGGTTTTTTTCTCTTTTTCAGTTAAAACATTCTGTGTTCTTTCATTCTGGGCTGAATTCCCAAGACATTTAACAAAATAAATTTGTTTTGAAGAGATATAGGAGGGAAGTGATTCACCTGTATTTATTTCTGAAGCACAGGGTGAATTTTCTATCAGATAACACCTTGACACATTCTTGATAGTTTCTGAATAAACTTCCTTTATGTGTGATGAAACATACCAAATTTAAATTGACTCTTATCTAAAAGCTGTAGGCATCTGACACATTCCCCCCGCCATAGAAAATATTAGAAGGATTTCATTTAGTGCTAATGCTTGGTGCTAGAAATAACTTGAAAGTCAAACACAAGTCATTTATTTTATGACACATTTTTAACAACTTGAGAGAAAATTTGTTTAGAAGCTGTGTCAGTGCTATGAAAAGAGGCAAAGTAATGTAGAAGAATATTGAAATTCTCTCAATAGAACATTAGAGAAAACCACATCTAAAAGTATGTTCTAGATATATTCTACATTAGCTCTTTTTTTAACATCTTTATTGGAGTATAATTGCTTTACAATGGTGTGTTAGTTTCTGCTGTATAACAAGTGAATCAGCTATACATATACATATATCCCCATATCTCCTCCCTCTTGCGTCTCCTTCCCACCCTCCCTATCCCATCCCTCTAGGTGGTCACAAAGCATGGAGCTGATCTCCCTGTGCTACTACATTAGCTCTTTACTTCCAAACTCCATTGGTTCCTGAACCAATCCCATTATGAGGTTTCCCTAGGTCCATCTTGGCTGGAGGCAGGAGAGAGAGGTTAGATCTTTAGTTCCACCTTAAGATTGTCTTGCTCTGACATTGGTGACCTGGAGACATCTGTGCCAGCACTTGGCATTTTAAAATCTGCTTTAACCTGGGTTTACAATATTCAAGTCTCCCTCCCTGGAATTTCCCTGACTGATATCCCTACCCTGGGATTCTTTCTTGACTGTAATTTTCAGGATCACAAAGACAGATTATGCACAGATTACCTTCAGTAATGGTTTGGTTTATGGAAGGAGTTCTCCCCATAGGGTAGCATGGACAGCAAAGTTACACTGTACCCAGAGCATGCAAGACTGAGAACTACAACAGCCATCACGCGTACCAGAACATAACCGGGCACTGTTCAAAACAACTACTCTTTTTCCTCCTCTTATTTCTTTTTCTATTAACTTTACACTAACAAGAAAAGGTGATATGATTATGCCAGGTTGTTGCGACCTAACTTGAGTCTCAGAGGCACCTGACCTGTCTTGTGTTCAGACATGAACATACTTTCAGGTAAGGTACCAAAATCTGGCCAGTCAGCTAGAGCCTGGGTAGCAAGATTGATTTCAATTGACCTATGGACCCGGTCATATCATGTGAGCCAAAAGAGAATTTGGGGGTCTCTTACCTCAAAATGGAGCAATGTAAATGAGCAAGTACTTTGGGGTTTATTAACTTTCTGACTGATTAGACTGAGATGAATAGGAAGTACAGTTTGTAAACAAAGGTGCCACGAAGCCACTATGGATTTCTGCACACTCATCCATCTGCTGCAGGAGCCACTTGTAGCAGATATAGAACCTCAGGGGATGTAAAAGCCTTGCATGCTGACTCCACTCTGATATATTTAGAATACCTGTAAGATCAGGTCAATTATATCTGTTCTGCAAAGAAGTCTCACCAATGATAAGCAACTGTGAAATTATGCCTATAAGTTTTAAAGTATGATGTACTCTGTAGGAAATTATAGGAAAGTGACATCCCATTTAAATCTAAATTATAAGCAAAAAATACACATTTCACTCTCTGCCAGTGAAGTATGGAAGCCCTTTAACTAGAGGCATATCCAAGGCTTCCTAAATTCTCTCTCTAAAGAATAAAATGCCAGCTCCACAAGGTTGAGCCTGGCCTCCCACTAAAACCGCTCATTCCAGTGGTAAACCTATCACGTGAGTTTGGGTGGAAGTGTTGGAGAAAGAGTGAGAAAAGATGTTAATGATCTGTATATAATCTTCTAGTTATATATTTTGTGATTATTTGTATATTTAATTTTTTCATTTTGTATTGTGTTTCCTATTTACTAAATTTTTTTAGAATCTTCTTTTCACCTTTCTGTTAGATTTATCAAGGTTTGTTTTTCCTCCTTTTGTCTTAAAACCATTTGGGAAGTTATCCATGTTATTTCTGTTATTATAGTGGTGATCCTTAAATTTTTAATACATAAACTTCACTTAACAATGTCTTAATTTTGTCTACAATTCTACCTTTCTCCTTTAAAGGGACCTTAAACTGCTGTAAATATGATCATCCCTCTCTGTCCTAAAAAACTATTATTGTTGATTATTTTGTATTTAAATTTTTAAATATTACTTCTTTTTTAGACTATTTGGATTTACTCATATCTTTCTCAATTACTTTACTTATCATTACTTTTTGCATCCAACTCCTTCATTCTTGGCTCATTATTTCTTCCTGTAATGTATCTTATTTATTATCTCTTTCACTAAGTACATGCGAGTAGTAAAATCTCTCAGTATATCTGAAAATATCTTTAATTTACACTTTTTTTTTTTTTTTTTTGGTACGCGGGCCTCTCACTGTTGTGGCCTCTCCCATTGCGGAGCACAGGCTCCGGACGCGCAGGCTCAGCGGCCATGGCTCATGGGCCCAGCCGCTCCGCAGCATGTGGGATCTTCCCGGACCGGGGCACAAACCCATGTCCCCTGCATCGGCAGGCGGACTCTCAACCACTGCACCACCAGGGAAGCCCTACACTCATTCTTGAACAACAGTTCAACATCCCATAGAGCTCTACATTAATCACTATTTTGGCTCAGCAGTTTAAAAATATTCCATTATCTTCACACCTCTGTGCTGTGATGAGAAGTCTGTTGTGAGATCTAATTATCTTTCTTTATATATACTGTTGTCCTCTATTTCCTTTGATTATATCCTCTCTGTCTACACCATAGTGTGTCTACATCTATACACAGCTTTATTTTTATATCTAAGGAGACAGGAAGTCTGTCTGGCTAAAATGTAATATTGGGGACTAATTTCCTTTAATTCACAAGGATTACCTCAATGTCATCCTCAATGTTTTCACTAGGTCTGCCTTTAACCACTACCACTCATTTCTTTACAGTACAGGGTCTACACTATAGCTATGGTAATCGTTTAAAATATAAATCTGATTATGTCACTTTCCTGCTTAAAATATTAAAGACTTTCCTGTGTTCCTAGAATAAAGACCAAAATTCTAAACAAGATCTAAAAGGCCCTCCCTAAGTGATCTCTCCAGACATCCTGGACCTTTTTCCCCTTTGCCCTCTGACTTTCAGACACACTGACTTCCTGACACATTGACTTCTTTTTTGTTTTTCCACACTTTTGCCCAGTTAACTTCCAGTCATTCTTGAGATCTCATTTCCGTATTATTCTTCAGATGAAATCTTCTCTGTCCCCTTGGAATATATCAGATCTTTCTAAGACATGCTCTTATAACCATCTGCTTTGTTTCAAAGAGTAATAGGACTATAAATATATGACCATATATGATTGTCTGTATTGTCTGTTTGAGGGCAGGAATCTCTCTCTTTTGTTCAACATTACTGCCCTAGCACACAACATAATTCCTGCCACTTAGAGGTTATTTTTAAAGGCTAAAAATAAAGCAATACTTTTTAACTACCAGTATGATCTTATTTATTTCTCCTACATGCATGGAAGGTATCTATTGCTTATTAACCTAAGAGAATTGCTTATTAAGACTCAGCAGACCTAGTATATCATTTCTACCAACAGTTAAGCCCTGCTAAACTGGCAAATTGTATTACATGGAACTATGTTTTTAACGTAGCTAAGCATCATTTTTTCATCCTAAAAATAGGTGAAGATCAAAAGCATGATACTTTGCTTTGAAAAATACTTTGGAAATATATATATTGGTGTTTGTTTTTGCCAAAAAGTCATATGATTAAAAGTTAACCATACACATATACATGATAGTAAATATGCTTCAAAAAGGAAAAAAAAAAAACCCTACTGTTGGGAATCATGAGCTCAGCTAAGCAGGAAGCTGCCATCTGGAGAAATGATTTTCACACTCTGATGACTGAAGTGACCTTATATCACCAAGTGTGACATGCCTCCTTCATTCCTTTTCTAACTAAATGCAATTTTCTTTGAAGGAGCTTTTTATTAAAGATATAATTGTACTGATATAATCCTAAATATAGCCTGACAGAAGGAAGAAGAAGGGAAGGTAGTTTTAATACCACCCTTACAAAATAAAGTGTTACCAGCCAAAGACTTGGTTTATCATTAGTCCTTACTTAAATGCTGACTTTTCCCCTTAGTTTACACTTCTATAAAAATTATAATTTGAAATCTCTAGTTCACTTATTTAAAAACAGAAAGAAATGAATGGCAATCTTCAGTTTTCCACCGAACAAACATTAGTGATTCCCCACTTCCACCAATGCTGTGCCCAAGGCTGCACATATGGAAAATAAAATTGATTTCTTTGTTTCTTCTTCTTCTTCTTCCTTTTTTAATGAGCATTGCTGGTGGCATGACCAACAACTTGGACTGCTCTTATCAAATCACCACAGTAAATATCCACAGCAATCATAATAGAATAACTAAGTCGAGTTTGTCCAAGGTAACAACTTCAAGGGACATATAGAATTGGATGTGTGTGTGTCTGTGTGTGCACATAAGATATATATACTGAATATACACACACTATATGTACATATACACATTTATATGTGTACAATATATACATGTGTATAAATGTACATATGTGTATATGTGTGAGATATATACTGTATGTGTATGTATATGTATATATGACATTTGCCTCAAAGTATCTTTTTTTTTATAACATGTATGTGTCAGTTAGGATTTGCATTCAGCTG
The DNA here is from genome assembly GCF_011762595.2 of Tursiops truncatus. NCBI lineage: Eukaryota > Metazoa > Chordata > Mammalia > Artiodactyla > Delphinidae > Tursiops > Tursiops truncatus. The sequence goes on from NC_047050.1 coordinate 50,923,672, forward strand.
CTGTATTAGAAATTCAGAATAACAGTGGCATACACATGATAGAAGTTCATTTTTCTCTTGTGTAAAAGAAGTACAGAGGTAGGTGGTCTGGGGCTGTACGGCAGCTCCAACAGTCACCAGGGCCCCCTATTTTATCTACCTTCTGCTCTAGCAATCTTAGCTTGTGTTTCCATTTTTAATTTTCCTCATTGACCTAGATTTCTGCTTGAGGTCCAACCACCCCAACTGAGCTACAGACTAGAAGCAGGAAAAAGGGAGGGCGATGTGAGCTTCCTGCAAGCCCCACCTAAAGACTTTCCTTTAATTCTCCTGTATGCTAGGAGGCTGGGAAATGTCATTTGTCAGCAGGACACTTTCCTCAGGGTTCTGTAAGGAAGGAGAAAACCAAGTAGGCATCTAGCAGTCTCTGCCACAACGTGCAACACTCAGATCTTCTCTATAACCTGGAGGGCATATGTTTATATGGCAACTGAACTAGTCTTTTGAACCAACTTGATTCCATTCATGGTCTAGAAGACAAGTTTCTATGTAACGTTGGTCCAGGCTTATTAAATTAATTTTCTTCTCCTGAACCAGAGTACCATCTATTTTATTCATTAAGTGTAGTCTCTGTGTGTAAATGGGTTCTTTGGGTTAATCAAAGCATATTTCAAATCTATTAATATTTCAAATCTTTTGAAAAATGCAATTCATATGCTAAATTTGTTTTTAATATAAATCTTTTTAATTTCATTTTTTTCTTCATTTCAGTAAAAATAAAGAACATCAGCTCAGCTACACCAAATCAATAGGTCATATTAATTAAATTGTTTAAAACTCACTTTCTACAGCTGTAAAATGTGGTTAGTGATATTTAATTGGGGGAATTAATATGAAGATTTCGAGCTCATGAATATAACATGTCTAGCCCAGTAAGTGGGTAATGCCAGAAACTTAGCAAATATCTATTTCACATTTCCCACATATACCCCAATAAATAAAACAACTTAGAAAATAGTAAAAATATTAATGTAATATTAAAATACTGATTCAATATTTAGAAGTTGCCCATCTGAAAATTTCCACATCTTTGCCATGATAAAAAGCTATGTTCACATTTCTCTCCTTTTCACCAATGAATATCTATCTCCATAGATAAACAGAGAGAGTCATGAAAGACCATTAGTACTAATAAGATAATCATTAGATAACTGAATAAGATATAAAATAATGTATAAAATATAGACTACAGTATCAAAATGAAAATCAGTAGTTCTTTCATTACAAACATAATGTACTGGAAGACGTATTAGAAGATGGTATTAACTAAGACTATAGAAACTTAGTAATTAATCGATCAAGGAATTTGCAAGACCTTTATGGGAAAAACTGTAAGACTTAACTGAAGGCCAGTCAAGAGGTACTAATAAAAATGATGTCTGTTCATGGGTAGGTAGAACTAATATTCTAAAGATGTCAATTCACTCTCAAATTAATCTATAATCACAATTAAAATCCCACCAGGATTTTTAATGGACCATGGCAAATTAATTCTAAAATTTACATGGAAGAATACATGTATAACAACAGCCATACCAAGTTAGAAACAGGAGATCAAAGAGACTGAAATTGCCCCATCTGATCAGAAAACATATGCTAAAGCTATGTTAATTAAAACACAATATAATGTAGGAATAAGTGAATAATTCAGTGGTACCTATAAGAAAGTTCAGAAAAAGAACCATGCATATATGCCTCTTCTTGTATTTTTGGCTAATTCCGGCCTCAAGGAAACATAGTAATCCTCTTAGTGCTTGGCTTGATTTTCTAGGCAACTAAGAGTGGGGGTATTTTCTCCCATGCTGAAGAGACTCTGCCTTCTTTCTACTCTCAAGTACACCACCTTCCTTCAAGAGAGGGAATGCTCCTTTATCACATACTCTCCAAACTTTCTACTCTCTCTTTATCCTGTAGCCACTTTCATCCCCTGTTGTAAGAGTAAAGAAGTAATCCTGCTCCATTAATTACTTCTAGAATCTACTTAAATAAGTTGTTTAACCTCTTTATGAGTCTGACTCTTCTGCTAAGTGAGAATAATAATAAGACCTCTCCTATAAGATTATTTTCAGGATTAAATCAGTTCCAACCATTACATTTAATAACATCACTTGTGGGATGTAATCATACAGCTATACTGTTTGTCTCTCCCACTATCCCATTACATCCATTCTGTGGGTCTAGTTTTCTTCTGTCTCTGCATGGAACTTGCATCAGGCACCATGATTTTTCTAGTAATGTTTAGGTAACACAAACAGTTCTCTAATGATAAAATGCAATCTTAGGTTCATATCAACACGTTCAGTCCACATGATAGCCAAAACTTCAATCTTCCTTTAAAGTTAAAATATCTCCCCCTCTTCCCTTTCTCAGTTCATTTCCATGGCAGAAAGGAAGGCTGTGGTTGAGATGGTAATCATTTGGTCAGGTTTTTTTTTATTCCTTTCCTCAATTAACCTTCAACTTTAATCTCTTCTTGCTAACAGCAATGGGGGAAGGGAGAAGACGAACAAGGCACAAAGAAGTTCCCACTTGGAGGGTACTGTCATATTAGTCCAGTATCAGTGCATGCTGGACTTGGCAGGTGTTTAAAGCGGAATCTTTCTCTTTTGTTCTCCAGAGAACACCCTTGCTGGGAATCTCCTAAAAGAATCCTGCTTGACAAGAACAAAAGCATCCCTTTTCTTGCTGGTTGCTTACTTTTTTTCAGCCCAAAGATACTTCTTGCTTCTTTCTATGAAGTCTGTTAATCTGATAGGAATGTGACACATATTGGGTCCTTAGGAAACACATATTTCCTACCCTCAGAAAATTCTGGGAGTCCTGTCTGATCTCTTTTCCTTTCATTGTCAAAGCAGCTAGACAGCCATTGCCATTGGATTTTCCAGGTGTCACTCAGACCGCTGTCCACTGTGGTCTCTGCATTGCATGTGACACATATTAAGATTCTCAGACCCCTTTTCTTGGACTTCAGGGGACAGTACCCTTCAACCCTCTTCCTTAGTACTCAATATGCAGCATTCTCCAAAGAAACGTCCCCATTCTAATTTCTAACTCTGAATACTGTTATGCCATTGATGTGAATGAAGGGATAAGAGTCATGTAACTTGTTTCTTGATACCTTGTTTGCAAATTTTGCATATGGTCCAGCACCTCCTTTGCCATGTGATACCTTTTGTCTCATGATGTCTCAGTCAAATTTCCACTTTAAATTAAACAAATGTTAGTTATTATTATTGCCTAAGGATAGGGAGCATAAGTGCTAGCACTGGGGATAGAAGGGTCAAAGGAAATTTTAGTTCTGTTATATTTTTTAGAGGAATAATTAAGTCTTACATTGTATGTAAAATTAAAAATACCTTAAAGTAATCTTTTTTGTGCCTAATAAGTTTTTCCAGTATTATTTATTAGGTAGATCCTCCTTTTCTCAGAGTCTGCAATGCTACCTCTGCATTTATCAAGTTTCCACAGATGTTGGTCTATTTCTAAACTCTCTATTCTCTTACCTTGGTAATAGAATTTGCTTTTTTCTGTGCCAAAATTGCACTCTCCTAGTTATTACAGCTTTATACAAACTCAATATCTAAAGAGAAAATCCCCCTCCACTAATGGCCCTTTAAGAGGGCCTTGGCTTTTCTTGGACTTTTGTCCTTCATAAAAATTTTAGAATCAGCATCTCAAAACCATAATCAATGATTTGAGGATCATTCTTTACTCCTAACCCCCGAAGTCTATGATACAAGAAGATATCGTTTTGCTATAATTAAACCTGTGAATCGAACCTGTTCCCTCTTTTGAGGTGACTGTCTCCCTCTTTATTCCCAGATAATTGATGGTGATATTAGCCAATCACAAAATTTCTCATGAGAGCATTGAGCAATGGGTTTCCCTTTAATCTGTAATAAAGATTAGCATTAAGTAGCAAGCATGTACAAATGCCTCATGACTTAACGCAAGATAGATATAAAAGCTAGAGAAGTTCCCATGTTCCATTTCATTCTGCTTGTTATATTATACATGAATTACCATTTGGAAGTAGAACAGCCTGTATCTTACTATATCATGCTCTTCCAGTGACAGTTTAGCAAGTCTATATCTTCACAGATGAAGAAAACATTGTAACATGGCAAATGGCCAACAAAGCCCCTAATCCATCCTTTAAAGAATTTGTTGATGGTTCTTGACACATTCAATCCCTTGCTTTTCCCATTTAAGATCGTGGTCATATTTCTAGGTCAACACATAAAAATTCAATCATATATTTGCATAATATTCACGGCAGAGAATACTGTGATGAACAAAATAGAAAAAGTCTATGAATAAAATTTTAATTAACTCATCCTCTATGTAGCATTGCCAGAGTCTCTCCTGCTGTCCACAGATGAGGTTGATTACCACTTCCTTTTTGCCATCATCTTTTCTCTGAATTACCTCTAGTGTGGCACAATTGTCTTAACACAATGACTTCCATCCTTCGATGGTCATGTTATTCATGATGTCTCTGAAACTTCCTCCTTTCTTCTTCTTCTATTGAGCTTTGAACATTAATTTCTTCATTGTGCCATAATTTTTTCCAAGTCTTTTTCTACAGCTATTTGGGTTCATCAGGGCTTTCCTTGGGAGAGTGTAAATCTAATCATTCTTTTTGTGTCCTCAGTTTCCAGCCTAGTGCAAGGAACATTGGAATCCATAAATAAGGGATAGATGAATGAATTCTCACAAAATTTCCCCAATCCCTCCATGGAGAGGACTCTACATTATTTTAAGTAGTATTTATTTATTTGTTTGTTTGTTTATTTTTAAACATCTTTATTGGAGTATAATTGCTTTACAATGGTGTGTTAGTTTCTGCTTTATAACAAAGTGAATCAGCTATACATATACATATATCCCCATATCTCCTCCCTCTTGCAGTCCCTCCCACCCTCCCTATCCCACCCCTCTAGGTGGTCACAAAGCACCGAGCTGATCTCCCTGTGCTATGCGGCTGCTTCCCACTAGCTATCGGTTTTACATTTGGTAGTGTATATATGTCCATGCCACTCTCTCACTTTGTCACAGCTTACCCTTCCCCCTCCTCATGTCCTCAAGTCCATTCTCTAGTAGGTCTGTGTCTTTATTCCCGTCCTGCCCCTAGGTTCTTCATGACCATTTTTTGTTTGTTTTTTTTAGATTCCATATATATGTGTTATCATACGGTATTTGTTTTTCTCTTTCTGACTTACTTCACTCTGTATGACAGACTCTAGGTCCATCTACCTCACTACAAATAACTTAATTTCATTTCTTTTTATGGCTGAGTAATATTCCATTGTATATATGTGCCACATCTTCTTTATTCATTCATCTGTCAGTGGACACTTGGGTTGCTTCCATATCCTGGCTATTGTAAAGAGTGCTGCAATGAACATTGTGGTGCATGTCTCTTTTTGAACTATGGTTTTCTCAGGGTATATGCCCAGTATTGGGGCATTTCTCTAATGATTTGCATTTCTCTAACGATTAATGACGTTGAGCATTCTTTCATGTGTTTGTTGGCAATCTGTATATCTTCTTTGGAGAAATGTCTATTTAGGTCTTCTGCCCATTTTTTGATTTGTTTGTTTTTTTGATATTGAGCTGCATGAGCTGCTTATATATTTTGGAGATTAATCCTTTGTCAGTTGCTTCATTTGCAAATATTTTCTCCCATTCTGAGGGTTGTCTTTTGGTCTTGCTTATGCTTTCCTTTGCTGTGCAAAAGCTTTTAAGTTTCATTAGGTGCCATTTGTTTATTTTTGTTTTTATTTCCATTTCTCTAGGAGGTGGGTCAAAAAGGATCTTGCTGTGATTTATGTCATAGAGTGTTCTGCCTATGTTTTCCTCTAAGAGTTTGATGGTGTCTGGCCTTACATTTAAGTCTTTAATCCATTTTGAGTTTATTTTTGTGTATGGTGTTAGGGAGTATTCTAATTTCATTCTTTTACATGTAGCTGTCCAGTTTTCCAAGCAGCACTTATTGAAGAGGCTGTCTTTTCTCCACTGTATATTCTTCCCTCCTTTTTCAAAAATAACGTGACCATATGTGCGTGGGTTTATCTCTGGGCTTTCTATCCTGTTCCATTGGTCTATATTTCTGTTTTTGTGCCAGTACCATACTGTCTTGATTACTGTAGCTTTGTAGTATAGTCTGAAGTCAGGGAACCTGATTCCTCCAGCTCCGTTTTTCTTTCTCAAGAATGCTTTGGCTATTCGGGGTCTTTTGTGTTTCCATACAAATTGTGAAATTTTTTGTTCTAGTTCTGTGAAAAATGCCATTGGTAGTTTGATAGGGATTGCATTGAATCTGTAGTATAGTCATTTTCACAATTTACATAGTATTTAGATATTTCTATCTGGATGTCATTTCATCTCCAAATATCTAATATTTTGAAAACTGAATTCATCATCTTTTCTCACTACTGCCCTTCCCTCAGCCAGATCTCCTTTTTGACTTTTTATTGATGTTTAACCATCATTGTTTTGAGTCAATTCTAACTCATTGACTTTGTTTTCTCTCAACTTATATCTTGTCAGTCATCAAATTCTATTGAGGAGATTTTTTTACTAATATTTCCTGCTGCCATCCTTTCCTTTCTTTTCTCAAATTAACAGCCGGACTGAAGGTATGCATCTTCTCAAATCTGGGCTATTGCTATAGACACCTAACATGGTGACTCAGAGACACTCAAAGGATGCTTACTAATGGATGACTATATGTCATGTGTGAACAGTAAATTATATGTTCAGCATACTTTTTGAAAGGATGGGAAGTTGCCATGAAGTAGTGAAGTTGCCTTGAAGGAGATCAGTTGTCACATCTGTCATGGGCTGGAGAACTAAAGCATGTTGGATTCATTGGTGATGTTTTTACCACCAGGCTGCTCTTAGATGCATTTATAAATGTTCATTACAGGAACATCATTAGTAAAGCTGTATATTGTAGCCATCTTTCTGACCTCGTTTATTTACCCATTTATCCTTTTTAAGGGCCTCCCTCATCCTCCCATGCCCTCTTCTAACATGTCTTCCTTTAGCTCTCACTATCTTGAGTATTGTTCAAAGCTCAAGACTTCCCACTTTTCCACTGAATCCCATCCTCTTAGGTTAGTGATCTTAGAAGCATTAGCTAATCAGATTTACTCACCCATTAATTCCATAAATATTTAACAAGCACCTACAATTTCAGGATTGTTTTTGGCACTGAAAACAAAAACTAGTGCTTGCAAAGACACAGCTGGCTACTTTGCTAACTATTCCCCCTGACCCTATCAATATGTCAAGTTCTTAGAAAGGCGGTATATCATGGTTAAAGGCATGATCACAAGACATTGTGTGGGTTCAGATGTTAGCTATACCCCTCTCAGTATGTGAGGTAGTACAATTATTTAAACTCTCTGTGTTCAGATGTATCATCTATAATAATAATAGCATTTTCCTCAGATTGTGTAGTAAGAATTATATAAGAAAATACCTCAAACTCTTAAAATAACTCTGGTACATATTAAGCATTCAAAAAATATTGGTTATTAAGAGGAGGCCCTAAGCAGTCTCAGCATTTCAGATCTTGGGACTTGTCAGAGTGGAGATACAGAAGTTATACCAATGTGTGCTGTGCCAGTTACAACTTCTTCTTCTGCCTATGTGCCTGTGCATTATATGAGGTTGATTGATTTTGATTATTTGATTGATTGGTTGATGGCTTTGGGATAGTGAGTAGGTTTTAGTCATTAATCAATACAGAAGTTAAGCACAGATGACGTTTGAAGTCAGGCAGAACTGGGTTCAAATCTTTCTTTGCCACTTATCTGTCATAAGATCTTGTAAGAAATGGGGTTAATGATTCTATGTCCATTCTTCATTTAATCAGTGTTTACTGGACACTTACTGAATGTTAAACTATTCTAGGCCCTGGGAATACAGCAGTGAACTAAAGAGGTGTGATCTTGGCACTAGTAGAATGTACAATAAGGTGAAGAGAGGAGAGGAGGAAACATGTAAAAAAATAAATAAAAGAGATAGTTTTAGCTACCTCCTAGGGTGACGGTGAGAATCCGTAAATGCTCTAGGAATGAAAGTTGCCAGGATGAGAGGAGCTCATAGTCTAATGTGGGAACTAACCACCAAAATAGATATTTGTCATACTATACAGAAAAGCAATAATAACAGTCAGCAGCATCACTATGAGGACTGGGAGAAAGTGAGATCCCAAGAGTGGTGGATTCTGGGCCCTAGGCAGGAGTTTTAGGATGGTGATCGGCTGCAGGGAGGAATAGCTGTAAGTTTCTTGAGACCAGCTTTGCCATCTAAGGCCATCCTTTCTCTCATTTTAGGCCAAACGCTGGTGCCTGAATTATTTTCCAAGTCACATTAGACCTCTCCTAAGATATTTTCTTTTCCTAGATCTCTCTTTCCCAAATGCCCAAGGCAGTATTTTTCCAGATGCTCTTTTCAACACTTCAGAAATGGTTATTAGATTTGAGAGCCCAGCGCAAAGGAGGTGGGAAATACTAACCTGCTGCCAAATTTCCCCTTAGTTCTTGTAATCTCATCAAGATAAGTAGTTTTCAGGTAGGCTGCCTCCTCTTCCACGTCTTTCTGTGTACCTCTTCCATTTCCTGATATTAAATTCACCTTCACCTTCGGGAGATTCTACCTGCTGGGAAATTACAGCAATTCCCAACCTAAATACTCTTGGCAAAAGTCCAGCTTCCTAGCAATTGACTGGTCACTCTGGCCTCCAAGCTAGACAATGCAGAGCCACCTCAAAGAGCTCTTACAGGAAACTTGCTGGATGTAAACAAAGTGAGATCATAGAAAAGAATGCACTGCAAACACCAAAACCCATATCTGGACTTTTAGTAAGGCACCATTAAGTTTTGTTTAAAGCGTCCAGGCCCCTGTAAAAATCTAAAATGATTTACATGAAAGTCTTTTTGAAAGCTTGGAAAATTTATGTGGACAAACACTTGTGACTTTAAGGATCCTCTTTCTTCTTTAGGATGGATTTGAACATGAGTCTATTTTATACAGAACTGTAACAATTTGTAATTTGACAAATACCAAACAGTAAAAAAAAAAAAGGATTTCTTCCAGATATAAATGCCAGAAAAACTTCTCTCATTTTGGCCCTCTCAGGTCGATTTCAAGGCCTGTGTGAATCTGTGGATAATTTTTTGCCTTTTAATTTCACCTGTACCAACAGATGTCAAATTGAGCACTGCAGCCAAAGAGTGAAATAAAATTTAGACTGGAATATCTCTAGCTTGTTGAAAGAGTTAGTAGTCTGTATGATTGCTTAAAATTTCCATGTGACTACAGGTATCAGTATTGTGCAGAGTGTTCCTTGAAGCTGAAATTATCGTAGACATATAAGCTAGAAAAATGATGTCAGCTAACTTACTTGGTTGAGTTTTGTGACTGTGTGCACATGACATTGATGAGAGAAACGGGTTGATTGAAAGGGATTCTCTCTGTTGTCTTCTCTTCTCTCTGCCCTCACTTGCCCTGGGAGACCCTCCCACACTCCTGGCTGATGACTCTCAAATATGTCATCTCTATCACCTGGCAGCTCTGTCCCTTGAGCTCCAGGCCACAACTGTAACTGGTGTCCTAGGTCCCTAAACCTCATCATGTTCAAAAATTAAATGCACTATTTTCATTACCAAATCATACGAGCCGCACCGCCCCCCACTTATGTCTTAGATTAATGATGTGCTATTCAGACAGTTAACACAGAACTGAAATCTCTTATTGCTTCCCAGGAATGCTTGAATATGTGAAAATGTCCATATTCCAGCACTCATATAAATGGACAATGGCAGAGGAGTAAGATTGCAGCAGAGAAGATCTAATTACCTATTTTAAGAAAGTCCTTTGATTTGAGCTACGTTGTCACAATTCTCTGCAGTGTTTTGATACAGAGTGTGAATAATGCAGTATAACCTATTGCGATTGAAAAAGCCACTTCGAGCATGTTGTTCATTTGCTCTGTGGCTCAGGGATGCTTTTTTTTAACTACTAACTGAATTCCAGATTTGATTTTTCAATAGTTTTCCTCTCTCTGTTCCAGGATCTAATCCAAGGTACCACATGCATTTAGTTGTCATATCTTCATAGTCTCTTCTGTTCTGTGACAGTTGCTCAACCTTTCCCTATCTTTCACAACCTTGACAGTTTTGAGGACGTGGTCAGATATTTTATAATGTCCCTCAATTTGTGTTTGTCTGATATTTTTCTCATGATTATACTTGGGCTTTGGGTTTTGGAAAAAATGCCACAGAAGTGAAGTGCTTTTCTCATGTACTAGCAGGGGAGACATGATATCCATGCAACATGATATTAATGTTACACTTCATCATTTGGTTAAGGTGGTGTCTGCTATGGTTTCCACTGTAAAGTTACTATTTTTCATTTCCATACTCTACCATGAATGCATTTTTATTTTTAAAAGTCTCAGGTTTTCTAACAAACTTTTATTTGCTTACTTTTCTCTTTTATAATTCTGTAACACATAACACCTTTTCCAGGAAAAGGGGAAATGCAAACTTATTTGAATTTCTTCCTGGAATATAACATAATCCAAAGTCATCTTTTCAACAAATATTTTTGAAATATTAAAATATAACTCAACCCAGTGCTGACTATTCCATATAGAACATTTACATCAATATTATGACTCATAATTGTAATGCACTTGAGTTACTCTTGTCATTGATTGACTGGGTTTCCTGGAACTTATAAAAGCTCACTTATATGGATAGTCTTTATGACATAAATCAATCAAGAAAGCACCCAGAAATACCCCGCCTTTATACAGAAAAGCATCGTAATATATTTATATGACATTTTTGAAAAGTTTTAGCACAAGAAATATATCTGAAATATATATATGATGAGTTCTGATTTACTTCAGTCAGAGGGAAGAATATAAAAGCATAATTTCATTTAAAATTATATATAACTCCAAAAACTTCCTCTTGTCAGTGAAAAATTGTGTATGCAATAAAACATTATCTGTGACATAATTTTTAAAATGAAAATGTTTACATCTTTTCCCTTCCCCTAATGGTCATCTAGGTCAAGGTTTGTCAACCTGAGCTGTATCTGTGTACTTCCTGAACCTCTAAGGCTGAAGAGAATGTTTACAGACATGGCTCACACCTGACAGAAACAAGATCAAATAATTGGAACATTAAATTTATACTCATAATATTAGACTCATAATAATAATGTAAGGATCTTTACCTTATATTTTGATTAGCGCCCCAGGAAAACATAGAGCCATGTCTTGCATCTGTACAATAGTTGTGTAATTGCAAATTACACAAATTACAACAGCAAATGATTAAGTTTTGAAACCTAGAATACAGGTTAAGAATTTAAGAGAGACATCAACTTACAGCTAAGTGACATCTGCTGGAAGGTAGGCATGTATGGTGATGGACTTCAAGGGCTTGTTTCATCCAAAGTTCTGTTAGATATTGGAGTAGAGGACAGCACTTTGTTGTTCATGAGAGAGAGTGTTGCATAAAAAAGAAGAACATGCTTCCAGCTTTTATGGGTAAGAAATCATAGCTTCTGCTGCATCTGTAGCTCAAGAACAGGGGGTTTGTTGGCACTAGGAAGGTTTCAAGGCATTAGCTGTGGTTGTGGAGGCATTGACAGTGCCCAGCTGTGGGAGCATCAGCTAGTGGCTGAGATGACACCAGTGATGTCCTGTATATGCTGCTATAAGTGGTAGACTGCAGATAGAAGAGATCTCAGCCATCCAGTTGGTAGAGGCTGAAGAAGGTGGATGGGCCCAAGTTCATCTGAGCCAGTTTTTCTTAACTGCCATGCTATCTATGCTATAATGCTTGTTAGCTTGCTCAGTAGAGATGGTACAAACCCTTGGCTCGCTGTCAAGAATCTAACACACATATGCACACCAGCAACAAAACTGGGAATAAATGTTTAAAGTATAGACGTGAAGAACTTTTTTTTTTTCCTGATTTTTGTCTGCATTGGGTCTTCATTGCTGCGCACGGGCTTTCTCTAGTTGCGATGAGTGGGGGCTATTCTTCGTTGTGATGTGTGGGCTTCTCATCACGGTGGCTTCTCTTGTTGCGGAGCACGGGCTCTAGGCATGCAGGCTTCAGTAGTTGTGGCTCATGGGTTCTAGAGCACAGGATCAGTAGTTGTGGTGCATGGGGCTTAGTTGCTCTGCAGCATGTGCGATCTTCCTGGACCAGGGATCGAACCCATGTCCCCTTCATTGGCAGCAGATTCCTAACCACTGCTCCACCAGGGAAGTCCCAGACATGAAGAACTTGATAATCACCCACTGGTATCTCTACCCACAATCTCCAGTTCTTAAATAGTTTAATGGCAACAAATGAAATAAGGCATCTCACAAAATGCATTCATTTTATCATTTTTTTGTTTTTTGTTTTCCTCCTGATAGGGCAGTCTTTCTCCTGATAGGAAAAATTGTTAAGAGCAGTACATAGAGTGACCACTTGGTATCAGGAGCTACTAACTGTTATAAAGGAACCAGATTTTGTTTCTTTTCAGTCTTGAAAAGAAACATGGGTTCGAGCCCTGGTCCAGGAAGATCCCATATGCCGTGGAGCAGTTAAGCCCGTGCGCCACAACTACTGAAGCCTGTGCACTAGAGCCCGTGCTCCACAACAAGAGAAGCCACTGCAATGAGAAGCCCACACACCACAACGAAGAGTAGCCCCTGCTCGCTGCAACTAGAGAAAGCCCACGTGCAGCAATGAAGACCCAATGCAGCCATAAATAAATAAATAAATAGATAGATAGATAAATGTATTTATTTTTAAGAAAAAGAAACAGAGTATTTTTAAATGATTTGCCTTATTAATTTTCTCTGACTTTGATGCTTTGACTACTCAGCATTATAATACAATTCCCAAGAATTTGGCTCAAGATGTTCATAATTAGAACTGTTCTGAATTTAATGTTAAAATGTTTAATAAATCTATGCTTCATATTAATTTAAAATTTCTGTTGGTCTGTTTGTGGAGTTAGATGTAGTAAATAACCACTCTAAAGATACTTGAGTATATGTCCTCCTCTACACCATGACAGGGTTGGTCTAGAAAGAGTAAGGTATAGTAGAAAAGAAAGGAGCTTTGGAGTCAAGCAACCCTAGCTTAACAGTCCAGCCAATATTTACCTGTGTGATCTTAGATAAGTAACTTGAGTTCCTGTTTCATCATTTGACAAATGAGGGTAATAATACCCACCTTAACAGAATTACTGTATTGATTAACTGATATAATCAATACATGTTGTGTCCCAACCTGGTGTCAGGCACAGAGTGGGCCCTCAGCAAACTGCATCTAATATTATTTTACAGTAAGTTAGATACCATGTAGATATGCCTACCTGAACCTTCTGTGATTCAGGTATCTAGAATTTTCTATGATTTTCTTCAATCTTTGTTAAATCCAATTCAATGAGGAATCAAAATATATCAATATCTGTTGCTAATTTTATTACATTATTATTTCAGCTTGCAAAATTATTTTGGAAAATTAGAAACAAATTGAATCCTCTTTTATACCCTTTCATCAATACAATATAATATATTAATATTAGGAGTTATTTATAGATTTTTGACTCATTTTTTTCTTTTGTATGTCATATCTTCCAACCTTATAAATCTCAGTACTTCAATATTTTTACTTTGTCCTTAAATTTATACCATTTTTATTTTTTCATGATCCAAAAAAGGAAAATAATTCCCAAAATAAAAAAAGAAAGAAAGAAACGTTATACCAGAAATTCTGACGGTAGGGAAATGAGAGAGTGTATCTAAGTTAGGCTTTTACCCTTGTCACTCCATCCTGATAGGCAAGAAAGTATCCTAGGTGGGGCAATGATGGAACAATGTATTCCCAAGTAGACAAGGTTTAGCTTGGTCTTGCAATCAGACAGATGTAAGTTCAAATACCTGTGTTGCCATTTTCTCACTGTGATACCCAGTTCAATGTACTAATTCTCTCTGAGCCTTAGTACATAATAGGAATACATACAGTGATGTAATGACTAGATGAGAAATTATATGTCAATCTCTCAGTAAGGTACCTGGTCTATATTTAGAATTAACTAGCTAACTAACTAAATAAATAAATAAACAAAACCTTTGCCCCAGTTTATGGCCAAAGTTCCATTTTGGAGACCATCTGATCTTCCCTTCCTGACACAGCCTGAATGTGTCCTTATCCTGGACCTTCATTTCCTAAGCTTTGCATGATTCTAGATCTCCAATTCCTCATATAATTGCCTCTGGTGAGACATGAATAATAAGGCCTAGATTCTTCTTCACTTATAATCTTTCAAAAAAGATCCTTCATCAGCCCTACAAGACCCCACAGAGTTCTCCCAGCCTGGGTCCCTTCTATTTTCCTGAACATTCAGATTTATGATTCAGTTAGCACTTACTGGAAAGCCAGGATTAAGAGCTGACTGAAGGTACAAAATTTTAACATATGGAGCTTCTCAGCCTCCCCCTACAATTACCAGCAGAGCATTTGGACACCACCCACTTAGCTTCATCTTCATCCCCTGATGTCTGAAGCAAGCATCTCTCCATACATGTTCTCACTGTGGAAAAGCAATCACAGTGAAAGAAGAGCTCTTCTCCCAAGGCTGTGTGTTGAGTGGTGGGGAGGGAAGGCATAGTTCAAACAGTAGAAAAGCATAGAGATGAGAAGTATTAATATAGTGGGAATTTGGCAGAAAGAGTCATGTACCAAAATGTTCATTGCAGCTCTATTTACAATAGCCCGGAGATGGAAACAACCTAAGTGCCCATCATCGGATGAATGGATAAAGAAGATGTGGCACATATATACAATGGAATATTACTTAGCCATAAAAAGAAACGAAATTGAGCTATTTGTAATGAGGTGGATAGACCTAGAGTGTGTCATACAGAGTGAAGTAAGTCAGAAAGAAAAAGACAAATATTGTATGCTAACACATATATATGGAATTTAAGGAAAAAAAATGTCATGAAGAACCTAGGGGTAAGGCAGGAATAAAGACGCAGACCTACTAGAGAACGAACTAGAGGTTATGGGGAGGGGGAAGGGTGAGCTGTGACAGGGCGAGAGAGAGTCATGGACATATACACACTAACAAACGTAGTAAGGTAGATAGCTAGTGGGAAGCAGCCGCATGACACAGGGATATTGGCTCGGTGCTTTGTGACAGCCTGGAGGGGTGGGATAGGGAGGGTGGGAGGGAGGGAGACGCAAGAGGGAAGACATATGGGAACATATGTATATGTATAACTGATTCACTTTGTTATAAAGCAGAAACTAACACACCATTGTAAAGCAATTTTACCCCAATAAAGATGTTAAAAATAATAATAATAAAATAAAGGAGGCAAGAATATAAAAAAATATATATATATAGTGGGAATTTGGGACTGTGATAATAGAAGAGAAAATTATTCTGGGAAGGTAGGGTAGGAAGGTATTCAAGAATGTAAAGAAGAGGAAAAAGATCAATTATTTTAATTAGTTTCATGAATCGCAGGCTTGAATTTTCATAAATGTTTGAGACACCTAAGCAAACATTAGGCTGTAATTCTCTTGAAGGTCACAACTTTTAAGCACAACTTTTTGGGACAGAGGTGTGACTGGGAGACTTGTTCAGATTTGGTCTCTCCTGCACACAACCCAGTTTACTATAGATTAATAGTGGTATATTATATCTGACCCCACAATGCAATTTTAGCAGGACTGTACAAATTTTGGGATAATGGTAAAAATGGGTCCAGAATTAATCATGATAGCTCTTGGAGTGATAGCTGAGATGATAATGTGGATACTTGTTAAATTGGAATTATACTTTTTGAGAGAAAGATTTTGGGACTAAATTATCCAGTTGAAGAACTAGACTTAGGCACCACTATGTCAATGAAAAAGTTCAAAAATCTTAATTGCGGGGGAGGAATACCTAATGAAACTTGAGATATTGAGAGGTAGGGTTTAATTCCACAAGGTGGCAATTCTTTGGCAGGAAAAACAGATCACGATCCTGATCTGGACACATTCCTGCAGTGGAAATGGGAAATGTGGTATGGTCATAATGAATAGCTGGGGGTCTCACAGGCCCCAGGGTAAGTGATATAAGTCCCAAGATGGTAGAGATTGGAGACGCTGTCAGTATTTCTTTGGTTGTGACAATAATGACCACCTAGTGGCTTTAGGCCTCCAGACTTTACTTTATCCTGCATCCCAGAGGGTATAGATTTGGAAGTCAAGGAGCTTAGAGTTGTCAGATTTAGTTAATTCCCAGTTAAATTTGAATTTCAGATAAACAATGAATTTTTTTTAGTATAAATGTGTCCTAATACTGCATGGAATATTCTTACAATAAAATATTTTTGTTGTTTATCTGAAAGTCAAATTTAGCTGGTGTACTGTATTTCATCTTGCAACCGTACTGAAGTTCTTATATTAATGTGTTTGTTTGTTAGTAAGAAATGACTATAGTGAGTTCTGCCTGGCTCTACCCAGCATTTTCTTTAGAGTACCGAAGAGGAGGTATACCCATTCCCAGCAAAAGAAGATAGGGAAGATATTTACTGTCAATAGAGAAAGTCTATGGACAAACTATACTATTAAATATTAAAAATCTCTTATGTGAGATTTTGCAACAACATTAAGAGAAGGTGTCATAAGATGAAAATGAAAACTTAACAGGATTTCCCTCGCTGCCTATGACTAATAGAAAGTCAAGCCTACCAAAGTATAGCAATAGAATTAAAAGGATTGGCTGTTGTCACTAATTTAATGAGGAGTGGGGAGATAGAAGAAAAGTTCACAATGATTCACAGGTTTCTAGTTTGTTTGGACAAATGATATTGTGAGCAAGAAGAGAAAGGGGAATATTGAGATGTCCTTTGATGAATATGTCCACCGTGCAGTTGAATATATGCATTTGGAACCTAAAAGAGAATCTGCTTGAGAGATATGATTGGTAGTTGAAGCCACAGAAATGGGAATAATCATGGAGATAGAATGTGTAGATAGTGGATTGCAAAGGGCCAATGATGAAGCCTTGAGGAACACATGCATTTAAGGGCGAGATAAAGGAAAAAGAACAAACAAAATAAACTAGGAAGATAACACGCTGTCATGTAGTGCTCTTCTGAATGAGCCTAAAGAAAAGACTCCTTGTAATGCAGAGGAAAAGAACCAGCACTGTTCGGAGAAAAATGACAGACAGGCAGCATCTTCACCAAATGTTCAAAGTGAACATCATAGAATGGGACAAACACACACCATGTGCCCCCTAATATGCTGCATTAAGAGCCCTGTAGCACTTCCATGACACTTCTGCCAAAATTTCATAACCTGAGTCTGATCATGAGGAAACAGACAAATCCAAATTGAGGGACTTTCTTTAAAAAAAGGAAAAAAAAAGAACTGTATTCTAAAAGTATCAATGGCAGCAATGTCATGAAGCACAAGAGATGGCTCAGGAACTATTCCAGCTTAAAGAAGACTAAAGGGATATGACAACGGAATACAGTGCATGAGCCTAAATTTTCTTCTACTTTATAAAGGACACTCGGGACAAGCGGTGAAATTTGAATAAAGTAAGCAGATTAGGTAATAAAAAAATAATAAAATAAACTAGGAAGAAATGTAGAAAGAAAACTAGGAGAAATGGTGTCATGGGGCAACAGAGATGAGAGCTTCACAAAGGAAGTGTTCAAGAATGCCAGATGTTGATGAGGTCAAGTAAGATGTAATGTAAAAAAAGGTCACTGAATTTGACAAGTGGAATGCTATAGGGGATGTGTGCCAAAGTATATTTATTGAAGCAGTGGGAGCCAAAGTCAGATTTCTGTGAATTGGCAACTCACAGAAGTAAGTGGAAATAGTAAATGCAGATCTGTCAAGGAGATTGGCTGTGGATTAGAGGAGGTGTGGAAATATTTAAAGGAAGCATGGGATTGAAGGAGAGCTCCCTGCTCTTTTTTAAAGGGGACGTGGGGGCTTCCCTGGTGGCGCAATGGTTGAGAGTCCGCCTGCCGATGCAGCGGATATGGGTTCGTGCCCCGGTCCGGGAAGATCCCACATGCCGCGGAGCGGCTGGGCCCATGAGCCATGGCCGCTGAGCCTGCGCGTCTGGAGCCTGTGCTCCGCAACGGGAGAGGCCACAACAGTGAGAGGCCCGCATACCGCAAAAAAAAATAAAAATAAAAAAATAAAAATAAATAAAGGGAACGTGGAATTGAGGGCTTCTTTATGATAAAAAGTTGATCATGTTTATGAGTTGGTGAAGCTGAGGGTGAAACTGCAGAAGAGAGGACAGGCAACAGAAAATAATCAGGGTCCTGGAAGTAAAAGAAGGGATGGGAAACAAAGGGACAGATGGAGGTGTTAGTCTTAAAGTAGAGGTAACATGTTTTGTATACTGTCTCCTGAACTGTGACTAAAAAGAAACAGATGATAGTCAGTGAGTTGTATAGGTGAAGGGGAGGTAGGAAGAGACAAACAACTTGGAGAAACAAATAAGTTTGCCCTTTCAGACTTAACCATAAATAAACACATCTACTAGGGTAAAAATAGTCATGTTAGCAAGTTTTGACTGACGTCTAAAGAAGGAAGGATTCAAACCAGAAGGATTCAACCAAAAGGATTCAAATCAGACAGCATAGCAAGCATGCAAATGGGTGAAAGATGCAGAAAGTGGCCTTGCCCATTCATAGATCAAGGTGCTCAGTCAGATCCACCTGGCAGGTCTATCACTATTGAAATGTAACAGAAGATCCTAGTGCCTTCCAGCATTCACATATTTCGGCTAACTTCCCTTGTTCTTATTTTATTATAAGGACCTTTTCTGAACACTCCTTGCCTGGTACGGATGTTTATCCCACCTTCAGTTAACTTTCTCATTTCAGATGAGTCAATTGGCATCCTGAATTTGATAATTTAGTCTCTTATGAGTGAGTCAACTTCCCTAAGCTAAATTAACAGTGGCAACACCATCAGATCTAAAATTTCAACTTGCATATCTGACAACTAGATGCTGGATTCTGGTGAATATAATCATCTCGTGAAGCTTTCTGACAACAGTTGGTTCCTGCTTTCTTGAGGGCATCTCAGTCCAAAGACTGATTTAAATTTTCCTTATTCCAATTCTGTTTGGAAAATGACTTCTAAGTGTCCTGTGTATGTATCTCTAGCTTCTGTGTCCTACCTTAGCCAAGCGAGGTAGTAATGAATAGAGATCTATATGAGCTCTGGAAATGGACCAACTGAATTAGAATCCAGGCTCTTCTACTTCAGACCAGTTAATTAACTTCTTGTTATCCCAATTTCCTCATCTTGAAAAATGGGTATAATGCTAATATTTACTTAAAAATATTTTGTTTTATTTTTGAAGAATAATGCATATAAAACCCTTAGTACAATTTTTGACATGTTGTAAGTACTCAAATAATATTAACTATTAATATTAGTACTGCTCCCAACTTGCCATTCCCCAAAAATCATAAACCGTGTCCCAAACTATACTTATCTTCTCACATTTTTCATGCTTTTATGTAAAATGTTCTTTTGACTCTTCATTTTTATGAACTAACCATATGTGTTTATTCATGTATGTATTTGCTACTGCCATGGAAGGTTCACTGTTATAAATTTAAAATGCTACCTACTTGAGAAATATTTTTATTAAATGCTTTGTTTCAAAGAGTTTTAATATATACATGACCTAATAAAATAAAAATTATATTTCTGGGTATTTCTGTACTCGATTATTTTAATTAGAAAAATTTAAATTACCTTTTAATTAACTTTCTTTTTTGGTAAACATTGAATCTTTAAAGTAAGTAAAATCTGTCTTTGAAAACATCAGTTTTCACAAAAATCAAAATGTGGGAGACAGAGGATACTTTAATCCAAGCAAAGATTCAGATCTTTGTATTAAAATGAAGTTAGGTAAAACTTTGTGCAGCTGTAATTTCCTAAACTAATACAATATGAAGAGATAGTTGCTAAGAATTTTCCAAACTACCATCCAGACCCCTCAGCCTGTCATTTAAGGCCTTTAACAGCCTGGGCCCAACAGCTTTGTAGTTTCACCTTCTGCCTCTGCCTCCAGTTACGAAGAATAATGGCTCTTCCCAATTTTTGCTTATGATGTTTTCTGCCTATAATGCCCTTCTTCACTTTCCTGCATGTTAAAATGCTAGTTTTCTTTGTACAGTTGAAATGCTTTCTGCATAGCCTTCTTAATTCCCTTGATCAAAATTAATTGTTCTCACCTCTGAAACCTCACAAGTTCTTTGTTTACGTTCAAAGTATAGAACTTATTCTAGTCTGACTTGTATAATTCTCTCAGCGAACTTTCTCCTCTGCTACATTGTTCAAGGAAAGTTTTGTAACATATCCCTACCTTTCATTAGAAAAACAGCAGCTAAGGGGAATTTATTACTCAGGGCAACTTGTTAAGCCAAGAATCACAGAAGAAGTGTGGGAGAGAGACAACGTAATCAGACGCTAGCACTCTTGTAGGCATATTTGAGATAAATAAAGAAATAAGGAGACATAATAAAGGAGGGAGGAGTCTGATAGCATCAGGATTATAAACTATTGGAGGTATTGTGTAGGTTTAGACTCTATAAAAGAGAACATTGGTAACCTCAGAGTTTAACTTCCTGTATTGTGTAGAGAAAGACGTTAGCCATAAATGCCGCTTGTGTCTACAGAGAGACAGATTCTATTATTCTGTCTAGCCCCAAGGTAGACACCAAATCACATATTGAGCAGTTTGAAATTAATAAGAGAAGAAACTAGGCTTAAAGAAGAGATAGAATTGTAAGACTTTTCTCAAGAAGTGGTTAAGCTGGGAACAGAGAATAACTGTTACTAGGGTAATCTAAATTTCCTCAAAACATGTATCACCAATTAGAAAAATATATTAAGTGCCCACTTGTGAGTCATGAAGTGGTGACTATTATTTACACACTTAATAAACCAGATATGGGCTTAATCTGAAACCACAGCATTCATTGAATTTTTATATCTGATTAATAATTCCTTCAGAGATCTCAGTAGAATTCTAAGGATATACAATAAAATTTATTATTTTAATAGTAAACATATTTTATTAACAGCTATGGCAATTCAGTTACTGAAATTAAATTGCATTAACCCTGTGAAAATAACAAAATTTAGATGTAATGATATGAGATACTTTCTTAGAAGTTAGTTTGAATTTTTTGGTGAGACAGGTTGCAAAATGGAAGGGGTAGTATCCTAAGAAAATGCAGGCTTCTGCAAGTTCAGTTACAAAGGTTTCATCCTCTCAACTTACCTGAGAACATGTGATCAAGAAAAATATACATTCCTTTCCCTTATGTGATATTCTTTGAGTTAACTTCCTGTTTCTTTACGCCCTTTACAAGACAGATGGGGATCTGATATTAAGTGGTTGTACTTTTAGAAGCATAAAAATTCATCCTAAATCTTGATTTCTTGCATTCAGTGGGGTAGTGAAGAGTTGAATGAAGAGTAAGGGAGGGAGACAGCCACGATGGAGAACAGTATGGAGGTTCCTTAAAAAACTAAAAATAGAACTACCATACGACCCAGCAATCCCACTACTGGGCATATACCCTGAGAAAACCATAATTCAAAAAGAGTCATGTACCAAAATGTTCACTGCAGCACTGTTTACAATAGCCAGGACATGGAAGCAACCTAAGTGTCCATCGACAGATGAATGGATAAAGAAGATGTGGCACATATATACAATGGAATATTACTCAGCCATAAAAAGAAATGAAATTGAGTTAGTTGTAATGAGGTGGATGGACCTAGAGAGTCTGTCATACAGAGTGAAGTAAGTCAGAAAGAGAAAAACAAATACCGTATGCTAACACATATATATGGAATCTAAAAAAAAAAAAAGGTTCTGAAGAACCTAGGGCAGGACAGGAATAAAGACGCAGACGTAGAGAATGGACTTGAGGACACAGGGAAGGGGAAGGGGAAGCTGGGACGAAGTGAGAGAGTGGCATGGACATATATATACTACCAAATGTAAAATAGATAACTAGTGGGAAGCAGCCACATAGCACAGGGAGATCAGCTTGGTGCTTTGTGACCACCTAGAGGGGTGGGATAGGGAGGGTGGGAGGGAGACACAAGAGGGAGGAGATATGGGGGTATATGTATATGTATAGCTGATTCACTTTGTTATACAGCAGAAACTAACACACCATTGTAAAGCAATTATACTCCAATAAAGATGTTAAAAAAAAGAAGGGATTTGTTGTCTACCTCGGGCCTTGATAGAATAACAGAAACTATCTGTCTATAGATGCAGGCAGGATTTGTGCCTAACTTTCTTCTGTATGCAATGCAGGAAATTAAACACTCAAGTTACTAATGTTCTCTTTGATAGAATCTAAACTCTCACAATTCTCCCAATAGTTTATAACTGGAGGTTATCAGACTCAAGCTTCTTCATGTCAAACTAGATCTATAGTAGAAGCCAAGGGATCTGGACAAAAGTAGACAATATCTCTGGAGAAATATCTGGGGGATAAAGAACATGGAAGGTAAAATACCCACTGAGGTGCAGATCTATTTCCAAACAAGCACAGAAAACATCAGCGGTTTAGATAGATTCTTTGGCAAGATGTTTGGCCTAATGTTTCCTCACAGTGAGCTGTAATTAGGTCTTTATATTATTTAGTACAGGTTTTTAAAATTTACAAATATTTTGCAGCTGTTCTCAATAAAAGGAAATTGATCCCAATATAACTCTTTTTAAAGTTGCCATAACTTTATAGTGAAGAAAAAATGAATCAGAATCAAACAGATGACTAATTAAGTACAGTTGCTATGGGGAATGGAATTCAAAGACTGATTTTCAGGAAACAGACCACTTAATGAACCAGCCCTCTGAGTGCACTATTATACTTTACAGTTAATGTTGGTATTTTATATGATCCATCAGGATATTCTGTATGATATTGCTTCAGATTATCCCCAGAAACCAGTTGCCTCTCACCACATTTATTGCTACCAAGTCACCATCATCTCTTATGTGGATTGCTGTCATAGCCTCCTATTCTCTGCTTTTCCACCTTTTCTCTCTCATAGTCTCACCTCAACAC
Organism: Tursiops truncatus; assembly: GCF_011762595.2. NCBI lineage: Eukaryota > Metazoa > Chordata > Mammalia > Artiodactyla > Delphinidae > Tursiops > Tursiops truncatus. Next base: position 50,946,896 of record NC_047050.1, read on the forward strand.
GAGTGTAGAAGAGTGATTCAAATATAAGCCGGATGAAGTCACTTCCCAAACCCTGTCATGGCTCCCATTTCACTTACAGACTAAAAGCCAAAGTCCCTACAATGACTGACTTAGTTTGGGCTCTCTAAAAGCAGAGCCTGAGAGGAGGATTCCTGTAAAAGTGGTGTAATGAAGGGGTAATCCCAGGTGCAACCTGGGAGAGAGTGAAGCAGGATAGAGGAAGGGAAAGAGCAGAGAAACAATGTAATCTTGGGCAAAGTCTGCCTTGGCCTGATCCACAGCAATAGGGCTCTGGTGCACAAATGGATCACAGAGCTAGTCCCTCTTGAGGCAAGGAGATCAGCTTTTAAAATACTCATATCGATCAATACATTGTACCTTGGCAGTGTGCAAGGGGGTGACCTCCCACCAAATGTGGCTCCTGGGTGCTGAGGACCCATAGCAGTGCATGGGGGCTATGAACAGGCCCCAAAGCGTCTACCACAGTGACCCACAGGGCCCCACAGGTGTGGCAGCCAGTACCCCTCTGACCTCTTCATCTGTCACTGTCTATCTTTCCCCTCCACCCCAGCCACTCTAGCTCCAGTGCTCGGTCTCAACTCATCGCTAGGGTTTTTCAGCTTTACTCCCTCCCTTCCTACCTAAGGGCAGGAAGCTGGAGTTTTGAGGAGAGAAAAAAAAGGTGTAAAGTGGCTATTTAGATTGTGGGAAAGCAAACAATTAAAGAAATGTCAAAAAAATAAGAACCTTCTTGCACTGCTGAAAGTGTAAGTAATGCAGCTATTTTGGATAGCTATTTGGCAGCATTAAACAAAACAGCTATTACATTCTTGGCGGTGTGCTCCAAAGATCTTTTACACAGACACAGAAAGAGATATGGGCAAGAATCTGCATCTCTGCATTGGTCCACATTAGAAATGTGGCCATGAATTGGGCAATGGGTAGATAAAATGTCAAAAACGCAGTCAGCAGTCAAAAAAATGCATGAATTCTACATATATCACTAAGGCTAGATGTCTAAGACATACCTCCGAGTCTAAAGAGGAAGAAGCAGAATGAGAAGTATAATACAATTCAATTTCTATAAATTAAAACACACGAGAATACTGCATATTATTCTTTGATACACATGTATTAAAGCTGACCTAGCTAGGGGGAAGAAAAGTCAGGATGGGAGATGGAGACAAATATTGAAAGTAAAATATAAATAAGAGCTGGCACAAATCAATAACAATTTGCAATAACTGTGGTTAATCCATTGCATATCCAAGGCCCTCCAAACAACAACAATAAAAACAAGACCAGATACAGAAGATAAAATACTTCAGTGTAGGTATTACTTATAGAAAGAAGAATAAGTTTATAATCAACTGCTGGAAATTTCAGAGATGGGATATCCTGCAGGTTTTCCAGTAAGCAAAGAAGGATGAACAGAAATTACTTCTACAGTATCCATTATTACTAATTTGTGATTCGTGAGAAGTGATTGATAATACATTTGTTTGGTGTGTCATGTTTATTGTTCTAGTCTAGTCAACTTAAGGCTTTTTTTTTTAAGGTTCATTGCAACTTTTACTCTTCTCCATATTTTTCACCATAAGCTTTGAGTATCTCAACAGAGACATCCACAATGGGTGTTTTGGGAACGCTACTCTTTAAGATTTGGGAAATATAACTGTACAGTGTTCTCCCAGTTACCTTTGCCCTGTTCTTCCTGTGTTCAGTGCAGGATTTCTCAGGAATTTCTACTGACATTTTTGAGTGGATAACTCTTGTGCGTATGTGGGGCATGGGGGTGGGCAGTGGCTATCTTGGACATTTTAGAATGTTTAGCAGCGTTCCTGGTCTCTACTCAGGGATGTACTCAACGCCAGTAGCACTACTCCCCTAGTTGTTACAACCAAAAATGTCTCCAAACGTTGCCAAACGTCTCCTGAGAGTTTAGCAGAGAGCTAAACCTAAGGTTGGATAATTCCACGAAGTTGATTGGATTTATTGTGATAAATAAAAATCCTCCACAGACTGACTGCTCTCTATGGATACTCAGTGCACACCTGATACTAAAGGAAGCATGTATAAGAATGTACAAATAATAGAAATATATATCCTGAGTGTCTGTAGACACACTCCCAAAACATACTTTAATATTTAGATTTTTAGTTTGGGCCACATGAAATTCTGATATTCAACCGTTATGGCAGTTTCGTATGGTTCTACCTACTAATTATCAAAATCTGCTATTATGTTGTTTGTTTCCCCTACTAGAACTTATGTTCCCTGAGGGTTCTTTGGGGTATTCCTTACTTGCTACTAATATAGTGTCAAACACAGTATGTGTTCTGTAAACATTGAACATAGCATGTATGGATATGTTAATTAATACACACAAATATAATCATACATGTAACTAGAGTTTTTATAGGGCTATAAGAAATTATTTAATAGCAGAACATGTCTCTTGCTCTATTGACTTGGAAAATTTTTGTACCTCCTCAAAATATTCTTCATATAATTTTAATCACCTCATGCATCTCTTAAGTCTATCTAACAGTTCCAGTACAGGCTTTGGAGTGAGATATTCCAAAGTTTGAATCCCAGGAACATTACATAGCAGCTATATGATCTTGTCTGTAAATGTATATATTGATACTTACTTCAATGGATTGTTCTGAAGGTTAAATATAACAGCATATGCAAAGCACCCATCACAGTATCAGCTCCCAGTTGGCATTCAATACATGTGAGCTTTTTGTTTTTCCCCATTTACCTATTCCTACTGATTTAACTTCTTCCAATTTGCTTCTGTTTGTTTTTTGTTTCTTTTTGTTTTTGATATTTCGTCTTGCTTGGATAACACCTTTCAGGAGGATTTATTCAAGTAAAGTGGGAGTTCTGGGGCTCTACTCTATTTGCCTATTTCACTTCTCCAGCTAAAAATAAATTTCCATCAACTACACACACAGATATTGTAAATTTAATTGCATTCTGTATTTGGTAGATGTACAGAATTTTAAGATTTGCTTATTATGAGAATTTAACATAATGACCTCCCACTATAACCATACTTCTTAAAGTATTTAATATTGAATTTCATTTTCTTTAATCTTTACAAGTAGGAAGGATAATTATATTGCAGTTGTACATTTGTTAAAAGATATAATTAAATGCATTTAAACATTTTCCATTTAAGTTAAATTATACACTAAACACAGTAGCTTAAAAAATACTTATCTTTTCAGCTAAACACATTTTTCCTTCTAAGAAGGCTTAAAAACTAGATTGCACGAAGACATCCTGAAAACATTTGAAAAGATTACACATGTTGTGCACAGACCAAATGTTGTCTTTCTAGATTTTTATTTTTAAAGGAAGCATTTATTTAACAACTGATTTGCAAAAGTGTTTCATTAGCTTTTTGGCTCCAAAATAAATTGCATTCTTCCTTTGATATCAGTTTCTAATTTACCAGTAGTTTCAAAGTCTGCCCCTACCAAATACCTCCGTTTATAACCAGAAATATTTGCCAGGAATAGAGCCAAACTCACTTTATCAGTTTAAAAATATACTTCATATTTTGAGTAAGAGACCCATTAAAAATTGATTTGAAAACATGACATAATAAAGAGAATAAAATAACTGTCATTACCAAAAGTTAAAAAACAAAACAAAACATGATTTTTTTAGAAAGAAGAACTCCAGAAGACCACTCTAATTCTACTTGGTTTGTCTTGTTGTACAATTCTAGGGGATAACCCTGGCTTATTTATGTGCTCCAAGCTAACCATGCCCACCTTAGGGACAAATGTAAAAAGAAAGGAAGACGACTCCTCAGTAAGTAGCAGTGTACTGATACTTCTCTTGTGCACATAACCAAGATGCATGTGTGCACACACACAAACACACACACACATCCTCCAACACAATTTTCCCAGCTTAGAAAAATTGAGTATTCCATCTTTCCCCTTTCTGACCTTTTTCCATCTCCTTCCACTTTCCACACTTTCCTCTTTTTTCCCCTTATTACCTTACTTATCATTATATTGTTATCTTCAACTTCCCCCCTCTGCTATGACCGCCCCCCCCCCAGAAGGTGCCTTGTGAGAAGACATCTTCAGGTCCCTCTTTCTTCATGAAGACTCGAGGATTTCCCTTGCTTTATTCATTCATTGATGTAGTAGCCCTGGGTACATTCTAAATGGCAGGTACTGGAGAAACAGAGATGAACAAACTTGGATTAGCCTCATCTGGCTCAAGTGAAACTAATTATGGATCCACCGTGGTCATGTTCTATATGTACTCTGTCCCATTTACTTCTCTGAGAAACAAAGGTATTTTCCCTCATTTGAAGAATAAGAATACCATTTAACAGGAGTTCAACCATTTTCCCAGTGTCATCCAGCTCGTAAGTAGAAGAGCTGAATTAACCCAAGTTTCTAACTTCAAAGTCAAAGGTCTTTCTGCTGCAGTGCTGATTGCTCTGACCAGCTGCCTCTCCCAGTGAGTCCTCATTACACAATGTGGCTGCTTATGTGACAGGTCATTAGACCTGTGTCCTAGCACTTTATCCATAGGGTGTGGGAGTGGTTGAAATTCTTGCTTCCATCAGAGGTAGGAAACATCAGTAATTTCCTCAATGACCGCATCTTAGGTGCAGATCTTCTCATACCTTCTGCTTCCTCCTCCTGTTCAGGAGTTTTATCCACGTGACTTTTTGTAATCCCCCTCCTTCCTCACCTGCCACACAGAGAGTGAAGATGATCCTCAAGCACTTGGCATAAGATGAGGAAAGTTCAACAGTGATTCTTTCGGCGTTTTGTTTTGTTTTGTTTCTGTTTTTTTGGCTGCATGGCGCGGCTTGTGGGATCTTAGTTCCCCGACCAGGGATTGAACCTGTGCCCCCTGCAGTGGAGGCACAGTGTATTTAACCACAGTACCACGAGGGGAGTCCCGATAGTGATTATTTTTGAATGTAATATAAAATCAACTGATATTCTAATTTTAGGTTCTCAAAATTGTGTTTTATAACAAAGATAAACAGTGTAAATAAGAGATAAACTTATAAACAGAGACATACAAGTTTGGTCTCTAGTGATTTTTAAGGAGGAGGCATCCTTTGTTATTATTAAACAGGTTATTCTTATGCTTATTAGGAGTAAAGGGTAGAAATCTAGACCTTCTTTATGAAAAATTCCCATTTGACACCCCACAGAACCCTCTAAAAGCATCCCCATAGTCTGTAAACTCACTCTGCAAACTTCTAGTTCTCTTTACTATATGAGTGGACTCCTCCAGAACCCTATCAACTGCCCTCAATACAAATTGTATGCTATTACTTTTTTAAAAATTAATTTTTATTGGAGTATAGTTGCTTTACAATGTTGTTTTAGTTTCTACTGTACAGCAAAGTGAATCAGCTATATATATACATATATCCCATCTTTTCTGGATTTCCTTCCCTCTTAGGTCATTATAGAGCATTAAGTAGAGTTCCCTGTGCTACACAGTAGGTTCTCATTAGTTATCTATTTTCTACATAGTATCAATAGTGTATATATGTCAATCCCAGTCTCCCAATTCATCCCACCCCCCTCCTTTCCCCCTTGATATCCATACATTTGTTCTCAACGTCTGTGTCTCTATTTCTGCAAATAAGATCATCTATACCATTTTTCTAGATTCCACATATATATGTTAATATGCGATATTTGTTCTCTTTCTGACTTACTTCACTCTGTATGACAGTCTCTAGGTCCATCCACATCTCTACAAATGACCTAATTTCGTTCCTTTTTTATGGCTGAGTAATATCCCACTGTATATATGTACTACATCTTCTTTATCCATTCCTCTGGTGATGGACATGTAGGTTGCTTCCATGTCTTGGCTATTGTAAATAGTCCTGCAATGAATATTTGGGTGCATGTGTCTTTTTGAATTATGGTTTTCTCTGGGTATATGCCCAGTAGTGGGATTACTGTGTCATATGCTATCACTTTTTAGTTACTTTTTAAACCTCAGTTTGCAAGAAAGTTTGGTTCAGTTTGGTTTTAATCAGAGCAACTATAGTGCTTTCTGACAGCCTCCTTTGGCTGAAGTCCATTTTTATCTTTTGTTTTTTACCTTGATCTTAAGAGGTATGCAACTTGGCATAAAAGCAAAGTTTTGGAAAGAAAATAAGAGGAAGCTCAACCAAAAAGTTTCATGATATGTTCTTTATTTTTAACTTGATATTTATGATTAGAAATATATAAAGGCTTATTGTAAAAATAAATTAAAATGAAGCTGAAAATACAGAAACATATAAAGAGAAAAGAAAAGTTCCCTTCATATCACTGAGATCACCTACTTCAAAACTTGGGTAAATGTCCTTTTAAACCTCTATGTATTTCATTGAAGTGGGAGAAAATGAACATAAATGATAAAACTAATTAAAACATATTGTCTAGCGGTATGTATCTGCCATAGCAAGGTAAAAGTATATTAGAAATTCTTGTCCTAGCATCTATTTAGACAAAAACTAAAAGTCTGATTTAATTACACTAATGGGCACACCAGGGGAATGCCAAGTTTGCCTAGATCCGAAGATGCTAGCAGAAGGAAGACAGTTATTTTTTCCACAACTAAGAATTCTTCACCTAATCCTCAAATGTTATATCTTAAGGTGCCTACTTGGACCTCTTTGCTCTCCAAAACCCTCAGTCTGAATGAGGGTTATCTTATCTATTTCCATGGCTTCCCATGTGTAACATAACCCCCAAAGAAACTTACAAAGTAGGAGAAGGGAACAAATAATACAATAAACATACTACAAGGCAAAAGTCAGCTAGTGCTATAAGAGAGGTAAAACAAAGTCAACTGTATGTTCCAAGGAGGGAGAGAACACATTCACTTTTTTCTTCTAAGAGAATAGACAAAGAGTATAGTGATGGTTGATACAAGAGTGTCTTGTACTGGGCCTAGGAGCATGGGCAGGATTGAGCCATGTGGCAAAGGAGGAAAGTATTCTAGGTAGAGAATCAAATAGTAAAAAGACATAAAGGGAGAAAAACTGCAAAGAATGTTCAGGGAACATGTTTTTGTTTTCCTGGAACACAGGTCACACACAAAATTACTACGAGGTAAGAATAGGGATATAGAGATGATATTGTAAAGTACCTTGAATTCCAAACTAAAACATCTCTAGTCTCCTTTGGTAGGAAATATGGAGCCTTAGAATATTTCTGAAGAATGTGTAACAAGATCAGGACTGTACCTTAAAAAATTAAATAGCACCATCCTTAAAGGGCCCAAAATAGCAATACCATTGACCCTTGAACAACTACAAGGTTAATCCGAGTATAGTTTACAGTTGGCCCTCTTATCTGCAGTTCCTCTGCATCCTCAGATTAAACCAACCACTGATGGGGTCTTGTAGTACTGTAATATTTACTATTGAAAAATACCCCCTTATAACTGGACTTGTGCAGTTCAAACACAGGTTGTTCAAGGGTCAACTGTACAAGGAGGATTTTATTCTAGGAGCATAGCCGTAGGATAGAGAAACCATTGGTTGACTATGAAGAGGTAAGAGATAGAAAGGGAGAATCTAAACTTTTAAGCCTTGGTGACTGAATGGTTGATACTATGTCAGTACTCGAAATGATAAAGTGAAGAGGAAGCCACTTGCTTTATTTCATTTTTTTAATGCCTCCCCCTTTCCCTTTTGGTAGCCATAAGTTTGTTTTCTACGTCTGTGAATCTATTTCTGTTTTGTAATAATCTAAAAAACTGTTACAAGTGAACTTATTTGATTCCACATATAAGTGATATCATATGATATTTGTCTTTGTCTGACTTACTTCACTTAGTATGATAATCTCCAAGTCCATCCATGTTGCTGCAAATGGCATTACTTCATTCTTTTTTATGGTTGAGTAATATTCCACAGTAGATATATTCCACACCTTCTTTATCCATTCATCTGTTGATGGATATTTAGGTTGCTTCCATGTCTTGACTATTGTAAATAGTGCTCCTATGAACACTGGAGTACATGTACCTTTTCGAATTAGAGTTCTCATCATTTTCAGTTATATGCCCAGGAGTGGGATTGCTGGATCATATGGTAACTCTATTTTTAGTTTTTTAAGGAACATACTTTCTGTTCTTCTTAGTGGCTGCACCAATTTACATCCCCACCAACAATGTAGGGTTCCTTTTTCTCCACACCCTCTCCAGCATTTGTTATTTGTAGACATTTTGATGATGGCCATTCTGACCAGAGGGAGATGATACCTCATTATAGTTTTGATTTGCATTTCTCTAATAATTAGTAGTGTTGAGCATCTTTTCATGTGCCTGTTGGCCACCTATATCTCTTCTTTGAAGAAATGTGTATTTAGGTCTTCTGCCCATTTTTTGATTGGGTTGTTTGTTTTTTAATACTGAGCTATATAAGCTGTTTGTATATCTTGGAAATTAATCCCTTGTCAGTCACATCATTTACAAATATCTTCTCCCATTCCATAGGTTGTCTTTTCATTTTGTTTATGGTTTCCTTTGCTGTGCAAAACTTTTAAGTTTAATTAGGTCCCATTTGTCTATTTTTGCTTTTATTTCCATTACTCTAGGAGACAGATCCAAAAAATGTTGCTGCAGTTTGTGTCAGAGAGTGTTCTGCCTGTGTTTTCCTCTAGGAGTCTTATAACATCTGGTCTTACATTTAGGTCTTTAATCCATTTTGAGTTTATTTTTGTACATAGTGTTAGAGAATGTTTTAATTTCATTCTTTTACATGTAGCTGTCCAGTTTTCTCAGCACCACTTATTAAAGAAACTGTCTTTTCTCCATTATATATCCTTGCTTCCTTTGTACAAAATTAATTGAGCATAGGTGTATGGACTTATTTCTGGGCTCTCTATTCTGTTCCATTGATCCGTATGTCTATTTTTGTGCCAATACCATGCTGTTTTGAATACTGTAGCTTTGTAGTAATTGTCTGAAGTCTGGGAGGGTTATACCTCTAGCTTTGTTCTTTTTCCTCAGAATTGCCTTGGCAATTCTGGGTCTTTTGTGGTTCAATATACATTTTAGTATTATTTGTTCTAGTTCTGTGAAAAATGTCATGGGTAATTTGATAAGGATTAGGTTAAATCTGTAGATGGCAGAAGCCACTTTCTTGGGTACAGTGGAAGACTACTTTGAGTTACATTGACTTTATGGTGCCCATAAACATTCTAGATAGAGATATAATATTTGCAATCATCAATATAGCTAATTACTCTGGAATAAATTAGATCTCTGAGGCAGGGAGTACATAAACAGATAAAGACAATAAGGGCAGAGTCTTGAACAAAACAGATGACAGAGAGCACTCCATGAAGGCTGCAGAGCTACATGATCCATTCAGCAGTCACTAGTCAAAATGGATTCTGAACACTTGAAATGTGACTAGTCCGAATTATGTACTGTAAAATAGATACCAGTTTTCCAAGAGTATGAAAAAAAAATGGCTTTTAGGGGAAGGGGCTTATCTTCCATCCAGTGTTACATAGCATGTAAAAAAAGCTATCCCTAGCCAAGCAGAAAACAAAACAAACCAAAAAAAGTAAAAGAAAAAACTTTTTAACCACCCATATTTGTTTACCTGGATGGTGACATGTTGGAGAAGGGGAAAAAATATTATCTATAACTAGAAAGGATAAATCAGCTTCCTGAGAGCCACTCCTCTCCCAACAACACATGTAACACATATATAACTGGAGTTCAATAAATATTTAAGTGGATGAATGAACATTAATAAATAATTCAGGTTCCTGGAATAGAACAGATGCCATGCTCCAATAGGAAACTGAAGAGAGTTTAATAAAATAACTATTTATAAATATGCGAGTGGGGTTAAAAAAAAACCAAACAAACAAGGTATGACAACATTGGGGAGCTATTGCCACCCCCAGGGCTGAAGAGACAGGGGGAAAAGCAGTTACTGAAATTCAGGACATGTGTAGTGGAGTCCCTTATAGGAGTTGTGACCCAAGTTGGAAAGACGCAACCAAATGAAGATGCCCTCAAAGGAGGGAGCAGTGGAGTAATGACTCTGATTTCTCTTTCCACTAGCCTGTTGATCTTCTGCCAGTGCCTCCCACTGGCTGAAACCAACCCAAAACCAGATGGCAAGGGAGCCTCCTTGACGCAGTCCTCCCAGGCCAACCTCCAAAGGGTCAAGTGGAGAGCAGATCTAGAGAGGCAATCTCAAATTATCCAGCACAGAGATTTTATTATTATTTTCAATCTATCTAGAGATACTTTTCTTTTCTACTGAGGAATGTTCATCATCTTGTCCCCATCATCATTCAAATGGTGAGAAAAATAAAAATTAATCACCTAGACAGTGTTGTAGGCACTGGGAATACAATCATAAGCAAAAAGCCTTATGCTAATTCCCCATCCTAGATGAGCAGATAGTTTTAGTGGGGGAAGAGAAACATCCCAGAATTCCATAGATCTCCCTTTGTAGCGAGAAAATCATAAACTTTAGAATCAAACGAAAACATTGTGTTGGTGACTAAGTTAATTTCACTGAGCCTCAATTTCATCTAATAAAAAGGAATTGTGATGCCTATTTTTTAGGATTAACGTGTAATTTAAAGACCATGTATGTAGCACACTGTATAGGTTCTGGCACACAGTAATTAATTATAACTTTAGAAACAGCAGTATCTTCTTTACTCAGTTTACCAATTCAAATGCTAATCTCTTCTGGAATCACCCTCACAAACAAACCCAGAAATAATGTTTTACCAGCTATCTGGGTTTCCCTTAGGTCTGTCACTTTGACACATAAAATTAACCATCACACACTGCAAAGCACCAAACAAAAACATTTGACATTTGTAAAAACTGTAACTGCAGCTCTCTCTTCCCTTAACATCACACTTCTTTTCCATTTTATTGTACTTAACATGGGAGCAGGTGGTTGGTGGCAGGCGTAGCTCCATGTTCCCAGAGGACCCAGGAAGTGGAGAATTCCTATTCTGAGGGTTTGGGTTGTTCCAGATCACTGCATAATCTGCACAGGGAGGGCCAGAAATGTGTCCACATGGAGTGAGGTCATGGAGGCAACTAGTTCTTCCTCTGTTCACTGGACCCCCTCCTGAACTTTTCTACTATTGGGTTACTTATTAAACTTATTAAACAAATTGCACGTAGAATCACAGACCAAGGCCTTCTGGGTAATAAGCAAATAATATTTCTCATTTTTTATTAGTGGTGTATGACCTTGTTTATGAGACTTCATGCTAGATGCCACAAGAAAATTTAAGTTGAAGAATCAGTACAACTATGATAAAAAAATGAAAAACTTCAAATTGTGAGGAAGAAAAAGAAAAAAATAAGAAACAAACTCAGCTACAATGCATAAAAAGGTTATTTTAATGACCCAAACACCAGGTTGTTTTTTAACACACTGACGAATAAACAGATGCTTTATTCTATTACAATAATTATAAAATAGAAATTTTTCTACACCAATATTTTCAAAAAGAAACCTAAGGCTGCTAAATATATCTTTTTAAAGATATTTGATTAGGTTAGAGCTACTTATAAGATGCCAGGTCTGTAATCCTCTTGGTTCTCATTGGTCTTCCAGCTATACACAGTGGGTTCCTGCCCATTAAATTTAACCTTAATAAAATGTCTCACAAATGAAATCAAATTTTCGGAAATGCCTGTTAGGAATTACCTACTGATTTGCAATACCCAGCAAACTTGATTCCTGCACATCCTTTTTGTACTAAAGCATTCAGACCTCCTTCTGTAGAAAGTGGGTTTTGTATTTTTACCTCCTCTAGGCCTCTGTGAAATGGATTGTAAGTATAGCAGGAGTTTATATTCACTGTGAACTAACAGGGCTCAGGCTATGTTTGCTGAATACCCATAGAAGTCAGGCAGCATACCTAAAGAAAATAGAAGTGCAGCTTCAATCATCTGGCAACATTCTTTATTCATTTGTTAATTCATCATTCATTCATTCAACACTGATTTTTTTCACGTACAAGAGCAAAGTATTAAATTAGATAGGATCGTGAAAAGAAGAGTTATATGACATGGTACCTGCTTTTAAGAAGTTCATGTTTCTGCTAGGATAACTGTGCCTGACCAAACCTTCAACTAGGTGATAGTTCGAGAGCTGTTACAGAGATCCCACTAAATTTTTTTGAAAGGTTTGTATATGGGGATAACGTCACCTGCAACATGCAATCAACTTCAGGGATTGAGGAAATGAGGCTCAGAACTGTCAAGTTCATTAAGTGTCCTTGGATATCAGCACATCCATCTTTCCTTGCAAATTGTGTCTCAGATTATTTGCCTTACATACACAAAAATGAATTATCAGGAAACTATCCACAATCACAAATAAATTTTTTCTTATGTGTGTTGTGTCGTGTGACCCTACCATGTGTTATTGCATTATATGTGTCAGTATTGTGTTCCAAGGCCATGGGCATGCCTTGACATATTCTTTTCTATTCCTTCTACATCTAATATGCAATATCTTTTGCACAAATGTATGGTCAGGCCACTCAACATGGCTGTTCTCTCGCTCTCTGTAATCCCTTGCCCAACCAGTGCCTGCTTCACCTAAGCCCTTCACACATGACTGACCTGCCTAGTACTTGCCCAGGCCCCACCTGGTGATTGTTCTCATCAAAGGGGCCGGGAGGGGTGTGCCCCTCTGCTGGTTTCCCTGGTAACTAATGAGCCCACCTGATGTCAATTCCCCTATAACTGGTAGTCTCGCTTTTCCCCAGATCGAAGACTGCCACCATGTCCTGCATCGCCAGGACCTTCGCCAGGACCTTGCTTCAGACGTGTAAGTTTTCCAACCATTAAACCATTGATGTCTCTGTCGCTCACTCTGGGCTCTTTCTTCGGTCTTGAAACTGGGCAAGTACAGGCCTCGTAGGCCTACGGGGCACAGCCCAACAACAAATAACACCATATAACTTTTCCCTTGTCAGGAATGTATAAGAACAGATTGCTTTGTTCTCTTATGCTATAGTGTTGACTGTTAAACAACCATGCTGTTTTTACAGAGTATAGCAAACACGGAGGCAATTTAGAAAAGATATTTTCCTCCTACTAATCTCAGAGGGGGCCAATCAAGGTCTCTGTCCATACTGCAGCCAAACAGACTTTTATAAAAAGCAAAATTCACCTTGCTACATCTCTGCTTAGTATCTGTCAACAGCATCCAATCACTATTAGAATAAAAACCAAATTCTTTTAAATGGTCATAAGGCCCAACAGGCTCTAGTCCCTTCCTGCCTTTCCAGCTTCAGGTTCCCCTTTGCCTCCTTCTCCAAGGTCCAGCCACTCTGAACTTCCTGCATTCTTTATGCTTCCAGATTCTGGAGCTGGACTGCCTATGTTTCGGTTCTCAGTTGGCCACTTACTAGCTCTGTGATCTTAGACAAGTTACTTAATATATCTGTGCCTCAGTTACTCATCTGTAAAATGGAAGTAAGAATGGTACCCACTTGACATTTTTGTTATTATGAGGATCAAATAATATATATGAAAATATCAATTTGTGCCTGTCACACAGACAGAGCTATAATTGAGGATTCCTCTTATTTGCTATTCTTGCCTAAGTGCCTTAATACATGATTTTGTCTCTGTAATGCCTCCTTATGATCCTTTCCTTTAGCTAAAGTACATTTATTCATTTTATATCAGCTTAAATGTTCTGTGTCTAGGGCTTCCCTGGTAGCGCAGTGGTTGAGAGTCCGCCTGCCGATGCAGGGGACGCGGGTTCGTGCCCCCGTCCGGGGGGATCCCACATGCCGCGGAGCGGCTGGGCCCGTGAGCTATGGCCACTGGGCCTGCGCGTCCGGAGCCTGTGCTCCGCAACGGGAGAAGCCACAACAGTGAGAGGCCCGCAAAAAGAAAGAAAGAAAGAAAGAAAAGTTCTGTGTCTAGAAAACATTTCCTTTCATTTAAGTTAGATCAGGACTCCCTGTTATATATAATTTTCTAGTACCTTGTATATCCTTAGAAGCACTTACCATGATAATGATTAGACAATTAATTATTAATTCTTTTAATTTTTTTGCTTGAATCCATTTCCACTTCTCCAAGGATAGAAACCCAGTCCATCATGCTTACCACTTTGTAACCCCTCCACTCTCTCACTCCCAACATGTGAGCAACTCTCAATAGCTCAATTGATGAATTTCACTTGCTTTCTCTTTTTCCTCCTGTCCTCCTTTTGGAATTGATAGAAACAAGGAATGATGTGGCTAGCACAGAGGCATCAGGAGTACTCAGGACACTTCTGTGCTCTGAAATGCACCCTGCACTGCAGCGTTATGAAAGGAAAAATGAAACAGTTTAGAGAGATGGATAATAACAAACTGGGGAACAAGTTAGAAGGTAAGAAAGGGTGCACATTTCTCATAAATGAAAGAATAATTATCTCAATGGTATTCCTGAAATTGGGGCAAGTGAGCCAGTCATAAATAGCAGAAGGTACAAATGGAAACTCCTACCAAGACATTTCATATCCAGCCATAGCTCTGCTCCTGGACCACAGCAAAACAGAGTCCAATTGACAAAGTATCCAAGAAACTCTTTCATAGTTTTCCAACCTCTCTATAAGAACTCCAGAGCATTAGTCTTTCATCAGGAACATTTTTGTTCAATCCATTTCCTCATGTTCAACTCCTGAATGATCTTTTCATTTATGTCTTATATTTCCCTCACTTTCTTCTTCAAGACCAAAATCAATTCTGGTGAACTACACAGAATATATACTAGACTGTATGCTCACTCTTTCTAAAAAATGCATCTGTGTACCTGTGAATAGCTTTCTATTATTTCCATATATATTTCTTTTTCTCTTTCCCTTTCCAATGTTTAACTGTTAAATCCAGAACGACTCCATTTATTTCCCTTTCTGATGCTTCAACCTTTCTGCCCTCTCCTGTGCTAGCCAGAAGATGTCAGTCTTACAACTGAAATCGATTCTTTGTCCCTCTCCTAAATAGCCGAAAAACACGTCAACTTCAGATACCAAGGCAAAAACCCTTGAAATGCCCTAAAGATCCAAATAACAGACATGCAAGTCTATGCACTAGGATATCCTTTATGGCACTTGAATGTATCTTGCCTATTTGGGATTTACAGATATGTAATTGGTAGGCAATTTCTATTCACAGGCCTTTTCTACAGCTGAAACCAAACCAGTGTTGAGACTAAAGAATCACAGAACTGTGAAGTTGGAAGGGCCTTAGCACTTTCTGCCCTCTCTACATGAATTTCTTTTATTCTAGAATGGAATGTGATTTCTTAGTATAAACACATTCCCCTATTCATACATTCATTTATTCATCAGTTTTTTTAATAGAACATATTCTATATGCTTGGCAATGGAATAATTTGCTAAGGATCCAAATGTAAAAAAGATGAAGTAGACACAACCCTTGTCCTCTGTTATGGGTTGACTTGTGCCCTTACTCACAAAGAGGAAGTCCCCCAATACCTTAGAATGTGAACCTATTTGGAAATAGAGTCATTGCAGACGTAACTAGTTAAGAAGATGAGATCATACTGAAGTAAGATGGGCACTTAATGCAATATGACTGGTGTCCTTATAAGAAAAGGAGAGAGACACACAGGGAAAAGATGGTCATGTGACAACAGAAGACAAGATTGGGGTGTTGCATCTCTAAGCGAAGGAACGCAAAGGATTTCTGACAAACAGCAGAAGCTAGAAGTGGCAAGGAAAGATTCTCCCCTATGTATGTTTCAGAGAACCCAGCTGACACCTTGATTTTAAACCTCTAGCCTCCGGAGGTTTATTTATTATGAGATAATACATTTCTGTTGTTTTAAGCCACTTAGTTCGTAGTACTTTGTTATGACAGCCCTAGGAATCTAATGCACCCATAAAAAGATGATACAATACAAACAGGTAAATCTAATACATTGTAATAAATGCTATTACAATTGAAGTACGGGATATGATGGGAAAATATGAGAGAAATACCCATCAGAGGAGATCAGCAGATCAGATTTCTGAAGGAAGTGACCCCTATTCCAAAAACCAACAAACAAAAGAGATGTCAAAGACATACCCAAGTAAATTACTGATACTATGAAGCAGTAGAGCCATTTTATAAATGGAGAAAAGCACCTAACTCTCTCACCTACCTATAGTCCTTCTTTGCTCAGCTCAAAACTTTGGTCAACAATCAAAATATTATTAGATATGAATCTCAACTCTATTTAATTGAGGTTTCCATTTATTAATTCTTTACAATTCTCCCTTTTGAAAAAGACCTTTCTCTGAAGCATCACTGATCAAGAGTCAGGTTTTTCCAGTTTCATTGGCTTTTTGTCCCTAAATGACAGGAAATACTTTTCCTGGATGTAGTGACTCCTGTCAGAGGAAAAGAGTGCAGATTGGAAATCTATTGAGATCACGTTCAAATAACTAGGAGAGGTAGGAGAGAGAACTCTCAGGTGTTTTATGTAAAGTCCATATGTTATCAAGATCATAGGTATTGGAGATGATTGGAAACGTTATGTCATCATCAAAGGTTTGGTGCTAAACTTCCAATAGGCCTGGTCTGGATATCCTGGTCTATCTCATCAGATGTCTTCTGCTTCAATTCCAGGAAATCTTTACTTTCAGGTCACCAGATGATGTACAGGTCCAGGCAGTGTCTGGTGTTTTCTTTAGGTGTATCATGTGAATCCAAGAGTCTATTCCCTGGAGTTTGGAAGCACTAGAGTTGGTTAGCAGTACTTGGTAGGGACCTTTCCAACAAGGTTAAAGAGTCTTTCTGGAGGTATCTTTTCCAATAGGCAAAATCTCCAGGTTGCAAGGCATGATACTTAAGGTCTTTGTCTCCCAAGGGTGCACTGTGAAAAGATTGCTTTACCAAAACATGTTTATTTTAAAGCAGTTAGGCCTTTGCAATATTGGAGTATCTCTCCTTTTATCAGTTGAGGGTCAAAAGAGGCAGAAGCCAAGTGCATTGGGAATTCTGTGACTATCTCAAAGAGTTTATGAGTTTCAAAAGGGGTGGATATAAGATTTAGAAGGACCAATAGCAATGCTTTTGGTCAAGGTACTTGGAGGGCCTCTGCAAATTTTGCAAATGAGTATTAATAATGCATTAAGTGGGTTAGACTAAACCAGAAGATTTAGGATGGAAAATGTTGTAAAATTGGCCAAACAGCACAGACTTGTCGACCAGACCTGACCAGTAATATGGGTCCCTTGATCACTGTGAATTTCAAGAGGAGTTCCCCATGGAGGGACAATCTTTTCCAAAAGGGCTTTAGCCTCAGAAGGGGGGGTAGCCTGTCTATAAGGGAAGGCTTCAGTTCAGTGTGACAACATACAGACCATGACTAAAACATTTATATCAGACTGAAAAATTGTGTGAAATCCATTTGTCATGCCTAAAATGGTTCTTTAGGCACTTTAAAATGTCTGGGAGCAGTACAGACTTCCCTGGGTTGTATTTTGGACAAGTGGGACAACTGAGGTAGGCTCTTTTGCAGCCTTGTGATGTTTTCCCACAAACACTGATTCATAAATTCTATCCTGTTGTCAGTAGACCAATAGTTTAATACATGTACAGTGGTGAGGAATGGCCATTTTAGAGTCTCTGGTATGACTGGGCTGGTGTTTTGTCTAAATTAGAGCTTCCTCTTTTTATCAAACCAACAATTGGTGAATTTTCAAATTTTTTTTTCTTTTCTGAGGCCAATTGTTGGTCTTTTCTAGCCAATTTTTCTAAGTTATCATTTGGGGAAATATCCCTTTGGACCATGACAGAGGCCTGGCTGCTGTTGGTTCCCTAAAGGGCAGCATTCCTTGCAAAAATGTCAGCAAGATGATTTCCCTTAGCTTCCAGGGTGTCAAGTTTAGAATGCCCCAGAATCTTAATAACTAAAGCATCAGGTAAAAGTATTGTATCCAACAATCCCTGAACATAGGGGCCATTTTTAATTTTATTTCCACTGGAAGTAAGGAAGCCATATTGTTTCTACAACATTCCAAAATTATGAGCTACTCTGAAAGCATATCTACTATCAGTATAAACATTGGCAGTTTTGTCCTTGGCTAAAGTACAAGCTCATGTAAGACTGTATAATTCAGCCTGTAGGACTAAAGTAGCCGTAGGTGAAGATGCCTCCTCAACAACATCAAAAGGAGTTGCAAGCATATCCAGCACAATATTTGCCATTGTTACCTTTTAAATAAGAGGCATCAGCGAACCATGAAGTCAGCATTACCCAAAGAGATTTCCTGCAGATCATAATATGGAGGAGTCAGGAGGTGATCCATCAGTGTTAAGTAGTCGTGAGGAGCTTCATTGGTGACAGAAGGGAGGAGAGTACCAGGGTTAAGGTTACTATACTGTGAAAGTGTTACGTGAGGAGCAGTTAACAAAAAGACTTCATAGTAAGTGAGGCAGCAGACTGAGAAATGTTGAGTGTGATGAGAATTCAGAAAGACTTCTACTGTGTGAGGTACAAAATTGCTTAAAGGAGACCCCACAATGATTTTCCTCAGTGGCCTTAACCAAAGGGGCAGTAGCAGTAATGTCTCTAAGGCAGCAGGGGTACCCTCCTGTCACAGGGTCCAATTACTGGCTGTTATAATCTATGGGTCAAAGGTGGTCCCCATGTTTTTGAGACAGTACCCCAAGGGCATTCTCTTCCTTTTCATATACAAAAAGGAAAAAGGGAATCTGATAATTGGGATGTCCAAGGGCAGAAGGGTTCATCAAACTCTCCTTCAAGGCCTTGAAAACTATGCCATTCTGTTCATCCCATAAAATTGGGTCAGCAGTGTTACTGTTTAGTAAAACATACATTGGTTTGGCCATAAGAGAGAAATTTGGAATCATTTTCAGCAATAACCAACTAGCTCAAGAAAACCTCTCAGTTGGTGCTTAGTTTTGGGCTTTGGGAGACTTAGGACACCCTGAAGTCTGTCTGGATCCAAGTGTAGCCCTTGTTCTGATAATCAGATCAAACTGCAATTTTTCCTTGGCAACCTTAAGCCCCTGTAAGGCTAAAAGCTTTAGCAAGTAGATGCTGTCGTCCTGTGAGGAGGCTTGTAAAAAAGAGCAAAGAAGCAAATGATCCACATTTTGCAACAAAGTAGAACCCCTAGGGAACTTTATATCACCCAGACCAGCTTTCAGGATTTGTGAGATATGAGAATGACTGTCAGTAAAACCCTGCGGCGTTACTGTCCAGGTGAATTGTTTTTATTCCCCAATGAAAGCAAAAAGACATTGGCTATCTTTATCAGCTGGAATATTAAAGAATGCACTGCATAAATCAATTACAGTAAAACATTTGCTTCCAGTGGGAATGGATTTTAGTGACATATGAGGGTTAGGAAAAAAAGAGTGTCGAGGGAAAACAATGTTTATTGCTCAGAGGTCCTAGACAAAATTTTACCTTCAGCTGTAGATTTTCTGACTGGTAAAATAGTATTACAGGGATTGTTACAAAGGATAATGAGGCCTTGAGCCTTGTAATCTTCTATTATGGGCTTTATACCTCTAAGGGCTGCTTTATGTATAAAATATTGATTAATTCTGGAAAGAGATTTTGAGGGATCTATCAGAAACTTAATGGGAGTTGTGCTGTGAATTTTATCAATATCAGTTGGAGATTTTGCCCATAAGAAGGGTGGTAGCTGATTCAATAGGGACAAATAATCAGTGTTTTCAGAATCAGCTCTAGTACTGTCAGAAATGAAACAAATAAAAAATGTCAAAAGGTCATTTAATTTCCTTTGTTGGTTACTTTGATGACTACTATCTGAATTCTAGAATTCTCTCTTTTAGGAGAAATTCCAGCATGATACTACTCTAAGAAGTCTTGGCTTAATAAATGGATAGGGTCAAAGGAACCAAGGAGAATAAGCCGTGAACACAAAAGGGAATAGGGCCTAAACAAAAGGAAATCAGTGCAGAGACGGGAACCTCCTGAGGTTCCTTAGAGATCCCCCCTATTCGTACTGTTTTGATACTTTGAGGCAGGGGCTGCCTTATAGTAGTGGGTCTGAACACCAAGAGTGTGGCTTCAGTGTCAGTTAGTACTGGAAGAGAATGTTTCTCCAAGCTGATTAAGAGGGGGGATTAGGAAGAGCCCCTGTAGTTCCTCAGATCCCCATCATTGGGAATTGGGAGGACGTTAGAAGGACTGGTTAGAGGGCTGAAGCTGCCTGAAGTGCTTAAATTTGTAACAACGTCTTTTCCAACGCCTTAGCTCTTTGCAGTAATAGCAGAAACTAGGAAGATTTTCGTTTTGTTAGGGGTCTTCATTAGCTGGAGTTGAAGATTAAGAATTTTAGCAGTCTTTCTTTTAGGTGACTTATCTAGAAAGCGAGAGAGTTGGTTTTCCAGATTGACTGAATCTGGAGTAGACATGGTTTCCCATTCCATCCCGATCCTTTTTACTAGAAGGAAAAAGTCCTGGTTCAGCCCATTAATAAACACAGAGTTAAGAGCTACCTGGGTGGAAAAAACATATAGAGGAAGACCAGAATTTTCTTTAAAAGCAATCTGAAGTTAATTGTAATAGTCATGAACAGGTATATCAGATTTTTATTAAAGCATGAATTTTTTTCCAATCAGCAGACTTTGGAAAAGCCCCAGGAATTGCTTGATGACATCACCTAGCAATTACAGATCCTGATCAAATAATAAGTTAGCAAGCTGGTCTCCCAGTTGTAATTCTAGAGACTTTTCAGGATTTTCCCAGCTAGCAGTTTTCATTCAATGCTGGGCCTGGCCTTCACAAGCATATGAGCTAGCTGATACAAGTCAGAGAAACCAGGTTGATAAGTTTGAATGACTACATTAAATTCCTCAGCAAATCAGTGAGAATCTTCAGTTACTTTGGGAAAATCTTTGACTATTGCTTGTTTTAGTTCAGGGATTATAAGAAATTAAGGGTTTAGCCTCTGGATCCTCAGAAACTTAATTTTAAAGGGACAGGTTCTGATAAGTTCAGAGGAAAAGGGAGTGAGGAGAGTTTCGGAGAAAAAGAGATGTTCAGTGAGAGAATTAGTATGGGGAACTGAGGGTATAGTTGCATAGGCTGCATAGATGGAAAAAGGAATATAGCACCAGAGGCGGGGCCTGAGACGAAAAGCCAAGGAAGAGGAGCACAAGGCTTCAGAATCCATTTTATACTTCTCTAATTGTTTGCCTCAGTTAATCTTAAAATCTTATTTTGCAGAGAGGCAGTTTTAGGGTCCTAATAACATTGGAAGCTCAAAATACTAATCAAAATAGGCATTTCATTCAGCTTTGGAAATTTTAGAACTGTGGTGGTCCAATTCAGTTTTAAGAAAAGTAAGTTTGAGTATTTCAAAAGTTCTCCATAATGGCCATTGATATTCTAAATTGCCTTTGATCAGGTCAGTCTGTTTAGTCAGAAAGGCACATGAGGAAGGACTGTAGTTTGTAAACATAAAATGGCTGGGGTCTCTGTAGGGATGGTGCCCTCAAAATATTTAGGTAGCTGGGATCCCATTTCTCAGAAGTTTTTCTCTAGAATAAAAGAATAATTTTTTAACAACCTAAACAGCTGAAAAGGCTTACAGCTCAAACTCAAACAACCTGAACAGCTCAAATAGCTTGTAATTCAGATAGCTTAAACACTTCAAATATCTCAACCAGCCTGCAGGCCTAATACCAGGCAGTTCTAAGAAAACAGCTTGGTCCTAAAGGAGTCGAGTCAAAAGCTTCTCAACTCAGTTTCCATAGAAGAGCTGCTATTCCTAAGGAATAAGCTGAAGGCTGAACTGGCACAGTTCCAATGAAACAGCCCCTATTCCCAAAGGAATGGGCCAAAGGCTGAACCAGTTCCAGTTGGAACAGTCTGATTTCTAATTAGACTGAAGTGCCAAACAAGTAGTCCCATACAGAACAAGGCTTTAACCAGACAGAGTGAAACATTAAAATAAATTCTGAGTAAATCCTGGGGAGCTTCAAAATATAAAAAGGGCAGAAGCTCAAATCCAGAAGAAAGACATACCTTCAAACTCCAGGGTTGGCAAGAAAAGCAGTGAGAGACAATGAGGTCAATGTGGGTACCACACTTATATACTCACCATTATCTTTGGATCACTGTATAGGCACCAAAATGTTGACCTAAAACAAACAGACTGACAGATATTTCTCCAACAAAAAATGGGTTTATTAGCAATCAGCAAAGAATTGCATTTTGGGGTCTACAACTGTGGAGAGCCACGTGCAAGTCTCTGAACAGCCAGGGAAAAAGAACTCTTTTACAGAAGAGAAGAAGAAGTTGGGAGGGCTATAGTAAGCAGAGTCCATGACTTTTCAATGGTTGTCTCTGCCAGGAAAGAAGAGGAATCTTCCTTCTTTCCTGTTGGGCTCTGCTGTCATCACAGGGCATAAAAGCTCCCCTTTCTGGTCTCCCGACTCTATTTAATAGATGTTTGTGTTTGTTAATTTTTTACAATTTCAATGTTTATTATGGTGCTACTGTTGCTCCCAGTTAAAGAACTCTTGACCCAAATGTGATTTGGGTTGGGGATATTATTCAAGGTACATAATATATATTTTTTTCAAAGCTTTTCATACACCTAGTGAGCCTCAGGGAAATTGGGAGAGTGCAAACCCGACATGGCTTCCTGAGCACTGTGTAAGTGCAGCCCACACTGAACTATACACATACAGTCATCCCTTGGTATTCACAGGGGATTTGTTCCAGGACCCCCCATGGATTCTAAAATCCATGAATGCTTAAGTCCCTTATATAAAATGGCATAGTATTTGCATGTAACCTATGCACATCCTCCTGTATACTTTAAATCATCTCTAGATATCTTATAATTCAATGTAAATGCTATATAAATAGTTGTAAGTACAAGATAAATGCTATGTAAATAATAGTTACTGGTACGTGGCAAATTCAAGTTTTGCATTTTGAAAATTTCTGGAATTTTTTTTTTCAAATATATTCAATCCACAATTGGTTGAATTTGCAGGCGTGAAACCCCAGATATGGAGGGCCAACTGTACTACTTCTCCTTGCCCCCATCCCAGAAATGGAGAGCTACTGATAATGGCTTTTCTTATGATTCAGTTATAATACTGATAAAAATAATGGTTAGGTAAATAATGAGGGAACTTAAAGCAATTATACATCCATTTGTAAAATAACTGTGAAGACTTGTAGCAACTTGGAAAATATTTTTGATATACAACTACAAGTAAAAATAGAATAAAAAATTAATAAACAGGTAAGATTTTTAAAAAGAAAGCAAAATATTTTGCTCCCACAAATGATGTAATTCATAAATTTCATTTTTAAAAAAACCCACAGGAAAACTACTTATAATCTCATCACCTTTGAAAGATCAAATGTTTTTATTTTTTCTTTGTCATTTTTGGCTCATTATGCATTTACCATATTCTCTAACTAAAAATTAATTCATTCAGTTGTTTGGCATATATTTATTGAGGGCCCTGTAATACACGCTAGGAAGGTAGTAAAGTATCTAGAGAAGTGTCAATCCCTCAAAGTCCTCTTATTAGACAAATGTTAAGGAGAATTCCCTTTGTGAGTCCTTCTTAATCCTACCCTCAGATCAATTGGTTGTTTACTCCTCTGGATATACCACTATAGGAGTATTTCAACCTGTATTGTAAGGACAGTTCATTGTAATTCTCTTTAGCTAGACTCTGAGCATATTGTAAACAAAAACTGACCTATTTTTTGTTATAAGCCCTGGGTCTAAAAATGTACCCAGCTTATAATAGAGAATGAGTGATAGAGAAAAGGAAGAGAAAAATGGAGAGACAGAAAGAAGAGCAGGAAGAAGAGAAGGAGGATGTGAGAGATTAGTGCTGGGAGGAAATAAATGAGTTTAATATATGCAGGTATGGTTTGACTACAGCACAGGGAACAGCAACTTCAAACCATCAAAAAAGCAATTCTACTGGGCTTTCAAGGGGGTGACATTCATGCCCTTGGTTTCATTAACTTGATGCTTGTTAAACTGAACAGTCAACCCTATTGTCCTACATTGTAAATTATATTTATTTTATGATCCATTTTTACCCAGAACAATACAAGGAGTGGATATCATTATGGGAATTTAATTACCTCTTATGATTAGTAAGAGAGATGTTTTGAAGATAATGTTTGCCTCTTAGAATAGTAAAACTGCACCTGTTTTTTGTCTTATTACTTTGGAGAAAATAGAAAATATGGTTTTTTTGTTTGTTTGTTTGTTTAAGGTTTTTCCACAAACTTGGGTTTTAGTAACGATTGATTTATTAGGATTACATGTGTAAGAAGAAAAAACCTATGCATTGTCTCTTCCTCTGGTTCTATCTATCTCTGTTTCTGTCTCTTTCTCCCCTCTTTCACCACCATCTCACTCACCCCTCTCTCACACACACCTTACCCCAATGTCAGAGGGAAAATTACTTTCTTTGTCAGGCTTCTCAAGAAATCCATAGTAAGGATTAAAAAATCCCTTCCAGTGTGTGTGTGTGTGTGTGTGTGTGTGTGTGTGTGTGTGTGTGTGTGTGTCTGTCTGTGTGTTTTATAGATCACTAAATGTTTACTCATGAATTTACTCTAAAGGAAGGTTTACATTGTTTATTCCTTTGTTAAAAGCAATATTGTTTGGCCCTTGCCTATGATGATGATATATGATTTTAGTAATAAGTGCAGTCTTTTGAGACTCTTCTAACTGGATATTAGATGTTTAAAGGTTCCCATGATTTTACAGTCTTTGAACTTGTGTGGAGTCAACTATTCATTCATTTATTCATCCATTAATTCTATTCTTCATGGAGCAAACACATGTTGGATGCCTATGTACGTGACTGGGACTAGGATAGGTCATAGAGATACAAATATTAACAAGATAAGTTCACTTGCTTTTAAGAATCTCACAATTTAGAAGGAAAGAAAAAAATAAGTAAAGTCAACAGATAATTACAAAAGAGAAATACATACAAGATGGTACAGAAAAGAGAACAGAGGGTCTACTTCTGCCTGTAAGGATCAGGGAGGGCATTGGAGAAGCTATTCTGTTAAATCCAGACCCTAAATATATAATGAATTCATTGTGAGGTTCAGCAGCTGAATCAAGGCTCATCTACCACAAGAGAGTTAGAAGAACAAAGATTCTCTCATGTGTAAGTATGATTAGTATAATGACAAACGTGAAAAGTAGGCTTACATTGCCAGAAAAGACCCCAGAGATTAAAAAATAATAATATTTACTCATCTAAATGATAGAGAAAGAAGTCAGTTTTGAATTTGATTTGTCCCCAAGTTCTATGAATTCATGTACGTGACTATCCATATCTTCCCCCAGCTTTGGGAAATTTTCAGCTGTTATTTCTTTAAACAAGCTTTCTCCCCTTTTCTCTCTCTCTTTTCCTTCTGGTACTCCCATAATGTGAATATTGTTTCAATGAATGATGTTCTATAAATTAAGTAGTCTTTACTCAATCTTTTATTCTTTTTCCTTCTCCGTCTTAATAATCTCAAATTACCTATTTTCACACACACAGATTCTTTCTTCTGTTTGATCAAGTTTTCTATTTAGGCTCTCTACTACATTTTTAAAATTTCATTCGTTGTATTTTTCAGTCCCAGAATTTCTACTTAGTTCTTTCTCATGAATCTCTCTATTGAACTTCTCATTTTGTTCATGTAATTTTTTCCTGATTTTGTTACTTGCCTATCTGTGTTCTCTTGTAGCTCAGTGAGCTTATGTAAATAAATTATTTTGAATTCTATGTCAGGCAATTCATAGATCTCCATTTCTTTGGGGTCAGTTACTGGAAAATTATTTATTTCTTTTAGTGATGTCATGTTTCTTTGTTTTTCCATGTTTTTTGTATCCTTCTGTTGATACCTGTGCATTTGATGGAACAGTCACCTCTTTCAGACCTTACATGTTGGCTCTGGTGGGGAAAGACCTTCATTTCTGGGTGGGTGCAAGGGTGCTGGCTGGCTGGGGTGTGGTAGTTCTGGCTCTGTGGAGGGCTCAGTGGTTAATATTTTAACAAATCAATGTACTTTTTCACACTCACTGATTAAAAGAGAAAATATCACAAAAATAAATGCAGAAATGTACATGATAAAATTCAATATTAAATCATGATAAAAATCCTCAGAAAAATAGGACCAGATAGGAAATTCTTATTCTGACTAAGTTTACTTTTAAGAAATCTACAAATAACATGATACTTAATGATGAAATGTTGAACAATTCTGACCTGATTATGGGAAAAGGCAATAACGTCTAATATATTTTCATTCAACATCATCCCAGCAAGTGCAAGAAAAAGTAATAAAGGCAAGAAAAAAAGTCAAGAGTGGAAAAGAAGAAATTACATTTGTTGTCTTTCAGGATTCCTGCATACAAAGTCAATATTAAAGGATCTTTTTTTTCTATACTCATAGTAAACAAGTAGAAAAATAACATTTTAAACTGCCATTTACAATAGTGTTAAATAGTATTAAATGTCTAAGAATAAATCTAATTAAACATTTCTACAAAAAACTATAAGATATTTCTGTAAGAAATATAAAAGACACAGATAAATGGAGTTGTACACTATGTTCATAGATTGTAATATTCAATACATTTTAAGATGTCTATTTTGTTCCAAATTGACCAATAGTCAATGCTGCTTTAATCATAATCCAAACTGGGGTGTTTTGTTTTTTTCTTTGTTGAAAATTAACAGTTTCTAAAATGTTTAAGAAAATGTGAGGCTTTATCCAAGATAATCTCAAAGAGGAAGAAAATTTGGAATATTTACTCTACATTATATTGAGGCTATTTTTAAACTAAATTAATTAATTCAGTCAGGTTGATACAAGGATTAATTCAGTCTCAATGGTACAAGAATAGACAAAAAGAATAATGGAAAAAAATAGTATTCTGAAACAAACTTTTGACCTGCTTTGTTACATGATTTAAAACAAAGATTCCATACCAATCATGGGGAAAGAGTGGTATTTTCAAAAAAGTACACTGAGTCAATTGCATATCTATATAGAAAAATAAGAAATTGACCCCTCCTTGACACCAAACACAGAAACTAATTCAAAATTGAATACAGATCATAATGTAAAAGATAAAATAATCAGTATTCTTGAAAAATATAGGAGAATATCTTTATGACATTGGAATAGGCAATTTTTCTAACATCTTTATTGGAGTATAATTGCTTTACAATGTTGTGTTAGTTTCTGCTGTATAACAAAGTGAATCAGCTATACATATACATGTATCCCAATATCCCCTCCCTCTTGCGTCTCCCTCCCACCCTCCCTATCCCACCCCTCTAGGTGGTCACAAAGCACCAAGCCGATCTCCCTGTGATATGCGTCTGCTTCCCACTAGCTATCTATTATCCATTTGGTAGTATATATAAGTCCATGCCACCCTCTCGCTTCGTCCCAGCTTACCCTTCCCCCTCCCTGTGTCCTCAAGTCCATTCTCTACGTCTGCATCTTTATTCTTGTTCTGCCCCTAGTTTCTTCAGAAATTTTTTTTTTTTTTTTAGATTCCATATATATGTGCTGGCATACGGTATTTGTTTTTCTCTTTCTGACTTACTTCACTCTGTATGACAGACTCTAGGTCCATCCACCTCACTACAAATAACTCAGTTTTGTTTCTTTTTGTGGCTGACTAATATTTCATTGTATATATGTGCCACATCTTCTTTATCCATTCATGCGTTGATGGATATTTATGTTGCTTCCATGTCCTGGCTATTGTAAATAAAGCTGCAGTGAACATTGTGGTACATGACTCTTTTTGAATTATGATTTTCTCAGGGTATATGCCCAGTAGTGGGATTGCTGGGTCATATGTTAGTTCTATTTTTAGATTTTTAAGGAACCTCCATATTGTTCTCCATAGTGCTGTATCAATTTACATTCCCACCAACACTGCAAGAGGGTTCCCTTTTATCCACACCCTCTCCAGTATTTATTCTTTGTAG
This sequence comes from Tursiops truncatus, assembly GCF_011762595.2. NCBI lineage: Eukaryota > Metazoa > Chordata > Mammalia > Artiodactyla > Delphinidae > Tursiops > Tursiops truncatus. The sequence goes on from NC_047050.1 coordinate 50,974,939, forward strand.
ATTTTTTGATGATGGCCATTCTGACCAGTGTGAGGTGATACCTCACTGTAGTTTGATTTGCATTTCTCTAGTGATTAGTGACGTTGAGAATCCTTTCATGTGTTTCTTGGCAATCTGTATATCTTCTTTGGAGAAATGTGTATTTAAATCTTCTGCCCATTTTTGGATTGGGTAGTGTGTTATTTTGATATTGAGCTGCATGAGTTGCTTGTATATTTTGGAGATTAATCCTTTGTCAGTTGCTTCATTTGCAAATGTTTTCTCCCATTCTGAGCGTTATCGTTTGGTCTTGTTTATGGTTTCCTTTGCTGTGCAAAAGCTTTCAAGTTTCATTAGGTGCCATTTGTTTATTTTTGTTTTATTTCCATTTCTCTAGGAAGTGGGTCAAAAAGGATCTTACTGTGATTTATGCCGTAGAGTGTTCTGCCTGTGTTTTCCTCTAAGAGTTTTATAGTGTCTGGCCTTACATTTAGGTCTTTAATCCATTTTTAGTTTATTTTTGTGTATGGTTTTAGGGAGTGTTCTAATTTCATTCTTTTACATGCAGCTGTCCAGTTTTCCAAGCACCATTTATTGAAGAGGCTGTCTTTTCTCCATTGTATATTCTTGCCTCCTTTATCAAAGATAAGGTGACCATATGTGTGTGGGTTTATTTCTAGGCTTTCTATCCTGTTCCATTGATCTTTATTTCTGTTTTTGTGCCAGTATAATACTGTCTTGATTACTGTAGCTTTGTTGTATAGTCTGTAGTCAGGGAGCCTGATTCCTCCAGCTCCGTTTTTCTTGCTCAAATTGCTTTGGCTATTCGGGGTCTTTTGTGTTTCCATACAAATTGTGAAATTTTTTGTTCTAGTTCTGTGAAAAATGCCATTGGTAGTTTGATAGGGATTGCATTGAATCTGTAGATTGCTTTGGGTAGTAGAGTCATTTTCACAATTTTTTTCTTCCAATCCAAGAACATGATATATCTCTCCATCTGTTTGTGTCATCTTTAATTTATGTCATCAGTGTGTTATAGTTTTCTGCATACAGGTCTTTTGTCTCCTTAGGTAGGTTTATTCCTAGGTATTTTATTCATTTTGTTGCAGTGGTAAATGTGAGTGTTTCCTTAATTTCTCTTTCAGATTTTTCATCATTAGTGTATAGGAATGCAAAAGATTTCTGTGCATTAATTTTGTATCCTGCTACTTTACCAAATTCACTGATTAGCTCTAGTAGTTTTCTGGTAGCATCTTTAGGATTCTGTATGTATAGTATCATGTCATCTGCAGACAGTGACAGCTTTACTTCTTCCTTTCCAATTTGGATTCCTTTTATTTTTTTCTTCTCTGATTGCTGTGGTTAAAACTTCCAAAACTGTGTTGAATAATAGTGGTGAGAGTGGGTATCCTTGTCTTTTTCCTGACTTTAGAGGAAATGGTTTCAGTTTTTCACCATTGAGAATGATGTTGGCTGTGGGTTTGTCATATATGGCCTTTATTATGTTGAGGAAATTTCCCTCTATGCCTCCTTTCTGGAGGGTTTTTATCATAAATGGGTGTTGAATTTTGTCAAAAGTTTTTCTGCATCTACTGAGATTATCTTATGGTTTCTATCCTGAAGTTTGTTAATATGGTGTATCACATTGATTGATTTATATATATTGAAGAATCCTTGCATTCCTGGAATAAACCCCACGCGATCATGGTTTATGATCCTTTTAATGTGCTGTTAGATTCTGTTTGCTAGTATTTTGTTGAGGATTTTTGTATCTATATTCATCAGTGATATTGGTCTGTTGTATTCTTCTTTTGTGACCTCTTTGTCTGGTTTTGGTTTCTGGTGATGGTGGCCTTGTAGCATGAGTTTGGGAGTGTTCCTCCATCTGCTATATTTTGGAAGAGTTAGGGAAGGATAGGTGTTAACTCCTCTCTAAATGTTTGATAGAATTCACCTGTGAAGACATCTGGTCCTGGGCTTTCATTTGTTGGAAGATTTTTAATCACAGTTTCGATTTCAGTGCTTGTGATTGGTCTGTTTATATTTTCTGTTTCTTCCTAGTTCAGTCTCAGAACTTTTGCTTTTCTCAGAATTTGTCCACTTCTTCCAGGTTGTCCATTTTATTGGCATATAGTTGCTTGTAGTAATCCCTCATGATTCTTTGTATTTCTGCAGGGTCAGTTGTTATTTCTCCTTTTACATTTCTAATTCTGTTGATTTGAGTCTTCCACCTTTTTTTCTGATGAGTCTGGCTAATGGTTTATCAATTTTGTTTATCTTCTCAAAGAACCAGCTTTTAGTTTTCTTGATCTTTGCTATTGTTTCCTTCATTTCTTTTTCTTTTATTTCTGATCTGATCTTTATGATTTCTTTCCTTCTGCTAACTTTGGGGTTTTTGTGTTCTTCTTTCTCTAATTGCTTTAAGTGTAAGTTTAGGTTGTTTATTTGAGATGTTTCTTGTTTCTTGAGATAGGATTGTATTGCTATAAACTTCCCTCTTAGAACTGTTTTTGCTGTGTCCCATAGGTTTTGGGTTGTCGTTTTTACAATGGCATTTGTTTCTAGGAATTTTTGTTTCCTCTTTGATTTCTTCAGTGATCTCTTGGTTATTAAGTACTGTATTTTTTAGTCTCCATGTGTTTGTATTTTTTACAGCTTTTTTTCCTGTAATTGATATCTAATCTCATAGTGTTGTGGTTGGGAAAGATACTTGATACGATTTCAATTTTCTTAAATTTACTAAGGCTTGATTTGTGACCCAAAATATAATATCCTGGAGAATGTTCCATGAGCACTTGAGAAGAAAGTGTATTCCTTTGTTTTTGGATGGAATGTCCTATATATATCAATTAAGTTCATCGTGTTTAATGTGTCATTTAAAACTTGTGTTTCCTTATTTATTTTCATTTTGGATGATCTATCCATTGGTGAAAGTGGGGTGTTAAAGTCCCCTACTATGATTGTGTTACTGTCGATTTCCCCTTTTTTGGCTGTTAGCATTTTCCTTATGTATTGTGGTGGTCCTATGTTGGGTGCATAAATAATTACAATTGTTATATCTTCTTCTTGGATTGATCCCTTGATCATTATGTAATGTCCTTCTTTGTCTCTTGTAATAGTCTTTATTTTAAAGTCTATTTTGTCTGGTATAAGAATTGGTACTCCAGCTTTCTTTCATATTTCATGCATTATCTTTTTCCATCCCCTCACTTTCCATCTGTATGTGTCCTTAGGTCTGAAGGGCATCTCTCGTAGATAGCATATATACAGGTCTTGTTTTTGTAACCATTCAGCCAGTCTGTGTCTTTTGGTTGGAGCATTTAATCCATTTACATTTAAGGTAATATCAATATGTATGTTCCTATTACCATTTTCTTAATTTTGGGGGTCTTTTCCTTCTCTTGTGTTTTCTGCCTACAGAAGTTCCTTTAGCATTTGTTGTAAAGCTGGTTTGGTGGTGCTGAATTCACTTAACCTTTGCTTTTTTGTAAAGGTTTTAATTTCTCCACTGAATCTGAATGAGATCCTTGCTGGGTAGAGTAATCTTGGTTGTAGTTTTTTCCCTTTCATCACTTTAAATATGTCCTGCCACTCCCTTATGGCTTGCAGATTTTCTGCTGAAAGATCAGCTGTTAACCTTATGGAGGTTCCCTTGTATGTTATTTGTTGCTTTTCCCTTGTTGCTTTTAATATTTTTTCTTTGTATTTAATTTTTGATAGTTTGATTAATATGTGTCTTCATGTTTCTCCTTGGATTTATCCTGTATGTGACTCTCTGCACTTCCTGGACTTGATTGACTATTTCCTTTCCCATGTTAGGGAAGTTTTCAACTATAATCTCTTCAAATATTTTGTCAGACACTTTGTTTTTCTCTTCTTCTTCTGGGACCCCTATAATTCGAATCTTGGTTCATTTAATGTTGTCCCAGAGGTCTCTGAGACTGTCCTCAATTCTTTTCATTTTTTTTTCTTTATTCTGGTCTGCAGTAGTTATTTCCACTATTTTATCTTCCAGGTCATTTATCTGTTCTTCTGCCTGTTATTCTGTTATTGATTCCTTCTAGAGAATTTAAAATTTCATTTATTGTGTTGTTCATCATTGTTTGTTTGCTCTTTAATTCTTCTAGGTCCTTGTTAAATGTTTCTTGTATTTTCTCCATTCTATGTCCAAGATTTTGGATCATCTTTACTATCATTACTCTGAATTTTTTTTTCAGGGAGACTGCCTGTTTCCTTGTCATTTGTTTGGTCTGGTTGGTTTTTACCTTGCTCCTGCATCTGCTGCATATTTCTCTGTTTTCCCATTTTGCTTAACTTACTGTGTTTGGGGTCTTCTTTTAACAGGCTGGAGGTGTAGTTCCTGTTGTTTTTGGTTTCTGCCCCCAGTGGGTAAGGTTGGTTCAGTGGCTTGTGTAGGCTTCCTGGTAGAGGGGACTGGTGCCTGTGTTCTGGTGAGTGGGGTTGGATCTTTTCTTTCTGGTGGGCAGGACTGCGTCTGGTGGTGTTTTTTGAGGTGTCTGTGAACTTAGTATGATTTTAATCAGCCTCTCTGCTAATGGGTGGGGTTGTGTTCCTGTCTTGCTAGTTGTTTGGCATGGGGCATCCAGCACTGGAGCTGGCTGGCCATTGGGGGGAACTGGGTCTTAGCGTTGAGACGGAGATCTCTGGGATAGCTCTCGCTGATTGATATTACATGGGGCCAGGCGGTCTCTGGTGGTTCAGTGTCCTGAGCTCAACCCTCCCACCTCAGAGTCTCAGGCCTGACATCAGGCCGGAGTACCAAGACCTTGTTAGCCACACGGCCAGGTATGTGGGGAGTTTCTTGCCTTTTGGGAAGTTTGGGGTCTTCTGCCAGCATTCAGTAGGTATTCTGTAGGTTTTGTTCCTCATGTAGATGTATTTTTGATGTATTTGTGGGGAGGAAGGTGATCTCCATGTCTTACTCCTCTGCCATCTTTAAGGTCTCTCTAGAATAGGCAAAATTTTTTAAGTGGCACACAAAAATCACTATGAAAGAATAATCGTTTTGTTCATTGAATCACACCACTTACTATACTAAAGAGGAAAGCCACTGATTAGGAGCAGAGATTCATAAAACTGTATTTGTCAAAGGACTTATATACAGGATACATAAATAATGCATACAATACAACACAAATAGGAAAGATGCACAATTTTTTAAAAATGGGCATAAGACCTGAACAGGTACTTCACAAAAAAGGATATTAAAATCACTGATAAAGCCAGAAAAAGACACTATAATAAAACTATGAATCAGTGTCCCTTATGAACATAGACAGAAAATCCTCAACGAAATTCTAGCAAACTGAATTCAGCAGTGTATTAAAGGGATTATATACCATGACTAAGTGGGATTTATTTCTGTGATACCAAGAAGGTGCAGAATGTGGAAATCAATCACTGTAATGTACGACATTAAGAAAATAGAGGGGAAAAACCCATAATAATATCAGTATGCAGTGAAAGCATTTAACAAAATTGAACACCCTTTTTTGATAACAAAAAGAAAAACACTCAACAAACGAGGATAGAAGGAAAAAAACTTCAACATAATAAAAGCCATGTATTAAAAAATCCACAGTGATCATTATACTCAATGGTGAAAGGCTTGAAAGCTTTTTCTCTAAGATCAGGAGCAAGGAAAGGATCCCTGCTTTCACCACTTCTATTTAACATAGTATTGGAAGTTCTAGCCAGAGTAAAAAGAGTTCAGATATCCAGAATGGGTTTTGTTTTTGTTTGTTTGTTTGTTTTTGTGGTGCAAAAGTCAGCACTTAATGGGATAAGACTAAATTGCCATAAGGACAACATCCCAAAGAGATTTGGATGGTTATTGTCAATTTTTATCACATTGTTTCCCCTCTCAGACTAAAGGAATGTATGATCTCAGTCACTTAAATACAAACAGTCATGCATAGAAAAATAATTGAGGAAATACCCCAAGTACTAACAAAGTTATTTCTGGGTTTTACCACAGATTAAAATTTTTTTTTCTGTATTTTCAATTTCCTAATCACATTACATCAAATATGATTTTAATAATAAATATCTGGCCTCCAATATATAGCATAATAATTGAGAACTTGGACTTCAGAGGCAGGCAAAGCAAAGTTTTAATTCTGTCCTTGCAAATTAATAGCTGTGTGATCTTCAGCATTTTTCCTTTCCTTTGTATTTTAAATGGAGAAAATAATATCTAGAGCAGGGTTTTTGTGAGAATTAGTTGAAATTATGTGTGTGACGTGATCAGAGGTATTTAATGAAAATTATTAGAATATTAGAATTATTAGCATTCTCTCATTCTTTGCCATGAAAAGAGCATGAATTCTGAAGATTCTTTGGTTTTGTTGATCTGTATCACAAAGATGCAAATAATTTATATTCCAAACAGGATAGTTTCGAGAATAAGAAGGGACACTAAAATCAATTAAAATTATATAATTAAAAAAATATATATTGGCTTATTATTTTAACTGCCCTATAAAATAGTTCTATTCAAAACTATTTTCAAAATTAAATTTTTTCTAAAATAAGAATTTTAAATTCTCTTTAAAGTAAGAATTTTTAAAATGTACATAAAATGTAAAATAAAGCAAAAATTTTTTTAATTTCTTTTACAGTGATTATCTTATGAATAGAATATAAGCAGAATAATTGTGTACATATTCATGCACTTTAATCAGTTTCTTATCTGTGTCCATTTTTAATATTGTTACTGGTATTTTCTGAAAATTATATTTTTTCTATATGGTAAATTATTTTCATTTTTAATTGCCTGCAACATTTTTTAAATTTGCACTTTAGGATTAATAAATTTGATATTCTTGTTTCTTCTCTGTAAAACATAGTTTTAATTGAGGAAAATCTTTCTCTATTATTGCTCCATTACCTAATAAGCTTGGAAAAATTCTACTGAATGGAAAAAAATTCTGTTATTTTTTTTAATGTGTAAATATTTTAGCCCAAACATTTTCATAGATAGTATCTTTTTTCCTCCATTTAGAGTATCTTTCTTCAACAAATATTCTTACAGGGTAAAACCTGAGAAGTAAATTGTTACTATTTATGATTCTCTTGAATATTTCACAAAACATATATGATGTAAAATAACAGGCCTTCTCAATTTCATTTCATTTTGATGCAAAATATACATATATCTGATTAAAAATAGGAGCTCCATCAAAAGATTCTTCTAAGTTGAGACACTCAAAAGTGCAATTTTTGAAATTCAAAATTAAATCTTGCACATTGAGCTCTAACAAGTTAACTTATCATTTCTCTCTTTTTCAAGGGTAAATTTCACTATCTTACTGCTTGCAAGCTTTGTTTTCAATAATTGTAATATGCTGAGAGCTTCAGACACTGGACTTTTTTGGCACTCCATTTATGAACATGTTGCTTAAAATTTTCTAACTAATTTGGAACAAAATGCAGTCAGAATTTAGAAAAGTCATTGTAGGACATAAATTATTGTGCAAAAAGTTATTCAGATGTTCAAACATAAAATATGATTGATATTAGGTACAAGGAGAGAATACTATAAGCCATGCTCTTATACATTTTATAGTAGACATTGTTTTCATTAAAATAAAATTTTTAGCTTCATTACTCTTACTGGTTTGTACAAATGTATTTTTAAATTTTAAGCATAGATTCTATTTTGATTGATAAAATTTTAGAGCTCATTTGGATGCTAATGAATTAAGGCAGAGGCTGGCAAACTACAGCCCTCTGACCAAGTCTGGAACTCTGCCTATTTTTATAAATATAATTTTATTGGAACGTAGCCATGCTCTTTTGTTTATGGATTTTCTATGGCTGCTTTTGCAATAAGCAGCAGAGTTGAGTAGTTGTGTCAAAAACTGTACAGCCTACAAAGTCTAAAATATTTACTATCTGGCAATTTTACAAGACATAAATTTGCCAACTCCTCAATTAAGCGAACAATATAATGAATTCCAAGTATATTTCTGTGTTATGAGTTTCTGAATTGAGTATTAATATTTTTTACAACGATGCTATACTCTACCAAAATTCGTATTCATATTTTCCCCCACAAAACAAATAACTTTATCTTTAATGGTAAACTTCTTAACTGAATGTACAACAGCATTCACAATATGACAGAATGATCTTCCAGGAGTTTAACATTGATTCCATGAAATAGATGGAAAAAAGTCAACTGGTTATTGGAATTAACTAATTTTTCTATTTAAAGCAGTATGTAACTGTCAGAAGTAGACTTAGACAATTTCAGTGGTTGGGAGGCTTACCAAAGTGTACCCTTGGGATCAACTCCTGTGGCCGAGACAGGAAAGAAGCAGGACTGGGCAAATGACGAAGTCAAGTTGGCCCAGAGATAGCCTCTGCCACCTCCTCAGACTTATTCTGCCTTGGGCCAGAATGGCTGGTCCTTTACACCACAGCCTTGATCAGCACTCCTGGGACATGTGCGACCTTGCCCAAGCAGCTCTTTGTAGCTGAAGCAATCCCCAAAGGGACTGACAACTGTAAACTGTCTTCCAGCTGCCCTTTCAGTAGCTGAATTAACAAGTCCTTCCTTGAAGGGGAACCCAGGAATTGCATCACCATGTTCTGCTCATCCACTTCTTCATACATGTTCAGAAAGCAGCTCCTCCAGGATTCTGGGGGGCCTCTCTACCTAGCGAAGACTTAGAAAAGGAAGGTTAATGGTACTGGCTATAAACCCTGCAGCTGTGGCTGATCTGAGTGTCACAACTGTGACTCACTGTCTTTTTCTTTTACTGCCCATTCCAAATTCCCCTTATCCTCAGAAAGCACCTCTGGCAGTCTTGGGCTCGCTACAATGTACTTTTCAGACTGAGGTTGGTTGCCTGAGAACTGTCATTTTCCATCAAAATTGAGCAAGGGAGTACCAAGTGTGCCCAAATGGATCATCTGGGTGTCAATAACATTCCTCCATAGTGTAATAGCAGCCCTTCCTCCTGCTGATGATCAGAGTCAAACATCTTTGCCAAGATGGTGACTCCTCTTCTTGTTTGATGACCTTTGGACATGAGGAGTATAAAATACCCAGACATCAATCATAACTTTTTCTCTGCCCCCTTGCCAAAGTATTCTCCCTTAAGGGACCAGAATTATAACCCTGAAAGACCCAGCATTGCTGTGACAGAAGGCACAAATTCCTGCAGTTGGTCATTGAGAATGTGGGAATGATGATAAGTAGAGCCACTCCTGCTTCTACGCCTTAATTCCTGAACCATCATTTTCTTCCTATGGAAGACACACTTCCATATAAAGTTCTTTAACTTAAGGTATCTACAGTGACCTGGAGGATGATGCCCCATGCTAGTAAAAGTATCACCTCTAAACTAGCACTTAAGTTATGCCTCTATAAGACTGTTTCCAACACTCTATCAGGTAGCAGCTTCTTGGTGGTGTGGTATGTTTTATGACCAGTAGATTGTATTGTCATGGGTCCACTCCCATACCTCTTTTTCTCTAAAGTGAATTCCTATTCTGATAAGATCCTTTGCTGGTAGGTCAGACACGCCATAAAGCATCAGAGAGTAGGGTTGGTTGAGGCTCTTCAGGCTGAAAAGGCAAACCTCTACCTAGGATGTGTGCTGATTCCTGCTTGAATGAATCATTGGCTCTTCCAAGGTGGAAGGAGCTCAACATAGTCACCACCAAGAGGCGCATTGTTCTACTTGAGGGATGATGTCATATCAGAGACTTAACGTTGGTCTCTGTGGCTAGTAGGTTAGAAACACAGCAGCAGAGGCTAGATCAGCCTTGGTAAATTGGAGCCCATGTTGTCCAGTTCGTTTATAGCTACCATGACTAATCCATTCATGCAAACAATGGCAAAGCCTAACTTACATCCACTGACTAGGGGGAGGTAAGAGAAGTGCCCGGGGCACAGAATTTAAGGAGGCACTCACTCTAGGGCTGTGCAGTGCAGAGTCACGGCTAAGAGTGAGTGCCTCCTTGTATTTTTGTACCCTAGGTGCCTCACTTGCCCTGTGCTAGTTTCAGCCCTGCCTAAGTCATTTTGTTGGCTTGGTTGTTTAGTACACCTTCTATGGTAGTTACTTTCTGGTGAGCATTAACATGTGACAGACATATCGATTCATTTTGTGCCCATGCCCATACGGCCATCTACATGCCTCTATCTCAGACCTCCTTATCTTCAAATTTCCAATCTTTCTCCTTCCATACGTATGATCAACCAGCAATGACATTCTCCACTGTCCATGATCCACTTTCTGTTAGTCTTCTAATGTTGGGTAAGTTCTCTGTCCAACAAAGTGGATGACCTCTGCACTATCCATTGAAAGGGTTATCCTCTCATCTCTATCTTTCAGGGCCACCCCCTAATTAAGCCTTGAGTACAGTCACTGTCCATTTTAGGCTTGCATCCAAATACCAAAGTGACTCATCTGTCAAGAACTCAGGTTTTCTTTCTCCATTAGCAGGTCATAAGAGATACCCTATAAGATCTTAAGCATGAGTTGAAAGAGGGGTGCTGGTGCAACAGTGTTGAACATGAGAGTCAGGGCTACCTGCTCGTGTAGTTTGTTTGTGCCCCCTCATCCCACTTATGCTCAATCCTGGATGTATCACTTCCATCTTACAGTGAATTGTTGCTAGGCCTGCTCAACCTTATGACTTAGCATGACGTTGTCTACATAGTTGATCAATGTGATGTCATGTGCTAAGCCCAGTTGGTCCTCATGGATGTCTGCCAGTTTTGAGTGGTGGCCTATAGGAAAGCGTTCTGCAGGAGGTTCAGGTTGAGGTGGAAGAAATCCTGCCATGTGTGCCGTACAGACCTGACTGTATTAAAGTCACCATGCTCACTAGGCCAGATACACAAGAAGTGGCTAGTGCTTTAGAGTGATTGTTAAAACACATGAGATCCAGTTGCTGGAGGGATGAACTTTACAGAAATCTGGAGGCCTGACACATCAGTAAAAGTTTTCGGGGGTTCAGTGGTCAGGGGCATTTTGAGACATCCTATCCAAATTAAAGGACAAAGTTTGCACTGTGCACTTCCTACCATGGGGAATAAAACAAAACCTGATGGGGTCCTTCAGATTCTGGTGGAAGCATATTCCACACTGGGATGTTCTGGCAGGATATCTAGATGATCCAGATCTCTTTAGATTCCCCTGATGACAGAGAGCAGAAAAGTTAAGCTAGTCCAAGTTCAAAACCTTAGCTGTGTACTATTTTCTGTTCCATTGGAATACCAACTGTTTCTGATCCTCTTCTTTCATAGGAATGCTGCAAGTACCTCAGGCCATGTAAACCTGCTCTAGCAAAATACCAAGTCACAACAGCTGTAGGCAGGTTTATTAATTGGTTGAGCTTTCAGTAGTCTATATTTATTCTAGTTTCTGCGTGGGTCAGACCGGAGAATTAAGTGGAGATATGATAGGGAACACCACTCTAAGAGATGGGACTCATTTATGCCATCCTTCTCCTCCCCCGGATGTAGTATTTATTATGTTGGTTACAAGAGATAAAGCATTAGATGCTTCTACTTAGCCTTACCCACTATGATATAATCCACAGGTCAAATATCCAATATGGAGATTGTGCCAACTCCCAAGTGTTTCCATCCCAAATAAATATTATGGAACTGGGGAAATGATCACCAGGTGCACCTGTGATCCCAGGTGAGAAAACTTCAGCTAAAATCTCATTTATCACATGGCTACTATATGCTGTCACTATAACCAGAGGGTAGGATGGGAACATGATGATGCTTTGGATCTCCTGGTATCACTGTGTACCTAACAGTCTTGAAAATGTTTGCTTATTTCCCTTTTCCAGTGTGTACTTATCTAAGTAAATGGCACTAAGTGCCTTTGGGGAAGAACTGGGTTAATCATTATCATGTGCATTTGCTGTGGTTCCTTCTTCCTAGGAACCCAGCCTTTTTTCAGTCAGTGAGTTCTGAATGGAAAACAGCCTAAGGTCTAGAAACTGGGTTAGAGATTATTATTCTTTTTTGAGACAACTCCCCTCAGACTCCTGATCACCCAGCCTGATCTTTTCTGATGGTACAAATTGACTTGTTCTACTCAAGCCCTCAAAGAATTAGATTATAAAAGATGATGCCACTGGCATTGGTGAGGGCAAATCTTTACTCAGTCTACTGCTCCAAATGCCAATCCCTCCCCAAAACACCCTTACAGACAAATCCAGAAATAATATTTTACTAGCTTATCTGGGCATCCTTTGGCTCAGTCAAGTTAACACTTAAAATTTACCATCACACAGGGGAAAGCCATCAGTAAACAAGCCAGCTTAGCTGTCCTCAGGGGAGTTTTGAACTTTAAACAGCACATCATAAATCTCACTGCCCTTATCTTGGCCAAGAGCCAAAGTCAGGCACCCAGGCATCCTCAGAAAAAATCAAAGAACAGTCTCAGTTCTCTATATAGATTCTCAGCAAATGCTTGAGGGTTTATTAACAGTTTCATTTACTAAATAACATGATTTGGTCACATTTTGAATCCATTTATGCCTACATAAAGCTATGAGAGATATTTTTTAGCCTCTTCATAAACCCTTAAAATAGTCAGTTCCCTCAAGTAGAGAGCAGATGATTTGATTTCACATCCCAAATCTCGAGTTACTTCTCTGTTGGCTCTCTTCTTAGAAGAGAGTGAGATTTTAGTCCCGTTGTATATATTTCATTTCATAAGACATGATTGAATTTTGTCTTTAATGCTTAAATTTAATAAGTTATTTTAAAGTCTTAGATAATTAAAGACATAATAAGTTAATAGCCAGTGTGCAAAGGCCAAGTGCCTTCACTTAGAAGCTTGAAACTGCCTTTTGCCTGAAGATGGTACTACTACCAAGAACATGTCACAAAGTATTTATTCAATGATAACTATAAATCCAGACATCTCATTGTTATAAATATAGATGCCTGGCAAATGCATGACTTTTGTCCTGGAACAGCATGCCCTAGTCATATGTAAATCAGTAGACTAAAAGCTCTGTGAGGATAAAAACTTTGTCAATCTCACGTATGGTTGTATCTTCAATGCTCAGCATAGTGATGGCACAGAATAGACATTCAATGTACATTTATGGAATTAGTGAATGAAAAGAGAAAAGAATGAATAAAGCCTTGCTTACAATTGTGGCTTAAATCTTCACTCAAGTTGAGGCCAGAGATTCTAATTTTCATTTTCTTGGAGAGAACTCCACAAGACCCAGCTGGTCTTTTTATGGGGCATTAGAAGTGGCTCCAGAGGCATCTAGCCAATTACACCCCATAGATGGAGATGTTTAACACCATCAGGGTACCACACTAGTGAGTGGAGCAAGTTTTCAACTTTACCCAAGTTCTGGTAGAGGTATGGTAAATGCAGCGATTGAAGAGATAACGATTTTGGCAAAGGAAAGAATAAAAATAATATCCTTTTAAAATGTAAGTATAAACCTCTGCCTATCCTCACCTCCCTGATACATGTCTTCCTTTCACATGTAAAGTCCAAAGTTCTTACTCTGATCTGCAAAGTCCCACATGATCTGCCTGCCACCCCCCTCCCAGCTTCCTTCTGACCATATCTCTCAGAGCTCTTCCCCGTGCTCAGTGCTCAGACTCACTGGCCTTCTTGCCAGGTTTCAAACATTTCAAGCACGTTTGTAATCTTGGTGTCTTCTGTCTGTACTCTGAACTCTTCCTGCAGGCCTCCGCGGCAGTGGCTCCTTGGCTTCCTGTAAGTCCCTGCCCAAATGAGATACCTCATCAGTGTGGCCTTTTCCGTATAGACATAGCATCTATGACTCCTGGGTATATTATAGATTTATTTACCTACTTGCTTATTGTTTGAAATCCCCACCAGGATGTACATTCCTCAAAAGCAAGAAAGGCAGGAGCTTTGTTTTTGGGCGATGTTTTTTGCTTTTGTTTGTTTTTCTTATGTTCTTTCCCCAGTTCTTAGAACAATGGCTAGAACACACCAGGCACTCCATAAATACTTGTTGAATAAATAAATGAATGACTAAAGAGATGGATTAATGAATGTCATGACTGCTGGGTAGGCTCTAAAACAGATAAAAGGAAAATTTCCCTGATGTCATGTAAATTTCCCTGAACCATGACAACAAACATGGGAGTGGTGGGGAGAAGAAATAAACATTTTTCTATAATTTCCCTTTCTTCAGATACACCTGACCTTCCTTTGTGCTCAGGGGTTGTGTCTGCAATGAATATTGATGGACAGTTCTTGGTACTGCCCCAAACAGTTCAGATACTTGAGGCTAATTAACACTCCATCCAGTAATCCCGATACAGAGCAGTAGATTTATAGGAGAAAGAGTGTAAGGCCAAAACTTCATGCCTTTTCTTGACTGCTAGTATTAAAAACTTAACAGAAAGATAAATAACTATTTGTTTCTCTAAAAAAAGAAAAGAAAAATATACCTTTAGTTAATTTACTATTGTTAAATATTTTCAACAACAATTCCTTGAAAAATTATTAAAATTTCACTGGGAACAGAAACATATTTGCATTGGGCATTATCAGAATTACTAAGAAGCAATGGTAAAAAGAAATTCAGCATTTTTTATAGTGATAGCTAATGACCAAAATGATTCCGTATTTATAAATCCCTCTTAGATATAACTTTACTTTGTTAAATATAAATAACAAACCATTCCTTTAATTTTTCTTCCTTAATAAAGAAGATAATTATATTTGAAGCAGATGTAAATAATGAGAACTAAATTATTTTTCTTTTTTTATTGAAGTATTTTATTGATTTACAATGTTGTGTTAGTTTCAGGTGTACAGCAAAGTGATTCGGCAAAGAATATATATATTCTTTTTCAGATTCTTTTCCATTATAGGTTATTACAAGATATTGAATACAGTTCCCTGTGCTATACAGTAGGTCCTTGTTGGTTATCTATTTTATATGTAGTAGTGTCTATCTCCTAATCCCAAACTCCTAATTTATTCCTTCCCTACCCTTTCCCCTTTGGTAACCATAAATTTGTTTTCTATGTCTGTGAGTCTATTTCTGTTTTATAAATAAATTCATTTGTATGATTTTTTTTTAGATTCCACATCTAAGTGATACGATATTTGATATGATATGTCTTTCTCTGTCTGACTTACTTCACTTAGTATAGGGTGGGCCAAAAAGTGCCTTCGGTATTTTAAGTAAAAATAAAAGACACATTTTTCATTTTCACCAAGAACTTTATTGAACAACATATTCACCCTTTTTTTCCCACTACCTTCTGCCATTTTTCAGGCAACTTCATAATTCCATCTTCCCAAAACTTTTTATCTCTTTGAACAAAGAACTGTTTCAGGTGCCTTTTACAGTCTTCCAGGGAATTGAAATTTTTTCCATTAAGAGAATTTTGTAAAGACCGAAGTAAATGGAAATCCGAAGGTTCAATGTCTGGTGAATACGGTGGATGAATCAGAACTTCTCAGCCAAGCTGTAACAGTTTTTGCCTTGTCATCAAAGAAACATGTGGTTTTGCGTTATCCTGATGGAAGATTGTGTTTTTTCTGTTGACTAATTCTGGACGCTTTTCATTGAGTGCTGCTTTCAGTTGTTCTAATTGGGAGCAGTAATTGGAATTAATCGTTTAGTTTTCCAGAAGTAGCTCATAATAGAGGACTGCCTTCCAATCCCACCATATACACATCACCTTCTTTGGCTGAAGACCGGCCTGTGGTGTGGTTGGTGGTGGTTCATTTCTCTCGCCCCATGATCTCTTCCATTCCACATTATTGTACAGTATCCACTTTTCATCACCCATCAGAATTTGTCTTAAAAATGGAACGTTTTCATTACGTTTAAGTAGAGAATCACATGTGGAAATATGGTCAAAAAGGCTTTTTTCACTTAACTTATGCAGAACCCAAACATCAAAGTGATGAACATAAACAAGCTGGTGCAAATGATTTTCAACACTTGATTTGGATATTTTGAGTATGTCAGCTATCTCCTGCATGGTGTAACATTGATTGTTCTCAACTGATGTCTCGATTTGATCACTATCAACTTCAACTGGTCTACCCGACCGTGGAGCATCGTCCAAGCGAGAAATCTCGAGCATGAAACTTCACAAACCACTTTTGACACATTCAATCAGTCACAGCACCTTCTCCATACACTGCACAAATTTTTTTGTGCATTTTAGTTGCGTTTTTACCTTTCTTGAAATAATAAAGCATAATATGCCAAAAACGTTGCTTTTTTCCGTCATCTTCAATATTAAAATGTCTACACAAAAATTCACCAATTTTGATAAGTCTTTTTTTAAATGCACGCTGATATGACAGCTGTCACATACAATCTAACAAAATTGTTTCAAATGAACTTAAAGACAACTAAGTGCTACCAGAGCCATCTTATGGAAAAAAACGTTCAAACCTTTTGGCCCACCCAATGTGATAATCTCTAGGTCCATCCATGTTGCTGCAAATGGCATTATTTCACTCTTTTTTAAGGCTCAGTAATATTCCTTTGTGTGTGTGTGTGTGTGTGTGTGTGTGTGTGTGTATACATACCAAATCTTCTTTAGCCACTCATCTGTTGATGGATATTTAGGTTGCTTCCATGTCTTGGCTATTGTAAGTGGTGCTGCTATGAACATTGGGGTACATGTATCTTTTCAAATAAGAGTTTTCATTTTTTCTGGACATATGCCCAGGACTGGGATTGCTGGATCATATGGCAACTCTATTTATAGTTTTTTAAGGAACCTCCATACTATTCTCCCTAGTGGCTGTACCAATTTACATTCCCACCAACAATGTAGGAGGTTCCCTTTTCTCCACACCCTCTCCAGCATTTATTATTTGTAGACTTTGATTATGGCCATTCTGACTGGTGTGAGGTGGTACCTCATTGTAGTTTTAATTTGCATTTCTCTAATAATTAGCAATGTTGAACATCTTTTCCTGGCCTATTGGCCATCTGTATGTCTTCTTTGGAGAAATGTCTATTTAGGTCTTCTGCCCATATTTTATTGGGTTGTTTTTTTTATATTGAGCTATATAAGCTGTTTGTATATTTTGGAAATTAATCCCTTGTCA
This sequence comes from Tursiops truncatus, assembly GCF_011762595.2. NCBI lineage: Eukaryota > Metazoa > Chordata > Mammalia > Artiodactyla > Delphinidae > Tursiops > Tursiops truncatus. Next base: position 50,992,014 of record NC_047050.1, read on the forward strand.
GTCACATCATTTACAAATATTTTCTCCCAGTTCATAGGTTGTCTTTTCATTTTGTTTATGGTTTCCTTTGCTGTGCAAAAGCTTTTAAGTTTAATTAGGTCCCATTTTTTTATTTTTGCTTTTATTTCCATTACTCTAGGAGACAGATCCAAAAAGATATTGTTGCTATTTATGTCAAAGAGTGTGCTGCTTATATTTTCCTCTAGGAGTTTTATAGCATCCAGTCTTACATTTAGGTCTTCAATCCATTTTGAGTTTATTTTTGTGCATAATGTTAGGGAATGTTCTAATTTCATTCTTTTACATGTAGCTGTCCCGTTTTCCGAGCACCACTTATTGAAGAGACTGTCTTTTCCCCATTGTAAATTCTTGTCTTCTTTAATGAAGATTAATTGAGTGTAGGTGTGTGGGTTTATTTCTGGGCTGTCTATTCTGTTCCTGTGATCCATATGTCTGTTTTTGTGCCAATACTATGCTGTTTTTTTTGTTTTGTTTTGTTTTTTAGCGGTACGCGGGCCTCTCATTGTTGCGGCCTCTCCCGTTGCGGAGCACAGGCTCCGGACGTGCAGGCTCAGTGACCATGGCTCACGAGCCCAGCCGCTCTGCGGCATGTGGGATCTTCCCGCACCGGGCACGAACCCGTGTCCCCTGCATCAGCAGGCAGACTCTCAACCACTGCGCCACCAGGGAAGCCCCTAGGCTGTTTTGATTACTGTAGCTTTGTAGTATTGTCTGAAGTTTGGGAGGTTTATGCCTCCAGCTTTGTTCTTTTTCTTCAGGATTGCTTTGCCAATTCTGGGTCTTTTATGTTTCCATATAAATTTTAGGATTATTTGTTCTAGTTCTGTGGAATATGTCATTGGTAATTTGATAGTGATCATATTAACTCTGTAGATTGCTTTGGGTATCATGGCAATTTTAACAATATTAATTCTTTCAATTCAAGAGCATGGGATATCTTTCCAGTTCTTTGAATCATCTTCAATTTTCTTTATCAGTGTTTTATAGTCCTTGGCATATAAGTCTTTCACCTCATTGGTCAGGTTTTTTTTTTTTTTTACATGATTTTAAAAGGCATTGTTTTTTTACTTTCTCTTTCTGATATTTCACTGTTAATGTAAAGAAATGCAGCAGATTTCTGTATGTTAATCTTGTATCCTGCTACCTTGCTGAATTCATTTATCAGTTCTAATAGTTTTTGTGTGGAGTCTTTAGGGTTTTCTATATAGAGTATCATGCCATCTACACATAATGACAATTTTACCACTTCCCTTCCAATTTTATTTTATTTCATTTACATTTTATACATTTTATTTCTTTTTCTCATGTGACTTCTGTGGCTAGGACTTCCAATACTATGTTGAATAGAAGTTGTGAGAGTAGGCATCCTGTCTTGTTCCAGATTTTAGCAGGAAGCCTTTTACCTTTTTCACTGTTGAGTATTATGTTGACTGTGGGTTTGTCATAAATGGCTTTTATTATGTTGAGATGTGTTCTCTCTATACCCACTCTGGTGAGAGTTTTTATGATGAATGGGTGTTGAATTTTTTCAGATACTTTTTCGGCATCTATTGAGATGATCATGTGGGTTTTGTCTTTTCTTTTGTTGATGTGGTGTATCACATTGGTTGATTTGCATATGTTGAATCATTCTTGTGACCCTGGGATGAATCCAACTTAATGATGGTGTATGATCCTTTTTATGTGTTGTTGGATTCAGTTTGATAGTATTTTGTTGAGGATTTTTGCATCTCTATTCATCAAAGATATTGGCCTGTAATTTTGTTTCTTGGTAGTGTCTTTGTCTGGTTTTGTTATCAGGGTGGTGGTAGCTTCATAGAATGACTTGAGAACTCAATTTTAACAAATATTTACTACTACCATTAAGAACACAGATAATACTTATCAAGTCATGCTCTGTGCTAGGCATTCTTCTATGTTATTTTAATGCACTAATTCATTTAATCTTCACAACCACCTAGTGAGATAAAAAATATTATTATTCTCATTTTAAAAGAGGAGATGAAGAAATGAGGAAATGAGGTATAAGGGAACTGCATACAAAGAAGTGCCCATAAGATGGAAATGGTTTAATAAATTATGCATATCTACTCCACAGAATATGATCCAGACATTAGGAAGAATGAATTAGAGCTATACCAGTTGACTTAGAGGAATTTCCATGAAGGGTTGTTGCATTAAAATAACAATATATAGAAAACTGTGAATGATATGGCCCTATTTTAATAGAACAAAAACAAAAAGTATCCCGTATATTTATTCATTGTATTTGATTCTCTGCATTGGTTATAGAATAGTGACCAAACAAAGGCCAAACCTTAGGGGTAGGGGAGCAGCCAACAAGGGTGACTGAAGAAGAATGATTAGTAAGTGCAGTAGGAAGAGAAACAAGGGAGCAAGTTCCAGGAAGCCAGATAAAGAAAGTGGTTCAAGAAGAGGAGTGGCAACAGTTACTGCTGGATAGAGTAGGCCATTGGCTTTAGTAACATGGAAATAATTTATGCATTTGTAATCTTTTCAAGATTTTTTTATTGTAATGGGGATGGAAACCTGATTGGAGAGTGTTCAAGACAGAAGGGGAAAATGGGGGAAATAAGAGACAACTACGGTCAAATCTTGCAAGGGAGTTTTGATTTAAGAAAAGAAATGATAATGCAGTAATATAGTAGTAGCTGATGGGGGTGCTTTGTTTCGTGTTGACTTTTAAGATGGTAGATATTTCAGAATGGTTGTATGCTGATGAAAACAATCTGGTAGAGGAAAATTGTTGATGGAAGAATAAGGAGACAGTTGCTAGACTGATGTTCTAAAGTGAATAAGTGGAAATGGATTTTAGTACACAGATGAAGGGAATGGTCTTAGAAGGTGCATAATGTTTCCAGTATCATAAACAAAGAGGAAAGCAGAGTATATGGTACAGATTCTGGGTGTTGGCACAGAGGTGATGTGTGAGGGTGAACATGGAAGGAAGTACTGGAAGTTTGAAGAGAGAGGAAAAAGTAAGGAATAAACATCTAGGAGAGCGGTAGAGTGAATGAGTACAGAAATGCAGCAGGATTTCCTGTCAGCACTAATGTTCTTGTTGAGGTTATACATTTAAGGGGAGCACAACCAGGATTTTTCTCCAGCCACATTCAGCAGCCTAGGGACACATCTGGAGTAGGTAGTGTTGAATATAAACAGGGTAGGGTGACACAAAGATTGGCCCTGAGTGAAGCGGGGGAGGAAGTATGACATAAAAGGGATGATGGATAAAGACAGGTGATAGGCTCAAGAAATTATAGGTCCCAGACAGACCAAAGCTCTTTTGGAGTTTGAGTATTAAAGGGAATGAGCTGAAGAGATTGAAGGCAATGGTCAGAGAGTGGAGCGCTTAAAATTCAAGATTGTGAAAGGGATGTAGTTTTTTATTATTATTGACAGGATCTAGTAGACAGTCATAGAACTGAAAAACTGAGAGAGAATGAAATTTCAAGATCATTAAAGGAGAGGCGGTTAAAAGACTGCAAAACAAGCTCACTTTACATGGATATTGAAATCACGTGGGAGGAGTGAGAGCACGCTGTGTAACAAAATCATGAGGAGTAGCTTGAGGGTCTGTAGAAGACTGCTGAAGGGGCAGGGTGGGAGTGAATGGTTTAGTATGAAAGAATGAGCTTTAAGGTTAGCATTCCTTTGGAAGGAGAGAGGGACAGTGCTATTGACAGGAACGAGGAAGACAGTTACTTCTGGCCTATGGGAGATTAAAAATAAACAAAACCCAGCCCCCTCTGAGGGTGCTGCAGAAGAAGCAGTTTTCACAGGGAAGAATCAGGTTTGAGATACAGAAAGCAGATTGTGGTTGGCTTTTGTGGTTGCAAAGAGATCGGTTCCTAATACTGGAACCTGTAAATGTTACCTAATCATTCAGAAAAAAAAAGGTCTCTGCAAATGTGATTAAGTTAGGGATCTTGAGGTGGGCGATGATCCTGGATTATCCACGTGGCTCCTAATTGCAATCACAGGTATCCTTATAAGAGACAGTGGCAGAGGGAGATTTAACACAAATAGAAGAGAAGATCCCAAGAGAAGGTGGTGTGGAGATGGATCAGAGAGATTGGAAGATGCTTACTTTGAAATTTGGAGTGGTGTGAGAAGACAAGTAATGCCAGCAGCCACCAGAACCTTTAAGAGGCAAGGAATTGATTCTCCCCTAGAACCTCTGGAGTGAACACAGTCCTGCTAACACTTTAATTTCAGCCCAGTGATACTGATTTCAAATTTCTGGGCTCAAGAATTGAGAGAGTAAATTTCTGTTGTTTAGGTTACTGAGTTTGTAGAAGTTTGTTACATAGGAAACTGATATACAGGTGAAGGAAAGAGTCAAAGAAAAGAATGGGAAGAGAGTGGACTTTGTTGATGATGGACCTTAAGTTCCAGAGAGCACAGGGCAAGTGGGAGAACAGAATTGCAGAGAATATGGAGCTGAGAGACTGAGATGAACCTGGGATCTTTGGGTAATGGGTGGCTACCCATTAAAGAGGGATAAGAGAGTGGTGGAATTAGCACTGATGACCTAAGAGGCAGACTTTGACGGGAGGAAAGTGATATACATATATACATCTATAAATACACATATGTGTGTATTTATGTATTTATAGATGTATATATGTGCATATGTTTGACTGTATATGCATAATATGTGTATATATTTATACATGAGTTTATATGTAGATTTATCATTATGTACATATATTTGTCTAGTATATGAATGTGTGTATTTACATATTATTTTTAAATCATGGAGAAAATGGAAGGGTAAGAGTTTGGGTCGAGTAGGAGAAATGACGGGGACAAAGAGGGAAAGAAAAATGCTGGCACTCAGAAAAGACAACAAAGCAAAAAATAAAAGGATACGTAAGGATCGTATTTAAACATTCATGTAAAACTGCATAGGTGTGTGTATGTATAAGAAATTTTTTAAAATTAATTTAAAATAAATTTATAAAAACATAGTTTGTATAGCAATGAAAGTGCCAAAGACCTTGTTAAAAGTTAAATCCAAACATACATAATGCTAACAATCTGATCTTAGTTTCCCCTGCATTTGTTCTTTGTTTTTTGCAGTTCACTGCATTTATGGTTCTAACTGATCCAATGTGTGCAGACAATTCAACTTACAGCAGCTCCAGCTCTTCCTCTCTGAATCACCTCTGGACCCCTCCTTTATGTCTCTGAAAGGAGGAGAGTGGCATCTGTGTGCTTAAAGGAGGTTGCCTGCGATGACCTTAAGGTAGGTCTACTTTGAGAACCCGGTCTCAAAGGAAAATATGGCTAAGAATTTCTGGAGATGGGTATTTATTTTAAAAAATAGCCTTGCCATCCAAATTTTCTTCTTATTAACACCATTTGCCACCAAACAGGTTTATGATTTCAAATCTAGGGTCCTTCCTTGAATAACTACTAAACAAGCTGTTTTACTTGTTTTGGAAGCTAAAAGCATTGTATTTTTTTTAGTATCTCTCACCCCCAATATCTCACTCGTGTAACCGTTTAATGCAAGTCTTGGGGCTATGCATCCTTATCCTGGATCTTCATCACCCAGAGATAGACTAAGAAAGAAAAATGCATGGAGGATTGCTAGAAAAGTTTCTGTGGGGTTATCATACATCATTTCTACTCATATTCCTACTACTCATACTAGTCATAGACTCTGGAGCCTGACTACCTAGGTTCAAATCCTGATTTTACCACTAACTGCCTGTGTGTCTTTAAGCAAGTTACTTAACCTCTCTGTGCCTCAGAGTCCTAAACTGTAAAATGTGATAACAATCAATGGCAGTGACCTCATAATTTTTTTGTGGAGAGTAAATGAATTAATCCATACATTGTACTTAGTTCTTGGTACATAGTAAATACCAAGTAAATCGCACTGTAATTATTATTATTATTAATTGTTGGTATGTGGGCAAATAATCCCCCTAAAAAGTAGATGAGTGGAGAAGGAAGAAAGAATGAGATAAAAGCTAAAAATAATAAGGGAAAGAAAAGTCAATGACCTGTGTTAGGATTTGGGAGGCTGGAAATATTTTGGGAGAAATGAAGACCCACAGAAAAACCACAAAAAAGGAATAAGAGCAGGGGCCTGGTGACTTGAATCGCATGGATATGCAGAATCAGTACATTAATCACTGGGGTCAGGAAAGTTAAGTAATGAGTATGTGTGGGCAAAGTTGTAGAGTTCTGGGAAAAAATCTATCTGTAAAATCTCTTTCTTTAAGGTTAAAAATGTGTCTCAGGTAAATTTAGAAAACTAAAAAAAACAAACCCACAAAAGGACATACTTAAATCGTGCACGATAAGAATAAATTCAGATAGGAAAGAAGTACAGCTTTACACATACTATTCAAAAATTTATTGGGGGCTTCCCTGGTGGCGCAGTGGTTGAGAGTCCGCCTGCCGATGCAGGGGACACGGATTCGTGCCCCAGTCCGGGAAGATCCCACATGCCGCGGAGCGGCTGGGCCCGTGAGCCATGGCCGCTGAGCCTGAGCGTCCGGAGCCTGTGTTCCGCGGCGGGAGAGGCCACGGCGGTGAGAGACCCGCGTACCGCAAAAAAAAAAAAATTAATCGGGACAGCAAAACTTCCATGTAACTAGCCAAGTACACAATTCCCTTACTTACTTGCTCACCCAACAGCTTGACGACAGAAAAATTGGCTTTTAACCTCACCTTTCCCAAGGACAACTTTCTCATTCTGAAAGTTTATAGTCCCAATTCATAAATGCCTCTGCTTATATTTATACATTTTTATTTTAGAGAACACCGATGAATTTGGGGCAGGCAGTGGGCTACTAATGAGATGCATTGGCTCGCAATCTTCTTATCAATCCTTTAAATTAGCAGTCAAATGTCACAGAACATAGCACGCCTTCCACAAGTATATATCTTGTACTAATGGAATTGTTCTATTCAGATTTTACAATTTCTGGCGTTTTCCAAGATAAAGTAGAATGTGGTCTGAGATAATACTGGGGATTTTTTGTGGGCTTGTAAAAGGAACTTTTCTTCTCAGCTTTATGTTCTGTCTTTTGGAACACTTTCAAAGCACTGTCTGGGTGGCCTTAGGCAGGGTCTTTTAGAAGTTGGTTTATGTGTGTGTGGATGGATGATGGCTGATTCAAAGAGAAGCGCCAAACTGGAGTTATCAAAATTGTCATTAAATTCAATGTTGATATTTGTTTGATTCTCACTTGCAATAAAAAATGTAATATGTCAGTTCCAACACAATTAGAGAATTTTAAAAAAGAGATATACTGATTGGCACTTCAAGGTGATGTGTAATGTAATGGAACAAAAGTTCAGCTTGTGTTAACAAATATCTTCATCTTCCGAAACCATATTCCCTGTTGAGTAGCCCTGCCTTCCCCTCCCCCCAGCCCTCTCCATATCATTTATTCGGCAAGCATTGAATATTCACCTACTATTCTTTTGGTACTGAGGGTAGGAAACTAATATGATATGCATGGTTGTTATCCTGGAGAAAAGTTTTCACAAAATGATTGGAGCCATTTCACAAAATGCAGCTTTTAGATGTCATTCCCTCTCAGAAGGAGAAACAGAAATAGAGTTCCAGTGCTATGGGGGCTGAATTGTGTCCCCCCAAATTTGTATGTCAAAGCCCTAATCCCCAGTACTTCAAAATGTGAATATATTTGGAGATACAGGGCATTTTAAGAGGTGATTAAGTTAAAATGAAGCCATCCTAATCCAATCTGACTGGTATCCTTATATGGGAAATTTAGGCACAGAAAGAAACAGGAGGGATGCTCATGCCCAGAGGAAAGGCCACTTGAAAACACAGGGAGGAGGCCCTCTGCAAGGCAAGGAGAGAGGTCTCAGGAGAAACTGTTACCAGCTCAGGTCCTTGGACTCTTTAATCACCAGAAACTGATAAGAGGCCAGAGGCGAAATTCAGGCAAGGCTTTACTGGGACTCGTGCTGCATCCTGCGGGAGGGAGAACAAGTAACAGGTGCCCTTGCTGGGCATGGGGGCATGAGGTCGTTCCTTAAACGTGGTAACAGTAGGGGTGGCTCCTGGGTTGGGCAGGAGGTGTAGCTTAGGTGGTCTGCCCACCCCCTTGGTGGTACTGTGTACAGGGATCAGGCTCAGTGTCTGCTTTTGCTCTCAGCACCTCAGGAATGCCAGTTGGTTTGTGGCCTTTTCGTGTCTTATTGTATAGAATTGCCCCAACTGCACATGCGTGCAGTTATTTTTAGTCCCTTATAGTTTCTTTGTATTCTGTTGCTCCAGGAGACGTTTGTCCAGGTGCAAGCACTCTAGTACTTTACCAGATCCCAAGTACTCTGGTAAAGGGTCCCAGATCCCAGACTATCTCAAAACCAACCCTTCTGACACCTCAATCTTGGACTTCCAGCCCCTGGAACTGTGAGATTTTGTTATTTTATTATGGCATTTTCTTTACAGCTGCCCAGCAAACGAATGCACCCAGTTTGTCAAGATCCTCACCACAATTTTTGTACTAGACCCTTTTCAAAGTAAAATTGTACTGGACAAAGTTAAATAGACAAGGAAGGCTTTATTCAAGACTATTGATAGAGGGGAGAGAGACTGAACTCAACTCTGTCAAAAAAGGGCAGAAGAGTTTTTAAGCCCTGGGTGAGTGAATGGAAAATTACTGGAAGACTGCGAAGAAGGTTTATCAGTGGGATGTGTCCAGCATGATAGGTTATTCCTGCGTTTGCAAATGTCTCAGTAATTAGGCCATCTGTGTTTCCTAATTGGTCTCCATTGAAGTTAGGTTCCTACCCTGCCACACAGCTGGGAGTTAGGGGTGCTGTTGCCTTCGGAGTTTCCATTTCAAAGAGCTGATTCCCAGGTCCTTGAGAGAGACATTCCTGGGTTGTAAATCTGGCAAAAAGTTGGGGAAGACTTTCATATATTTCAAAGGGGCAGAGAAAGAATTTATAATTGCAAGTTTTCTAAAGTAAACGCTCTAAGAAAAGGAAGGTCAGGGGGCTATAGTAGGAAGAAGTCTATCTAGTTTAGCCGAGCTGAGGGGAGTATTACAGCCATCTCAGTCAACCCTTTTGTAATGGAACAGGCTGACCTTTAGTCCTGGAAAGGCATTAGGTTCCCAGCCATTGATTTGCCTCTGTGCTCTTGCATATTGGTGTCCCTGGATGCCATTGAAATGGGGCAGGATGCGTCGCCTAGTACTAGACTAAGAAATTTCGGTCATTTCACAGAGGTCAAGCAAACAAAATCAAAAGGTATGAAAGGGCTTCCCTGGTGGCGCAGTGGTTGAGAGTCCGCCTGCTGATGCAGGGGACACGGGTTCATGCTCCGATCCAGGAAGATCCCACATGCCGCGGAGCGGCTGGGCCCGTGAGCCATGGCCGCTGAGCCTGCGCGTCCGGAGCCTGTGCGCCGCAGTGGGAGAGGCCGCAACAGCGAAAGGCCCGCGTACCATAAAAAAAAAAAAAAAGATATGAAAATAACCCTCTACTATTGCCATTCTGGGCTTCCGCTAATGGTCCCTTAGGCTGGATCTCATTAAATCTGCATCCTATTTCCCACCTCAAATCACTCAGACCCCAGCAGTTACCCATAAGTGCTTTCCAAACAGCAGATGTAGGATTCATTTTCTTTAACTTCTCCATCTGTTTCTTTGTTTTAAAATAACGCTGCTTTAAAATTGGTGCCACCAAGGAAAACAGGTAGCGTTCTGTTTTCATCTATTTCCTCTGTCAAGAGGCATTGAGGGGAAAATCCCTCTTTGCCTTTCAGCCCCAGGAAAGTGAGCACTGGTGTGACAGCATCCATGAGTACGTGGGAAATTACCATATAACTGCACTGTACAAAACGCCAGTGGGACGCAACCACTGGAAATGCACATAGTCATGATTGGAGTTACACACTTGAGTCACAGCCCGTGCTAGAATGCAGATAAGCTGTCTTGTGGTGCCTAGCAGTTTTCCAACCGACTCCTAAATAAAGAAAAGTCTTTAGGTGAAATCTCAATGTTTCTTGTTGAACCTTGGGGTTTCTTCACAATCCAAAGTAGCTATACAGACAGTTTCCTCTTTTCTTAGGGTTAAAAAAGAAAAGAATTAAATAGAATGACATCCTTCCTGGATGTATCTTTGATGGAATTATAAAGCCAAAAGGTTTAACACTGTGATCCTGGTCTCTCCATTTAAAGGGCAGAAGAACACAGAGCAAAAGGTAGGCACATTAGGCTTCCAGATATATGCAGATTCCATTCTCTTCTATAAATAGCTTCATTGTAATTGCTGGCTTCCTGTTAGGATGAATGCATCAAATTTTGTTTTGAATGGCACAGACTGGCTTTCTGCCTTGGGGTTGATACAATTTTATTATTTCCAAGTGTGTGGTAAACCAGGGGTCCCAACCCCCAGGGCCACGGACCAGTACTGGTCAGTGTTCTGTTAGGAACCGGGGCTGCAGAGCAGGAGGTGAGCCACGGGTGAGCCAGCGAAGCTTCATCTGTATTTATAGCCTCCCCATCACTCACATCACCGCCTGAGCTCCGCTTTCTGTCAGATCATCGGTGGCATTAGATTCTCATAGGAGCATGAACCCTACTGTGAACTGCACATGCGAGGGATCTGCATTGCACTCTCCTTATGAGAATCTAACGCCTAATGATCCGAGGTGGAGCTGAGGGGGTGATGCTAGCGCTGGGGAGCAGCTGCAAGTGCAGATTATCATTAGCAGAGAGGTCTGACTGCACAGAGACCATAATAAACAAACCCTATCAGTGAGTATGCTTGCAGACTCATATCAAACCCTATCAGTGAGTGTGCTTGCAGACTCATAGCAAACCCTATCAGTGAGTGGCACGTGAAAATGAGCTCAAGGCTCCCACTGATTCTGCATTATGGTGAGTTGTATAATTATTTCATTATATATTACAAGGTAATAATAATAGAAATAAAGTGCACAATAAAGATAATGCACTTGAATCATCCCAAAACCATCCCGCACCCCCACCATCCGTGGAAAACTGTCTTCCACGAAACCGGTCCCTGGTGCCAAAAAGGTTGGGGTGCGCTGTTGCAAACAGAGATGAGAAAGAAAAGAGTGAAAGTGAGATTAGGGCTTTGGCAACAGCTCACTCCCAAGTGTTGTTCACAGACCAAAAACACCAGTGGAGAGTGGGGATACTCTTCTCCCTCACGCCCTCCCCAATCCTTACCAAATGCCTTACAATTTTTTTTTCCTCTTCCTGACCAAATCGACTGCTATCTCCAAATGACCCTTAATTATTCTTTTACCTTTTCACGTGTTTGTCAAATTAAATGATTTTGGAGATGCAGTGTGAAATGACTTGAATCATGCATAGCCTTTCACTAATATAACTGATTCAGACCATTTTCTAATCATGATTAGGTACATTGCCTCATATCCAGATGGTGGTGTTTTTCCTGCACAGACTTGTAGATCTAAAGGTGCAACTTCTGTGATACGAATATTCATTCAGCAAGTATTCATTGAGTACCTCTGATACATTATGTGCTGGGGTTACAGCTGTGAGAAGGGAGTGGGCCGCTCCCTCACAGAGCTTCCAGTCTTTCTAGGAAAACAAGTCGTTAAAATGAAAAGTAATAAAGCTCTAAGATCTCCTGGTGGTAGCACCTAACCCCGTCCTGCCTGAGTGGAGTTAATAACAGATGAAGGACGTGGACAAGACAACCCAGACGTGGCAATGTGACATTTAATCTGAAAACTAAACAGAATTTAGCCAGATAAAGTAGTGTGTGAAAGGGATCCCAATAAAGGGAATAGGATGTAAAGGTCTAGACTCTAGAGGCAAGAGAATGCCTGGTTTGGGGGGTAAATGAAAGTACTTCACTATGGCTAGAGAAGGAGAGAGTGACAGAGACAAGAAACAAGAGGAAAGGTACATGCAGAGTCATTTATAAATAACCATGAAAATCTGTTTAAAGAGTTTGGGAAATAGCCTTAGGCAATAGCAGCTAGCAGAAAAAAAGTCTGCTCGCGGGGGGCACAGGACGTCACCGAAGAAAACGCCTCTTTCTCATCATTGATGGACTCTGCGCAGGATAGACCGACACATGATCTTCATCATGTTTTCTCTCAGTGCTATGCTGCCAAGAATCCATTCCAGAGGGGAAAAGAAATTTGAACATTTAAAGATTTTATAAATTGGAAACTAGCTGGTTAAAGCAGAAGTGGCACCTCCAGGTTATGCTCTCCAGTACGGAGCTGACCTCCGGACAGTCTATCCTTTGTCCCAAATTAGCTTGCCCACACATAGGGCCACTGCTAGACCTTCCCACGCCTTCAAACAAATTAGAAAAAGGTGTCTCCTATCTGAAGTCACTCAGCACTTGGGTGCAAGTCTTGGCCAAGAGAATGGAGACTGGATTTCATCCCCGACTTGTAACTCCTCTGGTCCCCCCAACCTTGAACCTGAATGACCTTAGGCAGAAGATCTGCACACAGAGACACACAGCCTGTCTTTTGTTTTGCCTTTATCTTTATATGTCCTAAAATTCCACTTATTAGGTGTTAATTTGGGAGAATAATTGTCCTCTAAAGACGTAAAGAACCTCTTGATTCTCCCTAGTTGGAAATAGTGGCACTGAGGGAATGAGTTGGAGTTGGAGATGAAGGAAAGTTGAGTTAATCTAAAGCAGGATGGCTTTAGTGGGAGGGACAGAGAGCGGATGGAAATTTAGTAGAATTATATGGAGTATTTTATTGAAAGGTAGTGTGGTATGAGGCCTGGGAAAAGAAAGATTAAGCAGTCTTGAGGAGTGCTGAATGGAAAATGTGAAAGGGCTAAATACAAACTTCGCTTGTTCTAAAAATGTTCCTGAGCTGACCCTGCCTCCAAGGGTCAAGGTCCTTTCTTTCTAGAATGCAGCCTTCAGACTACTACTATTAATCCTACAGCTCAGGGACCTTGTGAGTTGCATTAATTTATTTATTTATTTTCCTTCTGGCTGACCTGGAGACCTAATCACCATGGCTAATATTGTTTCAACGGGCAGATGTGCTTGGAATTCCAAACCACCTTTCACGTCCATGTGTCAACTTGGAGTTAACTTAAATAGAAATCAAGGAATATTCTTTTCCTAAAAGTGACTTCTGGGGCTTCCCTGGTGGTGCAGTGGTTGAGAGTCCGCCTGCCGATGCAGGGGACATGGTTTCGTGCCCCGGGCCGGGAAGATCCCACATGCCGCGGAGCGGCTGGGCCCGTGAGCCATGGCCGCTGAGCCTGCATCCAGAGCCTGTGCTCCACAACGGGAGAGGCCACAACAGTGAGAGGCCCGCGTACCGCAAAAAAAAAAAAAAAAAAAAGTGACTTCTGAGTGGTATGACTTAGCATTACGTTTCAGTAGATCAAACAAAAACAAGGTAGCAAAAACACAAAATGGAAAAGTTGTCTGGAATTACATCTTGTGTACGGCAGGTTGCCTGGCAACCAAATAAACTCAATTTTGTAAATTTAAGTATGTACTGATTAATGGTAGGGGGTCACAGGCACAGACACATAGTTGATTACTTCCTACACAATTTCACTTTAACAGTATTACTGGAAGACAGTTGAAATTTACATTTTGATTTTTAAAAAAAGCCACTTGTGCTCTGGGTTTCCAGTGGAATTCAAGTTGACTCAGCTTCAGCGGGAGTCATACCAAGAAGTAGACGCTGTGCCAGAGGCTAAATGTGTATCACCTCATTTGATCATTACAATAACCCTTCATGGTAAAGGTTACATTCTTCATTAGTCAAATGTGGAAACCGAAGCCCAAATCTAAGGTCACTCAGCTAGTAGGGGCTGGACATGAATTCTGTTTTACGTAGCTCCATAAGCCTTGCTTTTTGTAATGTACAATTTTGCTTTCTTTCTTTTTTTCTCAGTAATTCCTAGATGCTTACATATGCCAAATGTAGTGTGCTCTCCCTTAATCCTCACACCACAACTCTGGTTATTTACACTTTATAAATTAAGAAACTGAGATTCAGTAATGTTATGTATATTCCCAAGGTCATACAATGGGTATGTGGCAGATCATATCAAAAAATTTAAACTAAATTTTAAAAGTCCAACTTCAGTTCTTCTACTCCCCAGCAGCTTCCTCTTTCAAGATGTTCTGTCCTGAACTCATTGAAACACAGTTATGCCACTTAAAATAAAATTGGTGCTCTGACGCTTTCAAAACCTACCTGTCTTTTGACCTCCCTCTCAAAATCAGGTTCTCTCTACACTGGTAGAAAAATAATCTCATATATTAATCCAAGCCATATTGATGGCTGAATAGTGAGTTCATTTATTACAGCTATCCTTGCATGTTTCCTAGGACACAGCAGAAGACAGAGAGTTCCAACCCACTAGAATGACCCTCTCTTGTTAGAATATTAGATACTGAGGCAGAGCTGGCAAGGAGTTATACACTTGTGCGAACACTCCTTTATCACACTCCTAAAATCATACAATAAGTAAATAAACCCAGGATATGCATGGATATTATGATGGAAGATTCCTATGGTATATATTCACATTAATAAATATATAATATGACTTAAAACAGCACAACAGAGCAAGGTCTCATGAACCTGCAACAGATCTGGAACATTCTTTGCTTCTAAATTTCTTCTCTTTATCATAAGAGGATGGAAACCCTCTTTGCTACAGTCAGGAAGATCTCACACACAGGTGATAATCTGAGTGAAAAGATATGAAAATCATGTTGAGCAGGTGGCAGTCCTGGATTATAGTATTTTTTCTATTTCACATATTTGAAAACCTAGCACTAAATACTAAATAAAGAAGGTGTAGTGATTTCCCCATTAAATTAAAAGACTATAGACAATCAGCAGAAAAAATTGAAAGGAAAAAAAAAAACCCACACTACATTTCTTTGGGAGAAGCAATACTTACTCAATTTCTTGGATTGCCTCTCCAATAAAGTTAATGATATTTTCTTTTTGTCTACTAGCTTAATAAAATATTGGCCTACAAATCTGGGGATGGGGAAGTGATAAGGCTTCAAACTTAGCTGAATTGTGACCTCAAATTTTGTCCTTGAGTTACTTCTCCCTCTAGGTCTTACATCTCTGCTCTTCTACGTGTGAGCTTTATTCTTAGGTTTACTGCATGGCATGGCTAAGGTGATGACCAGAAGCTTCAGGCTGATAGCCTACCAGCTTAGCAAACACCAACTGGAAAGGAGTGGGACTTGCTCTAGAAACTCAAGCCAAATCCCTCAGATTTACACTGATCTGCTTGGTTTTTGTCATATGCCTATCCCTGAACCAATCACTGTGGCTAATGGAAAGTTGATGCCCTGATGGCCAAACCTGGCTCATTTTGGACCCCAGCTGCTAAAGGTGGTGTCAACCTGAGTAGAACTACAGGGACTGATAAAAGAAGAAAGTGGTTCCCCAAAGAAAGGCTGGACAGATCAAAAGAAAGAATAAACTACCACAAGTGTTCTTTCAAAATAGTCGATAGGTTGACTCATTGAAAAATCCTTTTACTATAAAGGAAAAATAAAGTATAAAATGAATTAGAAAACATTAAAAAAACAATATGTATCAAAGGCATAGCTGTTGATTGAGATATGATTAAGGTGTCTTTGATAGTGTGCAAAGAATTATAGGTAGACCAATAAAAAACAAAGAACACCTTTTTCTTTGTAGTACGTTTAATAAGTGTCAGATTGTGTTGTATCCAAAGTAGGCAAGAGAGAATGTTGACTGGGCAACCTTTGATTAATTATGCAGTGACAGCACAGTCATGAGTCGGAAGGAACTAAGCAATGTTCCCTAGGTTTGTGTGACCCTGTGGTTCTTACTTCAGAGTCCATAACACCAGAAGAGAAACATGTGTCCAGAGAGAATTTTTAAACAGAAAAAAGGAGTTCAACATATGGAACTCATTCAATAGGTTAAATCATTTCCAAGAACCAGAATATGGCCCCCTCTTCACTTCTAACTGGCTAGCTCCTTCTTCTTCAACTATAACCTGCACTGACCACCTATCTTGAAAAAGCAAGGGACTAGAGGATGGGCTGGCCCAGCTGATACACTGGCAGTTAACACTGACTCTGGAGCAGAGTGAAAATGGGGACTACAGTTGAATTGCGGACAAGCACAAGCTTACAAGGAACACTGAGAAGAGTTAAACACAAGAGACAAGTAGAGGGCAGCAACCAGATCTGAAGCATTGGCTCACCAACAAACGGCAGACAAGAGAGGCAGGGTGGATTTAGGGAGAAAATCCTGAAAAGATCTGAGCCCATGGAGCCTGAGGAGAGAAACCCTTTTATTGACATCCTATCACCTATGCTCACCAGCTTTGAAAAACACTGAGTCAATTGTGTCCTCCGGGAAGCTCTCCAAGCCCACTGGCCACACAGACACACCAGTGTCCTTGATTGCAGTTTTACCCACACTCTAGGTGGTCAGGAAGAAAGATCCTCGAAGCAAAAGTAGAGTGTTGTAACCATAAGAAAAAAGAACATACACACATACATAAATCCCCACAAAAAACATGTCTCAGACTGTTTTGCTTACCACAGGCAGAAAATGGGTGGAATTTTGAAAGAATGAGTAACATTTCTCGTCTTCTAGATATAGCTAAATATTTATGAAACCCCATATAATGTGCAGTGGATTATGTGCAGTGATGGAACTTGCTGTCATTGCGCGTTTTGATGTACAGTTATTTCCCCAAAACAGAAGAGCCCTCAAGTGCCACCAAGAGGTATTTTGCTTTGTTTCCTAAGGCCCCTCCTTCTGGGGGCACCACCTGTAAGTCCAAATACTACCACCCAATTGAGAGGAATGTAAGTAACTCCCGGAACAGAGCCAGAAAACAAGCCAAGAATGGAAAACCGAAATAATTAGTGCAAGGGCGTCTCAGCCAAATAAAGAGCAGTAAGATGTGTAACAGTTAAGGGAGAAACAGCATCAGTAGCTTGGTTTTAAAAGAGAAGATTAGGAAATAACTAGACTTTTTACTAGGTGCAACAAATCCTGCTAGTAATAGTAAAACCTGATTTGTAAGGTACTCAGAGACTTAACAAATTTTTTCTAAAATGCATACAAGAGATGCTCAAAGAGATGACAACCAAGTATAAGGGCAGCATCAATAGGGAAAAATGGTACCCATGGAGAGAGCACAACAAATTAAGCCCCAAGGGATTTTAAGATAGCGTGAGAAGGAACCTGGCTCTCTAAACCACTGAACAATAGAACTACCTTGGGACCAATGACCAATGAATAAACTAACTCAAAAATATGTACTTTTTTTTTTTTTTTTTTTTTTTTTTTTTTGCGGTACGCGTGCCTCCCACTGTTGTGGCCTCTCCCGTTGCGGAGCACAGGCTCCGGACGCGCAGACTCAGCGGCCATGGCTCACGGGCCCAGCCGCTCCGTGGCATGTGGGATCTTCCTGGACCGGGGCACAAACCCGTGTCCCCTGCATCGGCAGGTGGACTCTTAACCACTGCACCACCAGGGAAGCCCCCTGTACTTATTTTTAAAGGTCTCTGCAATTAAATGTATATTTTTAATTGAACTATTAACCTAAATTTCATGAGCACCTTACTTTGTTTTCCTTCTGTTATTTTTAACTGAAATTATTTCCATAAAAGTTCCAAATTAAGAACCATAAGTTCCTATTCTCTGAGGCAAAAATACCTGACTCAAACGGGACCTGAAGGTAGATGAACCTCACTCTTTACCTGGTTACTATCTGGTCCTCAGGGAGTAAGAACCTGTAGCTTCCATTTAGCTCGTTCACTCTTACTTAGTACATAGAGATATAAAGGGAAAAGAGAACAACAGAATTATTCCGGGATAATTACTACTAATAATAATAATAATAAATAATAGAGTGGGCTGAATTTGTCAGACTACATAGATATGACTACCCAGACAACGTTTTCTATTTAGTTGAAAACCCATGCTAAGAAATAAGCAAATGGGTAACTCTGAAACTCTATCACTATTGACAGCTATCAGTGCTGATGTGTCTAAAATCCCTTTCCAAACAGGTTTTCTCTCCCTTGTCAAAGGCAAATGGTATGAGTGTGAAGAAAAGAGTAAGCAGATCAAGGGCAGAAGTATGGGGGTGGGGAACGTCCTAGAAACTTCTTCTTGAGACCCGGCAGTGCAGAACTTCTCGGCCCTTTGTCAGTTGAGAAACCAAGGTTCTCACTGCTTAGCTGGTGTGAAAGGTGAGCAGACTGATGAGTGTGGAGATGTGCTGTTTACAAGGTAGATGCGTCAGGAACTCAAGCTTCATGCCCTGTGCACTTCTGCTTCCAAAGGAGCTTTGGAAAGTCAGCTAAACTACATTTCTCCATTTACAAAAAAAGTAGTATTTACCTCCCCACCTACCTCAAAGACATCTTCTGAGAAATAACCAACAAATTTCCCACCATGCCCTTCTCAAATGAAATGTGATAAAAACATTAGTAAGACTAGTAAGACTAAAACTAAGTTTTTCTTTTTTTGTAAACTGTTTCTCTGTGCTATTGAAAAATAGAGCTACAGCTAGTCCTAAATTTAACTTAATTATTAAAGTATAAGCAAGCTCCAAGTTCTAAATATATAAATAAAGTTTAGCAACTTTAAATATTAAAATTTGACATTGAATTTGCAATTCTACATGGCAAAGCACTTCATAATATCCTTGTGCTTCTTCAGCCTTTTATTAATGTGAGTTGTAGAAACAGACTGTAAGTAGCATATTGAAACTTATTTATTGCTTTAGAATAATAGCATTGCTCAATCACGCACAACATGTTCTTATTCTAGACCTAGTAAAAAGTGAACGATGACTACCAAGACAAATTATGTCCTATGGTTAGCAGAAGAAAGTCATAGGGCCATAAGAAAACACACACAGACACACACACACACACAAAATTAGTCTGTAAATGAAATTCACTGGTTTTTTTCCCCCTATCATAACTTCAATCCTAGCTATTAAAATCCTAGTTTAAAACATGTACCTAATGAAGAGCTTGTGAAAAATTAGCTTTTAGGTGGCTGCAGAATATTTGCTTTTTTTTTTTTTCTTTTTTTTTGCAGTACGTGGGCCTCTCACTGTTGTGGCCTCTCCCGTTGCGGAGCACAGGCTCCGGACGTTCAGGCCCAGCAGCCATGGCTCACAGGCCCAGCCGCTCCGCGGCATATGGGATCTTCCCGGACTGGGGCACGAACCCATGTCCCCTGCATCGGCAGGCGGACTCTCAACCACTGCGCCACCAGGGAAGCCCAATATTTGCTATTTTTAATTCACATATTTTCTAAACAAAAATGATCTCATCACGCTTCAAAAATTACAACTTTAGTCTACCCACACTACTCTGAGCAAAAAGAAAATAGCTTAATTTTAACAAAATGGGGTTTCAAAGTACAGTATTAAAATAAAGAGGAACATGAAGCGTTAATTGTTAGTTTCCCTCGAAGCTTCTCTTTGGTACTGGTTTATCTGCAAAATCAATTTCTACAATTAACTCTGACAAAATATGTTTGCAAAAATCAAATTATACCCTGCTAATATCTGCAGTAGAATTTTAATTCTTAAATAAGATAAGCTTAATAAACCGATACATTTAAAACAAAATAATTGCTGATAAAAGTGGTTTCTCTGCTGAGGGACAGTTTTAGACTCAGTGAACAGCTTGTTAGATCTTCGTTGTAATTCCTAAAAAAGAGAAATGAAGCACATTTGTTAATTTCTAATTTTTTATTTTCTGACTAAGGTCGTGTAGACAAAGCTTCTTTTAAATGAGTTGAGACCGTGATACACATACACGCAGTTTAAATCATACCATGACCTTGGTTCCCTGAAGGTCTTCTAAAAAAATTGAGTTCTCTGCAATAATAATGAATTTCTGTGTTTTGTACCATCTAGACTGGAATGAAAATGGCCAGACAACTATTGACACTTTCATTTCATATAGTTTGTCATTTGCAATATATTTTGTGGTTGTGTTGTTGAGCAAAGGATAGACTTTGAAACATGGAGCTCTACTTTATGCTTCGGCACTAACTTTGCACAAGGTCAAAATGGATTTATCACTAATGAGAGACATCTCAAACTCTGTAGACCACTGGGGCAAAGAAAAATAACTTTTAAAAACAACTTGGCCGCCGGTGATATGCTCATAAAAATCATAATGGGAGTCTGGATAATGTTTGGCAATTCTTCTTCAGTATTGATTGAGTTTTGTTTGTTTTTTTAAAGACCAGAGTTATATTCAACAATAGTTAACAGAAATCCAGTCACAACTATTATGATCCACAATTCAAGTTTTAGGTGATTATCTCAAGTCACATTATCAACTGTGAAATGAAAAGATAGTTAAGAAGATTTTTTCATCAGTGCTGGAACATTTCTACCAAGAAAGGCATATTTTTTCTCATAGTGTAAATCTAGTTTTTCTCATAGTGTAATTTCTATTGTTTGTTATTCTAATGGCAGTCCACAAATCAATGAGCCGGTACTGATACAGTGCCATGTCCCAGACTGCACACAGGGCTGGATTCATTTCCTCCATAATCCCATCAATGTGTTAGACAGTTGCCATTGAGCTGCCATTTAAATTGCCCATATGCAGCAATAAGCCAGGCAAACGGGATCTTACAACAAGCAAGGAGAATCTCATGCTGGGAGATGAATGAGGACTTTGCCCTATGTTTAGGGATGCCTTATCATTGAACTAAAAGGAGGAGGAGACTAAAAGTAGGAAACAGCTAGAGCACAATGCAAAAAGTAAGTACCAAGAACCTATGTTTTATAGGATGCACACCACAAAGTGCCTCTCTCTTTCCTATAACTCTGAGCTACTGATTTCCCATCGTGCTATTTTTCAATTTAAAACATTGGACAGACAAAAAGTCAAATAAAGGTTTATAATAAAAAACAGAAATTCTCAGATACTCTGCTAACTCTTCCTATTAAATCATATTTTAAAATTTCTGCTTCAGAAGTTTATCTACTACACAAAGACCTTAATGAATAATTAAGCAATAAAGGTTTGCCAGAAATGGTTTTTGGAAATGACTAGATTTTTAGGGGTTTTAATATAAAATGTGATGCTTTTGATTTCATGCTCTCTAGCAGAGAGCCCTCTATTCTTATTGTACTATTCTGAAAAAGATATTATGCTATTTTTTGTGTTTTAAGATAGAGCAATTAAGTTAAAATTCCCCAATACCACATTATTTTAAAGAATATACATATAACAGATCTCTATGGGTTTAAATATTTTGAAGTCCTCAGACAACTTTGCTTCTTCTAGAGACTGAGTCCCAAAGTGCTAGAATAACTTAACACTGTGGGATTTTAGGAACAGGAATGACAACAGATTTGAAAAGATTGCAACAATACAAAGAAATTTCTGAAGGTTCAGTTCAAATTCTATTTAATAATTGAAAGAGAAGAAAGGAGGCCCCGATTTGAAGCTAAATTGTATGTTCCTTGATCTTTAAATTTTGTCTCATTCAAGATTTCTTGATTCTTTTTTTGTTTTGTTTCCTGGATCCCCTTGGACATAGCCTATACTCCCTTTCTCAGAATAATACTTTTAAAATAATAAAATAAAATAGGGTTTATAACTAAAAACTAATATATATATGGTAGGTAGAGGATAGATAGATTGATTCGTGGCTAGAGGCCACATACACATTCCACTCTAAGTAAAATTAAATTCCCAATACAATAAAATTCCCAAAGGACTTATTAGGAACAAGGTGGCCCCTAGGAGCAAGGGCAGATACAGCATCTATTGTATACTTTCCCTTAGCAGCTGACAGTGTCAGGTCAGGGTCAGGCATTGCTGGAACTGAGAAGCTCATTTCTTAATGTGCCACAATCCTTTTATAATAGTGGCTTTTACCTCAAGTTAGAAAGAATGTAAATAAGTAATCTATACCCTTAAAAGAAAATATTTACAAACCTCTGGGTCCCTCCTGGGTCCCATGCTGAGACTATATACCCAAATTGTATAGTGAACAAAGTCAATTCAATCCTATTGCTGGAACAGCAAACAGCACCAGGAAAATAATTTGTCCCATCACTCCTCAAGTTAGGTCAAAGCCTTGATATATGGGACAATCTGACGCTTACAGAATGACTGCAGCACTAGTTCTGTGTATAATATTTATTAACATTAGTTTAAAAGATAATTCCTCTGTTTAGAATATAAGAGTTTATTTAAAGTGCTTCATAAATTAACATTGATTTAAAGTAATCTAGAAAGAAGAATTTAAAGATATAAATCTTAGGGAACCGGTAAATCTAAGGTGTGGAAATATTCCTAATTTACATGCAATCTGGCCATCTATCGTATGTTTGAATTTACAATACACTATCTCATTATTATTTATAATAATAAATATATAATCATCCCATTATTAACTATAATAATAATGATAAATACTATATATTACTGCTATCACCATCACTGCCATCATTTTTACCATTACTTTTTATGAGCACTATGTACCAGGATTCTGCACCACCACATCTGCTGTGCTGAAAATTCAATCTTGTCCTTCAAGTTCTATAATGATGGGAACTCAGTACCTCCAGAGGCAGATGATTCTATCATTGTATAATCTTACTGTTGGAGATGTTTGATTAAAAGTTCAAAATTAAACTATAAATAAAATGTAAGTTCAGTCCTTCAAAATGTACTCTGGAGCAGAATATAAGAAAAAAAATAATTCTATTTGAAAATAAAGGAAATTGCGCACTCTTTCTTGATCCACAGCTCATTTACTTAGGTTTAATGTCCAATATTTGTTTTTGAAGCCATTTAAAAGCTAACCCCTTATAATGATAGAACACATAATGCAAAATAATATGACAGTCAGGGGTTCTGTAGACTTGTTTTCCAGGAAAACTCCCATATTGAAAACACACAGACTTTCACATGGCATTCACATGGCCACCAGGGAAGCCCTATCCATCTTTAAATTAATACCTTTTGAGAAAAATTCTTTCACCAGTTTGAATCTGCATAACCCTGCATAGTCTCATTTAAAACGTCACCATCATGTCTCCATATTGACTACGCAAATAGTCTTTAAAAACACAATCTTTCGGGCTTTCTTGGTGGCGCAGTGGTTGCGAGTCCGCCTGCCGATGCAGCGGACACAGGTTTGTACCTCGGTTTGGAAAGATCCCACATGCCGTGGAGCGGCTGCGCCCGTGAGCCATGGCCGCTGAGCCTGCGCGTCCGGAGCCTGTGCTCTGCAACGGGAGAGGCCACAACAGTGAGAGGCCCGCGTACCGCAAAAAATAATAATAATAATAATAATTGTAACAATGAAGTAAACGTTTATGACCAATTAGATGCATGTGGAAAAGGGAAAAAAACTGTGACTAAGTTTAAGGTTTGTAGCTTGGGAGACTGGATAAATATACAAATGACATTAACTGGAATAGAAGGTGTGAGAGATAAGATTTTGGACAAGTATGTCAGTTTCTGTTTTAGAGTATAGAATTCGAGATATCTTCAGGATATCTAGGTGGAAATTCCCAAAAGTCATTGAGAAACTGAGCCCTGGCACACAAGAAAGGGTATGTGGTCCAGGGTGTACATTGGTCTCAATGTGCAATATAACTCACAAACATACTATTTCTTCATAGAAACACAATGTATCAAAAAAGTTGAGTTGTTTTAGAATCTTATTAACATGACAAGCAGAATTGTGCTAATACTCTCTCATTCCTGCCTCTCGTAGGAAACTTTACCTAAACCAAGAAATATGTGTACTATCTCTGATCAGCCCATTATATGCATTTACCCCTTGAATTACCTTGATGTTTATGTACATGTTTGTCTTTACTAGCTCTGTCTATGCTATTATCAACTAGCACAAAATCTCTTCCCCTCCAAGAAATTAAATTCTGCTTATTTTTTCCTCTAAGGAAATGGTTCCAAATGAATATTTTGTCCACCAAGGTGCTTGACATGCTTTTCACGGGAACTAGTACAGCCCACAGTGTGTGGGTTCTTAGTAGCTGCTGGTGGCCATCCTATGTTGCTGTTATTCAGGCCAGAAAAATGACTTATCATTTGTTTCCTTATATTACTTCCAAGGGGCCCCAATGTTGTGGCTGAGAGCAGGTGCCCTACTGTGTTTCTGATGAGTTTTATCAAAAAGAGTATAATTCTGCTAGCCTCAATTAGAGACAGACCTGTTCCTTGCTTCTCTCTTCTCTGATCTGAAGTAGGACTTGAAAAGAGGTGACTCACATAGTTCTTATCTTCAGCTACCTCTGCCATCTATCAATGTTAGAGAGAACAGTTAAAAACAAAGCAAAACAAAACAGAAACTCCAGAATGTTATAGCATGTTAGAATTTGCAAATTCCTTTCTATCATAAACAGAGTCTATAACTGACCGTATAAGAGAGAACCGTAAACTCAGAACCATCAGGCCAGTTCAACATGCTGCCATCTTTTTATTTGGGAAGGACAGCTTATTTCTAGTAAATTTGAACTTGACTCTTTTTGGGTTGGATTTGAGCTCTCCAGTGTGCCACAGTCCCCACCAATCCCTGTTTTTTAATACCTGGCTGCATCACATATTTAATTTGGAAGTGCAAACAAAGCTCTAATTCTGGAACTACTTGTCTTCATTGGTATCATTTAAACAACTGTGACAGAATAAATCCCATATTTAAGTTTACCTTTCCCCAGGCAAAAATTAACTGCACAGAACTTAGCATAGTATCTAGCACAGAGTAGTCCATCAATACTTATTTTTTGAATGAGTGAATTTATTTGACTCTTAGATAGCCTTCAGGTCTGGACGAACTTTTTTGGTTCAGCCAAATTTGCACAGAAGATATCAGAGCCTGTAGATTTTTCTAACATCTTTGGTAGGTATTGAACAGGGCTAGACAGCTAGCCCTGTCTTTGAAACTTACACTGTATTTTTTATATTTAAGAAACCTCCTGTGAAGTGAAGAACATAACATGTGATGTGTCTAAATATTCACTCTTTATCTGTAAAGTTCTAGTATATATTTTCTCATTGAATTCTAGCAAAACCATGTTGAGTATGTATTAATGTACCTGTTTTATATTGGATGAAATTGAAGTTCAGAGATATTGAGGAATTTTCTCACAGCTCACACAGTCACTAAATAGCCAAATAGGACTTCAAACTTAGACAGGTCTTTTGTTTTTTTTCCCCAAGGACGGTTATGCTCCTTTTGTTTTTCTGATTAATTAGAATAGTTATGTCCAGGCTCTTTGATAAGAGGACACATCCTAAATGTTACCTGACCTGTTAGGGTAGACTTGAGGATGTGAAGAAAGGCAGATCTATCCATCCATCCACTCTATAACTCACCCTTCCACATACCCATCACAGACAAGGTGATGAGAATTCCTCTCCTGATTTCTACTTCTCTCAGCCTTCATGTTTTTGGACTTCTTCCCTGTTTTTCAGATTCTGAAGAAAGTTTTAACCACTTGCCCCTGTATAAGACAAGTTTATACTATGAGGGAGGTTGTGAAAGGGAGCAAAGATGTAGTTTGTTCCAGGCTCTGTCTTTTCTAGGACTATCTCTGGACCTCTCATAGAAAATAACTAATGTCAAGAGAAAATATTGAAAAAACAGAAGTGTTTCAACTACCTGGTTTTAAATAACTCAGAAGGATTGGAATTCAACCATATTACAGGATAAGCTAGGGTTGCAATATTTAGTTGAAAGCCTGGATCACATGCACATGTAAATGTGAATTCAGTCCCACAGTTGTCTCTACCATTAAGCGTTCCTTTTAGAGCACTGGTGTTGCCCATTAAGAAAATCCCGTTCATAAGAAGGAAGGTGGTAACTCAAAATGTATCTGTTAAAAAAATATTTTGGACCAATTTTACTACGTTAATTCTTTCTTACAGATTACAGTAATATACCAAATTGAACTCCATAGTCAATGTTTCCACACTCAAAGAACTGATTTGGATCCATTAGCTCTATTCTAACCTTTTAGCTATATAATTTCTCAACTGGATCATAGGTGGGTGCCTAAATACTCCTTCAGGTCTAATGAATGGTCTTTTAGACCATTCTTAAATGCAACTGGTTTCCATACATTTAGACTAATACCTCAAAAACTAGAGAGTAAAAATAATGAATGCTGAGAATTGGATTCTTAAAAAAGAACTCGAAAGTCCATGCCAGGTTATTTTAGGTGTATCTGCTGGTAACAGAGAAGAGGGTACAGAGGGCTATTGGGCATGCAAGCCTTCCTAAAATGGAGTTTATTAAGCCACATTCATAACTATTAAAGTTACGGTGACGGGGTTTATTGATGGGGCCTCTTTAGAAATTATGTGAAACTGTGCAGTCTATTTAGCAAAATCTCATAGAATATTCTTAAAAATGAGATAAAGACTGAATCTGAAGAAAAAGTACAGTTGGTACAGCAACTGTGATGAAAATATGAACACTGAAGCTTTTCTCTCAGTCTCTCAACTCAGATGCATTTAACCACAGGCCATGTTTTCCCAGGATAATTTCCTACTAGGTCCCAGAGGGGCAGCCTTGCAGCATTTAGTTATCATTGCTTCAAACACTTCATCAAATGTAGAGAGACAAGATTTGATCATTTAAAACCATATATATTTGGTTGTAGTATTATATATAATTGTATTATATAATTTTATATATATGTATATATATCATATATATATATATATATATCATAAAGCAAGCTTATTTGTCAAAATATCTCTGCTTTATTTTGATTTTTCACCAGAACATACTATCTGAACCATACATATATCAATATGACTTTGCTTCTGTTCTACTAGAGAAGGGTACTCTTGAACCAAAACCTCCAGTACATAAAATGAACCCTGCTTTAATTCTTCCTAGATCCTCACAAAAAGAGCCTTCCTTTAAACAGGCTGATCTATTTCATGAAGTCAAATTTTCCAAAGAACTGTGGTCAGTACTTTACAACCAGTGTTTCGTTTAATCTTCACAAAAATCCATTAAGTATCATGCCATTCAAAAATGTTGAACGTATGGCACAGAGAGATCTAAACAGTTTGTATCAAGAAATAAAGGGCAGAGTTTTATTAACTGAACATTCAAAGTAAACCATGTACTTTTAACCATGAAGCTGTAGCGACTTCTTAGAAGAAGTTTAGACTGTGAGAAGCGGTGAAGCCCCTTGAACATCCCCACAGGGAAATGCAAGAACAGCAGCTAAGACTGCAGCACAAGAAGAAAATTCTTTAGAGAGGCTTCTGGTTGGGTAACCAGATGTTAGATGTGACTTTTCTTGTGGTCTGGGAACGCTGGCCAACCTCCAGACACCATGAGCAATAAGCACCTGACCATCTATGCATGAGCTGCCGAGAGACTCTGACTCCAATTTTGTGATGCTGAGCCCAGAGCTCATCTCCAGGGTATATAAAGGGGAAGCGTGTGATAAAGTTGGTTTCAAGAGCCATGGAGATGATTTCCTTAGAGGAGAGTTGTGAGATTGTTGCCAGACTTCACTGCCACTGCCCGTCTCAAGCCGTATGAGGGTGATTTCAAAGGAGCCACTCTAAGACTTAGCAACAGATCTCCAGAAAAATCAAAGTCTAAATGTGGGAGGCTGGCCAGGGATACACAGTCTGCAGTAAAATGGGCTTCCGTTGGAGCTGTCTACACTTCCCTAACAATGTGACTGATGTGGACCCTATGACAGGAGCAGGGCTCGAATAGCCTGTAAACTCCCAGGGGGATATGTTGATCCCAGGTACAGTACAGAGCAGCCAGCCTGTGGAGGAATTGCCTACACCAAGAGAACTGCTGGAGAGACCCCCAGAGGAGGAGAACACGTCCAAATACTCACTGAAGCACCAATCGAGAAAGAATGATTAGGTAGCTGACATCCTGGAAGGCGTAAGTGATGGATGAAAGTATACTTATCCAAAGCTCCCTCTCCTTTTCTCCTCCGTGCTGCAGCCCTTCCCTTCCCTTCCAGCCTTCGATACAGAATTATGAATGAGAGCAGAAAGCAGCCAAGCAGTCTTGGGAAAAGATGGAGAAGCAGCTAACCATGCCCTCTCCTCCACTGCAGGTCACTAGCCAGAGCTGAGCCCAACAGGTGGGTTGGCATGGAGTGTAGAAGTTTTAAATTGAAGGAAGGTTTGAAATTCTAACATTAGGTTAGATCGGACAGCTTATTATCTTAAAAATTAAGACTCTTCATGTTACACTTTAGAACTAGCATGGAAGCCACGGAACCTATTTAAATTTCATTCAAGAGCAGGAGAAAAACAAGCCAATAGAGTAGGTTTGCAGATGCAGTGGTATGGAAAAAGGAAACTGATAAAATACACCCCCTAAAAATGATAGCTTATTTTAGAAACTGGCTAGAATTAAAGCAAATCCTTAGTCAATCCTTTTTATACCAAGACTCCAGTTCTGCTCTTGGTCACCTGACCAGTCCCACCACCACTAGATTTGGTTCTTGACTTTGCCTAGCTCCTTCCCTTGTATTCTGTATTCCTTTATATATCCCTGAGTCCCAGATTTGGTTTTTTGGCTCACTGTCTGTCCTTGAACACAACCGCTACCCCCACCCCAATGCCTCTGCTGCCTGTTTCCATTCATTTCAGGGTTTAAGGTGAACTCCAAAATCAAATCCATTATTCCCATTATTGACCCATATTTGGGGGTGAGCTGAGTTCCTGGTCTCAACTCCTTCAGTTTTCCTCTGTCCCAGAGAATTCATTAATTGGACTGTTCCCAGCCATGATCAGACAAATGGCATTCAAGTAATAAATACAAACTGACCCAATCAGCACAATAACCTGCTCAACCTCCCATCAATGAGGGATATGTATAATTCCTTCAGAATCATTTTCTAATACATTTTCCCACTTGGTTTTCTTATTAGTGTATTATTTCATTTATTCTATGAGAAGAGTTCCCTGTGCACCTTTTTTTTTTTTTTTTTTTTGCAGTACGCGGGCCTCTCACTGTTGTGGCCTCTCCCATTGCGGAGCACAGGCTCCGGACGCACAGGCCCAGCGGCCATAGCTCATGGACCCAGCTGCTCCGCGGCATAGTGGGATCTTCATGGACCGGGGCACGAACCCATATCCGCTGCATCGGCAGGCGGACTCTCAACCACTGCGCCACCAGGGAAGCCCCCTGTGCACCTGTAGATAAACAAATATTTACCACTTACTTAGCCCCGGCAGTAGGCTAATACCTTTTATATAATCAATTCTAATCCTCACCATACCATCTTGTTCAAGTAGGTATTATTTTATCTTCCATGCAGATAAGGACATTAGCTCACAGAGTTTTAATGACTGGCCCAAGAATGATGCAATTAGAACTCAACTCCATATTTTTCTGCTCCAGAAAGAACTAGAATTTGGCAAAATCATGATTTAGAAATAATGTGGTACAGATGTTGGGAGGATCATAGTCAAGTTCCAAAAGGCATATTAGGGATTCATGAAGAATACTTCAAAATATTAACTGAGGAATGAGATGGATAAAGACAGACAGAGGGAGAGAGCTTGGCTCTGGCTAAGAGCCCAGCAGTAGAAACCGCCAGACACTATAAATTAAAGCCAACACTTGGACTTGTCCCTGACTGTGGACAGATATCCATGTGGAGCAGCACGAGAGGGATGGAGTCCGCTTAACCTGATGCCTGTGTTGTTCTACGGGCACTGGTTGGAACTTCAAGATTCGTTCTCTAACAGAGCATAGCAGGGCACACAGTCAAAGGCGCCCACTCCAAACTCAAACTGAGTGCTTCTAAGTGATAGATGAAGGGAGCTTTGAAGGCAGATAAGAAGCAGGACTTTGCTTTCTTCTCACAGGCTTCTTGCTATTTCAACCATGTGATTGCACTCCACTTTGGAGCCTAGCTGGGGAGAACCATACTGGTCATTGTATGTTAACAGAGAATTTCATAGAATATATGAACCTTCTCAGTGTTACATGTGATGTTTCTCTATGGTACCCACAGTGGGTGTTCACTGAGAGTAACATTTTCTGCTCCAGCTGCAATTATGAGAGAGTGTGGTGTGGGCAGGAAAGGACATTCAGGAGTCCAGCGATACATTTGCAAGTTGTTTCAGTGGCTACCAAACATTTGTGATCCTGGATATAAATCCTGCAACGACAAATCTCTTTACCCATGATCTTTATAATCAGTGACAGCTGTAACTCAGTACTGTATTTCAGATATGAATTCAAAAAGTATTAATAAGGCACATGAGCCATGCACTAGGTACAGAAATGAACAAAATAGACACAAATCTTGAACTTCACCATCAGCTTTCTGGCTACCAAATAAAATTCAGCAGAATACTAGTCCACTATAGATTTTTCTTGGTAATAATATTAATAGTAAAATTTACAATTACATTTGAGCAACACAATAAAATAGTACTGGATCATAGCCCAAAGTATAAAATAAATATCCATAGTCTATGTTGATATAAATAAATGATTGAATAAATAAATAAGTGGGGGTGAGTAGACAAATCTCCCATGAAGAAGAATTCCAAATAAATTATGTCAATACTCCACCCTCAAGGACATGGAACGTAACACCCAACTACTTAAGTATGGGCTGCTCGTAGTGACTTCCTTCCGAAGAACACGGTATGGAAAGGGGATAAAAAAGAGTAACTTTCCAGTGGCAAAACCTGACAAACACTACATCAGCCAGGTGGTCGAGGTTAACACCAACAGGGATGAGTTGTGCCGATAGTACGTACCCTTGCTATGAGGTGATGAAGATGACACTTCACCTCTTCAGTCTTCCCCCGAAACGCATAACCGCAATCTAATTATAACAAATCCCGGATGAGGGACATTCTGCAAAATACTCACCCAGTCCTTCCTAAAGCTGGCAAGGTCATCAAAAATAAGCAAAGTCTGAGAACTGTCACCGTCAAAAGGAGTCTAAAGAGTCATAATGGCTAAATGTTATGCAGTACCATGGGGTGAGATCCTAGAACAAGGAACAAGAAAAAGGACATTACATAACAACTAAGAAAATGTTAATAAAATGCGTACTTTAGTTAATAATAATGTATTGGCTCATTAATTGTAATAAATGTAGAAGAAACTAGGTGGAGGTATATGAGAACTCTATGTACTATCTTCACAGTTTTTTTTAGAAAATCTAAAACTATCCTAAAATAAGTAGTTTATTTAAAAAACTAATTACTTTGAACTCTCTTTATAGTTTCCAAGTTACTTTCATATTCATTAACTTACCCTAACTTCATAAATTCAATGAAGAATTGATCCCTCCATTGTGCCAAGTACTCTTCTAGACACACAGAAACACAGTCCCTAATCCAAAGAGTGTATAATCTAGCATTGAATGTGGATAGGAGGATTGGCCTGGCTAGTGTTATAAATGCCCATTTTACAGGGAACTCTAAACAGTGGCTTAGAGATGCTGAGATTAGCCAAAACTACATAGCTTTTAAGAGTCAGAGCAAGAGCTCAATAGTAGGTGTTACAACTACAAATGTATTTCTTTCCCCATTAAAATAAATTTATAACTGGGGGAAATACTGTTTTACCTGAGAGGCTCCATCATAACATGGATTTCTAAGACCATGTTAGCATGGGTACCAGTTGGTAAAGGTAAGTTTTTTATTTTGTGTCATTGTCCCCTGGGGAGTTGAGTATGGTCTCTCAGGTTCAGACTTCGTACAGTTCTTTTCACTGAAACTTCTTAATTGACGTGAAACAAAAAGACTTGAATTTAGTACCATACTCTATGGTCTGTGTATATCAATCCTTTCATCAAATGACATTTCTATCGAGTTGAATTCAGATATGCTCTGGAATTCATTTACTTCAAAAGTCCAAGTGCAGGCTTCCCTGGTGGCACAGTGGTTGGGAGTCCGCCTGCCGATGCGGGGGACATGGGTTCGTGCCCCGGTCCGGAAGGATCCCACGTGCCGCGGAGTGGCTGGGCCCGTGAGCCATGGCCGCTGAGCCTGCGCATCCAGAGCCTGTGCTCCACAAGGGGAGAGGCCACAACAGTGAGAGGCCCGCGTACCGAAAAAAAAAAAAAAAAAAAAAAAAAGTCCAAGTGCTTAACTTCCAAGTTTTTGTTTTCAATGATGGAAGAGCAGTGTAACATAAAGGAAATACCACTGGCTTGGAATTAGAAGACATAGATTCAAATTACAGCTCTAACATTGACTAGTTTCATCATTTTGATCAAGTTAATATCCTTTCTCAGTAATAATTTCTTCCATCTATAAAATGGGAACAATATCATTTACTTAGAGGTGTTTAAAGTATTAAATAAATGTACGTGTGTGACTTTCCAAGTACAAAACCTGATACAAAGTAGGGGTTCAATAAGCCTTAGTACTGGAAATTTGCTAGGGAATGAGTTACATGATCCAGGGTGAGGGAGGGAAGAAAAACAAGGGGAATGGGATAAAGATAAGAAAGTCTACATTATAGAATTGTCCAGAAGAAATGCTCATCAGACATGTAGAACACAAATATGTTTTCCCTCCTCCTGCCCAAACTGAGACCTCCTGCTATGTCACAAAAACATGCTAACAGGATAATTTGAATTGGCACGGATCTCTTGACAAGTGTTGGGATTCTCTGAACACTTGAGGCCCAGAAGGTAATCCAGAGTGCTTGAAAATATTTCTGTCAGAACAAGAGCAAGTAATTTCTTACTCATGCCTGACATCTTGGCAAATTGCATAATACATTGTGCTAATCTAGAGGATGAGCCTTTTGAATAATAACTCTTGTTCTCATGACAGTTCAATACAGCTACATCCAAAAGTAGTATCAGAAGGTTGTATAAGTGCTTCCTGTAAGTTAAATGTGATTAAATCCCAGACTTTCTACATTATAAATGGTGTTTCTTGATGTTCCTTAAAACTAAAATATACAAAGAGAATAAAATCCTATGTACCTGGTCTTGTGGTGAAGGCCCCTAAACGTTGTCTCTGCAGCCTCCAGCTTCTCCCATCTTCTTCACTGTGAGGGAGATGGTCAGCAATGGGAGACGACTTGGAGGGCATCCCTCTCCTTGAAGAGGGTGGGAAAGAGGGCTTCCAAAGGCCTTTTCCTTGCCTCTGATTCCCTGATCCCTGGCACTTTTCCCTTTAATACATTCTTCTGACCTTTAGCATCTGCTGCATAATGTTTGGACTCTGAAATTTTACTACCCATTTTTCTGTTTGGAAGTTGCTGTATTTAGTTTAAATGTTGAATTTATTCTCTGTATGCAAGTTCTAGAGCTCTAGGCCATGAACATTTTCAAAATAAATCATCTCGATAATAAACGTGAATAATTTCCATTGTAGGTAATGATCTGTGTGGCTGAGGGCTGCCAAGCTGAGCCCCAGATC
Source organism: Tursiops truncatus (assembly GCF_011762595.2). Classification (NCBI taxonomy): domain Eukaryota; kingdom Metazoa; phylum Chordata; class Mammalia; order Artiodactyla; family Delphinidae; genus Tursiops; species Tursiops truncatus. The sequence goes on from NC_047050.1 coordinate 51,025,458, forward strand.
AACCTCCGGAACTGTTTTGAAGACCTAATATGTACAGTGGCATTACTGGTACTGATCCCAGCCATATGAGGTCAGTGTTTCAATTTTCCTTGTCAGCAGCTTCTTTGGCAGGACAAAGTATGCAAGGTTTGCCAAAGCTAACATATCAGGTAGCTGGGCCTCCAAACAGATGTGTTCCCATTTCCTGTTCTTCTCTCTTTGTCTTTCATTGGCAATTTCTATATGTGTACCAAGCCAAATTGTGATACTTACTCGGATGTGCTCAAAACCCATTGTAGTCCTTGGCCATATGTGACTGAACTTGAGAGTGGAATCTGGCCCATAGTTTGAAGTGGTTGGAAAAATTTAAGGCTCCTTATCCTATGCCTGAATTATCAGTTTAATCTTTTCTAGTGTTATCAGGGAAGCTGAGAGTTAGGGGAGAAAAGGTAGTGGAAATGAGCATTACCTGAACTACCTAAAGTTTTGCAAAGACCTAGATTCATGATATCTAAAGTTTTAGTCCATGCACCAGCTAAATGGCTGCATCAAAATTACCTGATATGGGGCTTCCCTGGTGGTGCAGTGGTTGAGGGTCCGCCTGCCGATGCAGGGCACACGGGTTCGTGCCCCGGTCCGGGAAGATCCCACATGCCACGGAGCGGCTGGGTCTGTGAGCCATGGCTGCTGAGCCTGTGCGTCCGGAGCCTGTGCTCCACAATGGGAGAGGCCACAAGAGTGAGAGGTCTGCGTACCGCAAAAAAAAAAAAAAATTACCTGATATGGTTGCTAACAACACTAATTTCCTGACCCTTCAGCAAACCTACAGAATCAGATTTTCCAGTGGTGGGACCCTGGAATCTGTACATTATTTAAGCTTTAGATTATCAGCCAGGTTTAGGATTCGCTGAGAAGGTTCTCTTTGACCCAAAGCATTCCTAAAATGTCTAAACCTGGCTTAGGTTATCACTGATCTGGATCTTTCCCAGGGCTCAGTTTTCATCTATAGCAGGGTTATAGCACCACAGTAGATCTTTAAATCTTCCCAGTTTGTCCCAGGACTAGCGTCAACTCCTGGAGAAGAAAAAGGCCTAAATGGGAAATGGAACAACTCATCACTGAGCACCTGTTACCTACCAGGTTCTATTTGAGGGTTTTCCATGTGTAACATGGGAAAATATCATTTGTGATTTATAATCCTCTTCTACTTTCTGAAGAAGATACACCCCAGTGACTGGAGAGCCCCTTGTATACAGAAAAAAAGAAAGAAAGAAAGAAAAAAAAATGATGCATAGGGGACAGATGTTTGAAGGGAATAGAAAAAAGTTAAATTGAACTGCATGAGAAGGAGTGAAAGGGAGTGAGACGGGAGCATCAGATCCAGGAGGGGAGAGACTGTAGCCTGGCAAGTTAGGCCCTGGAGGATAAGAGGAGAGAGAGAGATCTGAGACTGAGAACTGGTCTATGTATAATTAGAATATAGACTAAGCTGCTCTAACAAGAAGACCTCAAAATATAATGGCTTAAATGAGGTGGTTTATTTTGCTACCACTTAATAGTTCAGGGATGAATAGTTGTAGTTTCTAAGGTGGTTTGGGTTGTCAGTATTCTTTAGGTCACAGGAAATAGGAAAGAGAGTCCAAGACAAGCAGCTTTAACTCTGAGAAGATGACCCAGGTATTGCACATATCATTGCTGTTCATACCCCACAGGCTTGGCTTGGTTACTTACTCACACCTGGATGCAAGTGAGGCCAAAATTATACAATCTCTAGCTGGGCAGCTGTGTTCTCAACTGAAAGTTGGAGGCTTCTGTTGCTAAAAGGAAGAAGGGATGTATGGATATAATATTACAGTTAGCAGTCTCTACCCACTCAGCGGAAGATAACTAGTAACTGCGAGTTTTGGAGTGACATGCTACGTCCTGTACCACATGAATGCCCACCTCAACTGTACCCCCAAATCTTTAGTAAAATACACATTGTTCACTGACATCTGGAGTGGTTTCTCTCTAGTGAATGTAAAGAGTGAAGTTTTGCTTCACAGTTGGCACGCTGGTGAAAACAAGATTCCACCCAGGGAGAGAGACAAATGAGTTGCATATGTATCATCTTGAATGGTCTGCACAACAGCCCCATCAAGGAGCTAGCACCAGCTCTTTATTAGAAGAGAAAATAGAGGCTCAAAATGTAAAAAAAGGCAACTGGCAGCCCCACGCCTAGGAAGTGGCAAAGTCAGGATTCCACAGCTGCATGCCTGATTCCAAAGCCCTCCCACCACGGCATTGTGCTCATTTTGTTTGCTCCAGACTCTACCTCCTGAGCAAAGGCAGGAAGCCTCACTGGGCCCAAGGATGCGGGTTATTTCACTCTGCTCCTTTGTACATCTAATCTCCCTTTGTGTTTTCCCCGAAAACAAAAGAATTAACAATCCATTAATTACGAGTTAAGAATCCATTAATTACGAATTAAGAATCCATTCATTCTTACCTTTGTTTAATGTAGTGTTTCCAAAACTTTTTTGACCACAGAAGTCTTAAGAAAAAAAAATACTATTAATATCCTACCCCTCACTCCCAACCTACCATATGTTTTTTATTTAATGATCAAGGGATCTTTTTTAAAGCATAAATCAAATTATGTCACACACACACACACACACACACACACACACACACACTCAAATATCTCCAGTGGCTTCACATCAACTCAGCATGGAAATCAGAGTTCTGACTGAGGTCCACAAAGTCCTGCACAATCTGGTCTCTCGCCTCCACCAACACCTGCCTCACATATGCCTCCCTGGGCCACACTGACCACCTTGTCTCTGGAATATGTCAACCACTCTTTTGCCTTAGGACCCTTCCCATTGCTATTCTTCTGCCTGTGCTGCTCTTCCCCAGATATTTCTATGCCTTTCACATTCACCCTGTTCTGATTGCTACTCAGGTATCACTTTCTCAGAAAGTTTTTACCTTTCTATTAATATATAAAACATCGCAGCTAAAACAATAAGCTCCTTCTCTGTCCTTCAGACCCTTACCTCATCTTATTTTTTTTTCATAGTACTATTCACTACGTGAAAATGTAGAATTATTCGTTTATTTGCTTATTTCACCTCTGCCCTACTAGATGTGAGCATAGATCTTTTCTGTTTTGCTTGCATCTTTACCCCCCATAACTATCCCTGACACATAGCAGGTGCTCAATAAATAAAGACTGAATGAATGAATATCCCATCAGATCAGCATCTAATGGAATACATTCAGGAATTGTTGGTTCTCATAATGCAAAACAGCCGATAGATTTGATTAAGTCAAAGAACCAACTAAATTCAAACAAGCAAGAAAAGAAGAATTCATAAAACTAGTTATTTAGTTAATAAAAAACAATCCAGAAAAAAATCTTTTGGCTAATCTTTTTTACTATGTGAAGAACTGTTTCACAAAAAGAGCTTTGGGCTTCCCTGGTGGCACAGTGGTTGAGAGTCCGACTGCCGATGCAGGGGACACGGGTTCGTGCCCCGGTCCGGGAAGATCCCACATGCCGCGGAGCGGCTGGGCCCGTGAGCCATGGCCGCTGAGCCTGCGCGTCCGGAGCCTGTTGCTCCGCAACGGGAGAGGCCACAACAGTGAGAGGCCTGTGTACCGCAAAAAAAAAAAAAAGAGCTTTAATCTCTTTTTGCTGAGATAGATGAGGTTCTAATTCCTTAGAGGATTTGTTTTCCTGCTTTTTTTATAGCTGGGAATTTTTCTGCTCACAAAACCTACCTAAAGTCTGTGAATTACAAGCTGCCTTGATCTCCACTGGAGAATATTCAAAGATTCCAAGACCTTCAGTAAGGAAAGATGCTAAGTACTCTTCTGGCAACCAAAATCTACTAAGTAGGTAAAATGTTGAATTTTGTTATGTTGTCATTTAAGAGGTCTTGCATCAAGAAATCAGTGGTACAATTTCACATTATTTGAATTATGATTCCAACGATCTTATTGTGAACTCAGAGTTCAACTATTATAACCCTTGAAAAATCAGAGAAAAGCAATTTAAAAAAGATGTGTTTCCTTGAATACGCCACAAATTGAGAATGGAGTATTATTCACAGCCATCATCAACATAGTAGGAAATAATTACCATAACTTCAAAAGTGTCACTCACTATCACTGAAAAATTACCTGCTTAAAAGACAAAATAAAGAAACCAGCATTGACAGTTACTACTAAATTCCTCCCCCAGAAAGCTCTAATTTCTAGCTGCCACTAAAAGAGAAAAATGATTACCATACTCTCTTTCTTGCTTGGTAATAGTTTAGAAGTTGATTTTTCAGACAACTTAGGAAAAATTTGATGAAAAGCCTCATTTTTCATAATTATGTAAACTGTACATAGTGAGCAGAAAAGAGGAAAAATCTTTTATGTGTGAGAATGTCATCAGCGGCAGAAGCCTAGGTATGGATGAATGACTTGGATGGATTTGAATCCCAATCAGTCTAAGGACAGAGAATAAAAAGGTTAAGAGGGAATAGAATAAAGCAACAAGATGCTAATTTGGAAGTTTCAAACGAGACCCAGAGAAAGGCTATAAAATAACAATGGCTTACAATGGGCCAGGCTGTGTTCTAAGAACTTTTCATATTATAAAACTCATGATAAAGACATGAGGCAGGAACTTCTATAAAGCCCATTCTTTAGGTGAGGAAACTGAGGCACAAAAAGGCCAAGTAACTTGTTCAATGTCTCACAGCTATTGTCATGGGTCTCAGATTCCAATGTAAACCCAGGCATTCTGGTTTCGAGTGCAGGCCAAAAATGTTGCATAAAATACTGAGATAGCTCTAGAGACTGACCATATGCAGAGATTTGCAGGAAACAGCCAGCCAGAAGCTGCTTTTACAACACTAAAAACAAAGTCTTATTTACAAAAGGGTGATGAAAGAGAGTGCAAGAGAGTGCAGGTGAGAAAGAGGATTTTGTGAGGAAGTTTCTTCGGCAAAATCCATCTTTTGAGCCCCAACCCCTCTTCCTTCAGTAAGATTGATGGGTGGCTCCAGCCCCCTCAAAACAAGTCTAGGGATTGAGAGACGGTTGGGGAGAGGGGTTCAACAAGAACACTCAGAGAGCCATTGTTATTAGGGACACAGTGGACTGAGATCTGACCTTTGTCTCTAGAAATCTGGAAGGCAGCAGAAATAGGCCCAGGACCTGTTTTGACAGTGGGACAAAGGCAGGTTTCTGCAGCTTATTGAAAGTTACTACACTCTTCTCTTAAGGTGGGTCAAAGAATGTGTGATTTTCTTTTCTGTGAAACAGAATGGAGACAGAATCGACTTGGAAAATATATAAATCTGTGTCTGTTTTGTTCATGCTGTTTTCCTAGTACTTAGAATTGTGCTTGTCCTGGTGGCTAGGGCAGATTGTTCAATGAGTATTTACTAATTTTATAAATTATTATTTTACTATAAAATATTATTATTTTATAAATTGTCATGATGAAAGAGGGAGAGAGAATGAGAAGGAAGGGAATGGTCCATTTTGACATCCTAACATTCCTTGCCCTTTCCTGTGGTTGAAGACCCAGATTTTCTTTTAGAAATCTATCCCTCTTCCATGACTTGCAGTGTTCCTTGGTGTTTCACTTAGGGAGCTAAGGATAGATGTGTGACCCAAATTAAGCAAGTCAGACTCTGGTTACTGGTATTAGGATTGTTAAAATAAAATATTGCATGGGACATACTAAAAATTATTGGTTGTTTATCTGAAATTAAAATTTAACTTTGTGTCCAGTGTTTTTATTTGCTAAGTCTGGCAACCCTACCTGTAATTTAAGTCATGGTTACAGATAGAAGCCTGATGGAGTCCAGCTACTCCAGTATCCATTAGTTTTTGCCTCCAAGATTCCCTAGCACTACCCAGGCTCTGTCCTGCCTCAAATCTGGTTATTTAGTTATTCCTCCAATTCTTTGTCTATCCCTACTCTTCTAGCCTTCCAATATATTTAATTTTTTCCTTACCTTTTTTTGTATCAGATATCTAAAGTTGTTTTTTATAGTTTGCAGCAAAAATTCCTGGTTGAAATATCACCAGATATCACCAGCAGAGACACATTGGTGGTCCCATGCTGGAAACGGCCAGGGTTTTGGCCCCCAAAGAATCTTTAAACTGAATTTATTGCCACTAGGATCTAAGATAGGGATGTTTATATTAAAAAATGGAGACTTCTGGCTTCTCCAAAACCTCCAGTCTGGCAATATGGGGCTGCAATCCTACATGGTAACAACTGTCTGGATTGGACTAGTTGTTCGCCTTAAACAGAGCATGTACTTATTTATTTATATTATCTGTCGGACCCTAAGGGTATTTGAGTATGTGATCCATGATATTTATAGTGCCCTCATGTTCCGTGGTTTTTTACTGCTTGCCTGATTCAGTTCAGTTTAACTCAGTAAATCTTTTAACACCTAAAGTCGTTGGCACTAAGGAGAGTGAAATAAGTTATGGTCCAGACCATCAAAGAACTTCTTAGTCTAATGAGGGCTACAGACGCTTCAAAGGAGAATTTCATATGTAAGATAGTGAAAGAAATAATAGAGGTAAGTACAGAGTGGTATGAGAACCCATAAAGAGCATCTCATTCAACCTGGATTACCACGGAAGGTTCTGGAGAAGATGATGCCTCACTGAGTTTAGAAGGATAGAGGAGAAAAGAATTCCTGACAGAAGAGCAGGTTTAATAAAAGGAAGAAGACATGAAGCACCAGGTAGACTATGAATAAGTGCAAGGGCTTTGTTTCGTTTTTTAACAATCGGCAATTTCTGATGCCACAGCCCTATTTTAACCTCTGGCAATCTCTAACTCCTGTTAGACTAAACTTTAGCCCCAATTTCTATCTTTACTCCTTGCTTATAGGTGTTTCCTCAACCTTGACCCACTCTAGGATGTACTTGTTTCTACCAGTGTTGATTTTCCATTCTGTCTTTGTAGTCACCCTCCAGAGAAGTGTGAGTCCCCTCCTTAAAGAAAAAGTTCATGATGCCACTTCCAGGCCAATGGCTTTTCAGGGGAATCAAGCCAGTATGAGTCAAATTCATCTTCTTGATCTACCTGACCCTATCTTCAAAACCAGATGAGGGTTCTATGATTTCTCTCCTGGTAGGCAACAAATCTCTTTTAAAATACCATGCATTTTTTAGTATTAAACTTCATAGATCAGAATCAATAAGATAATGTTACTATAAATTTGCTCCATTTGTTTCTCAACTCTTAGACTCCCCTACTATGATATGGCTGTTCTTAGAAGTATCATGAGGGAAGAGTTTTGTCTTGTTCACTTCTGTATCCACAGTTCTGCAAACAGTAATTGACACATAGTGCTCAATACATACCTATTTAATTAATAAATAAGGTTTGTCATGTACTTCGAAATATATATATATTTGTAGTTCTGCTTGCAAAGCTTTTTAAAATGCAACCAATTCCAATAATCTTTATCAAGCAAATAAAATTAGTATGACTGAATGGTTTAAATACAGACCATAAGCATTCCTTCTTGTTGACATCATCTAAAAGAAAATTTGGTATTGAAATCACAGGCTTACTTTAGAGAAGACAGAGGATCAGTTGCAGAATTATTTTAATCTTTTTGTATGGTGTAGGGATCCAAGCAACTAATATAACTAAATCTTTCTCTTCAAATTGTAAAATATATCAAGTGGTAAGCTGAGAGTTATTTTGTTGTGTTATTTATAAGGTATTTCAAGGAGAGAACCAAATAGACATATTAGCACTTTAGGGAAATAACCTACCCACTTACTTCCCAATAACCTATCTATTTATACCCAATCTTGTTCCAGAAAAGATTGAATGTGGCTTGCAAGGTTACATAAAATACTTAGCACAGATAAAAGCAGAGCAAAAGGAAGAAACAAAGGACATAAAATGCAACCAGGAAGAATACTAAAATGCAAAATGTACATCATGAAGACTCATGATTGCCACAATTGAGTCATAAATGTGACCCTGAGCATTCTATCAAGTTCATGGGAAAATGCAAACCTGATCAGTTCCTCAATGCACATGGTTCATAACTTAGAAACAGCAATTTATCAGGATTAGTACAATGATTATTGTCCTAAGATCAGACAGGCTGTGTTCAATAATGTTCTTATATATTACTTCAGTGTAGGATGTACTGATGATTGCAGTAGAGAACAATTTAATAAATGCAGTTCTAAAAGGAGGGAATACTTCCTGGTGACTTGACTCTCCTTATGTACTTACTTGCCATAATAGGCATGAGTAGCGAAGAATTATAGTGTACATAGCATGCAGTTGCTGGAACAGTCTCTTATGTAGAATATTCCTATTTATTTTTGTTTCCAAATTATCATTTCATTTTTCACACGATATATTTCTAATCATCAAGAACAGAAATAAAATATACTCCTGTATCTTTAACAGTGTCATTCAAGAAAGAACCACCAATAATTTTAACTTATAGGCTTTTATGTTTGCGGCTGTTTAAAGAAAATTATGGTCTTTACCATTTAAAAACTGGGAAATATTCTACTATTTCCTTTCAATTTGTATCAAGTCTGTGGAGTTCAGCACTGCATCAGCCACAGAATTTTAAATATCCTATTGTTACTGTAATTATTTATGACAAAGAAGCATAAAGATTATATTGTTTGACAAAGTCATGATGACTAAGCAAATAACAGAGTTTTTTAAAAGGGAAAATGTGAAATTTTGCTTTTTGATAGATAACTGTTTCACCTTATAAAAGTAAGGTTAAAAAGAAAATAGCTGGGGCTTCCCTGGTGGCGCAGTGGTTGAGAGTCCGCCTGCCGATGCAGGGGACACGGGTTCCTGCCCTGGTCTGGGAAGATCCCACATGCCGCGGAGCGGCTGGGCCCGTGAGCCATGGCCACTGAGCCTGCGCGTCCGGAGCCTGTGCTCCACAACGGGAAAGGCCACAAAAGTGAGAGGCCCGCCTACAGCAAAAAAAAAAAAAAAAAAGAAAAGAAAATAGCTTAGTTTTTAAATCAACCATTGGGAGGGGATGGAAATTTTAAATTCCGATTTAACAAGCATTTGTTGTCTATGTGCTATGTGCAATGTCTATGTGCTAAGCACTGTACTAAAGGTTTGCACACATGTATAGCACAGTAAGTATCCTAGCAGCAACCCAGTGATGTGGGTGCTATCACTTGTATTTTACAGATAAAAAGCTGAGGCTCTAATGCTAAGGTCAGTAAACTTTTTCTAAAATGGGACAGAGATTAGTTACTTTAGAGATTGTGGGCCGTTAAGTCTGTGTCACAACTACTCAGATCTGCTGCCATAACGTGAAAGCAGCCATAGACAATACTTAAACTAATGGGCGTGGCTGTGTTCCAATAAAACTGTGTCCCCAAAACAGATGGCAGGTGCTTGAACCATAGTTTTCACACTGAAAACATTAGTAACTTGCTCTTGAAGTCACTAGCAACTTGCTCAAGATCACTTAGCTAATAAGTAAGGAAATTTGGAATAAAATTCAGATTTTCTGCTTTGAAGCTCAATATTCTTTTTACTCTCCTATAACTTCTTCAGTACCTAGACACCCATTTTAAAATAGTTATTTGAGGACAAGGTTTATTCAATTGTCTTTAATCTAGCCAAAATAATACCCCAGCAAACTTATTAGAAAAGTATTTTTAAATATTAAATCTATCTATCTATATATATTTTTGTGGGATTAAGAGCAGATTAAACAGTGCAGAAGAAAAAAATCAGTGAACTTGAAAATATAATAACACAACCTTCCAAAATGAGGCAGAGAAAGAAAAACAGGAATGAAAAACAAACAGATGCATAGGACAACATCAAGTAGTCTAACACATTGTAATTGAAGTCCCAGAAAAAGAAGAGAAAGAAGGTGAGACAAAAACATTTGTCTAAGAAATAATAACCAAAAATTTTATAGATGTGTTACAAATTATAAACCTATATTTCCAAGAAAATAAATCCCAAGGAGTGTATGCATAAAGAAAACATGGTAATAAGTAGAAAATCTTAAAAACAGCCAGAGGAAAAACTTATTATATACAGAAGAAGGAAGATAAGAATTACAACAAACTTCTCATCAGAAACTATCCAAGACAGAAGAAAATTTAGTGACATCCTTAAAATACAAAATCCTTTCAACCTAGAATTCTCTCTAGTTTATTCTAGGTAGAATGAACTTGCAACCTAGAATTCTTTACCCAGAAGAAATTTATTTCAGAAATTAACTGGAAATAAAGACCCTTTATCAGACAAGCCAAAATGAAGAGAATTCATTGCTTGCAAACCCATAGTAAAAAAAAAAAAAATTTTGTGGGGTGCTATTAAAGCAGTGCTTAGAGGGAAATTTAGAGCGTCGAATGTTAAATTTTATCAAGTAGGAATGGTCTAAAGTCAATGATCTGTGATCTATTCCACATTGAGAAATAGAAAAAAAAAGAGCAAATTAAATCAAGCACAAGAAGGAAAATTATAAAGATAAGAATAGAAATCAATGAAATAGAAAACAGAAAAGTTAATACAGAATATCAGTAAAACCAAAAGCTGATTGTTGGATGAGAACAATAAGTTGGATAGACCTCTAGACCACAAATGTGGGAGCTAGATATTTTAGTCCTCTTGTCACAAATGAAGAAACCGAGTCTTAGACTGAAGAATTAATGTTCTTGTGGTCATTTACCCATTAAGTGATGGGGTCTTAACTCAAACCCAAGTCTGAGTCTCAATTCCATTTTATTTTCAATAAGTCAGCAATAAATAAGTAGATTATGGACTACAGGGTGGTATGGACAGACAAGTTTTCCCTCCTATTTTCCCTCACACTTAAATGAATGACCAAGCACTAAAAATGAAAATGAAATACTTTTAGTATCTGAAGTTAGACACACTAGCATGGATTACTATTTAGCAGAGAGTAACAGTATTAGTCCATTCCAGAGTCAGGGCATATGGTTGTACAATGGAGGACTCCAGTCAGCGCTGTTCACACTATGGTCTACGTGAATGGTTCCCCTGCAGTTGTGCAGCAGGGCACCTTCACAGCCATACCTGGTGGCTGCTCTGGTTCATTCATTAATTAAACAAATATTTATTGAGTGTCTGGTATGTGCTAAGCTCTGGGCTACGTTCTGAAGACACAGAGATTAGTAGGGGTCTTAAAGTTTAGTGGGGAAAATGGGCAAAGGGACAGAAAATGGCAGTACATTATAGTGAGAGCAGAGTAAAATGATAACGCTTAGGAGAGACTTCTAACTCAGAGAGTAGATGAATATCTGGGATTTGGCTCTATTCTGTCTCCGACTTTGGCTTTTTACTCCTCAACATCAACCCAGGGTTTCTGCTCCACAAACGTTTTAGTGCACGGATGGTCAAGGCAGGAATGGTTCCTTTTCAGGAAGGTGATGGTGGACTCTTAGAATTATTGGCTCATTATAGAGCTCTTAGGCAAATTAATCTATTAGGTAAATTAATCTATAAGGCGAACAGATGCAGGTTTCTTTTTAATGTGAAAATTATTAGGCTAACAGACTCTCCCCATTAGGGGCAAAGCTGAGAAGAAACACGGGAAGGGAATGGGATGGAGAAATCTCCTTCTGCCAGAGCTGTAAATCCCCTGAAGGGAGGAGCCATGAGAGTCTTGTTCAGGGCTGTAACCGCCTCCCTCCCACACCCAGCATACACACTGGTGCTGGATTGTTCGTGAACATCAAATAAGTGAATGAATGATTGAATGATAGATGCACAAAAGTATTAGCCTGGGAATGTGGACATTTCAGGGATGGGAAAGACTATTCTAAGCAGAGAGAATAGCATATGCAAAAGTATATGCAAAAGAAAAAAAAGGACAAGAAAGTATGATGAGTTCCAGGAACTGATAATAGTCTAGTCTAGCAAGACTTGAGAATAAGGGGATTAAGGAATGAAAGCTAGAGATGACATTCTGCCTCAAAACACTGGTGAATACATTGTTTCCCTTTCCATAGACTGGGTTAGCATTCTCTAGCATGTCATAATATCTAGTTAATGAAACATTAAACCACCTTCTATATGTCATTTCAGCTTTGGGGGGTATCACAACAAACAGATCTACCATTTTGAATATAAGCAAATATAATTATTTGAAACATATTATGTATTCTAAGTTTTTCCCAACTTAGTAACTTTATCTGAGTTGTCATGGTTGGGAAGCTCATAAAATCATTCTGTAATTCAGAATATTGTTAATCAGTCTGAAAATTAACATTTTTTTTCTTGTGCTTGCAACAAAAGCTTCTGAGAGCTTCATTTCAATTAGATTTGTCCAATTATAATAAATGCCTTTAATGAAGATATAAAAGGACAGGAATAAAAGCAAAAAAACAGGAACACTGAAGAGATAGATCTAAAGGGCACCCATTATTCACTTCCTTGTAATTGACCTCAGAATTTACCATCTCCCTTAAAAGAAGGAAATCGGAATTATATATAATGTATTAGTAACAGTTGTACTTTGGGAGTTTTTCCAGGTAGTTTACATAAATGGGAAAACAAGTGTATATGAGGTCATGCATTTCCATCTGAATACCTAAGGGTAATAATACTAATTTTAAAGTACACTAGAAAAAAAGGGTTAATCCTTCCCCATTGCCCTTATATCCCTGTTGCCTTATTCAGGTGTACTTGTGAAAAACTTGCAAGAAGATAAATTGTCAAGGCCAACATTTATTCATTTTACTCTATGAGCACATATTTTAACTGTAAAAAAATTTTAAATTTCTCAGGCTAAATCCTTAATTACCAGGACTAATGTAATTAATACTAATGTAATTAATACAATACTAATACTAATGTAATTAATACTAATGTAATTAATGCAAAGTTAATACTTTGCCAGATCTGGGTTTGTGTGACACACATGTGAGAATATTTCCTGACTAGCTCTTAAGAAGCAATTAAAAATCAGAGTTCCTGGCTGAACTTGTAATCACACAAGTAGCATTAGATAGAATCAAAGTCTATTTGAAACCTATAAGCACATTTTCTTTTAGCAAATTAGCATATGTCCAAGGATGGAACAGCACATTCTAAGCGCAGAGTCAGGGGAAACTGACAAACTTGTCCGAACTAATAATACTAATCAGTTTTGCTCTATTTTTTGCCATAAGAAAGTCTAGGGGGCTTTCCTGGTGGCACAGTGGTTGAGAGTCCGCCTGCCAATGCAGGCGACACGGGTTCGTGCCCCAGTCCGGGAGGATCCCACATGCCGCGGAGCGGCTGGGCCCCGTGAGCCATGGCCGCTGAGCCTGCGCGTCCGGAGCCTGTGCTTCGCAACGGGAGAGGCCACAACAGTGAGAGGCCCGCAAACCGCAAAAAAAAAAAAAAAGTCTAGGATTTTTAGGGAACTTCACAAGAGGTCTATGGAATGAATATATGCCTAGTATCTATTAGATTTTTTAGTTCCATGATTTAGTTTAACTCTCAAACCTCTTTGAGTTAGATAGGTTGGTTTTATCATCTTCATTTTGCTGGTAAAGGAAATTAGGGTGAAAAACTTGACCAATGACAGCCAGGAGCAACCAGAATTTGAATTCAAGTCTATCGAACTCCAAAGCCTCTGCTTTATCTTACATATCCACAAAGTGCCAGTCCTATATAAGTTTTTTAAAACGTGAAGTTAGTGGCTGGGAATACGTAGTCACTTTACTCCTGGTACTCGTACATCGGTAGTTTTCTTTCCTTCAGCATAAAGGCGATACTTTATTGTCACGGGGAAATAGTCTGAAATAACCCGTTTCTGTAGAAAAGTTTATGTAAAGTATTCTGAAGAGAAGAGACCCAGAATTAATATATTTTTTTCTGTTTATAAAGGTTTGCATTTAAATATCACTCTATAGAAAAAAATTTACACCTATGTCTCAATATAATCACAAAGGCAGAGAACATTTTCTCCCCTTCAACTCGAATATCAAACATCATCTTGAATATCATACCTTTCTACAGGAATGTAGCTATTGCTATAATAAATTAACCATTAATCCCCTCCCTTATTCCAATTATTGAAAATCTACCTCAACAAAATTCCATTTAAAAAAGAATAAAGTACAGAATGAACTACAGATTTCCTCAGGAAAACTGGGGTGGGGGGTAGAACTACCACGTGGATTTGACGTTTCCTTTTCTTCTAATCTTATTTAGGTATTCTAAAAACACAAGAGTTAGGGAAGCTCAGAGAATGCCACCCAAGGGAAGATTCTGCTTAATGAGAACACAGGAAGGGGAGAATAATGCCTCTAAGATTCCCATTAATAAGGCACCAGTCTATTGGCACCAATATATTACTTCCCAAACTCCATCTCTAACCCTCCAATAACACCTCCTCCTTGTGGCTCTTCCCAACTACTTTACTTCCTACATATTTGGAAATGATTTCAAAGGGAGAGCTATAAATAAACAGAAGTACCCCACTTTCTGCCACACCCTTACTAGAGGCAGCATAGAGGTTAAACACATGGACTCTGGAGCCTTTTGGCTCGGTTTTTGTCTTCCTGTTTTGCCATGGTCTTGGGTATGTTGCATATGCCTCAATCCCCCATATATAACATGGGGATAAGAACAGTACCTCAGTCCCCCATATATAACATGGGGATAAGAACAGTATCTCCTTCACAGAGTTGTGCTGAGGATTAAACGTAAAATATTTATAGCAATACCTGGAACAAGAGTACGTTTTCAATCAGTGTTAGCTATTGTTAATATTTTGAAGAAGTTGTGAGTTTAATTCTCCAACTTCACACCAATATAATTATAAAAATTCCATTTATACTTTCAATTTAATTGTGAAAAACCGTGTTTTTGTTCCAGACTTCATCAGACTCTCACTAAATACTCAGGAGAAAAATCCCATCTGTCTCTGAACAATATTTCAAACCTCACTGGTCACTAACCTCCCTCTACTCAAAGTTCTTCCGTGCTTCTACAATTTATGATTATGTGTTTCTAATGAGTCGAAAGACGAGCATTCACAATTTGCCACATTTATTCCCTCCAGCTTTTAATGTGAATAATATTCTCATTTATTTATTAATTCACTTTTAGTCACAACCCACTGAATGGCATGCTAATCTTTCCATGGCTTTTTTTCCCCTATAAATACACATGGCCATTAAAATCAACAACTGTTGTTTTGGTTTCTTTTGAATTATATAAACAATTAGATTTACAGAAGGTAACCCAGTAGTCCCAGTTTTTTGGAGACTTTCTAGATTTAAGCACTGAAAGTCCTGTGTCCAGAGAACTCCTTGATCCCAGACAAACTGGGACAGTTGGTATTTCTACATCATTCATATTGAACAAATGTATTGCAGTTGTCTTTAAAATATTCCAAACCATTAGAAAATGAAGTGCGGTAAAAATGGCATTTGATTTTAGACTCAGAGTTGCAGGTTTCAGATAATATCCTGTTTTGTCTTGCACTCTGTGATTTCAGCAAGTCAGTCAAACATTCAAGGTTGTCATTTATAAAATGAAATTGGAACATTGGTCTTCATTACACTAGGGCTGTTGTAAAGGTCAAATGTAGTAATGGTCATGAAGACAGAATCTTGATGAAGAAAGTTTTACATGTTATCTTTTCTGATCTTAAAATTTAGTACTAAATGGTGCTCCTATGGATTCACGATGGTTACTAAAATTCAGAAGTTAAAAGGAAGTATTATACATGAAGTTTTTGTTCTTCCATACAGATATTTCATATCCAGCCATATCTGTAAGCAACTCTATTTTATGTTTAGTCAATAGTAAGAATTCACATCTCTTCTGGTATTCTAATACTCTGTCATGAGAGTCCCAAAACCCTCCTTTTAACATTTATAGTACAAATATCTTCTCAGTTCAAAAAGGATAAGTTAGGAGAGATCATTTTAAGTACTGCTCTCGCCAGTGAGCATTTCACAGATACTTATAAAGATGTTTTTCTAGGTTGACCATATTTCCATAAACTGGATGATATGCTGGTATGCAACAAGCTTCTGAAAACAGATTTCTGACCGTCCCTTTATGAGTTGTATGACTTTGAGCCAGTTGTGTAGCCTCGCTCTGCCTATACCCTGCATCTGTAAAATGGGAGTAATAATAACACCTCCTACCTAGGATTGTTATGAAGACCACATGGTTGGATACAGGAGAAGAGTGTAGAGCAATACCTGGCACAAAGCAAGTATTCTCAAAAGTATTTTACCATTCTTATGACTTTCAGCCGATCACAGCACTAGGCACTAAGAACAAGCTATTGAATAAAGGTGGTTACTGCCCTCAAGGAGCGTTATGTGAGTATTATAAATGCTTTAGGGGAGGCAGTCCAGGATCATGGTGTCAAGCAAGGCTATCCTAGAGAATACTATGCTTAGTCTCTCCCTTTAACTCAGGAAAGGGGCCTAATCTAAGCTTAGTAGACTCTTCTGTTGAAAACCTTAATTCCAAATCATTTCCAGGTTTTAAATGTGTTTAGTCTTCAATAATTTCTCCCCCCAATTTGAACATCAGGACTTTTGACATTTCAAGTGCATACCAGGGTCAATGAAAGCAGCTTCTGTCTATGTCTCAGGGCCTTCTGTTTTGAATATTTGAGTTACTAATTTGATTCCTCAGCGCTCCAAACCAAAAGATTCTTTGTTTTCATCCTAACCTTTTCATAGCTTGTCTTCTGCAAGGAAATGTTGCCAGAACATCAATATTTCCTCCATTAGAAAGCTGAAGAATTGGTTTCCACGTAATTCAGTAAAAATGTGAGTGTAATTGAGGATATCTCACTCAGACAGTTAAGCGGACAATATCCTTTGTCATCATCTGTGGTCATGGTGACAGTTTGGGACAGAACCCCCCACCTCTACCCAGTCTCTTCTGTCACTGCTTTCCCACCCTCTCCTCAGTCCCTCACTAATCCTTCAGTGAGAGTCAGCTTTCAGCACACAAAGGGGATGATCAGTGACTTTCTGCTCTGTACAATTATTGAAAGTGTAATTATTATTATAATATCTCCTGCTGAAATGAAGCCCATCATATCTCATTTGGTTTTATTAATTGCTAAACATTTTCTTTAATTCTCTTAACAACATGGCGCCTACTACTCAGTTTTCTTCATTGGAAAAATAAGTGTCTTAAAGATGGTAATTAGATCTTCTCGCTTTTTTCTACCTTGTATATTTATTTATTAAGGACAAATGGGGATGATTTCTAAGGAGTGTGCAGTGGCTGCAGGGAAGCTTGCAAGGCAGGTGCAACGCTTGGTGCCCATGTCCAGTCTCACACAGTTGTTCCATTAGCCCCAGCAGTCCATCATTCACCTGAGCCCCACCAGCAGCCAGGCTGCCTTCCTGATTCCCTTCATGGTCCAGTCCAGGTACCAGCAGAAGCATCATCCAAGAATCAGAAGACCATAAAGTTACACGGGCTTGGAATTGGGTCCCTCCAAACAAAAGTGACTCAACCAGTCAGTTTTCATCTTGTTTAAATTTCTCGTTAGGGCTCTTCAGAGATCCGGGTTCGGCAACGAACCCTGGGTTTATGTTATGGAGGGTCGCACATTCCTCCCTATGCCCATATGCACTCTTCCTTGCCACATTCCAGACTGCTTTATCATGTTTAGTTCTCCTAATTCATGAAGTTTTTTCTTTCACTATCTTACCAATAAGAGGACTATTTCTTTATTTTGTTTAAACCCCTCATATTCTGGAGGCCAGGATTCAAATCCCATTACTCTGTCTGCCCTTAGATATCAAGAGTAATCAGGTACTGAGTTCTAATGATTCCTATTCCATAGATTTTTATCACATCTTCCCCCTTCTTTTTTTATTTTTTTAATTGAAATATAGTTACTGTACAATATTATATAAGTTATAGGTGTATAATATAGTGATTAGCAATTTTTAAAGGTTATACTCCATTTATAGTTATTATAAAATATTGGCTATATTCCCATGTTGTACAATACATCCTTGTAGCTTATTTTCTACCTAATAGTTTGTACCTCTTACTCTCGTAGCCCTATCTTGCCCCACCTTCCTTCCCTCTCCCTGCCAGTGACCACTAGTTTGTTCTTTATATCTGTGGGTCTGCTTCCTTTTTGTAATATTCACTAGTTTGTTGTATTATTTAGATTCCATATATATATATATATATATATATATATATATTTTATCTTCATGCCACAATTCTAATAAGGCCAACAACAATAACTATAGTTTATGAAAGGTCTACTGTGGGTCAGATACTTTACCCACATTATCTCTAAATCCTTGCCACTTCCCACCATGCAATGAAGGGCTTATTACCTCTACTTGGTTTTTCTGTCTCACTTATTATGATCTGACATATGCATATTTAATTAATTTATTTACATGTTTATTGGTTGCATCAGCCAACTCGAATGTAAACTCCATGAGGACAAGGGTATTTGTTAGGTTCATTGCTGTATCACTAGTTCCTAGAACAGGCACCAGGCTGGCAAGGACCAAATCTGTTGCCTATTATTTTCATTTAGAACATAGCAAAGTGTCTGGCATTTATGTGTCACCCAATAAATATTTGTTGAATTAATTAATGAGATCAAGAATGACATACAAGACTCCTTTTCTGCTTCTGCCTAGTTATATTTTATTTTTGGCATTTCATCCCTAATTGGTCCACCTTTCATTTATTTATTCCTCTTAAATTTCAAACTGTTTTGGAAATGTGCTGATACTAATGATATTGATATCATTGCATCAGTCAAGCTTCAATCAGTTAAACAGAACCACTGGAGGAACCCATAATATGAAGGGATTTGTTACAGGGATTTGACCTTCTACAACCGTGGGAGCTGGTTAAGTGATCTTTGTAAGGTTATTGTCTTTGCGTCTGATGTTACAGCTTGAGGTTCGCTCATTAGCCAGTCAGGAAGGGAAGACGGAGATAAAGTGGGAGACAGCCAGAAAGAGCTGGAATTCATAAACACATCCTGGAATCCACGAAGAAGAACTGAAACCTGTGTCATTTCCTGTTGCTTCTGACCTTGATGGTGTGGGTATCTGCAGAAATCCAGGCCTTTCATCATGGAATTAAACACACATACCTGGTCCAGGATTCAGAGGCACTGAAATAGGATCCAAAGGAAGGCGGAGTAGTTGCAGGCCTGGCCGCTGCTTCACGGTGATGAGGTGAGCTAGCAGGTATGTGACACGTTGTATAAGTTACGAAATGGCTATGGCTTCACTTCTGCCCTCACATATCCTACAAGGTTCTTTCTTGTGGCCGACCCTGTCTGGAAGTATACAGAAAAGGGAATCTGAGAAATATAGCTCATCCTGGCCAAGTTGACACATTACGAAACTGCCTCATATATCTTCCAATGAATTGGTCATGACAACTTGTTGCATTCCTATTTTGGCAGTTGTTAACAATCCTACCCTAATTTAGACTAGAAACTTGAGGAACAATGTTTCCTTCTTTTATAAAGGTACTGATAGTATTACTGAATTCCCATTAACTTCTTGCTGTTCCGTGCCACTTAAAATGTAATTGGATATTCATTTAACTTCTCTGTTGGTTATAAATGCATTTGTCTGCAAATTTGAACCCAAACAAACAAATAAATAAAGTCATGCCTTAAGTAAAGTAAAAATTTATTTCTTTCTCACAAAAAAAAGTAGGAAGTCTAGAGCTGGTCTGTCCATGATCATCAGAAACCTAGGCTTTTTCTTTCAGTAAGTCTTAGCATCTTCAAAGTTATTTTATGATCCATGAAGCCTGCTAGATCTCTGACCATCACACTTACTTTCCAGGAAAAAATAAAATTCCAAGAGCTTACTTCCCAGATCCCTTGTAGCTTTCTTGAAGCTTTCCTAGAACTTCTGAAAAGCAATTTCCACTTGTATCTCAGAGCTTCAAGAGAAGCTGAGAATTATAGCCCAGAGCTGAGTACATTGCTCAAGGGAAAATGAATGTTGGGAAGCAAACAGCAATATCTGCCACAATTTCCAAGAAGAAATACTCCTGACACAAATCATACTAGCCGAGACAGTGCTTTCTTCCCTAGGGATGAGGATATCATCAAATATAATGGTGGGCTTTAAAGCAGTTATTTTGTGGGAGGTGACTTCATTTAACATCGTCCACAAATACGTTGGAAGTACTACACGTACAATATGGATGTTACAAAGAAAGTCCTCAAACTCTTAAGCGGAAGCAGTAGAGATAATACTGAGTCATATGCATGACATGTTCACTACTTGAAAGCTGTGCAGAGTGCTAGAGCTCAGGCGGACCATGGGCACCCAGCAGCCTTAGGAACTGGAGACTGATTCAAAGAGGGCTGTGGCTGGGTGGCACGTTGAGATCCACATGAAGCCATCATGATATGAACCAGGTTGTGGAGAGTACAGGGGTTCATTAAATGCCAGTGGGCATTTTTCCAGTGAGAGAAAGAAGGGGCCCTGAGAAGAAAAATTTAGTAAGAATTCTGAGGACCAGCAGAAGTGGAGGAAGCTATGCAGACTTGACTTTGGCCACAGCATTAGTGTCTATTTAATATCACTGCATGTAAACCTGAATTACCCACCTACTAAAGAGAGTTATTCATCCACCTGATCAAAAACACTTCATCAAAACACTTTTTGTCTTCATAATTAAGAATGTTACACCAGACAAAGCAAAACCTTAATGAAACCAATATAATGTTCTGTCTTTGCTTTTCCTGCCTTCCCCCTCAAGCATTTTAAGAAAAGAGAGAGAGAGAAAGTTGATCTGTCAAAATTTGCTCATCATTTAGCCCTTCTGATTCCTATATATGACATGTAACTACAGTGTGGTGAGACTAACGTCTCACAAACGGGGTGGCGTTTATGCAACCCAGGGAATGCCACACCTCCTTCAAAGTGTCGCGGGGAAGAAGGCAGTTATGGTGGCTGCTACAGTTCCAAACATTTTGGGGGCTCATGTTTTAGAATTCAACAGAGTCTGTGGCATTTTTTTGTTCCTTGTTTTTGTGGGGGTTTTTGCCACTCTCGTGTGTGCTTCTTCTTTTTCCATCCCGCTTGGGTAAAGGAGGACCCAAAGAATGAGTCTGTTCTCTATGGTAGGCATTGGGGAGACCCAGAGCATGTGGTTAAGAACACAGGCTCCAGGAACAGAGCATCCAAGTTCAAATCCCAGCTCTGCTCCACGTGAGCTGGACAATCCTGGTTGAGTTTCTTACCATCTCCTTGCCTCAGTTTTCTTACCAGCAAAGTGGGGAAACTAAAACCAGCTCTGCATCATAGGGCCTAAGGCAGGGCTGAGGCTTCAGTTAGAGTTTAAGTAACTTTAGCTGTGAGAATAAAATCCCTGGGAGTAACCAGAAGAGGAATATGGTATTGGTAAACAAATAAGTATGAACTTTAAACTTCTATTTTTACCTCATAAAATATTCTTAAGCAATTAAGTTAAATCTGAACAACCAAGTACTTACAGTTTTTTTTAAATAAAAATGTAACACCTTTATAATTAATGTCTTAAGTCTTTTAAAAATAACGGATTCTCAATAATGTAAAAGGGCTTCCCTGGTGGTGCAGTGGTTAAGAATCCATCTGCCAGTGCAGGGTACACGGGTTTGAGCCCTGGTCCAGGAAGATCCCACATGCTGCGGAGCAACTAAGCCCGTGTGCCACAACTACTGAGCCTGAGCTCTGGAGCCCGCGAGCCACAACTACTGAGCCCGTGCACCACAACTACTGAAGCCTGTGTGCCTAGAGCCCATGCTCCTCAACAAGAGAAGGCATCGCAATGAGAAGCCGGCACACCGCAACGAAGAGTAGCCCCCGCTCACTGCAACTAGAGAAAGCCCGTGCACAGCAACAAAGACCCAATGCAGCCAAAAATAAATAAATTTAAAAAATAATAATGTAAAGAAAGAGCAGAACGAGGTATTTCTAAATTAGCATTACTGTTTTGAAGACAAAAGTTATTGAGAAGTTAAAGGCAGTCTCTAGTTCCTCATTAGCTTGCCTTCAGGACTGTGAAGTCTAAGCTCTATGCTTTGGAATGATTTTACTTCCTCTCTTCAGTAATCCAATGTACATAAAGTTGTGTCAGTCTGACAGGTCAAATTTAGTTTGAGGGAACAAATTGGAAAAGTAGGATCAGTTATTGGATAGTTTAAAGATCTTCAAATTGTTTAATTGCAGCCTTTACTGAACTTAACTAAATCTATTTTTATTCCCCATTGAGAAGGAGCAGTTATCCCCAAACCGCCATGTAGAAACAGGACTGCCATCTGCTCTACCTACAAAGCCCCAGTGCAGATGGATCCCTTGGGCTCCATGACCCACTCAGAGCCCAGGACAGCAGACCAATCAAGCATGCTGGCCATGAAACTGTCGACGTGCTCTAGAAATGTTCATTTGCATTTGGAGTTTTGCAGGAGTATGTGAATTCAGACTTGTGGCTGGCTATGGAAAAAATTAGCTTTGACCAAAAGTATGTTTCTTTATTACCAGGATTTGAAAAGTTCAAGTAGGTTCTTGCTTGTCTGTTTAAGCACTCTGTGACTCATGCTCACAGGTAGAATGTTCTGGTGGCTGGCCTTGGCCATGGCTGTTTCCTTCTTCTTCAAAAGGATACATTTGCTTTCAGGCAGGATATCCCTGCCTATGCATCGTGTATAACCCCTCTTTCTGATTGTGAGCATTGTAGAAGCAGTACCTGAAAGTAATTTATATCATGAGCTTGAATCAGACAGAAGGGAAACCTTTATTAATGCACAAGCAGAATTCTTTCAAATCCTAGATGAAAGACTGTTTTTGGAGTTGAATGAATTTCAACTACTGATTTTCCTTTTTTCCTATTATTTGCTTTCTTTCTTCTATTTCAAATTGTTAATCTGATGTGTTGAGAAAGTTTCCTTAAAAAAATTTAAGATGCTCATTATGAGTTAAAGCAAATTGCCCAAGGTCACACAGCTAGTAAGTGAAAGGGGCTGTAAAAAAGTAATAAACAGAAACCTCTGTAAAATAGAGTTGGGAGAGCTCCCCCCACACCCTGTGAGGATAGCAGAGCCCAACAGAGAGAGGAAAGACTCTTCTTTTCTGGCAACAACTCGGCCAATGAAAAGTCATGGGCTCTATGCTTACTGTAACCCTCCCAACTTCTTTTCCCCTTCTATAAAAATGTTCTCCTTCCCTTGCTGTGTGGGGACTTGCATGTGCCTTGCCCTGAATTGTAATTCTCTGCTGATCCTGAATAAGCCCATCTTTGCTGGAAAAATATCTGGCAGTCTATTTGTTTCAGGTCAACAGGGTCAAGGTCTGAGCATAATAGAGACAAATGAACTCCCTAATGAATAATTAAAGAATAAAAAGAGTTAACATTTCTTGAATTCTTATTCTGTGCTAGGCACCATTCTAAGAAATTTTTATGAATTATAACTTTTATTCTTTACAATTCTATGAGATGCGTGTGATTATTACCCTCCTGTTTTTTACAGAGAAGAAAATTGAGCAAAGGGAGCTTAAATAACTTATTTAAAGTTACAAAGTTAGTAAATGATGGGGCCAAGATTAGAGCTGACTCCAGAGCCCAGGTTTTTATGATTTGAATGAATGAATAATATAATTAAGTTTTTTAAAAACAGAACTAATTACAACACAACTCAGTAGGGAATCATCCACCTAAAAAATTTTTCATAGGAATCACAAGCCTATGAAAATCACCAATCTCAGAAAATGTCTGACACCATTTTTAAGAAACAATAAAAAGTGTCGTCAGCGGTCTCCATTACGAAATTCTCCAAATTGCCACCTGGATTTTCCTAAATTAGAATATTTTGGTACATCATTCCTTCTTATGGCTTGTGCCTTTAAAATAAAATTAATTAAGATTATGATTTGGCCTCTGGGGAAAACTGATTTGCAAGGTTTGAAAATAATCATCAAAAAAGAAAATCATCAGAAGGATAACTTCAAGATATTTTAAAAATTCCTCCCCCTCAAAACAAATATTCCTTAGCTCTAAGCTCCCCTAAAGGACCAGGAACCAAAAATAAATGGGAACAGTAAAACAAGGAGAGAAAACAGTAAACATCATAAAGACAACTTTGTATTTTCATGGACAACTCTGGAAAGGCAGTTCTCTGCTGCCCAACAGCTGTGTGATGTTCTGCAAAAATCTGCCTCTCTGGATTTATGAGGTATAAAAAATGGCCATCATAAGATCTGGAAATGATGAGACCAGTCCTGAAATGACCGTGCCAACACTTAGAAAGTGCTGTGGAAGGCAAATAAAAATGATTAAATTTTGTGTGACAGAAGGTACCAGCCATGCAAAGCACCAGCAGCCATTTCCACAGGGAAGTATTCATCATAAATAGGCCATAGATGGTGGGCGGTAGGTGGGCAAAAGGCAGCCTGTATTGCTTTGGTGACTGCGGAGGAAAGGAGGGGTGGTCGTATTCTCACTGTAAGTCACCCTGGCTTTTTCCACACATGTCAGATCTTACGACTGACTTTGTTCCAGTCCCACCATGACAGAACATCTCCCCTAGTGCCCTGAGGTCCTCTGTGGATGATAATTACTCCTATTAGTGAGCTCCTACTGTGTTAAGAAGAATTCTAATCGCTCTTATCTATCCCCTTATTTAAAACTTAAAAACTCCACGAGTAGGTATTATTACCAACTTCACTGTATACATGAAGAAACCAAGACAAGGAGAAATTAACTGCTCAAGATAAAACAGGGGGCTTCCCTGGTGGCACAGTGGTTGAGAGTCCGCCTGCCGATGCAGGGGACATGGGTTCGTGCCCCGGTCCGGGAGGATCCCACATGCCGCGGAGCGGCTGGGCCCGTGAGCCATGGCCGCTGAGCCTGCGCGTCCGGAGCCTGTGCTCCGCAACGGGAGAGGCCGCAACAGTGAGAGGCCCGCGTACCGCAAAAAAAAAAAAAAAAAAGATAAAACAGGTAGAATGGAAGAGTGCAGAATTCAAAGACTGACAATCTGACCCCAGATTCCACCCGGTTAACATTCTATGCTAGAGGAGAGCAAACAGCAGCCTGCTGGCCAAATCAGCCCACTGCCTGTTATTTTAGTGGCCATAAACAAAGAATAGTTTTTACATTTTTAAATGGTTGGGGAAAAAAATCAAAAGAAGTATAATATTTTGTGACACATGAAATTCACACATGAGTCACATGAAATTCAAATTTGATTGTTCATAAAGAAAAGTTTGATTGGAACACAGCCACTCATTCATTTATATACTGCCTATGACTGCTCTCATGCTACAATGGCGGAAGCGAGCAGTTACAACAGAGGTTGGTATGGCCTGCAAAGCCAAAAATATCTATTCTCTGGCCTTTTACAGAAAAAGTTTTCCGACACCTGGTCTATGCGATACTAAGAAAGGGCTGGGGAGGATTCTCCAAGTTTGCCATACCCAAGTGACAACCCACTGTCCAAGCAAGCCTTCCTTTCCACCTACCGCCATCTATTGATATTTCATTCTCCAATCTTTGCTCTTGTGTGTGAACCTGACACAGTACCACATTTCTGACCTACCACCAGTAGGTTAGCTTATTCTGTCTTGAAATGTATGGACAGAAATGGAAGCATGGCACACCAGCAAAACTGGATGAGGGCATTCTACAAAATGGAACTATTGTAGAAACAAAACCAAGTTTCCAAAATATAATTATTGAGACTTTAAAAACATTTGAGCCAGTGTTCAAGTGGGAAGGGAATGAAGTATTTTTAAATCTCTTATTTGAAATTAATTATATTGCTCCCATCAAATAATGGATGGTTAAACTGTTGCAAAAAAAATTGCTGGTCCCTTCAGCTGATCCAGCCACTCAACTGCCTTCACTGTGGTCCAGCAATTCTCACCTGAGAATAAGAAAATACAAGTGAGTCACTCACTGAAAGCACCTGTTTGCATGAAACAGCAATCAAGGAGGAAAAGGCAGAGGAAAGTAAATTGGAAAGTAAAGCTTCCATGATTACCGAATTTCAAATATTTTAATAAATAAATTAAAATCCATTTTTAATTTAAACATTAGTTTAATAAAACTTGCCCCTGGGGCTTCCCTGGTGGCGCAGTGGTTGAGAGTCCACCTGCCGATGCAGGGGACACGGGTTCGTGCCCCGGTCCGGGAAGATCCCACATGCCGCGGAGCAGCTAGGCCCGTGAGCCATGGCCGCTGAGTCTGCGTGTCCAGAGCCTGTGCTCTGCAACGGGAGAGGCCATAACAGTGAGAGGCCCGCATACTGCAAAAAAAAAAAAAAAAAAAAAAAAAAAAAAAAAAAACTTGCCCCTGAATATTTCATGCCTGGCTTTTATCTCTCAGGAATCACTATAGCAACAGGACAGGAGCAGGATTTGGCATTTCCTTAACCACAGTCAAGTAGACAACCAATAAAAGAGGTGAACTTTCAACAAAAGAACCATAAAATATACATCATTAGACCAGTAGAGCTCTGGCTTTCTCTTGTGTTAATGTGCATTCCACAAGAACAGAAAGCAAGGAAGTAAATATAATAATTGTCTCCAAAGAGGAGATACTACCCTGTACTCTCAAGGGGATTTATCTGCATATGTACGGTGGGTTTAAAGGTCCCCAAGAGCTTGATTCTTTGACATCACGTGGGTTGTTCTGCTCTGTTCCCTTATGCAGCTTTTAGCCTCTGCAGTCTCTGCAAGCTAGTGGCCTTACGTGTATGATGCACAAGAACTTGGGCATTTTCCACACTGAGGTAAACCAACACAGGAGACCCAAACAGAGCAGCCTTGTAGGCTGCCAGCAAATGCAGTTTTACAGACGTGATAAAATATCAGGGGCACAATCAGAGGGTCCCACTTCCCTGCCTAGGTCCAGAGGACAGCTTTGTCCAGCTTAGAGAGGAAACCCACTTTTTCCATTTTGGTTCCCTCAAGATGTCGGTGTAGGAGAGGCAATAGAGTATGACTCTGGGCTACCTGAACCTTAAACATAATTTCTTTTGATTCTCAACAAGAGTCTAAAATAACCTCAAAATCAAACATTTAAAACCAGAACATGTCAATTATTCCAACATCTTCATTTTATAGATGAAGAAACTGAGGCTCAGAGAATTGAAGTAAATTGTCCAGGCTCATTATGGGACACTCAAGTCTTTTATGGGACACTCAAGGCTTTCCTTTCCATTACACATACAGCTTGCCTCCCTGCTCTTCCTAGCATGAAGCCAATTATCTTTTCATATGACATTGGATCGCTTCACACTGAACCTGGTTTTCAAAAAGCTAATGTTGCTTGTTGAAATGTTGTTAAAAGCATGTGTCTAGAATGAGGAGAAGGTATTCCCATGACTTGTTCTGCCCTGGAGAGGTGGCGAACACTTGCCCTAATCTGAGACCAGCAAGGAAAGTTGCTGCCTGCAGCAGCTCCCACGGAAGGCAATCAATCAGTCAATCGAGTTTCGATCTTTGAAGTACACTGAGCCCTTAAGTAAGCAGATTCAGCTAGAATTTATTACGGACAGGCATAATGTTGTAGAAATTTTCTTTTTCCAGCTGCATTAGTATTCAGTTACGCACACGCAATAGAGCCTAGGAGAATACAGCTATTTTGGCAAGGTTCAGTGCGTCTTCAAATATTAGGATGTTGTAGAAAAAAATAGAATGTTTATTCCCAAAGACATTCTCATTACTAGGGAACATGGTAGTGAGTAAGTTGGGACAACCCAGAGTTCTAGAAACATGCTCCACCTTCCCACCCTTTCAGTTTATTACACACATTCTTCCCTCAGCCTGAAATCCTCCCTCCTCCTTCTACTCTCAAGATTCAGGTCCAGGACTGGCTTCTCCATGAGCTTTTTTCATCCTCCAGGCCAAGTTGGTGGCCACTCTTATGTACAGCTGAGAAGCTCACTGCATTTCTTCTCATTTCTATTGTTGAACTTACAAGTCATAGTATAACTCAGATTTTGTGCTTGCTTGTCTCGCCCATTGGACCCTGTTCTGCTTATCTTTGCTTCCCACAATCCTTAGAATAAGAAGGTGCACAGTTAACATTTATTTTCTGAAATAATGTTTTGTGTGGGATATTAACTGAATTTTTTGTAATCTGCACATCTTAGCAGTTCACCATTTTCTCTCCCTAAAAGCATGCCCTTGACGACTTGGACATCTTACTCTTTTGCATACACTTACCTTCCTCTTTCATTCTTAAATTGATTAAATCATTTGGCTAAGATTCAGAAGTAACCTGAATATTAACACTGGCTGTGATTGCCAAGAGGTTGGAAATTCTACAGAGCTAGTGCATTCGCCCAGGGATGCTGGTATGGTGCGGGCTGCCTATCTTCTCTGCATCACAGTGGCTTTCAAAACCATTTGACCCATACCCATGGTAAGATGTATATTATCACCAGGTACCTCATACCATCTAGAGCCAGACTTCCAGGTCTGCACCCTGGCTCTGGAATATATCAACTCTCTGTCCTTGAGAAGTTGTTTAACCCCTTGGTTTTCTCACCTGCAAAATGGAGTTGGAAATGAGCTTTATCTCCTAGGATTGTTATAAGAATTAACTGAGTTACTATACATTAAAGTTCTTAGAACAGCGTCTGCCATCATATTATTGCTTATATAAATTAAGTGAAACTAGAAGTTTATGAAATAATACCCATATTATTTGCAATCTAAAAAAAATTTGTCCTGAAATTTTAAATTGATTTCACAACTCAGTATTGTATCTCAGCTTGCAGTTTGAGGATAACAATGCTTAGCAATTTCATACTCTTTTTAAATACTCATTTGATAGAGCTTGGTAAACATCAGTCATTTGGGAGAATCCCTTTAGAACAGGCAGAGGGACTATAAAGCCTCAGTCAGATGGAGTCATAAGAATGGGCATCCTAGTCTCTCTGACTTACTTCGAGAATTTTTTCAGCAGGATAGAAAGCCCAGAGATAAACCCACACACATACGGTCACCTTATTTTTGATAAAGGAGGCAAGAATATACAACGGAAAAAAGACAGCCTCTTCAGTAAGTGGTGCTGGGGAAACTGGACAGGTACATGTAAAAGTATGAAATTAGAACACTCCCTAACACCATATACAAAAATAAACTCAAAATAGATTAAAGACCTAAATGTAAGGCCAGACACTATAAAACTCTTAGAGGAAAACATAGGCAGAACACTCTATGACATAAATCACAGCAAGATCCTTTTTGACCCACCTCCTAGAGAAATGGAAATAAAAACAAAAATAAACAAATGGGACCTAATGAAACTTAAAAGCTTTTGCACAGCAAAGGAAACCATAAACAAGATGAAAAGACACCCTCAGAATGGAAGAAAATATTTGCAAATGAAGCAACTGACAAAGGATTAATCTCCAAAATTTACAAGCAGCTCATGCAGCTCAACATCAAAAAAACACACAACCCAATCCCAAAATGGGCAAAAGACCTAAATAGACATTTCTCCAAAGAAGATATACAGATTGCCAACAAACACATGAGAGGATGCTCAACATCACTAATCATCAGAGGAATGCAAATCAAAACCACAATGAGGTACCACCTCACACCAGTCAGAATGGCCATCATCAAAATACCTACAAACAATAAATGCTGGAGAGGGTGTGGAGAAAAGGGAACCCTCTTGCAGTGTTGGTGGGAATGTAAATTGATACAGCCACTATGGAGAACAGTATGGAGATTCCTTAAAAAACTACAAATAGAACTACCATACGACCCAGCAATGCCACTACTGGGCATATACCCTGAGAAAACCATAATTCAGAAAGAGTCATGTACCACAATGTTCATTGCAGCTCTGTTTACAATAACCAGGACATGGAAGCAACCTAAGTGTCCATTGACAGATGAATGGATAAAGAAGATGTGGCACATATATACAACGGAATGTTACTCAGCAATAAAAAGAAATGAAATTGAGTTATTTGTAGTGAGATGAATGGACCTAGAGACTGTCATACAGAGTGAAGTAAGTCAGAAAGAGAAAAGCAAATACCGTATGCTAATGCATATATATGGAATCTAAAAAAAATGGTTCTGAAGAACCTAGGGGCAGAGCAAGAATAAAGATGCAGACGTAGAGAATGGACTTGAGGACACGGGGAGGGGGAAGGGTAAGCTGGGACGAAGTGAGAGAGTGGCATGGACATATATACACTACCAAGTGGAAAATAGATAGCTAGTGGGAAGCAGCCGCTTAGCACAGGGAGATCAGCTTGGTGCTTTGTGACCACCTAGAGGGGTGGGATAGGGAGGGTGGGAGGGAGATGCAAGAGGGAGGAGATATGGAGATATATGTATATGTGTAGCTGATTCACTTTGTTATAAAGCAGAAACTAACACACCATTGTAAAGCAATTACACTCCAATAAAGATGTTAAATATAAATAAATAAATAAATAGAGATGCAAAAAATAAATAAAATAAAATATCACTGTCTCTTGAAAAAAACAAAAAAGAATTTGTTCAGCAAAAAAGGAGCTACGCTCTCCACTCCTTTCATCATTAAATAGATTCGAATCCTGTCTTTGGTTTGTCATTTCTTTGTAATACAGATGAGCATCCAGCTTCTGTAGACAGCCCTGCCACTTCTTGAAATCAACAAGAATTTAGCTGGGTACAACTTCAGAGGACCATGCCTCAAAAATCAGCAGATTTGGGCTTCCCTGGTGGTGCAGTGGTTAAGAATCCGCCTGCCAATGCAGGGGTCGCGGGTTCGAGCCCTGGCGTGGGAAGATCCCACATACTGTGGAGCAACTAAGCCCATGAGCCACAACTACTGAGCCTGCGCTCTAGATCCCGCAAGCCACAACTACTGAGCCCATGTACCGCAACTACTGAAGCCCACGTGCCTAGAGCCTGTGCTCTGCAACAAGAGAAGCCTCCGACGTGAGAAGCCCGCGCACCGCAACAAAGAGTAACCCCCGCTCACCTCGGCTAGAGAAAGCCTGCGCACAGCAACAAAGACCCAACGCAGCCAAAATAAATAAATACATTTATTTTTTTTTTAAATCAGCAGATTTAGAAAACAGTCTTTTTCTTCTCCTCTA
Source organism: Tursiops truncatus (assembly GCF_011762595.2). Taxonomy (NCBI): domain Eukaryota; kingdom Metazoa; phylum Chordata; class Mammalia; order Artiodactyla; family Delphinidae; genus Tursiops; species Tursiops truncatus. The sequence goes on from NC_047050.1 coordinate 51,056,534, forward strand.
AATATAGTAGCCATTAACATTTACTCAGTACAGTCTTGTGTGGGCATAGTTCTAATAATTTTAACTCGTGTTACTTCATTTAATCCTAAAAAAACCCCACACACAACCCTATAAGATAGCTACTATTATTATCCTTACTTTACAAATGAAGATATTAACGTGCAGAAAAGTTAAATGACTCACCAAAGTCACACAGACAGTAAGTGAACCGGGATGAAAGACCCAGTCAGTCTGTCAAGAACCATGGGCTTTGTATATGCCTTTGCATTGGGCTCTATGTTTGTCCAAGGGTGGAGGAGTCAGGCACTGCACGTGTGATAGAGTAGCGTTCACCATGGGACATCCTCAGGGAGAACGTGGCACCTACTGCTGTCCACTGAGAATTTTCTATGCATGGTAGCTTCCCTACACCCCAGCTGATTGGTCAGGGGCCATTTGTCCAACTCTTTATTGCTTTTTTTCTCTCCTGGACCAAGGAGTCCTTCTCCTTGGTCTTGTGAATTTACTACATACCATTTCACATAGAATTAGTCACTCCTAACACCTTACAGCTTTAAAAATATGTACATACCTCAATTATAGCAGCTAACACACTGCATTATAATTGGCAGTTTGTATAAGTCACCCCTGCCAGGCTGGGAACTCCTCTGTGCTTTTCATATTCACATTTCTATCTATAGAGTCTGGCAGAGAGCCTGTCAAATAACTGGCACTCAATAAGGCAGCATTTAACAAGTGTGAATGTATGAGCAGGTGGACTGACAAATGAACCTCCACACTGAAGGTGAGAAATCACTCTGCAATGTTGTCCCTTAATTCATTCACCACACTTCTTTCTTGCCATTCTTCTTGGAAAAGTATTTCCCAGAAGACTGAAAGTTTAAGAAACATTGTAACAAAATACTACAGAAGTATCTCACCTTAGAGGAAATTACTATGACGATGTCACAAACTGAAAATTTGTTCCACATTAATGCCTCTTTTTATTTTTAAAAAAATAATTTTCGGTATTGAGGTGGCCTTTGATTCTCTAAGATGCTGTACTTTTGATTTGGGCAGATCTTACTTATCTCCTTCAAACAAACCCCTGTTGCCTATCACCGTCACTCCCAACAAGCCCCACCCACCTTCTCCAAGGGTTTGGGCCACCTATGCGGGGATCCGAAAACATTTCCTCAGGGAGATGCATCCCTTCTGCACATCAGTGCTTGGATGATTTCATCAGTAACACCAAATAATCAGCTGCCACTACAATCTAATAATTAAGTGACCGGATTTTATTCTTAACTACTTACCGTCTTCATTTTCCTTTTTCTTTTTTTTTTAAATATGTACAGTTTCAGTATTCTGTGCTCTCCTTTCTGTCTTAGCATACTATGTAAGCCAACAATTCCTGACAACTAAAACACGCCATTTTTTTCAACGTTTCCTATCACAATTGTAATTTCGAAGGCGTCAGTAAGAATTTCAATTCTACAAATTCCCTCATTCATTATGAACATAATTATGGTGAATGAACAAATGCTTGTATTTTGTTAATTAATTAATAAACAATTATGGAGGCATGAAAACATTTAATGTTATAATTCACATTTACTGGGTTTTAGAAGAATAAGAGAGATACGGCACTAGGATCTCCACAGAGATATATCTTAGCCAAACCACTAAAAAACCCCATTGGATTCAGCAAGACATATTTTATAACTTAGAAATTTTAAAGGTGGTATGTGGTGTTTTAGCAAATTTAATAATACCAGTTTTATTTTCCATGAACACATTGTGTTTATAGAATAATAAATATACTAAACTTTAATTATGTGCCAAGTACTGGACTGACTGCTTGATATATATTATGTCATTTACTCAGCGTATCTGTTCTATGAATTAAGTTTAAGGCAATCATTTGGGAAAATTAATTCACTCATTCATACAACAAATTCATGTTGTTCACGAACTGCCTTTTCTGTATACTCTATGCATTCTCTCTGCTGCATGCTGGGGGACAAACAAATACATAAAGCAGACTTCACCCTAAATGTATACAGTTACTTTCTGCTTTGAATTTTTTATATGTAGCCATTATGTAGGTTTCTATGAAAACAAAACATTATGTAAATTTGTATGAAAATGGTGCAATCATTTTGGAAAACATTTTGGTGATTTCTTAAAAATGTAAGCATACACTAAATTTATGTCCCAACAGTTTTCACGCTTGGAATTTGGTAATTCTTATCCAAGAAAAATGGCAGAATGTTTTTACAGACATTGTATTTGCATGCATATTTATAGAAGTTTCACTCATATTAACCAAAACCTGAAAACAAGTGAGATATCCACCAACAGGCGATTGGATAAAATATGATATATCCGTATAGCCATACGATGGAATGTTGTGCAGCAATAAAAGGGAACAAACTACTGATTCAGGCAACAAAATGGGTCAATATAAAAAAATTATGCTGATTTATGTGTGCATAAGAGTGTGTACTGTATAATTCCACTTATTTGAAACTCTTCAAAAGATAAATATAGTCTAGAGATAGAAAGCTGAGCAACATTTACCTGAACATAGAATTGTTTGAGGAATACAGAATTGCATGGGAAGGAACACAGGAAACATTTTAGGACGATGGAAGTTTTCTGTATCTTAATTGTGGTCATGGCTACAAAGTTATATGTATTTGCTATAACTCACAAAACTCTATATTTAAAGTGAATTTATTTTATGTAAATTGTACCTCGATAAAATTGATTTTTTAAATGATATATACATATCTGGGAAGCAGTGTTATGTGTCTGCATCTGTGTGTCTGACATAATAAATAAGAGCAGAGGAGGAACTGAAGGTCAAATACAAAGTTGATAGACTTAGTAAGCAAAAAAAACATTTTATTGATAAAGTCTTACACAACCATTTATGTAAGGATACAAATTCGGACTTCAAATTCCTAGCAGCCAGAGTCAGCCATGTTCAGCTTACAAAATGGAATTTTATAATAACTAAATTACAGTAACTTTTTAATATTATATGAATTTTTAAAAAATAACTTTAGTGTTCCATAAAACATGCAATAAATCAAAATAATCAGAAGCTCAGAAGTTTTTTCTTTTTATTTATTTATTTATTTATTTTTAATTGAAGTATAGTTAATTTATGAGCTCAGAAGTTTTGATTAAAATTCTTATTCTTCAATCTTTTGTGTAGGTCATGACACTTTGGGGAAACTTTTGTAACTGGTGTTAACACTTCCTGAACATGCTTCACCCAACCAGATAACAAATGCTACAGACTGCAGAGGGTAAGAAGCTATGTATATATGTTTCTACTTTCTCATTTTAAAATATTTTTAGGTTGACTTTTACTGTACTTCATTTTTAAATCTAAGATCTTATTTTCTCCAGAAATGTGGACACTAGGGAATGGAAAAATAAGAGTATATATGGTTGAGAAATAGAAAGGAAGGGCACTTTTTGCCCAAAATATACAATATTACTGTACAACTTATTTACCTTTCAGGTTCTGTACCTTTTCCAATAAGCCCAAACACAACTTCATAATCCCATTTCATAAAGTATTTTTCTTTATTGATCAACAGCCAACAGTTTTCTCTAGCTAACATTTAAATTTCAGCGAAAGTGAATTTTGACACCTTTTCTATAATGTTTGCCAAATGCTTTCTTTTACTCAAAGCTCTGTGACCAAGCTTACACCTGAACAGGGAAATTTTGAAGGATACTTAGTTCAGTATCTAGGTGACTTAGCATCAAATCCTGAGTTGACTTTGTTTACTACTTCCAGAACCCAAACCTTCTATCCCAGTTCCAGTGACCCAGTCTTCTGTGGTTTCTGTGTCAGAATCTCAACTCGATAGGCTGTACCTTACTCTGCTCTTCTAAATCTAGAAACCTGTATAGTTATATAATTTTTCTCAGGAACCAGAGTCTGTGCTAGTGTTCTGTTGCCAACATTTTCTGTTGTCATCTTTCCAAATCTGGGTGGGTTACCCGCACCTAGTTTACTCACCTCCCTGGCCCTCCCGCAGCCTGGACGCCCACATACCACCACTCCCTCACCTCCAGAGACCAACATTGGTTGGTGTAGCTCAGTGGTTCTTAATCATCACTGTACATACCAAAGGTTAGGCTTCGCTTCCTGACTAATTAAATAAGAATATCTGGGAAAGGGACCTAACTATCTATATTTTTTAAAACTCCCCAGACGATTCTGAAATTCAACAAGGGACGGAAAGGGAAAATTCATAATATTGATACTGTCTTTATTTAAAAAGTTGATATTGTATTCATCATAGACTTTTTTGCATAAACTTTAATTTAAAAAATATTGCATTAAAATATTGATGGTATAAATTACTGAGGTTTGGGGCACCCCCTTAAATTTTGCCCTCTCCTGACCATGGTCTGGGTCCTGCAAACCGCTGACCTAGCTGGATGCTCTACAGTATCTCTGACCCCAGTGCCACTTGACCACAGTACCATAGATATTCTCTTTCGCAGCAATCCCCCACCTGCCAAGCCAAGCTCCAGGTATGATAGTAGAGATGAAAAAGAGTGATAGATACCGAGGAGAGCAAGTCAATTGCTTTTGTCCAGAGCCCCACTCTCTTTCTCAGGTCCTAGTCCAATCTGAGGACATATACCAAAACCCAAAATACTTAGGAGGGCTAAGCTGATATGTAAATTTTTAAAACTTTCTCTAGGTGATTCTGATTCATCATTGCTCCCACCTCCCACACCAGAACCGCTGAGCTAGATCATATAGTACAAGGTTATTCGAAGTGTGGTCCACAGACAAGCAGCGTCAGCATCACCTGGAGTTTATGAGAAATGCGTATACTCAGGTCCCACCCTAGAGCTACTGAAACAGTAATTTGGGGACGGTTTTTACAAGCTCTCCTGGAGATCCAGATGCACGCTAACGTTTGAGAAATGCTGATAGCATAAATAATCATCTTTCTACTAAAGGGTTCATGACAACCAGCTGATAGCCAGCTACTACCTAGACAGCTAAGATCACCTTCAGAGACCAGGGTAGGGCTTTCCTGAATTCCTCTTATGTAGAATTCTTGTAGAATTCCTCTTGTGTAAAATCATGTCAGCCACTGTGTCTCAGGGACAGAGACTTGGCCAAGCAGATGATTTCCTGGGGTAACTAAGAAAGGGAAAGCCAGATACCAAGAGCAAGCTCTCTGGGTGGGAATGCCAAGAGTGGGAAGCAGAAGTGCTAAATCTTTCCTGAAGCTTGAGGGTCAAGTCTGAGGCCAGGCCAAAAAAAAAAAAAAGAGTCCCAGCTTGGAGTCCAAGGGCGTTCTTACAAAGGAGCCTGTTAGTGTGGTGCTCATTCTTATTGATGCTAGCCAAGTGGCACACGACTGAGAAGGCCTGGCTAAAGGGCAGAGGAAATGGAGCAAAACTGAAAGTGGGCAGTGAGAAGTTCGTGCACCATCTACATGCTGTAACCATGACTTAGCAACCTTTTTTCAAAACAGACGCCACTGAACTATTTTCAAAGGATGCATTTCTCTCTAGTCAGAATTACTCAAAAGATATAGAAGTCACAGTTGGTTAGAATTTAAGATATTATTGTGAGAAAAAAAAATCTCAACCCAAAATGTAAAGTGTAATCTAGTTGTACACTATTTCTTTTTTTTTTTTAACATCTTTATTGGGATATAATTGCTTTACAATGGTGTGTTAGTTTCTGCTTTATAACAAAGTGAATCAGCTACACATATACATATATCCCCATTTCCCCTCCCTCTTGCGTCTCCCTCCCACCCTCCCTATCCCACCCCTCCAGGCGGTCACAAAGCACCAAGCTGATCTCCCTGTGCTATGCGGCTGCTTCCCACTAGCTATCTACCTTACATTTGGTAGTGTATATAAGTCCATGCCTCTCTCTCGCTTTGTCACTGCTTACCCTGCCCCCTCCCCATATCCTCAAGTCCATTCTCTAGTAGGTCTGTGTCTTTATTCCTGTCTTACCCCTAGGTTCTTCATGACATTTTTTTTTCTTAGATCCCATATATATGTGTTAGCATACGGTATTTGTTTTTCTCTTTCTGACCTACTTCACTCTGTATGACAGACTCTAGGTCCATTTCTGTGCAGCTCTTTACACTTAGGGAGCATTTATTAGATATTATCTGATTGAGTTTTACAAATAAAAAACCTACCTTATGAAATCACAGTTACTTTGAAAATATAATTTTGCAAAGAGCATAAATTAGCTTGAAAACAGACAGGACCATAAGGGACAGGCAAGTCTGGGATGGTGAAAGCAGAAGTTTGTACTCTCCAGAAAGGAAAGAACTAGCTAAAGGGGAGGGAAGGAGGAGCCAGGGGTGGAGTGAGTCAGAGCAGAAAGGAGCGCTCATTACTCTGAAAGCTGCCTCGCGGTCACCAGCTCATACGTCTCACGGCCAAAGCAGAACCAGAAAATTACCCCCACAATCCTTGCCATTTTACACAGCTGGGCCTTATATATTCTATCTCCTCCAGTCAGAATATCTTCACTCATCCCACCCTTCAAAAAGAAACTATACTTTTCTTCAAGACTGTTCTCAGATGTGACCTCGCCGCGGAAGCCCTCACTGGCCCCTCCGTCTGTTGTGCCTACGCCCACAAATGCTTTCCCCTTCACAACCTAAGCCCTCTCAACGTATCTATGCATATTTGTAACTGTTCATAAGTCTGCTTCTCCCAATACACCGTGACCTATCTGAAGGTAAAAACAAAATGTTATATACTAGATGCCTGGTACATAGTGAGAGCTTAACAATTAAGTGCTAAAAGAATGAAGACTGCAGCAGTCTGCAGCGGTAAATCAGCAGTCACATTCTGTTGCCACGATTGTTATGTTGGGAGAGGAAGAAAGGGGAAAAAAGGCAAATGCTCTCTCAGAAGCAAAAAAAAAAAAAAAAAAAAAAAATCACAAGAAAAAAATGAAGAGCTGGGAAATAAAAACTAAGATTCCCTAAGCCCAACAGAGCTCAAAGGAAAGCAGAAGAGCTAATAGGAAGTAGAAGGAAGGCAGCAGATAGGCCCAGAAGCTGAGGCCAATCCTGTTCCTAAGGGGGGCAGGGGAGGGGAGAAGAAGCCTGGAGAAATGGTTTCCCAGCCCCAAGGCAACGAAACTGAAGACTCAGAATGGTGTCCTTACATAGAAATGCTGAAGAATGTGCTAAGATTTGGGGGGAGGTGGAATTGCCAGGGCAGGTAGCACTGTAGACGTTCTCTCCCCTCATGTTTACTACCCAAGACTTAAAATAAGGTCTCTTCAGAAGGCCTGAAAGCTGACTACAATCCTGGGGATAATGAGAGGGGAAGATGTGCTTTATGAAGTGTGACTTTTGAAGAGGCCTTTCAGATTGGAGGTGGTGGGGTTGGGATGGGGTAGGGAGGCAATGCTTTCACCTTAGAAAGCACTTTTCATTCCAAAATGCAGAGGACTCGACCAGAAACAAGGTGTTCAGAGTAATCTCTGTCCTCTAGGGCAGGGAGAGGAGTAAAGCTGGCACCCAATCTGCTAAACCAGTTGAGGGAACAAACTAGAAGGTGGGCAGAAATCCTATTCAGGGTAAAAGAGTTTGTATTTGGCTGGTACCCTCCACTGTCTCTCTCAGGAACTGCATGTGATACAAGAGTCAAGACTCACAGAGGCCAGGTGTGCAGGATTACTGAGTGAAGCTGGCCTGTGTGACCAGAAAAGAGGGAGGAAAAGAGGAGAGGACACATCCTGTCCCCCCACAGACTGCTACTCACAACCACTACTCAGCTTCAGATGATTATTTCTAGCAGGAATATGGACTCTTGGTTGCCAGATCTTTCCATGTTTATGAGAGGCAGAAATCCAGATTTACTATACAATCTCTCAATATTGAAAGGTAGACAGACGATAATCTACCTTTGAGCCTACATTGTGCAGGCCAAACAATACATTTCTGAAGCCTGAATCTGAGTCATGGGTCATTAATTTGTAACTCTGGTTGATTTAGAAGGAGAAGTAGATACTCAAGGAGCCCTCGATGGTTCAGAGGGTGGAATTCACTCAATACGATCCAAGCTTCGCCTTCATCCCATTGTTACCTAGCCTTGAATGTGACTCTGATTCCTTCATGGTCCTCTCTACACCGAATCTATTCTTCCATTGACATCTTCTAGAAAAAAGAACATCTAAACTTCTTAGAGTAGAGAATCAACCTGTTCACTCTATAGGGCATTAAGTTAAGGGCTGTTATTCGTTGTCAGTCTGAAATAAAAGCAGACAAACATTAACATTTGGTGTATTCAGTTGGTGCCTGGAGAGGAAAGACATATTTTCTGAGATCCCATTAAAAAGTATAAAGATTTGCCCATGGGCTACTTCAGAGAAATAAAAATCAAGCCGAAGTACACTTTCCTAAAAAAGATCGTTTATAAAGTTTTGTTTCAGAGGCGGTTACCAGAGTGGCCCTGGTTTAGATTTCCACCTAGAGGTAAATTGACACAAAACATTGCTGGGTGCTACGTGTTGGTTGGCAGTCCACAGGGTGGGTGAAGAGGGGAGAGGCGTCCAGAGCAGTTAGAGAGATCCTAGTAAGTGACGCAGAGCCAGAGGCGAAAAACAAAGTCCACAGATCATATGTGGGTTTAAATTGATGTTCTTAGCTCCAACAGGTTTTTAAAAAATAATCTTCATAAGCCTCAGAAGATTGCAGCTGAAATGGTTTAAAATCCATTTCAACTCATTTTCCATTCATATAATATGAGAGGAGGGAGTCAATTTCACTGGTTCACTGGAGAAATAGTCTAAGGGTTTCCCTAGTAGGGAAAGAAGTTGATTTCAGCTCAGTCACATATCTCAAGCTTCAAGGGCTGTGTCTGGACTGAGAAGGATCTGCCGCCCCCAAGTCCTATCAAACAGGGAGTGTAAATATATTTCAGGGCTGCCTCGGGTACTGGAGTTGCTGTAGAACTTAGACTATAAACAACTATAAGACCAGCTGCCTCTGGACCCCTTGCTGGTGATTTCAGCCTTCCAGATTAGAACTGTATCACTAGCACATTTAAAAGTAAATCCTTCAAGGGGAGAAGATTATGAATCAGTGAGGACTGACTGGCATTTGCCATTGTGAGTGTGTGTGTTTGCGCGTGTGTGGGAGGGGGGCGGGGGGAGACAGAGAGCGAGCATGTTCTCATTAGGGGACGATCTACGATTTGACAGGCTCTCTGCTGCTGCTTCTGCTGCTGCTTCTGCTGCGGCTGTATGGTCTGTCATCAGTTGGAAAGGCTGCAAGGGTTTAGAAGAACCGCAGTTCTGAAGACAGAGCACTGCTAAGTAGTCTCCCTGTCAAACAAAGTAGACGAGGTTTTCTGCAGCGTTGGAAACTCACGCTTAATACTGCCTCATCTACCTGGGAAAGCAGGCAACGCTACAGAGGAAAAGGTAAGAGAAGAAATTGTTCTCTGTTGGGTCTGCAGGGCAGAGGGCATGGGGAGAGGTAGGTTCAGAGGCTTGCTATTTTGTAGCAAAGGGATCTCACCCTTTGAGAGCAGAGGAGGCAGATGCTAATTTTCTGTCAAGCTTGATCATTGAGCCTCTTGGCTTTTTCCCCCCTCGTATCTTTTTCTTCTCCATTGTACTTTTCCCAAGCATCTGAGAGATGTCTTTGTATTTATTTTTCAGGTAGCAGATATTGTTTCTTTTTTTTTTTCCATTGAGCACTCTTTCAAAACAAGGAGCATTTTCTGTGTCTCTTTTCTTGAGCATTTTTCTCCATTAAGAAAAAAACCGGTCCCTCTTATGGTAAGGTAGTCAAAACAGTTGTTCCATCCTACACTAGAGTTGCAATAAAAGGAGTTTCGGGGAGTACATATGAGCCCTATTACTGCGGAAAAATGGGAGGTGAAAGGAGAGGAGAATTACCTGTAAGTGACTGTGACTTGATCAGAATTGGTGATGCTGTGAATGAATATGAATTGTAATTCTTCACAGGGGGAGAGAACCACTGTGATAAAGGCAGGGCACTAGCAAGAAGATGTGTTGAGAAGTGTTTCAGAGAAACCTCAAGCCACTAAAGATGGAAAACGAGACAGTAAGTGAACTGAACCAAACCCAGCTTCAGCCTCGAGCCGTGGTGGCCCTAGAATACCAAGTGGTCACCATCTTACTTGTGCTCATTATTTGTGGTCTGGGCATCGTGGGCAACATCATGGTAGTCCTGGTGGTCATGAGAACCAAGCACATGAGGACGCCCACAAACTGCTACCTGGTGAGTCTAGCAGTAGCTGATCTCATGGTCCTGGTGGCTGCAGGCCTCCCCAACATAACGGACAGTATCTATGGTTCCTGGGTTTATGGCTACGTTGGATGCCTCTGCATCACTTACCTCCAGTACTTGGGCATTAATGCATCCTCTTGTTCAATCACAGCATTTACCATTGAGAGGTACATAGCAATCTGTCACCCCATCAAAGCCCAGTTTCTCTGCACATTTTCCAGAGCCAAAAAGATCATCATCTTTGTCTGGGCTTTCACATCCATTTACTGTATGCTGTGGTTCTTCTTGCTGGATCTCAATATTAGCACCTATAAAGATGCTATTGTGGTGTCCTGTGGCTACAAGATCTCCAGGAATTACTACTCACCTATTTACCTAATGGACTTTGGTGTCTTTTATGTTGTTCCAATGATCCTGGCCACTGTCCTCTATGGATTCATAGCTAGGATCCTCTTCTTAAATCCCATTCCTTCAGATCCTAAAGAAAACTCTAAGACATGGAAAAATGACTCAACCCATCAGACCAAGAATTTGAATTCAAAGACCTCTAGTAGATATTTCAACAGCACAGTATCTTCAAGGAAGCAGGTAAGCAAATCTGAACCTCCAAGTCCACAGAGGAAATGTGGGAGAGAGTTCCCTGTGAGATGGGATCAACTTTGCCCTACTTAGCTAATGGTAAAACTAAAATACAATCATGCAAATGTGTCACAGTGTAAGCTTCTGCTCTACATATTAAATCCACCTCTAAAACAACTGAAGATCTAAAAATAGATGGGAAAATGTTGATAGCACTTCAGCAGATACCAGTTCACATGCTATTAGGATATAAGGAGATATAACAAAAACCCTAGAATTCCACCTTTAAAATGTTTGCGCCTCTCTGGGAAATGTTATCAAAATATTTAGACCATTTCTGGCTTCTATAGGGAGCAGCTGGATATTTTTAAGGATTCTATTGTCTGACAAATATTTGACAAGATAGTTTGAAAAAAGATGAGTCAAAACAGTAATGAAACTGAAGGGGTTACTGACTTTTTTCTTTTTTTTAGTCTTAGTGGAGAAAGATTCTATTACCTTCTCTTCCACCTCCCTACAAAGTGTCCCAGCATGTAGCAGTTCAAAATGCACTTTGCTCAGGAAATGTTCTAATAAAAGGCTAACACCAGGACTTCCATTTTAAAAAAATTCAATATTATTTGTAACAAATTGAGCTTGGTGTTAGCCTTTGCCTCTCACTGTTGTGGCCTCTCCCGTTGCGGAGCACAGGCTCCGGACGCGCAGGCTCAGTGGCCCTGGCTCACGGGCCTAGCCGCTCCGCGGCATGTGGGATCCTCCCGGACCGGTGCACGAACCCGTGTCCCCTGCATCGGCAGGCAGATTCTTAACCACTGCGCCACCAGGGAAGCCCATGAGTGTACTTTTTAAAGTAAGCACATGAATCATCCACACTATCACTTCCTAAACTCTAGATCAGCTGAAATATGAAGAACTGTAATTGGACATTGGGCACATAGTGAAATAAGTTACTAATAAATGTAGGTGTGTTAGACATGCATGAAATGAATAAGGAACTGTCACTAGAAAGAAATATATACAACATTTTAAATGATACCATGATACTTGATTTATATAACATTTAGTATTAAAGATGCCCAGGTGATAGAAAAGACTTGAGCAACTAGGGAACAGTTGAGCAAATATTGTCAGCTCTTAGATTTCTGTTGCTCGGGTCTAGCAGTACTACCTAATACAAGGCATATTTACTGGGCCTTGTATTGGGCATCTATTACCCAAAACTTGATTAAGGGAAACTTAGAGAGATCTGTTGGCCATCTGCCAAGACAAACATTAAGAGAGTAAAGAATACAATAAGAGAGTAAAGAATACCTACCTCTCAGTTAGAGACTAAACATGGGGTAATGTCTGTAGCAAAGAAGGTCAAGGACTAGATTCATTCATTAGACTCTAATTTAGATCCTTGTTTTAAATTCTAAAAAATTGTTTGTCTGGTCTAATATCTTCCCTTTCAATTATAGTCATTAGCACCTATCAGCATTAATAATGTGCTTCAAATTGCTAATTGTGTTACACGTTCACACTCTTATTTCAAAGCTGTTACAAATAGGCTGCCCTTATAGAGGCTGAGTGGTAAGAGAAAAAGCCAAAGATTTGACTCCAAATACCCTGGGCTTTAAAAGGCCAGGGCTCTAATCAAGCTTGGATGTATGACCTTGGGTAAGCAGAACTCTCTGAGCCTCAGTTTCCTCATCTTTAAGGATAAGGATAAATAACAACCAGGGCTGGCGTGAGGGTTTAATGAAATACCTTATGAAAAACACCTAAAATAGAGTGTTGGTTCATCTGAATGTTTAATTAGTGTCATTCTGAGTTTTTTTAGTATGTTGGCAACTGTAAGGGAAATATTTATTCTTTAAAATATGCATTCACCATTTAAACAAAGATCATTTGTTGAGCAGGTGTGTATATGATATAGCAACTTCTCCAAGGAACTTTTTAATAATTAGGGCATTTGGAATTGTATTCAGAGCATTTGGGGTTGTCACAATAATGTCCCTGTCACTTAGCATCAGGAGCCTGGGATGCCAAATGACCTGAAATGTGCTAGACAGCCCTGCACAATGAAGTGCCCTGTTACAAATGTCAATAACACCCTCCTTGAGTAACAAGGGATGCCATATAAATCAAAAGAAGTGTATTGAAGTAATATGTCATGTAATTCAGTCTTGATTATAGATAGGAGGAGAGTTCAGAGAAAAGAAAGGAAATTGTGGGTCTAGAGGGATCAGAGAAGCCTTCGTGGAAGAGGTGGCATTTTAGAAGGCTCTGGAAGGATGAGGATAATTTGGAAAGTAAAAGTCAAGAGGGACAGCACTTTACACAGAGAGGACATGGCTGGGATGAGAATGGTATGGATTTGGAGAAGGGGTCAGGAAGGGGATTTTTATAGTATGTAGTGATTTGGTTGACTAAAATGAAGTCTTTGGGGAACAGCAAAAAGTAAGATTGGATTGATGTGTGTGTGTGTGTGTGTGTGTGTGAGAGAGAGAGAGAGAGAGAGAGAGAGAGAGAGAAGGAGAATGAGGGGAAAGGGCTGTAGAGAGTCCCAGCTATCAGGCAGAGCAAGGAGTTTGAACTTAGTGCAGGGACAATGAAGAAAGTGAGTGGTGAGCAGGCGGCAGCAATGAGGAAAGTGATGTTTGGGGACAATAAATCTGACAGCTGTGGACCAGGCAGGATTGGAGGCTGAGAGACTTGTGGCAGAGGGACCACTTTGGAAGTTGTTGGTAGTAATTCAGGCATGAAGTAGTACGACTCTCTATCAGGAGAATGTAAAGTAAGGTGTGAACCAGAGAGAGCTTTCAAAGAAAGAGAGGGTGAGATGTGAACATATCAGATACAAAGGATGAAGAGGGAACAATTCAATGTGGCTTCAGGGTTCCGAGTCTGGAAGAACGGTAGTGCCTCCAATGAATGGAATGAGAGCCATGAAGGGGAGTCAGTTTTGTCCAGAGTCAGTGACCCTTTGATCTGGCTCTTCCTCTTCCGAAACGGTTCTTTTCTTAAACCTTCCAAAGGTTCTAATTCCACCTCCTATAACCCAAGGACTATTATTCTAATATTTTCTCTGCATGTTTTTTCTTTCAGGCAATTTTAATGTACATTTTAATAAATATTCTGTCTGGACCAGGTCTTTCTAACCAAGTAATGAAGGTCAAATGTGCATAGCCTAAAAGAACTACTTTTTAAGAAGAAATAAGAGAGTATTTATATGTAAGGGACAAGTGTGGGGTTTTTGTTCGTTCATTTGTTTGCTTTTAACTTATATCCCCTCTGCAGAAAATTCAGACCAGAATCTTTTTTCTTCCTATTATTCAGATTCAATTATGTTTTAGGAAACCAACTAAATATTTGGTAAATTCAGTGAAACAAATTACTCAGAATAATGGCTTGGAATTGTGTAGACAAAAGAATTATCTGATTGATGAAATCTTTTGCTTTACAATTGGCTGTGATGATAATGGAGGCATGGTTTAAATGGTCACATTTTTCCCATTTCAGCTCTATCTACACACTCCCAAAAGATATGTCTCTGTTCAGTCAGTTCAGGTGTTCAGCATTGTGTAGATAAAATATCTTTATCATTGACTGTATATTTCAAAGGAATTGATTGGATCTTTCAGTATTTTGGAGACGCAGAAATATCTTGGTAAAGGACTACACTATGGATAAACACATTCAATTCAAATATATTATTTCCACAGGATACGGGGTATGCAGAATATTTTACAGATCAGGCTATCAGTTTCATTTTCAGTTGAGTCACACTAACATACTTTTTTGTTTGTTTTTTACAGTATAACTGGTGGGAAACTGTGCAACATAGTCCAAGTTTATGGCAAAATTTTCATTGTGGATTTTGTTTGGCTTAAAAAGCCTTTGAAATGCCAAACAGTCTTTGTTTACACAAATTTCTTAAAAGCCTTCTACCTTCCTAGAGGAATGTTGGTAGCCCAAGAGACAAAGGCAGCTTTCCTTTTAAAGCAATATATGCCTTTTGTTGCTGTTACTGCTGCTGATGATAGAAAAGCAGTCATGTATTATGGAAAACACAGAAAACTAGGAATAAGAAAAAAGGCATCCTTTACCCCATCTCTCAAAACCCACAATTTATTAGCATTTAGTCATATTTATTTTCATGTTTTCACTTGATCTTTTTTATATCATTATAGTCAATATACAGATATATAATTTTATATGCTGTTTTTACACAAAATGTGAAATTAACCTTCTCAAGAATAGCACAGAGTAAAAGAAAATGGATAAGATTGTGAGTCAGTTTTTCTCAGCCGCAGTTTTCTCATTAATAAAATGATACTAACAATTCCTCATGGAGTTACTCAAATCAGATGAGATGCATCAGACAAAATTTGTGAGTTTTTTTGGGTTTTTTTGGTCTCTCCTCCCTCCTGTACCATCAGCTACCCTTCCATCAGTCCTTTACTTCTCAGTGACTTCCACTCCCCTAGGCAGCCTCCTGACTCTGACTCTTGAGTAAACCAAGTAGGATGTGCTCATGGAAAATTAAGAATTCAGTTAAAGAAAGGGCTTAAATGTGTCTTTTCTCTTCTCCCCCTGCCTCCCTCCAACTCCTGCCTCAAGTGTTACCTACTTTTTAAAGAAGAAATTTTGAACAAGGAAAGACACTTAAGAAACAAAGGAAAGCAGGCATAATGGTGGCAGTAGGGCTGACATTTGAAAACATAAAGTCCCTTAAGTCGTGTGGGTAGCTTAATCAACGATTAATCTTAAAAGGCATATTGGTACTTCCCTGGCAGTCCAGTGGTTAAGAATCTGTGCTTCCACTGCAGGGGGCACGGGTTCCATCCCTGGTCGGGAAACTAAGATCCCGCATGCTGCAGGTGCGGCAAAAAACAAAAAACAACAAAGAAGGGTGTATTAATGATACTAAACTCTGCAGCATTAGGCCTAAATCAGAGGTTCCTCAAGTTTACTGGGACTGTTTTTGTACTGTTTTCACAGGTCCACCTTTCATTTTTAATTGTTTTATTTGTTCCATTTTTCTGGGTTCAACTATATCCTTAATAGTATAAAGATCTCTTAGATGGGAAAAAAGTGCAATTTTTGTAACTTAGCACAGAGTTATCTAAGTATGCAATCTTATTTTATTATTAAAGAAAAGTTTTCCATTTTCCAATTCACATCCTATATAAGGAAAAACTACGTATGTCATAAATTGCCTCAGTGAAAGTGCCCTGCAGTTACATGTTTTGTGTCCTTTGGTTAGATGAGCGCACATTGTGTATTCCCAATTTTACGCCTGCAGCTTTGAGACATAATTTCACCAGTAAAGGAATATAAATTTCCCTGTATGCCTACAAAAAGGAAAAACCTGCACTCGTACAGAATTCTTGATTTTACCACACACCAAAAAACACCTTAAAATCAGCTAATCTTGAAAATGACAAAGTATATTTCTTTACGTAGCCTCTTGTGAATTCTTCAAATTGCAGATATTCCAAGTTCCAGACAGATTAAGTCTGGGCTGTTACCATGTTCTTAGTCTCCTTTACTTTTTTTATGAGTTGGGGGAAGGGTGAAAGGTAAAAAGCTAGAGCTAGGTCAACATCAAGCAGAATTTTGCAGTAGGTCACTTTATATTCACTGTCCTCCTCAACTTAATGAAACATTCATTCACAACCCTAAAAGCACCAAGTGCTGTCCTAGGTGGGGGCGCTACTGGGATATAGAAAGACACACTCTTCATCTTCAAGGGGCTCACTATTGGCCATGTACACAAATAATCCTGAGCAGACCATTAGGTTCTACAATAGAGAACGAAGCCTCCATGAGGGGAAAAGCAAAATGGCAGAGAATGGAGGAAAGCTCTGTGGAGAACATGGCATTGATCTGGGCCTGTAAAGATGGGCAGAATGTCTAAAAGCAGCAATAAGGAGACAGAGAGAAAAGGAAGAAAGTTCAACAGAAAGAGAGGAATAGATAGGGGAGGGACTGGACACGTTCAAGGAGAGAGTAGTCTAGTATCATTGAAGTGGAGCAATGAAAGTGAACTGTCTACTGAGGGAAGCCTGAACCAGATTGTGGTCTGCTATATCTAACTCCCATCTCTCCTCCCCATCCTTGACCTTTGTCACTCTACCTACTTACACCCACACCCATGATTACAACTCCCAACTATGAAAGTCTAGTACACAGCTCTAGCAAAGACATCTTCCTGACCCCTACGCCTAATTGAGTTTTGGACATCGTGTAATTACATCAAATCCAATATGTCTAAAACTAAATCCATTCTTTTTTCCTTCGTAAACCCCTACCTCTTTTTTTCTTTCCTATTTTAGATTCCCAAGCCACAAATCTAGGAGTCCTTCTAAGTTCTTTTCTGTCCTATATACTCACCCCAAATCCAAGTAATAGTCAAGTGCTAGTGACTCTAGCTGATAACTCATTATTTGACCTACTCCGTCACACTACCATTGTCCTAGTTCACTATTTCTCACCTGCTCTATTTCAGGACACACCTCACCAAGCCTCTCTGACTCCCATTCCTCTGTCCCCCCACATCATTCTGCACATTTCTTACTAGGGGGTTTCTCTAACAAACAGATATGTTATTAAAATGCTTTAAAGTTCCCGGAGGCCTAGAGTTTAAACATCTTAGCATAACAAGTAAGATCCTGGCTCCTTTATACGTTTTTAGCTTCATCACTTATGGCTTTCCTAACTCAGACTTTATGCTCCGGTGATACTGAATTATTTGTAGTTCTCTGAACTTGCTATGTTCTCTCAGCCAGAATACCTTTCATCTGGCAAACTCTCAGTTATCATCCAAGTCTCAGATCAAACGGTGCCCCCCATGCATCCCATCAAGCCTTCCCTGAATGTCTCAGGCAGATCTATGTAACTGGATGCCTAGCTATAACCATGTGTGTTAGGTATTCTACCTATGTGTCCACAGTACATTGCATATACTTCTGGTTTAGTAATTCTTATATATCATAATTGTTACCTGTTGGTCTTCCCATTGCCACTAACATCTGTAAGAGTAGGGCCCGTATCCCCAGTGCGCTCAGCACTGAATTTGGCATGTCACAGGCTCCCAGAAGAGTTTATAGATAGTCATGTGTTGCAGCCGAAGAGTACAGGCTTTGCAATACAGCAGGTGGCTAGCATTTCTTCCCAAATCTATGTTCAGTGACATCACACTAGTTGCTTAAAATTGGTCATGGTTGGAGTACCAACACTGCAGAAATCAGCAAATATGACATTTCAGGGTGCCTCCCTTTTTTTGTGGAGAGCCAGTTGTTAAATACTGATCAGTGCACTTCTCTCTGTGTGTGTATCATACATAATAAATGAAAGTGTAAAAGAGTACATACACGAATACTTTGGAGCTAAGTCAATTCCAACACTCTATTTTGCTCCCTGAAAAATTATTGTTTATTTATTCCATATCTTTCACTGATTTTAATTAAAATTTATTGTCTTTTATTGAATGTCTTTTGAATTCCAAAACAGAAAAACTAGCAACCAGCTAGTATGATAGTGAGTTTGTTACTAGATAAGACTTTTGAGCAAGATTTCCCCCTTCCAGACAGAACAGACTGACTTAGAAACATGGCGGACTCAAATCATAATTTACTTTTTGTACAGAATCCTGTTGGCTTTCCAAAGAGCCTTTCAGATATCCTCCCCAATGAGACAGCTACATTGGACTGAATGCACAGAGATGCAGAAGGATGGCAACTTAAGGAAGGAAACAGTGTGAGCAGAAGTATTAAGATGAGAATAAACTATCCGAGCACTCCTATGTTGCTAATTTTCCTAAAACAATTTGCACACATCATCTTCTTTCAAAAAGAAACATCCCCAATCTCCTCTGACTGGCTTTCAAAGCCCTCTAAAATCTGACCTTTTCATCATTTTTCTGGCTTTTTTCATCCATTGTTTCTTTAATTTAATAGACAATTATTGAGCACCAATTTCATGTCAGGCATTACTCCAGAAAACCAATAATAATTACTGTCTTATGGGAAATTTTTGTAAAATACAAAAGATCATCATTCAAAAATGGTGATAGTATTGGGGTAGTATTTTTGTTTTTTTCAGATATATACCCAGGAGTGGAATTGCTAGGTCATATGGTAGCTCTATTTTTAGTTTTTTGAGAAACCTCCATACTGTTTTCCACTGTGGCTGCAGCAACTTACATTCCCACCAGCAGTGCACAAGGGTCTCCTTTTCTCTACGTCCTCACCAACATTTGTTATTTGTGGTCTTTTTGATGATAGCCGTTCTGACAGGTGTGAAAAAACAAAAACACTAATTTGAAAAGATACATACACCTCAATGTTCACTGCAGCATTATTTACAATAGCCAGGACATGGAAGCAACCTAAGCATCCATCAACAGTTGAATGGATAAAGAAGATGTGGTACATATATACAATGGAATAGTACTCAGCCATAAAAAAGAATGAAATTTGCAGCAACATGGATGGACTTGGAGGGTATTATGCCAAGTGATATGTCAGACAGAGAAAGATAAATACTGTATGATATCAGTTATATGTGGAATCTAAAAAGTAAAACAAATCAGTGAATATAACAAAAAAGACATAGACTCACAGATATAGAGAACAATCTAGTGGTTACCAGTGGGGGGAGGAAAAGGGAGTGGGGAAAGTTAGGGTTAGGGGATTAAGAGGTACAAACTATTAGGTATAAAATAATCTACAAAGATATATTGTACAGCACAGGGGATATAGACAATATTTTATAATAACTATAAATAGAGTATAACCTTTAAAAATTGTGAATCACTATATGGTACACCTGTAACTTATATAATATTGTACATCAACTATAATTTTTTTTAAAAAAAACACTTGGAAAATACAAAGTTAGGTTGCACAGTGCGCAGAAGAGGCAACGAGGAATGAGTGAACACCATACATAAGGCTGGAAAGCAGGCCCTCAACAGAGAAGAGTCACTTCACTTTAGAAAAACGAGTAGGTGTTCTCCAGGCCAACATGAAAGCAGCAGAATTTACGTAGCCAAGCAGAGCCCAGGGTAAGACCTTGGAAGTACCTGTGTGCCACTGAAAGCAACTAAATCTGGTTCTAAGGCACCAGGGAACCACTGAAGAACTCTAATAAGGACAGTGGCAAACTGGATTTGACTTTCGGGAACTTCACTCATAAAATTTTACAATGAAGCCAGCCCATAACCAGGGAAACAGAAATGAGGCTTTTGCAATCAGAGCAAAAAGCAAAGAAGACTTGAATTAGGGCGTAAGAGTAGAGAAGTCTAGGAAGGATATACAAGAGTTAAATCAGTGGAATTTAACTACTAATCTGGCAAATGAAAAAGAAGTTCCTAAAGTGAGTCCCAGATTCTCACCTGGAGTGACTGGGCAGGCAGTGGTGTTAGCAAGCATGACACAGAATACAAGAGGAAGAACAGTCTTAACTGTTCTTTTTAAAGTCTTAACTTTACTCCTTCCGCATAGATGTGGGCGTGTCTCACCAGATTCTCCCATGTATAATAAGCTCATTTGATTTTGCAACCTTGCTCATGTAATTTTTCCCACCTGTAAAGCCCTCCCCACTCTTCATACCTCCCACCTCTCTGAAAAGCTCAAGTTCCCAGCTCAGGCTGCAGTGAGAGCCAGGGGTCCCGTACATTGGACATCTACCTGAAGGCAGAGTCTAGCATGAGCTCTAGAGTCAGAAAAATGTAAGTTCAATTCTACTTCCTATCTCTGTAACTTTGAATACGTTATTTTACTTCTTGATACTTGTTTGTTCAAATGTAACATGGGATACTAATGATACCCACTCATAGGGATGCTGTGAGGAAATGCTTAGTACATAGTAAGCATTTAAAAATGCTTATTTATTACATTTAAATTATATGCTATAGTTAAAATATTATTTACCCCGCTTTATTCATGAAATAGCAAAAAATACAGACTGGTGATTTCCCAAAACAACAAAGTTTAGAGGTTATAATAGAGGTTGATCTTCCAGGCTGATCTAACAGCATATTCATAAGATCAAATTAATATTTCTTGAGCTCTGCTATGTGCCCAGAGAAATACATTAAGCACATTAAGTTTATATGAACTAACTCAATATATCTTCACAACAATCCTGAGAAGTAGGAACTAACTGTAGAAGAGAATCTGGAGGCCAATGAATGCAAAGTGACCTGCTGGTTGTAGCAAAGCCAGGATTTTGACCCAGCACACCTGCTCCATTTCAACCACAGGGCAAGAGAAAATCAAATAAAGGTGAGACTGGTGAGGGCTAAAGTAAGTTTCCTGGAGGTGGATGTTTGGGCCGGGTTAAAGAGACTGAGAGGAAAGAGGTCGTTCCAGATAAAGGAGGGAGATGGGAAGGATATGACAGTATTATCAACAGGAGAAAAAAGCCCAGAATTTTAAAAAGCATTTTCTGTCTGAGGAATAGTAATGAGATTAGTCAGATGTGGGCCAAAAGTTTATGGGAAATAAATTTGGAGGACATGCAGACTGGGGCTGGAACAGTGAGACCAGAAAACCAAGCACAGGACCACCACCTGCTTCCCCAAGCCCGTCATCAGGCTGGTGACCAACACCAGGGAAATCACATTCTATAGGGCGCAGCTATCCCAGCCTTGGAGTTTCCCTTCCAATGGGCCCTCGTTAACCTCTGCCGATCCATTTACAGGACCATCACCGGTTCCCTCTTTTCATGCCTATTTCAAAACTTTCTACTCTCCTGAAGTTGTCGCACCTGGAATTTTTTTCCCTCTGAAATCTGCCCCCAACATCCAACCTCTCCTCTCTATTGCTACTTCCTTAATTCCAGTCTCATGTCCTCCCTGCACTGTAGACCAGGAGGCTGGTCTCTCTGCCTCGCCAAACTGTTGCATAAGCATTCTAACCAACTTCCCTGCCTCTTATTTGCCCTCTTCCAATTCATCCCCCAGGGTGCTGCTAGAATCATCTAAAATGCAAACTTGATAACAGCATCATGCTGCCTGAAGTCTTCCAATATCCTTTTTCCCTATAGGTTTAAATCCAAGGTCACAATCATAGCACACTGGGACATTTATGTTCTGCTCCCCACTTACTTTCTCAAGCTCATCCCCTTTCTGTCCCCCACATACCATTCTACAAGCAGTTTCCTTATCTGGCCACACTCTTTCCTGCCTCCAAGCCAGTGTACATACTCCCCCTGCCACGAGCATTCCATACAGATGCAAGAACAAAATGCTACAAATGGGAGGGACAAACACCAATCCCTGCCAATGGAGAAAAAGGAAGCCTGCTCTGCGTCATGACCTATGAGAGGGTCAAATGAGGGCCTGTGCGCACCGCATTGCTGTAGTAATTTGTTCAAATGTCTCTCCCACCAGATTGTATATCCCACAAGGGCAGAAACATTATCCCATTCATTTTTGTGTCCACAGTGCCTGTCATGGCACCTAGGGACATACTGATAAATGACTAAACTAGTAAAGACTGGATATAAAGGTAGAATGATCAAGTATGACTCCAAAGATTTTTTCAGGAGACCAAAAATGGCAAAATTGTTGAAAGAAATGTTAAGGGAAAAGATGTTAAAAACACTGTCAGAAATCTTTAGCTTAAGATGAGGATATGGAAATTTTACATTGTAAGTATTTAGGATTTGGAAAAATTTGATGAGTAGTCAGAATCGGATATGTGCATTTGTGAACCAGTAGAATCAAGGAAAGAAGATATGACTAGGGCTGAATTTATTTATTTATCTATCCTTTTTATTGAACTACAGTTGACATACAATATTGTATTCATTTCAGATGTACAACATAGTTATTCAACATTTTCATACATTATTAATTGATTACCACTATAAGTCTAGTAACCATCAGTCACCATACAAAGTTGTTACAATATTACAGACTATATTTCCTATGCTGTACATTACATCCCTGTAACTTATTTCTTTTATAACTGGAAATTTATACCTCTTAATGCTCTTTACTTATTTCACCCGACACTCCACCACCCTACCCTTTGCTAACCACCAGTTTGTTCTCTGTATCTATGAGTCTGTTTCTGTTTTCTTTTGTTTGTTTGTTTTCTTTTTTAGATTTCACACACAAGCATACTTCATTTTTTGCACTTCACAGGTATTGCAATTTTTGCAAATTGAAGTTTTGTGGCAACCCTGGGTTGTTGGATGATGGTTAGCATTTTTTAGCAGTAAAGAATTAATTAAGGTATGTATATTGGTTTCTTTTAGACAAAATGCTATTGCACACTTAATAGACTACAGTGTAGTGTAAACAAATTTTATATGCCCTGGGAAACCAAAAAATACATGTAACTCGCTTTATTGTGATATTCCCTTTATTGCCATGGTCTAGAACCAAGCCTACAATAGCTCTGAGGTATGCCTGTATAAGTGAAGTCATATAGTATTTGTCTTTCCCTGTCCCACTTATTTCATTTGGCATAATACCCTCTAGGTCCATCCATGTGTTGCAAATGGCAAGACATCATTCTTTTTTAAGGCTGAGTAATATTCTATTATATATAATAGATACTTTATATATATATATATCTCACATTCTCTATCCATTAATCTGTGGATGGATATTTATGTTTCCATATCTTGGCTATTGTAAATAATGCCTCAATGAACATAGGGGTGCATATATCTTTTGGAATTAGTGTTTTTGTTTTCTTCAGATAAATACCCAGAACCAGAAGTGGAATTGCTGGATCATACAGTAATTCTATTTTTAATTTTTTGAGGACCCACCATACTGTCTTCTAAGCTGGCTGAACTAATTTATAATCCCACCAACTGTGCACCAGTGTTCCTTTTTCTCCACATCCTTGACAACACTTGTTATTTTTTTAAATTTATTTATTTACTTATTTACTTATTTATGCTGGCTGTGTTGGGTCTTAATTTCTGTGCGAGGGATCTCTCTAGTTGCGGCGAGCAGGGGCCACTCTTCAACGCGGTGCGCGGGCCTCTCACTGTCACAGCCTCCCTCGTTGCGGAGCACAGGCTCCAGACGCGCAGGCTAAGTAGCTGTGGCTCACGGGCCCAGTTGCCCCGCGGCATGTGGGATCCTCCCAGACCAGGGCTCGAACCCGTGTCCCCTGCATTGTCAGGCAGACTCTCAACCACTGCGCCACCAGGGAAGCCCACCAACACTTGTTATTTGTTGCCTTTTTGATAATAGCCATTGTGACAGGTATGAGGTGATATCTCAATGTGGTTTTGATTTGCATTTCCCTCATATCAGTGCTGTTGAGCTTCTTTTCATGTGCCTGTTGGCCATCTTTATGTCTTCCTTGAAAAATGTCTATTCAGCTTCTCTGTCCATTTTTTTAAATCAGGTTGTTCTGTAAGAACATATATATGTGGTATAAGAAAATGGTCCAGTTTCATTCTTTTGAATGTAGCTGTCTGGTTCTCCCAACACCATTTATTGAAGGGGTCTTCTTTTCCCCACTGTTTGTTCTTGCCTCTTTTGTCGTAGTTTAATTGACCACATAAGTGTGGGTGCATTTCTGGGCTGTCTATTTTGTTCCACTGGTCTACGTGTCTGTTTTTGTGCCAGTACTATACAGTCTTGATTACTATAGATTTGTAGTATAGTTTGAAATCAGGGAGTGTGATACCTCTAGCTTTCTTTTTGTTTCTTAAGATTGCTTTGGCTATTTGCATTCTGCTGTGGTTCCATACAAATTTTAGGATTATTTGCTTTAGTTCTGTGAAAAATGCCACTGATGTTTTGATAGGAATTGCATTTAATCTGTAGATTACTTTGTATATTTTATCAATATTAATTATTCCAATCCATGAGCACTATATATCTTTCCATTAGTTTGTGTCATCTTCATTTTCTTTCATCAGTGTCTTATAGTTTTCAGAGTAGAGGTCTTTCATCTTCTTGGTTAAACTTATTCCTAAGTATTTTATTCTTTTTGATGCAATTGTAAGTGGGAGTGTTTTTTTTATTTCTCTTTCTGATAGTTTGTTATTAGTGTATAGAAATGCAACAGATTTCTGTATTGATTTTATATCCTGCAACTTTACTGAATTCATTTATTAGTTCTAATAGTTTTGGGTTAAAGTCCTTAGAATTTTCTATATATAGTACCATATAATCTGAAAACAGCAGCAGTTTTAATTCTTTCTTTCTAATTTGATGACTTTTATCTCTTTTCTTGTCTGATAGCTGTGGCTAGGAATTCTAATACTGTGTTGAATAAAAGTAGTTATTGATAGAGGACATCCCTGTCTTGTTCTTGATCTTAGAAGAAAATTTTCAGATTTTTACCATAATGTTAACTGTGGGTTGTCATATATGGCCTTTATTATGTTGAGTAATATTCTCTCTATTTCCACTTTGTTGAGAGCTTTTAGCATAAATGAATGTTGAATTTTGTTAAATGCTTTTTCTGCATTTATCAAGGTGATTATATGATTTTTATTCTTCAATTTGCTTATATGGTATATCATTTTGATTGATTTTTGGATACTGAACCATCATCCTTGCATCCCTATAATAATAAATCCCTCTTAATCATGGTATATGATCCTTTTAATGTACTGTTGAATTCAGTTTGCTACTCCCCCTACCCCACATTGTATGTTTTTTACATTGTATTTTACCTATTTTTATTTTGTTTGTTGCTTAACTAATTATTTTATGTATAGATTATTTTTACTACTTTTGTCTTTCAATCTTCATGCTAGCTTTATAGATAGTCGATCCACTGCATTTATTGTATGCTTGCCTTTACTAGTAAAATTTTTCCTTTTATAATTTTTTTGTTTCTTGTTATGGCTTTTTCTTTTCTGTTTAAAGAAGTACTTTAACATTTCTTGTAAGACTGGTTTAGTAGTGATGAACTCCTTTAACTTTTGCTTCTCTGGGAAACTATTTATCTCTCTTTCAATTCTGAATTGTAACCTTGCAAGGTGGAATATTCTTGGTTATAAGTTTTTCTTTCTTTCAGTACTTTGAATACATCATGCCAATCCCTTCTGGCCCATAAAATTTCTTTTGAAAATTTAGCTGCTAGACTTATGGGGAGTCTCTTGTACATAACTAGTTTTTTTCTCTTACTGATTTTAAGATTCTTTCTTTATCTTTAACTTTTGATAATTTAACTATAATGTGTCTTGGTGTGAGTCTCATTCAATTCACCTCATTTGGGTGTCTCTGCCTCCTGGATTTGATTGTCTGTTTCCTTTAACAGGTTAGGGAATTTTCAGCCATAATTTCTTCCAGTAGGTTTCTGTCTTTTTCTCTCTCTTTTCTCCTTCTGGGACCCCTATAATGTGAATGTTAGTACACTTAATGTTGTTCCAAAGGTCTCTAAACTATCCTTATTTTTTAAACTATTCTTTTTTCTTTTTGCTCTTCTAATTGGGTAATTTCCATTACCCTGTCTTTCAGAACACTGATCCATTCTTCTGCATCCTCTAAATAGCTGTTTATTCCCTCTAGTGTATTTTTTAGTTCTAGTTAGTTACTAAAAAATACTGATTGGTTCTTTTTTTTATAGTTTCTACCTCTTTGTTGAAGTTCTCACTGAGTTCATCCATTCTACTCCTGTTGTAATCATCTTTACAACACTATTACTTTGAACTCTTTATCTGGTAAATTCCTTATCTCTGTTTCATTTAGTTCTTTTTCTGAGGTTTTTTCTTATTCTTTCATTTGGAAGGTATTTCTTTGTCTCCTCATTTTGCCTAACTTTCTGCGTTTGTTTCTGTATATTATATATATCAGCTATGTCTCCCAGTCTTGAAAGGATGGCCTTATGTAGAAGGTGTTCTGTGGAGCTCAATGGTACGATCTCACCTGGTCAAAAGAGGCAGGTGCTCCAGGGGTATCCCCTGTGTGGGATGTGCATGTCCTCCTACTGTGATAGAGCCATGATAGCTGCAGACCTCTTGGTGGACAGAGTCGGTTCCCAGGCCAGCTAGCTGTGTGGCTTAGCCACAACTGCTGCAGATTCCCTGGTGGACAGGGCTGGTCCCTGTCCCAAATGTCTACAAAACCTGTCTGCAACTGCTGCAGGCATGCTGATATGAGGGCTGGCCCTCAGTGCAGCTGGCTGGGAGGTCCAACCTCGATTGCTGCTGGTACATCGATTTGTAGGGCTGGCTTCCTGTGGCTGAAGCCACTTTGAAGGGGCACTTTGCCAGCTAGAATAGCCTGACAGGTTGGGGAGGACAAGAGCCACTTCAGAGGGGCCAGCCAGGACAGGTGGGTTGAGTGAGGTGGGTCCCAGAGAACACCAGGGTGGGGAGCGCGGTTTTAGCTAGGTTGATGGAGTGTGACAGAAATGGCACTCGCCGGCACTGGGCCAGCTAGGTGAAAGGGAAGTAAAAGAAAACTGGCACCTACCAGTGCTTTCGCCCCCGGAGGAAGTGCCGCCAGATACCTGTGCCTCCGGTGCCTGCCCTTATGTTAGTCAATGATTCTCCTTTGTATATGACCCAGGTTCTTTTCAAGCTGCTGCCTCTGTGCTGGGATTCAGAGGGAACGAGTTTATGTGCAAGCCCTTTAAGAGTGAAATCTCAGTTTTCCACAGCCCTCCAGCTCTCCGGGCCATCAGGCCCTCTGGATTTCAAAGCCAGCTGTTATGGGGGCTCATCTTCCCGGTGCAGGACCCCTGGGCTGAGGAGCCCAGTGTAAGGCTCAGCCCCCTAGCTCCTCAGAGGGGAATTCCATGGTTGTGATATCCCTCCCACGTGTGGATCACTGAATTGGGGTCGTGGGTTCTGACTGGACCACATCTCTGCCCCTCTTACCCATCTCGATGTGGCCTTTTCTTTATATCCTTAGTTGTAGAAATGCTGTCCTGCTAGTCTTCAGGTTGTTCTCAGAGACACTTGTTCTCTATATAGTTGTAGTTTGGGTGTGTCCCTGGGAGGAGGTGAGCTCAGGGTCTTCCTACTCCACCATCTTGATCCGGACTCTGGCTAGAGTTGAATTTTTTAAAATAGAAGGACAGACTGACAAAAACCTAGTTCTGGAGGAATGTCTGCATTTAGGAGGCTAGAAGATGACTGGATTCTTTGCTACAGATTTAAAAAAAAAAAACACCACACACAATTTCCCCGTCCTCGAACAGCCAGAGTGTCAAAGGCATAGCCGTAGTGGATGATTCCAGTTAGGAGGGAAAGTAAAGAAAGAAGAATGAGCCAGGGAGAGCGAGGAGGTTCGGTTAAATGAATAAGTGGATTTATCTAAAACTGGGGCGTCGTGTCCTTGCCACCAGAGTCAAACACAGCTCTTCAGAGCTGCATGGGAGGCACCTGAAAAGAACTCGAATAAACTAAAAATTAAATTAGCTCTGAAAATTAAACAAGGCTAAATACATGTGCACATGGGATAGGATGAATAATGTAAAACACCTGACATCCATATTTAGTTGAAATAAAAATAGATAATATTATGTTGGAAAAGAAAATATTGCAACCTTTTGTAAACAACACTTTTAGCCAAAAGCTATCTCTCTTGGATAGATTGCCTGAACATAATTTTATAGTAGCTGCAAGTAAGTACAGCATCCTCTGCCTCTCCATTCCGTGCCTTTGTTGTTTGAGTCTTATGTGGATTTATGACTATGGGAGAACTCAGCATACTTTCCTCAGGCAGCAGCTCTTAGCTTTGAAAATAAGGAAGTGACTCAGTGAGCGAGGTGGCATGATCATGAGAATGAAAGAGGAAAGAGAGTAAATGCAGAGCACCCCATCACTTTTCAAAGATCATTTTTAAAGTCAAGCGACCCAAGTGCAGTATTGACACACTGCCGTGTTTCCTCTGATAAGGGTTCAGCTTTGTGAGTGATTCTACTTGGCAAACATTTGAAATATTATGCATATAGAAAAATCTGGGTGGGAAGAGTGAGAGAAAAGTGTGCACTTTTCTACTGGGAAAGATAGAAAGAAGCTCAGATTCAGGGTGAATCTACAGGAGAAATATTTGACTAGATATTATAAAGTGCTAGAATGGACCACCAGGAATTTCTTTACAAATCAATTAGACAAGTCTCTGAATAAGTTAAGAGCAATCGAGTCACTACTTTTATATAAACCAACTGTAGTGCACAGTGGAGGTATGATCCTGGAATTAAAGATGGCCTTGTTCAGTTATTACAGTCCCTTCCAGTGCATTCTTATACGGAATGGGAAAATAGTGGAAGTAAGGACAAATTCGTACCTACTCATTTATGAGTCAATTGAAAACCTATTATATGTCAGGCACTGTATTAGACACTAGGGTATAAAAATGAAAAAGTCTGAGTTCCTGCTGACAAAAAGGTCACAGTCTAACAGGAAAAAACATGAAAGTAAACTGATCATTAAAGCCATAAAGGAATAAGTGTTATCATGGGAAAAAGCACAGATTAGTGTTACCTGACCTAGATGGCTTGGGGAAAGGTGGGCATCAAGAAAGTCTTCTGGAAAAGAAGACTCCTAAATTGAGCCTTGCGAATTAATAGAAGCTTTGTAGGTGAAGAAGGGAAGGAAGATGGTTTATGCAAAGGAGACTCTACCGTTGAAGACCAGGAGTCCAGAAAGAACACAATCAGTCCAAAGAACTGCAAGTAGGTCATCAAGGCTGGGCAACAATAGAGGAGACTAAACCAGGAAATAAAGTCTTAATCTAGGATACTGAGAATTTGGACAATATTCTAAAGGCTATGAAAAGTCCCTGGAAGACTGCAAGGCAAGGTGTATTATAATTACATTTGCGCTTGAGGAAGATCACTGTTTTCAGTAGGCAAAGGATTAGATCAAAGTCAAGGGCATTAGTTAGGACAGTGCTGCAACCATATGGGCGAGATAATCGGAGTAATTCTGCAAAGGCCTAACATGATGAGGTAAATAGCAGTGAGGATAGAAAGAAGTAGATACATCTGGAATAGAATCAATAGATTTGATATATGCAGATGTGTAGAAAGGGGGAGAGAAAGGACTCAAACACCTGCACCATTGAGAAAAAAAGTGGTATGACAGTTGAGAGTCTGCATTCTGGAATCTCATGCCCATATGAGTACCTGGAACATGAAAATAATAAACGTTATTATTAATTGGAGAGTGTAATTTGCCTAAATGAAGACAATTGGTGGAGGAACATATTTCACGGGGTGGGGGTGAGCATGTTACTCAATTCTGCCTTCGCAGTATTTGAAGTGTCAGTAGGATACATGGGTGCAGTTAGAAATATAGAATTAGAGCCCAGAAGAAACATCTGGCCTGGAGATACAGATCTGAGAACAAATCAGGTTTGTGCAAGACTCCGGATTAAGTATAATTACAGGAAGAAATTTTGTGGAATGGAACGGAAACCCTGGAGTAGCTAGAATTGTAGGGAGACTGGGATGAACAGCCTATGAAATAAACAGAAGAAATTGCCGCGGGCTTCCCTGGTGGCGCAGTGGTTGAGAGTCCGCCTGCCGATGCAGGGGAGGCGAGTTCGTGCCCCGGTCCGGGAAGATCCCACATGCCGCGGAGCGGCTGGGCCCGTGAGCCATGGCCGCTGAGCCTGCGCGTCCGGAGCCTGTGCTCCGCAACGGGAGAGGCCACAACAGTGAGGCCCGCGTACCGCAAAAAAAAAATTGCCAAAGAGGAAGGAGGAAGAACAGGAGAAGTAGAGTCCCAAAAGCCAGAGGAAGGGACTTTCAATAGTGATCAATAAAGAGGAAAAGATAAGAACTGAAAAAGCACCTAAAACATGCGTTGGTAACCTTTGTGAGTAGCATTTCCATAAAGTGTAGGGGGGAATAAATCGGATCTCATGGAGTTGGTGAATGAATTTCTAAGCAGAAAAAGACTGGAAAGAGAGTGAGAGTAAACAGCTGTCTTAACAAACTTGATTATGAGAGAGAGAACAATAATGACAGTGAGAAACAGGGCAGGGTATTTATGTTTGTTTTACTTGTATTTTATTTCTTAAGATGAAGAAACCTGAGCCTGTATAAATCCTGATGGGAAAGAGCTGGTAGAGTGGGAGGAATTATTTGTAGATACACAAGTGAGACTGAGTATGGAGAGAGCACCGTTCCTGAGGATGCAACAAGGGATACCATGAAGAGTGTAGGCAAAGCAGTCAGCCTTGGAGAGAAAAGGGTGCATCCTTGCTTTCCTTGTCAGCAGGGTTTGTCTCTAAATCACTGACCCGTTTACATCACCTAGCACCTAGCACAGTGCCTGGCACATAGAGGTACCCAATAAATGTTTGTTAAATAAATGGAAAAGTGAGTGAATGAAAGAGGAAATGAATAAGATACAAGGAAAAGAGATGAGGATGACTATGTTGCAGATCAGTTTTAAGTTCTGGGGCAGGAAGTGGTGAGTTCTCACAAGCTGTTCTCTATTTTCTCAGTGATAAGATGGACAATATTGATTGAGAATGAAGGGGCAATGGCAGAGGGAGGGGACATGGCAGTTCGTTGTGGGAAATGGGAAAAGTAGATGACAGGTAGAATGGTAACAGTGTTCAGTCGCATTCCTGTTTAGAAAAAATGAACTGGAGCAGTAGTAAATTACAGGCGATCTAATTTCTTAGTGACGTCTGAGTACTTTCAGTGGACCTCCTCTGGGACTTATTCCAGTAAACATCTTCTCCATCAAATTAGGAAAATCCATCACTTTGTTCGGACAATCAGAGGTCTTTATGCGTGGTGCCCTATTTAGATGAGCCATTTCATTGTCCTCAAGGTTGTTTCCTTTTCTGTTGCAAGTGACACATCCACAATGGGTACAATTTCACATTTAGCACTTCATTCCCCTTCACTGAGGCAAGGATCTTAGGACAAAGGGCCGGATCACATCAGATGTGATGCATTGCCACAGGGCAGGGATTTCTACATTTGCCAAAATTGCCATGGGGAGCCCTGCCTCCAAATGGAGAGGAGGCAGGTGCCTGGATAAACCCCTTACTCAAAAAATATCATGAATAGGACCAGCTCATGGGCAGTAACTCCTTCCTCACCACCTAGAGCCAGATCTCTCCTTTATCAGCATCCTCAGCTGACATGCCTAGTGTTCAGTCTGTTTTTCCTTCCCCTCAAACATCTTGGCTCTTTCCACTTTATTTTTTTTAATTTTTATTGAAGTATAGTTGATTTACAATGTTGTGTTAGATTCAGGTGTACAGCAAAATGAATCAGTTATACATATACATATATCCACTCTTCTTTTTTTGATTCTTTTCCCATATAGGTCATTACAGAGTACTGAGTAGAGTTCCCTGTGCTATACAGCAGGTTCTTACTAGTTATCTATTTTATATATAGTAGTATGTATATGTCAATCCCAGTCTCCCAATTTATCCCTCACCCCCCCCTTATTCCCTGGTAACTGTAAGTTGGTCTTCTACATATGTGACTCTACTTCTGTTTTGTAAGTAAGTTCATTTGTACCCTTTTTTTTTAAGATTCCACATATAAGTGATACATGATATTTGTCCACTTTATCTTTAGAGGATTTTGGAAACACACGTAAAAGCAATTAGCCTTGGGACAAAAGCAACACACTCCATTTTGCACACAGTCCTTTACTTTAACTTTGCTCTTGACTCTATCTCAGAGAAAGAGGGTATCATGAGGTGCAGACACCCTTAATAAATAGGGATCCACACGATCAAGGGTGCTTGACCCTTCTTGTCCAAATGCAAAGCATACCAGCTTCCCGTGCCTCACCAAGACTCTTGAGATGCTAAAGGGAAAAGCCAGAGAGGCTCCACGTAGTAACACTTTCTTCTATCAGTGCTACTCTTCACACTTCAGCATCTCGCAGAATATCTCTTTATTCCTCAGGGGAGCTCTCCCATCTCAAGAAGTCTGTGCCAGCCACTCGAAATCCAGTGCAGACCCAAAATTCAGACAGGTGGGAAACTGCTGTTATTCACGGTGGCTCTTAAGCTCATGAACAACAGCTTCTGTTGCTGGCTCCTCCCCAACTCCACCTATTTCCTCAGAATAATTAATCAAAAGAGGTTATTAAATCACACCAGGCTTCTTGTCCCCTTCTAAACATGCTTTAAAATAGAAAATTATCCATGCACTCTGGAACTTTTTTTTTTTAAATCATGAAAACTGAGGCACCAAAAGAAAACTCATGGTCCTATTAAACTCAGCCAAAAGACAGAAGTTTCTAGACTATGATGGTATGAATTTTCTCAAATAATCTTTAATGAGCATTATGAAACTCTTGGTAGCATTTAAGGAAGGCACAATAATTTTTGCAAACTGATGTTAATGCAGACCCACCTTCAGATGCTGCTGCTATCTTTTAAAGAGTTACAGAGTAAAGGTATTATAACCAGAATTCTATTTATTCAATAACGCCATCTTCCTGCCTCAACTAAACTGACTCAGTACAATCCCAATACTAAGGGTAGAGTCAAGTTATTTAGTAACATGGAGGAATATAAACTATTCTTTCAAAAACACCAATAATTTGTCATGAAGACAACTTGAAGCATGGTGACTACCAAGGATAAAATTCACAAAACCGTTTACGGATATGCATACCCTTAATGGCCTGGGCAGTTTCATGAGTGTTCTTAAAGTGAGCACAAAGATTTGAACCTCTTGACCCGCATGATTTTGTGGGGTTTTCTCGGTCAAATGAATAGTGAACCATTTTTAGCGGTCACCTCGGGCCGCTTACCGGAAAAGGCTGAAACTTCCAAGAGATTCTTACAACCCTCCTCAAAGCCTCCCCACCCCAGGTGGAGAGTCACTGTTTAAATATGCTACCTTAGATTCTTCAGTTAAAATCATGCCCCATGCCACTTGCCTTGTCTTCCTCCCACCAATGTAACCAAGCAAGCAGTCTGTCCCCCTTGCCTAGGTGTCAGTTGTTTATTAACCTTTCTGATAGGTAATATTATTGAGCTTTTGCTACATTGAGCCAGGCATGTTTCTCAGGGATTTTCACATCTCATCTCATTTCTGCCTCTGACATAGACATTATTTTCTCATCTCAGTTTTATAGGTGAGGGGTCTGAGGTTTAGCAACATTAAGCTCAGGGCCCCCAGTCGAAAATAGGAGGGGAAAGAGTTTAATCCTAACATCTGATCTAAGCCCTCTAATAACAACGCTACACTCTACTTCCTCACATACCTGTCCATGGTACTAGTATCTGAGAGATTAGGTATAGAGTGGGCCTATCTGCCTAAGAAAAGGGGAACTTCTTCTTGTATATGTGACAGTTAAATTGATTCATTCATTCCACAAAATGTGTTGAACACCTGCTTGAATGATCCAGGCACTGTTGAGACCTTGAGAAACAGAGATGAAAAAATAAGACAAAAATCCCTGTCCCGTAGACCTTACATTCTAAAGGGGGAGTGGTAGGTGGGAACCAGGGAATAAATACACATAATATATAAACAAACACACATAGGGTATCAGATTTTAGAGGAAAATTAAGCAGATAATGAGGATATGAAAACTTGAAATAGGAGGGGTATGCTTTTAAATAGGATAGTCAGAGATATCAAATAAATAGCCCATTTGCAGAGTGCAGTGTTATTTTGATTCTATATGCAGGCATTAGTAAATGTCATTTATAAATCAATGCCTGAAACAACAGGGTTTTTCCCATTGATGAAATGTTAAAACAGGCTGGCTTAACATTAGTCATTTGGCTTTTATGCACAGGAAGTATAGCATTAGTGATACTATTTAATTATATTTCATAAACTTGTATAGCACTTATTCTAAAAGAAAATGAATTTTACGTTCTAATTCAGAACTGAGATATTTCCCAGTGGTGGGAATAGGGACCTCTAGGTGGGTCAGTGGTTGAGAGAGGTTTGTGACCAATGTTCCTTTACCCAAATACAGCATTAGGCCTCTTCATTTCTGTAAGAGAAAGTCTGACAAAATAATGTCTATGTCAGTTGCCTTTTTAGGGACAGGATAAGAGAATTCCATTTTTTCGATGGCAGCCGGAGTGCTTAAAGAGCAGATTGGGACAAACTGCCTGGATCAAATCCCAGTTTTACCCTTTGTAAGTGGTATATGGGTTCCCTCATTTGTAAAATGGAGATGATAGTACCTTCCTCACGATACTATTGTAGAGATTAAATGAGCTAATGTGTAAATGAAGCCCTTAGAACAGCACTTGATGCATAGCAAGTAATGAGTGTTTTCTATTATTAGTTTCAAAAATACCTTTCGCCGTTCTAGCATTTGCTATGTCCCAAGACCTAGCATAAGCCCTTGATCTACATCATCTCATGTTTCCACACAGAAACCCTGGGAGGGAGGTAACATTTCTTTCACCATTTCCCTGAAGAGAAAACTGAGCCTCAGAAGTAGTTTCAGTAGCGCCCAAGTCTAACAATTGGTAAGTGGTGGGACCAGGATACCAGCACAGAGTGACTGTTGTAAAAGAAGAGTCTTTGACATTAGTAAATTAGGAGGGTTTGATATAAAAACCAAAGGACTGGCTTGCTTAGGGACAGGAGGACCAGCTACCAATCAACATGTAAATGCACCTTCTCCAACTGGCTCCTATACTGGTTTCTGCAACACTCCTGACTTAATCACCCGTGAGTGCACCATATCTTCTAGAAAAGTAGCTCCCAGGATTATTGAAAGTACAGCGTTAACATTACATTTTTTAGGTGATGTTTTTTAGAGAGGTAATGCTAACCATGACTCTGTCATAAGAGAAATCAAATTTTGAATCAAAACTTTGGTTCAGGAGCTAAAAGCCAGCATTATTTGGTTTATGTTTCTCGTAAGCTCTGTTGATAATGAAATGAAGAACTTGAAAAAAATTAGTCATAAAATACAACAATAGTTTGAAATACATTATATGCCATTTGTTGTTTTATTTAAAGAGTTCAACTCTTCAGTTGGTTGGCAAACTACAGTCATGGGCCAAATCCTGTTCAACTGCTTGTTTTTCTAAATAAAGTTTTAATGGAACAGAACCATGCCTGGTCATTTATGTGCTGTTTATGGCTGCTTTTGCATTACAATAGCCAGGTTAAGTAGTTGAGACAAAGACTATATGGCCCAAAAAAAGCTAAAATATTTACTATCTCGCCCTTTATAGTAAAAGATTGCTGACCTCTGAACTATTCCTATTTAAGAGTTTGTAGGGCTTCCCTGGTGGCGCAGTGGTTGAGAGTCCGCCTGCCGATGCAGGGGACACGGGTTTGTGCCCGGCCCGGGAAGATCCCACATGCCGCGGAGCGGCTGGGCCTGTGAGCCATGGCCGCTGAGCCTGCGCGTCCAGAGCCTGTGCTCCTCAATGGGAGAGGCCACAACGGTGAGAGGCCCGCGTACCACCAAAAAAAAAAAAAAAAAAAAGAGTTTGTAAAAATATTATATACTTAGTACAGGCACTGGTAAATGACAAGTGTTCAAAAACAAATGATAAGTACATATTAAATAAATATGTTTGAATTCCACAAAATTACTCAAAACAGAAAAGTTCAAGCTTATCCCAGGCAGGCTAAGTTAGCAGCTAGTATATCCCCTGCCTTCACTTGACTCCGTATCTCCTAAAGAAAATGCTTTGCCTGTTACATGGGAGGATCCTTGATTTCAATAGGCTCTAAAAATACAAATTTAAGATGCAGAGTGATATCTAGAAAAATAGTTTTCTACAGTTTCATGAGTGACAGAGAAGCCACAGATGACTAAATTTGACAGCAGCAGATAAGAACAGAACAAGAATGGCTGTAAAGTGAGATTTGTATCTTTTGGAGGCAAGCTTTGGTATATATTAACAGAGTACAGTCAACATCCAATAATGGGAAATGAACTCAGCATAAATCATATTGAGTTAGCGTCTCTTTAACTCTTTACATTTCATAAGTTCTTCATAACAATATATCCAACAATTCTTTATTTCTACAGACTATTCCCCAGAAATTTTTCTTCAACATAATTTCAGTCTGATCTATCATGACCCTTCTGGACACTGAATCTTTACACACTGATTTTAATTTTTAACTTCAAGCATTTTTTGATGCCAAACCTTGCCTCAGGGGCTAGAGATAAAAATGTGCACTACACGTTATTCCCACCATCAAGATCTTATGTACCAGGAAAGAAAACAGACCCAAAATAAGAATGATATTTGCAATTAGGGCTGGAAGTATCAGACAACCACGTGGAATTCCATGGAGGGAGCAAAACTTAGAATAGCGTTAGTGAATTGTTTCTTCATTTGTACATTCATTTCTTTCCTGAACATTTATTGCACCTACTCGGTACCAGACCTTCACGTTGTTCCTTGCATGTAAGGTAGAACAGGGATCCTCAAGGAGGCCTCATCATTCTAGGGACAAAAAAGAGACTCTAAACAAAGAACCAAATGAAGCAACAGGATCTCTTCAGAATGTGGTTATTAGTACAGAAAAAATAAACAGGAAGAGATGAAAGGAGCTTAGAGAAGGGTTTATACCCACTACTCTCTATTTTTAGAGAGTATTGTTTTCATGTCCTCCTCGCAAATAATCTTCAAACATATATTTTCCTATATTAAATGCAGACACCAAGGCTCCAGAAAGCTTTGAATGGTAATGACTAGTGAAGCTAAAATTTCAAACCAGATCTTCTAAGACCCATGTTTAACACATCAGAAAGTTAAGTTCAGTGAAAATGCTGAATTTATGGCTCGCTGAAGGAAAGAAACGTATCTCCCCCATTTTTGGCTGTCTCTGTGGGTTCTTTTGGGACAGCTAGAAAATTAGCTCTGTAACTCCAGATGGACCCAAGCATGGTACGGGCTGTCTCTCCAGGGACAGACACAGGTAGAGAAGGAGTTGGCTGCCTCCCAAGTGCTCTCAGCCCCATGATAAGGGACTTTGTCCAAGACCTTTAGAAGCAAGACAACTAAATGCCCACTAAAAGTTTGGCAGCCCTGAGAGCTTTACTGCTATTTAGAGATTACCTCCCTTCCCCTCCATCATTCATATTCTACATCTTAAAATATTCTCATTGATTTCCCATCCCCTGGTGGGTGAGCAGCTGAGGGATCACTTGTCTGTATTACAGTCTACAGTGTCTCCCGTAAGAGGCCAGAGAAGCACAAGGGAGAGATGAGATTGGGAAATAGCTCCCTCAGAAAGGAACAGTATCTTCATAGATGTGTGATAGCCAGTAACCGGATTCCCACCTCAGAGCCAGCCAAGATGCCTCATTCAGAACTTCTAAGGTCTCATTCCAATGAGAAAAATGATCAAAGGAACTAAACATACCCTAGGTACAAAGGTAAGGAAACCAAAGGAAGACTTATTAAGACAAGCTTTTCCACATGCTTAGCCATTCTCCAATAATTTACCTGGAAGAGCGAACACTCAGAAAAGACTAAATAGGACATTCAACCCACGGCAGCATTGTTCCAGCGTGGCTCATGAAAGAATTCAGACTGACATTTCATTTTCTAAATTGAGATGTTATTATAATTTGAATCCCAGGTATGCCAGCTGAGTTTTTCCCTTCCCAGCATGTTTCCAAATATCCTCCTCCTGTGAACAAGAAAACATCCAAGCCACAGGAAGGAAGCCAGCCTTTCATCATGCACAATAATCAGTCTCTGTAACCAGTACCGAAACCTCCACCCTACAGTAGTTGCTAGTGTTGCAGCAAGTTTTGCATCTAATCCTCAAGTCCAGCTGCACATGTTACCTAGCACACAGCTACTTTCTACTCTTAGCAGAAGAACTTGAAATCAGAAACATTCCAAAAATATGTTCTGTCCGGACTTAGTATTGCAGTGTGAATGGGAATATCTTTGTTAGGTGCTGAGACATAAACACTGTGTTGAACTAAGAATGAGGCTTTCTTTTTTTTTTTTAACATCATCTTGGCCCTTTTTTTTAATTGGAGTAAAAATTGAAGTAATTTACAATGTTGTGTTAGTTCTGGTGTACAGCAAAGTGATTCTGATAAATATATATATATATTCTTTTTCATATTCTATTCCATTATGGTTTATTACAAGATA
The DNA here is from genome assembly GCF_011762595.2 of Tursiops truncatus. Classification (NCBI taxonomy): domain Eukaryota; kingdom Metazoa; phylum Chordata; class Mammalia; order Artiodactyla; family Delphinidae; genus Tursiops; species Tursiops truncatus. The sequence continues at coordinate 51,095,381 of NC_047050.1, forward strand.
TTGAATATAGTTCCCTGTGCTATACAGTAGAACCTTGTTGTTTATCTATGTTATATATAGTAGTTTGTATCTGCGAATCCCAAACTCCTAATTTATCCCTCCCCACCCCTTCCCCCTTTGGTAACCATAAAATTTGCTTTTTATGTCTGTGAGTCTATTTCTGTTTTGTCAATAAGTTCATTTGTATCATATTTTAGATTCCACATGTAAGTGATACACATGGTGTTTGTCTTTCTCTGTCTGGCTTACTTCACTTAGTATGATAATCTCTAGGTCCATCCATGTTCCTGCAAATGGCATTATTTCATCCTTTTTTATGGCTGATTAGTATTCCATTGTGTATATATAGCACATCTTCTTTATCCAATCATCTGTCATTGGACATTTAGGTTGCTTCCATGTCTTGGCTATTGTAAATAGCGCTGCTACGATCAGTGGGGTGCATGTATCTTTTGGAATTAGAGTTTTCGTCTTTTCTGGGATTGCTGGATCATATGGTAACTCTATTTTTATTTTTTTGAGGAACGTCCGTACTGTTTTCCATAATGGCTTCACCAATTTACAATCCTACCAACAGTGTAGGAAGGTTCCCTTAAAAATTAGTTTTTCATTCTCCCTGCTCCCCTGCACATACAGCCTTCATCAATTCCAACCTTTAAGCAGCACATTTTATGGGGTTTTTTTTTCTTTTTGGTTTTGCAAACTTCAGGAAAAAAGTATTTCTTCCCCAAATTCAAGGTATTATAGTAAGGAGGATAAGGAGACTTTGGAGTCAAATATACATGTTTATACGTGTTTTTAAACTGTGACTTTATTCCTTAACGTATGACATTTCTCAGCATCAGTCGTACCCTTTGTAAAATGCAGATAAAGTAGGGCTATCATGAAGAAAATGCCAAGCACATTGTCTGGTACATAGTAAGTATTTCATAAATCTTAATTCTCTTTCTCTCCTTCATCTACCAATTCCCACTGCTAGATTGGAATACCTTTCATTTTCATCCAGTTTTCTTCATTCTAGATTGAAACATGTTAAGAAATACTGCACAGTCCCCATCTAACACAGATTCTCAGAGATTCTCAGAAAGTGAGGCTTACGGCTGGCCACTCAGGGTCTCTCTTACCCTGAGAGCTGTTGGTGTAATTTTACCCTGAACCCTAGCTCTACTAACGGGGACAGCTCAACATTCCATCACTTTTTCTAACGCTTCATGTGTCTGTGCCTCTGCCTGTCTTTGCTCTTGAAAGAAAGTACAAGCTTTGAGGGTTCCTCCCACATCAGAGTTGGGTGCAGAGCTCTGCCCATGTCCCACAAGAAGTGACTCACACTTGGTATTTTCGGTGACGCTCAGCGATTATTCTGGAGACCTGGACGTGTCACAACAGAAGGGTCACATCGTCTTCTGCACAGAAGTATGCCACCCTGTTACTCCAGCTCTCATCTGTGCTCTTGTGTCTTACCAACAGCAGTGGCCACTTGTGGCTCTACTGGCACACGAAGCCCCCCTGAGACACAGAGTCCAGGTTTCTGTCCCCACATCGTCTCACTCAAGAAACAGCTCTGCTGGACAAGTCCACCTTCCTCAACACCCCTAGAATTGTGAAAAAATTTTTTTTCAATTTCACTGGATATACCACACTTACAAATTTATACTTGAAAAATCTTGTATCACCATTTTTTTCACTTAATCACTACTTCTCCTTCCTCAGCATCACCAAATACAACCACAGTTTCTCTACTGTGAACCTCTGCTAACATTTTTATGGACTTTTTTAATCAGAGTAGAGCCCAGAAAACACTTCAGAATTCTTGCCAGAATGGCTGTTCTGAATAGAACATTTAGATATAGTACTTGACAGGTGGAGTCAAGAACCCATGCATTAGCATCCCTGTGTGGCTTCTTGTGAAGAAATCTATAAGTAATCCAAAACACAGGATATGACAGTCCACAATCTCTCCACCGTGAGTCACCACTCAGCCTTTATTCACTTTTATTATACTTTAACTGACTTTGAGTTGATTCCAAGGCCTTTTCTGGCCCCATCATTAATTTTTAAATCCCGTCAATGATCTCACACCAGGATATGAAGCACCCCACATTGATTATAACTGTCTTTTTTAAACTGCCTGTGCAGATACTAAGTCAGAACAAAGCAGAACAAGCTGAAAGTGGAAAATTCCAGAGCACCCCAATCAGTGTAGAAGCTTGGCTAAATTCAGATTTATATAATTGTCTAGTCAAGTTTTTCCTTCAGTTGGCTCAACTGATGTAACAAAATGCAAGAGGACATCGATCACATTGATCATAGGCCATCTGAGAGCAAAACATTCCCGGTAACAGAACACTTTGCTAATATGCAGCAATGCAGGAGAACGTGGATAGTCTCCAACCACAGAATGTATTGTCACCCTTCAAAAAGTGGCATTAGAAGATTAAAGGCTAACTTTTATATCCATTAACCAACAAACTGTGTCCAGAAGGATGTACACTTCTGAAAATGGGGACATTCCAGTCAGAAGTGCAAGAACTAGAGCACTTCGCTAATTTAAAGAGCCCTGCACCCACACAGACCTCCACAATTACATTTTAACATTTGCAAAAAATAAGTATTTACTCAATAATAATTCAGCTGTTAATTGAACACTTATTATATCACAGGCATGCATACAAAGGCCTTCTCCCAACCTGTTATGCAATCCTACAAAAGTTAGTTGTTCATTTACTTTGTTCATGAAGCCAAAAACAGAGCTTTAGCATTATAGAATGTGGGATCCAATATTGCTAAAGAGCCTCTTTACAAACTGAAGTTAGCCTAAGATGCTCTTGATGATCACTCATAAAAGTGGTAAGAGTCCGCCTGCCGATGCAGAGGACACGGGTTCGTGCCCCAGTCCGGGAGGATCCCACATGCTGCGGAGCAGCTGGGCCCGTGAGCTGTGGCCACTGGGCCTGCACACAAAAAAAGTGGTAAATATTCTTTGAGTACATTTACTGACGTGGTTGTCACTTCCTGTAATATGGCTTTGCCTTTTTAGTTCTAAGAAAGCTTTTTCAGATTGCCCTGAAATTTAGATATTCTGCCCCTAAATGACAGCCAAAGGTTTGCATGGGCCTTGGTACATTTTATTAAGTAATTCTTGTCTGGCTAGTCTTTTTAAATCTTCTATAAATTCAGTTTTTAAATTGACAGTACCCCTAAAAAAGGATTTAATTATTTGCTTTCTTCTCAAAGTGATACCTCTATATCTTTCTATAGCTCCATGTCTTCAACAATATTTCAGTTATAATGAACTTTATTTTTTTTTTATTTTATTTTTGGCTGCATTGGGTCTTCATTGCTGCACGCGGGCTTTCTCTAATTGCAGCGAGCAGGGGCTACTCTTCGTTGCAGTGTGTGGGCTTCTCATTGTGGTGGCTTCTCTTGTTGCAGAGCACGGGCTCTAGGCACGCGGGCTTCAGTAGTTGTGGCATGTGGGCTCAGTAATTGTGGCTCGTGGGCTCTAAGCACAGGCTCAGTAGTTGTGGCGCTCGGGCTTAGTTGCTCTGCGGCATGTGGGATCTTCCCGGACCAGGGCTCGAACCCGTGTCCGCTGCATTGGCAGGCGGATTCTTGACCACTGTGCCACCAGGGAAGCCCTATAATGAACTTTAAAAAAGAAACAATAGTTGGTCTGGAAACCAGGGTCCTGGGTCTAGAGATGCACTGTGTTCTTAGATAGCCACAGGAAATTAATATAAACTCTAGTAATGTCTTCAACACTTCAAGAAACTGCATCACCTCTCTGAATGCAGCAATTAAGATGATTACCAACAATCACTGTGATTGGGAACTGAATCTCTTCCTATAGTTCATCAGCATCTTGAGGGATACATATGTTCCCGGTGTTATTTCCCTTTGCCTGGCCTTATAATCCCCAAATAACAAAATCCCATTATGTGAAAAAGATCACAAACATGTCTGAATATTGTGTTACTATTAATAACATATAAGTTCGATTTTCTCAGAATGTTCAAACTGGAGAGACTTTTGAGAGGAATCCAGATTGTGTATTTACTGGCTCGGAATATGAGATTCAGACATAAGTCATGTGACCTGCCCAATCTCCTCAGAACTCAGAGGTAGATTGTGAAACCAAGATGCTGGACACCAGTTCCAGCTCCTTCTATGCCCACTGCACTTTGTCCCTCACTAACACACAGAAGGACTATGCCACAGCATTTATCTCCCAGGGGAGAATGTCCAGATAATAGCAGGACCCATGACCAGGCACAGGGTTTTTTCTGAATCATACATAGAATCAAAACTCAATTTTTTTTTCTGAATCAGTACAAGAATTCCAACTAAATTTCCCAGAGTACTGAGGTATCAACCATTCTCCATGACCTCCTAGGCAGACTAATAAACCAATCTCTGATAATTAATCAAAATGTCCTCAGGTTCTATGTAAGCAGATCCTCATAAATGGCATACTGTTAACTGAGCTGTAACCCAAAAAAGAAGTTTCCATTTTATTTTTTATTCCATTTTATTACTTTCACATTTTAAATTTTGTTTTTTCCCTAGGAAATTGGTATGAAGGATTCCTATTTGCCTTGATACGACAATTTTCTTCTCCCTAATCAGTACTTTCTAAATGTAATGCTCCAATTTGGGGCAAAAAATCATATGTGATTCCAGGGCTACCAATGATTCCTGCCGATAATGTTATCCTTTCCAAATACTTCAAAAACATTTTTTTATTGGAGTATAGTTGATTCACAATGTTGTGTTAGTTTCTGCTGTACAGCAAAGTGAATCAATTATACATATACATATATCCACTCTTTTTTACATTCTTTTCCCATATAGGTCATTACCGAGTACTGAGTTCACTGTGCTATACAGTAGGTCCTTATTAATTATCTATTTTATATATAGTAGTGTGTATATGTCAATCCCAAGCTCCCAATTTATCCCTCCCCCCCACATCCCCCCAGTTACCATGTTTGTTTGTTTTTTACATCTATGACTCTATTTCTGTTTTATAAATAATTTCATTTGTACCATTTTTTTTAGATTCCACATATAAGTGATATCATATATTTGTCTTTCTGTGTCTGACTTACTTCACTCAGTATGACAATATCTAGGTCCATCCATGTGGCTGCAAATGGCATTATTTCATTCTTTCTCATGACTGAGTAATATTCCATTGCATATATGTTACAGCAAATTTGAAGGCTTCAGCTTACCATATATGTTGATTTTTGTAATTATCTAGAAAGAAAACTAGACTTAGAGTTGACAGACCTTAGTTTAATAACTAGCTTTGCTATTTATATGTGAGGTGTATGACCTTATTTCTCTGCTTCTCTGAGCTGTTTCCATTCATCAATGAGATGGGAATAATAACACCTGTCCTACAGATCTCACTGGGACATGAACAGAAGATGGTTTAAGGACAATGAAAGTACTTTGTTAATTCCAAGGAATTAAACAATTAACTGCTATCAGGACTCCATTCAGGATTCAGGGTATTCACAAGAAAGTGGCATTTTCTCCCAGATTATCTTGATTGCTTAGATCAAGTGTGGCTAAGAACAAAAAAAGAAAAGAAAAGAAAAGCAGATATTGAAAAAGTAATTTTGTGTCTACACTTGAGAAGAGGCCAACCACACCACTTGGGCACTGGACACTCTTCCCTATTCAAGAACATAGTTCTTCCAATTGTCTTCTTTCTCTTTCTCCTGGATCATAGGATTTCCCCTGTCTATGGGGATTGTTCCCTAAGCAAACAAACATGCTGTGATGTCTCTCATCTTTATAAAAATAGACTCTTCATCCCCCTCTGGCAGCCCTTCTGCTTTTCTACTGCTTTTCCCAGAAAAACTCAAAAGATATGTTTATAATCACTATCCACTTTTCCCATCTTCTCTTGAACCCACTCTAAACAGGCTTGCCTGATAAATTAAAGTTTTTATTTGTATAAATAAATAATGCTTTTCTCCAAAACTACTCATTTCCTCTTATTCATGCTATTCTGTCTTGTAGTTGTTCTCCAAGTTACAAGAGTAGCCTAAGAGGGTTGTCCCAACTATTTTAGTTTTGTCTTTTACTCTTTATCTTTCTCGAGTCTTGATCTGTAAAATCAGTTAGTACTTTTTACTAGGCATCATTGTAATAATTATCAGAATTATTTCAGAATTACATCAAATATTAAATGTTTAATATTCTTGAATACTTTGTAACTTAAAAAGAAATATGCAACCTGGCAATTCCACTCTTACTTATAGACCCAAGAAAAATAAAAACATACAGGCACACAAAAACTTGTACACCAATGTTCATAACAGTATTAATCATTATAGGCAAAAAGTGGAAACCACCCAAATGAGTGGATAAATAAAATGTGGTATATACATAGGATGGAACGTCATTCAGCAATTAGAAGAAATGAAGTACTGATATAAGCCGCGACATGGATGAATGTTAAAAACATTACACTAAGTGAAAGACACTAGTCATACACAAAAGACTGCATGATCCCAATTATATGAGATATTCAGATAGGCAAATCTATGGAAACATAAAGTACATTAGTGGTTGCCTAGGGCTGGGGAAGGTGAACAGTGACTGCTCATGGGTATAGGGTTTCTATTCAGGATGATGAAAATGTCCTAAAATTAGATTGTGGTAATGGTTGCACAGCTCTGTGGATATACTAAAAACACCTGAATTGAACACTTTAAGTGGGTGAACTTAATTATATGTAAATTATATCTCAATAAAGCAATGTACAAGGTTAACATCATTAGTCATAAGTCAAGTTGATATCCTGCGCCCCTGATACGTTGTGTTGAAAACGGCAGTTCACCTCTGTGGCCTTCCTCCAAAAAGTCCATAACTTCATTGTAACCATGAGGAAAACATCATCCAAACTCAAGTTGAAAGACATTCTATAAAATGCCTAACCAGTTCTCCTCAAAACTATCAAGACCATCAAACATAAGGAAAGTTAGAGAAACTGTCACAGCCCAGAGGAACCTGAGATGATGTAATGACTAAATATAATGTGGTATCCTGGATAGGATCCTGGAACAGAAAAAGGGCACTAGAGAAAAACTAATGAAATCTGAATAAAGTATGGAGTTAACTAATTCTGTGTAAGAATAGTCATTAA